>NC_086373.1:19836202-21036202 GCF_036588685.1 Mytilus trossulus | reverse complement strand
TCATAATTTAATTTGTTCATATATCATTTATTATATACAACACAAACCTATAAAATTTGAAATCAAAAGATTTAACTATAAAAAATTAAGTGTCAAGAGTGCTTTTTTTTTTTCAAGAAAAAAAAAATCTTTTCCTAAATCAAGGGCAGATAATTATATTGAATTTGAGAGGACAATTTGATTTCTTTTAAATTTTCAAACAAATTAAGCCTGTGACCCCCTATTTTTATTTGATATTGAAAGAGGCATAACTCATGTACAGTATAAGTGACACAACAAAAATTCAAACATGATTTGTGTTTTGTTATAATAAGCATTGTGCATAAGTTTCACAACATTTGGTTGAGGCAGACTCAAGTTAGAGAATGGAAACTAAAATTTTATAATTTTTCCCTTATAAAGGGGCATAACTCTAACAGTTAGAATGATGCTACTAAAATTCAAACTTGATCTGCATTTTGTGGTAATAAGCATTGTGTAAAAGTTTCATAACATTTGGTTGAGGCAAAATTAAGTTAGAGAAGGGAAACCAATTTTAGGACAAACAAGTAGAAACGGACAAGGGTAAAACTTAATACCCCATCCACTACGGCATGGGCATAAAAAGAACTTACTGCAGATAAATCATCAGTTACGCCAGGAGGGAGAACAAAAATTATTCCATTTGTTCCAAGGAGGTCACTGTGACCTAATTCTTTATCTTTCACTGCTTTAATGCAAACTCCTAAATCTTTCACTATACTGTTGTGACTATATTGGATCTCAGTTCTGTACAAGCTTAACATATCCTATAAATATAAATCAAGATGGATGTGAATCTGTCAATAAAAAAGTAACAATTAGCTGTTTTTAAGAACATACCTTTCCACTGATATTCATATAAAGGGATTCAAATATTTCAGAGTATATGATAATTATAACTTTTTCTGAATGCATTTCTTTTTAACTTATTTAAACACTCACAATATTTCATTTATTTTGTTCATACCTTATCTTTATCACTTGATGTTTCATCTTTCCCTTTAGTGAACTTTGACCTCAACCATTTTTCCAGCAGTCCTCCAACATCTTTTTCTTCCTGACCTCCACATAGCCTCAAATCAGGGAGTGATAGTATCAACTTCCAATAAAATGTCCTAGATTTACATACTGAAATAAATCAAGGCTATGTAATATCTACTACAGGGTTTCCAACCAGATCAACTTGTTTGTAGTCTAGTGTTTTCCCTTATACTATTGATTCATTTATTTTCGTGGGTAAAGGAAAACTTGTATGTTCGAGGATATTTAATTTCGTGGTTTTTCTGAGGTTTAAATACAAGCCTATAGAAAAAAAATTGTCGTTTGTAGAACATTTAATTTGATGGATTACCAGTTCCTACGAGATCCACGAAAAATTGGTATCCAATGAACAGTAATTCAATGGCGCATATGCTTTAATGTCAACTTGGCTTTAAATTTTAGACTTTTATCAATTAAAGAGATCTGATAGACAGAAATATCTCATCTACTACAGAATAATTCCAAAGTGCATTGAACTAAGTAACAAACTAATGATCGGCTGTCTGTTCTAGACTGGTCAGAAGAACAGTCACTTGCCAAAATCAATCTAAATACCAACTATCGTTTGTTTACCATGAACAATTTCTGACAAACGGAACTTAATCTGAAAAATTTACTCTGAAACTAAGGTCAAAGTCACATGACAATGACATAAAGAGGAGGTTTCATAATAAACACCTTTATAGAATGTTTTTTAACCTAAATGAGAGTGATAAGATATGAATGCATTTACAAATGGTCACATCTGCCCCTGCACAAGAAAATTTAAAGAAAGTTTAGCTGACATCAAATTAACTTTGGGTACATGGAGACAAAACTAAGGCATATATATATTAATTTTACATCCAATAATATAATAGTCTTACTTTTAAAATGTTTCTGGAGCTGTGGACCAGCTGTGGTTACAATGTCAAGTGGCTGCCATGACTTTAGGTGGCAAATCTTTCTGTATAACTCATGAGCACTTAACATTAGATCAACTGCCCACCTATTGGTTAAATCTCGTTCAGGAGTGTCTATCTTTAACTTAGCAAGTTTATTAACATAAAACCCATTGTTATCACAAACATCATTTTGTCTTTCAGGAATTAACTTCTGCACTGTATCATAACTATTGTCCATGGCCACAGCAGGAGGGAAGTCTAACATTGACCGTTTCAGTTTAATTCTGGCCAAGTACTCCTTTTTCCATCTTTGAAGAAATCTGCCAGCTCTCTGAAGTTCAATACAGTGACAAATATCATCTAACTCCTCTAGTCGTTCTACAACATCCTTCTGATACACTTCCTCAGCAACCTCTTCACACATCTCACTCATAACAAGGTCAACAAGTTCATCTGATATTTCAATAGCACCTCTGTCTATCTGTTCTCTCTTTAGTTGTGCCTTGACTTCCCTGTAATTAAAGAAATGCAGAAATATTACAAAGAGGCCCACTTACACACATTTTGTGTGAGACACAGAAACAGACAAAGAAATACATGTTCAAAAGGTATTAATTTGAAAGGATTTTTATTACAATCCACATGAAATTTAGAATCTATCAAAATCAATTTTAAGTATAAAATTCTACCAAGATATAAAATTTAGTTGAAAATGTAAGCTCTTTGAAAATTTGCATATTATTTATAAAAAAAAGTGGCAGCTGAATATATATTTCTAGCACAAATAGATGTTTTACAAAAAAAAAATTGTAAATCAAAAGGATTGATAGGGTGTAAATTTAACATAACAACCAACCTTATTTCTGCTGTTGCCAGGTTTAAGACTTCTTGATCAACAACATCTTTTATAATCACAGAAGTAAAATGGACAGCAGAACTCTGTATCAGTGTCTCTTTATCTTTCTTCTGTTTTAATAAAGTCACCTCAGTGTGGTATGACTGTGACAATGACCTAAAAACATAAATTCAAACTTGACACCAGATACATTTTGAAATCTGACCACACTGGTCAGTAGATAATCACAAGGATGATCACATCATTAAAACCATCCCTTCCCCAAATACATATTAATTTACTGTTACAAGGATTCATGCAATATTATACTTTTTCCTAAGTTTATTATTCTTCTTCTCTATGGATAAAAATTATGACGCCCCTAATATATTATTTCAATTTTCTACGTTTTACAAATGTTTAAATAAAAAAAAAACAATTGTAACTTTTTATCTAAATCTTAGCTAATGCTTCTTTAAAGTAATTTGAAAAGTTCCTAAACATCAATAACCTTTTATTTTAAACAATTGGTGTTTAACTTTAAAATTTAAAGACATTCATAGGCCATTATTGCAGCTTCTGGTATTAATCCATGCAAAATAGGACTTACACTGTTACTATATTATTGGCAAAAAATCGGACATTCAATGGCCAACACTATAGCTTCTCGTACCTAACATGCCTTTTAGATATAATCAGTCACAACATATTCTGTTATACAATCAAAGATATTCTCTTTTTTTGAAGCTCAACACATGAAAGATTTTAACGACCTTGACTGGCTATATAGCCCTCGCAAGGTCAGAACTTTTGTAGCTCCTATACATACCCAACATATTCTGTGACCACTTCCTCTACAATGATGTCACAAACATCCTGTGTTCCATTGGATATCATCATAGCTCCTTGTATCAGATCTTCTGATACTTCTTTTGCCATGTCCCCAATTACCTCCCAGAATAAATGTTTGGCTAAATCCTTCACATCCTAAAATACAAAGGTCTTATACACTTTCTTATTTCATGAAATTATAAGTGTGGTGTAGTACTTTATATATGATGAATCTTTCTGGAACACCATCCAGAACAAATTAGCAGTTGTTTTCAAGGAACCATTTATTAGTTATACTTACATCATTAGTGTATTGCAGTTTCTGTGGTCCACTGTCTGGTTTGACTTCAGGTTTGACCTCTTGAACTACCTCTGGTTGAGGTACAGAAGGTTTATCCTGAACTACAGGCTTTGTTTGTATCTCTGATATATCTGAAATATAAGAAACATCGTTTTGATCTGTGAAAATAATAAAACAAAAAAACACAAAGTAAAATTTGCTATAGAAATGCTTTGAAAAATATCAAAATCAAAATATATCCTCAGCAGACTGCATGATTAGATTAAATACAACTGAGGCAACAAGCAATGAATTAGAATACAAACTCAATGAAAGCTCAGTATATATATATTCATTGATATCTTATGTATGACTTTCCTCTTTCTTTTTAAACTTTAAATCTGTTTATTATCATCCTCTTGTAATCCAATTTCACAATCTGGCCGTTATTTCATAATTACAAAAGTTGGTGATAATGATTTTGCTTGTAAGATACAATAACTTTTATTACATACCAGAAACATTAACATCTAGTTTACCAACAAATCTAAGGTTGTCATCAAAACTATTTATAGGTGTTGGTAAACTTAAAGGTAACAAAGGCTCTCCATTCATTACCTGTAATAAAAAAAAAGGAACAATGTAAAGCTTTTGCCTATGTATCAACCTGAAATTAAAACTGATTGAGCTATGTCATAAACTTTTTAGCTTCAATCTAAAGATTGATATATTTGATCTTTATCTGTTGTTGGCATTAATTAAATTCAATTTTACTCATTAGTGGCAGTCTATCAGATATAAATACAAACTTTTTTTTTTTTGTGTCACCTTCAAAAAGTATAATCTATAGAAAGTAATGCAATAAATTATTTTCCATTTTTTGACAATGTAATTTGTGATACTCACCTCACCAATACGACAACTAAGTTTACTTTCTATTATATTCTGAGATCTTCTAGGCAGCCATGATTCTTCTGGCTCTACATAAGATGTCCTATCTAAGACAACAATCTCCTCAGTCACATTCAATCCATGGAATTTACAGAAGTATCTGGCTTCTATCCTGCTCTCAAATCCTAGACATCTCACCATTTCATTTAGAGAATACTACAAATATACATTTGTCCTCCTTTTATTCATATAAAGTAACAACAAATACTGTAAATTCATTTGTTTTCTTTTGTACTGTTTTTCGTTGATTAAAAAAATATTGTATTACATTGATACCTAATTTTGTGGTTTTGCCAAAGTTTGTATGCATGCCTACAGAAAAATGTATTTTGGTAGAGCATTTATATTCATGGTTGTCCTTAACCTATGAAATCAACAATACTATTGTGCCCAACAAATAATACTGAATCCACAGAAGTTAGTTCAAGCCTTATATTTCTGTCAATAATATTATAGTTTATTATATACTTAGTAGTAAATACAGATAAATTGTATGTGTAATACAATCATTGGCAAGCTTGCTGTATCAGCCACCCGTGATGATATCGATATCAGCACGGTTGCAAAAGCTTTATCACACATTTGATCTGTATGACGTCATGTTAAACCTATAATCTGTATGACGTCATTTCAAACCTCCTTATCTGTATGACGTCATGTCACATAAAAAACATCTTCTTAAGATATATGTATATAATAAAGTGTATATGATATGGCTTTTCAATGTCACACACCGTATCAACCCTCAACCAATATAATCCCTCGAGCAGAGCTCTTGGAATTATATTGATGTCTTGGGTTGATACGGATGCAATATTGAAAACGCCATATGATATTCTCTATATATTTTCTATTGTGGACCAGGAATATTGTTTTTTTCCCGTCTATATAAAGCCTGTTTTCTTCAGGAAAACATTGGCCTTAGGTGTTTGGACCAAAATAAAAATTTATTTAAAAAAAGCTGTTATACATAAAAATATTTTGAAGAGCTATCTTTATATAAGATTCACAAAATATCATTATCAATTGTCTAAGGAATTAAAACTTACGTGTGATTTAGGTCTGTAAGCCTTTATGAGTGTCAGCAGAGCTCTAGATCTAACTTGGGTGTAATATCTATAGTAATAAATGTTTCATAATCATCAGAGGGAAAGATTCTTTTTAATGAACAACAACTTAAAGAAGAAGTAAAATAGAATGGATATTTATAGAATAAATAATCGAAGAATTCAAATAGAGAAAAATATTCAACGAGTGACTGAACAACACATTAATTCCCTTATGTGCGTAGCGCATAAGTTATTTTTCAGTGTTGTTTGGTCACCAGTTGACTATTTTTCGATATTTGAATTCTTTAATTAGTTATTCTTTTTATTACATTGGTAAATGTCTTTTTTTTTAAAGAAATTTATGTTAAACATGTAAGGAACTATATCTTTTTTCTACGCATTCACAATTTGTTTTGAGCCACTGTTATTGACTTCTTGATAACGCCTATTGTTGTATGACATCAGAGAGTGAAATAACCACATTCACATGTGAAATTATCGATTTTTTATTAACTAAGATCAATGTAATTCATTGCAAACATCATCATGTGTCTCTCATTTATTAGTTTTCTACTAAACAAGCAATGCATTTTTGTACATATATCAACAAAATATAAATAATGACTGATCTACAAAAAAAAATTTTGTTGTACAACTGTTTGTGAATTATCTAAGATATTTACTTGTTATTCTTTGACCTTTTAAAAAAACATTTGGACATTGAAATACATTCTATGTTGCAGCTCCTTATAAATCTAGATTGTAAATAAACTGTGTAATTTTGAATTTAACAAGAATGTGTCCAAAGTACATGAATGCCCCACTCGCACTATCATTTTCCATGTTCAATGGACCATGAAATTGGATAAAAAATATAATAAGGCATTTAAATTAGAAAGATAATATCATAAAGAACATGTGTACTAAGTTTCAAGTTGATTGGACTTCAACTTCCTCAAAAACTACCTTGACCAAAAACTTTAACCTGAAACATGCACTTTCATTTTCTATGTTCAGTGGACCGTGAAATTGGGGTCAAAAGGTTAATTTGGTTTAAAAATTAGAAAGATCATATCCTAAGGAACATGTGTACTAAGTTTCAAGTTGATTGGACTTCAACTTCATCAAAAACTACCTTGACCAAAAACTTTAACCCTAAGCGGGACAGACGGACGAACGAACGGACGGACGGACGCACAGACCAGAAAACATAATGCCCCTCTACTATCGTAGGTTGGGCATAAAAATGTCTTAGTATTTTATTTTATTATATTATACAGTTGCTTCGGCTGTTTGGATGGTAGAGTCACCTGTCATATTTTGAAAGGAATAACCTTAGGAGCATTTTAAGAATTCTAGGTTTTAACAGAATAATTGAGCCTAGAGCTGGTTCTGCTGTTAGATTATTAATTATGACAACCAATACTAAGAGTTTAATCTTAAAACTGACACTTAAATTTTGGGCAGACCACCTACTTACTTAATCAAATAGGATAATTAAACATTTAATGACCAACCTGTGCATTATACAAGCTTGAAGAAATGATGCCTTTTTAACCAACTTGAAGAATCGTACAAAGTTGTTACTGTTTAAGGCAGAATGAACTTGGACAGCAAAATTGATGAACTGTGTATTCCTCACTGCTGGTCTTAATTGTTGAGTTTCTCTGGAAAGTAAGTAAAACTTTTTTTTAATTAAATTAAGTTTTGTCATTTACACAGTTTTATTTTTTTTCTATGAAAAAGATACATCATCTTAATCAATTTATTGAAATAGCAAATTTCAACATACAGGTTTTTGATTCACTCATTGAGATTAAAAAGTCCTAAAGCTACATTAACACTATCATTTGTTAAGGTGGTGTCTAAAATGAGGAAAACTGTCAATCATTGTTTTTCTTTATATCTTGCATTTTTTTGTCTTGTTTGGAATTCAGCAGATCTTTTATATTGTCCATATGTCTGGATTATTTTCAGTCATAGGGTTGTATCTCACAGATGAAACATAACATAAAAATAACATTTTTTTAGCATTCAAAACTTCACAAGATAAATATAGGAAGATGTGGTATGAGTGCCAATGAGACAACTCTCCATCCAAGTAACAATTTATAAAAGTAAACCATTATAGGTCAAGGCTCGGCCTTCAACACAGAGCCTATGTTTAACTATTCTGTGGCATAATTATAAACTAGAATGTTACCTGAGAATGTCTCCTTCATTCAAATTCATTAGGACCATATAACTTCTTATTTCTGCCTCATTTCTACAAAACAGGTTCTGTTTCTTATCAAGATCATGATAAAACTCCTTCAAGGTTTGTAAACACTTGGTCATATTTTCATTGTTGATTTTAAGGTCAAATGTATGCATGTCCTCCTCACACAAGCGTTCACTACAGAAGATATGGAATCTGACACATTTCTCCAGAAGTTCTGCACTTTCTGGTGTAGTCAACTGTTGTTGTGTTATATCCTGTAAATAAAGGAATCATACAAAATTATCTATACAGGGAATTTGTACGAGTTAGTATTTTGTTGTGACTACAATGATGATATTTTTCAAGTTGTGTTGTAATGAAATCTAACTTTCATGATGCTTGAGAATTTGTTTTAAAAGTGTAAAACTAAGTAGAATCTATATATTTATGTACGTGGGGGAAGAATTTTATCGTATGATAATTCTATTAATATAACAATAGAATTGTAACAGGTTTTATGAACCCGAGTGTATTTAAATACGGTGGACTCGAATTGAAATTATCGATAAGGGCGTTGACCATTCGCATGTACACACATAGTTTTTGTTAGTTAAACTTAAGCACATATATATTCGAACAGTATTAAATGTACTTTTTGTAACATTTTTTGTTTGTTTTTTGTAGATTGTTGAGACAACCTTTTTAAGTTCATTTAAACAGAGGACATATATATATTCTGTGATGTAGACTGTATTTGCAAAATTACAAACATTTGTAATTTGTTGTTCATTTGATAAACAAGTATTGTAATGATTTGGTATTATATAAAAGAGAATGGTCATCGTGCCTGACAAGTTCTAAAACTAGTGTTTTAGTTATTTATATATGAATAAGATAAGAAAAAGATTGGGCAGAGGTATATAGAAATTATATAGTCTAGTACATAAATAATTTATATTCGTTTGAACGAAGAGAATTTAGAAAATAAAAAAAATTACTACCTGGTGAACTAAATTTCTCCTTTTACTAACTCAATATTTGATTTCACTTTGGTGCTTAATAAATGCACCTTTTGCTTTAAAAAGTAACTACAAATTATTCATTATAGATTTTACCCCACCTCTGATAGCAAAATTACAAGAAAATTGACAGAATATTTGCCTTTTTAGAACCTAAAGGACTATGGGTAATCTCATTGTTTGTTCACCAAAATGAAAATAACGTTACGCCGTTAGTTGAATTTCAATTGTTCGGAATTTTTGAACCATTCACAAAGTTTTAGTGTACGCTTTTGAAAATATTACTCAGAATGTATTAGATTCTGAAATGGTGAATTGTCAATGCTACATTAGGCACTTTTCTTAATATCACAAGCTATTAATTCCTTTCCTTCCTAAACTCTGCACCGCCCTTCCAAAATCTTCTTTTATTCTTATTCAAATCTTTTATCATAACTATCAACATAAAAGACTTACTTTTCTGATGCCTCTAGTTCTGTCCCACAGGAAATCAAACCAACCTTCCCATTTTCCATCCTCTCCTCTATCTGCTATCTCAGTCAGTAGGTAATTCATGGTAAGTATCAAAGCAGGCAAGGGACGTAACTCATGTGGTAAAGGTTCTTCCTATAAAACATATTTGCTAGCATAATGTAAGTGTTTCAAAATGATCTTAAAGTTATAGTGTAAATAGCCTTAGCAAAGGCTAAAAATAAACCTATGTATGCCTGTTCTAATAAAATAATTCAGGGAAAATCCTTAAAATAAAATGTTATCCTGTTCATGGATAAAACCTGCAAACTCCTTCTATAACATGACTTATCCTGAGATACTTATTCTGAATGTTTTCTTAATATGCGAGATCTCAAAGCAGAAATGTTCACAAATCTGTAAATATCAAACCAAATTAAATATGCAATGTGTTCAGGGCCAAATTTGAAGTAATTGCACCACATAAATCATGGTTGTCATCTATGTTAAACCAATCAATTCATTCTTAAAATATGAGTTCTGTCCATGATTTTTTAGTATAAACTGTTGTAAACTAATCAACAAATATATCTTATGACCAATTTATGTAGTATTTCGCAATAAAATTTTTAACCATTTTTCAATTGCACTCATAAAGGAAGTCAAGTTATTTTCACATAAATACTGTAAATTCAGAAATAAGTGTGATGTTCTCATTATTGTGAAAAATTTGTAAGGGTTCCATGGAACCCAGTGTCTCGCCTACTTTCGCTGTAAATCTCTGGCTCAACAAAAATGAGGAAAAAAATCAATAAAAATATTCCTCTTGATACTATCTTTTGATTGTAAAAAGCTTCTGTCATAGTTTGGTAAAATCCAGGATAGTTTTTGAATATAATAAATGTTTTAAAAACTTTAACTGCAGACTGTATGTAATGTTAACTGGAAGAAAATATAAGTCCATTTAAAAGGAAAATACAGCTAAAAAAGATTTATTTTTTTACAAAATTTACTTATGGATACTTTCTTATCATCATTAACAAGCTTCTGTCCAAGTTTGGTACAAACCCAGGATAGTTTAAGAAAGTTATTTAAAAGATTTTAAAAACTTTAACCACAGAGTGAATGTATGTTTCCCCGCAGAAAAAAATAAGTCTATTTAAAAGTAAAATACGGAAAAAATGGATATATTTTTTTACAAAATTTACTTCTGGATACTATCTTATGATCATAAACAAACTTCTGTCCAAGTTTGGTAGAAATCCAGTATAGTTTAAGAAAGTTATTAAAATTTCAAAAACTTTAACCACCGAGTGAACATTTGTGTGCAGAGTGAACAGACGACGACGGCAACGCCAACGGAAAGTAGGATCGCTTAGTCTCTCTTTTTCGACTAAAGTTGAAGGCTCGACAAAAATACAAGAGGATTAAAATTGCAATAATTTTGCATTTTCATTTTTACTTATATGAATTTAACAAGATTATTCTCAATATTGCATAAATCAATTTTAGGCTCAAATGACAAAATCGCAATAATAAATGCACACTTTAATTTCTGAATTTACAGTAATATTCTCACCTGATCAGCTGAAGATCTGCTATACTCCTTAACTGCTCTGCTATGATCTACCTGAGGATTCTGACAAATAAAATAGACAATACAATACTAATTAACATTCTGAAAGTTCATCACATGTAGACTGGAAAAACAAAAAGAAGATGAAAACATTGTTGAGCTACCACGCATACCACAACTCATAATTAACTGATCGGAAAACAAAAAGTGTGTACAGGAAAAATATTTTGCACTGAAAGCCTTTTGTTCAATAGTAAAGTTTGCTGAAAAAATGCTCTTCAATCAACTTTTTGAAAAATTAAAAGTATCGGCAAACAGGAAGAAAGTGTCTGATAGATCATGAAATTGTGAAACTGTCAAACTGCTTTCTGTTCATAAGATTTAATATTGTCTCTCCAATAAATGGTTATTTGACTATATATATCCTAGGAGTTATCTCTCATGTACATTAACCCCATATCTCCTTTTCACAAAAATTACATTAGTCATCATCAAAGAGTGTTTACTTTACTTACTGAACTTCCAGGGTTAAGAGATTCAAACACATGTAGTCTTCGTTTCACTTCCCTATCATAACGTTCTCTCTCAGGACACATATCTGTACAGGTACCAACAAATGCCTTTGACTTCAGATTTGCTGTTTTCTTCATTCCTTCAAAATGAATGTAAACGTTTCATGGAATTTTCAACTTTATCTATTTAGGCTATGTTTAAAAACGTAACAGTACGGATAATATCTGAATTATATTTACTATTTCAAAACAAATTGGAATTTCCCACCTAAAAGTATATGTTTTAAAGTAACAATAGTTAGGAGATAACTGTATTGTATTTAAGCTCCCAGGGCATCAATTGGTGATTTGATGGTCGATATTAAGGTTACTGGTGATGCGTTAGCAGAGACAGTAAATGGGTATTTGCAACCATCAAATCACCAATTGATGTTGTCAGAGCTGAAAATACAATAGTGTTATCTCCATTCTAATGAAACTGACAGAAAAAAAGGTAAATAATACATTTAAAGTCTGTCATACATCATCTGCTTGATCATACATTTGCATGGCATCGATTGTCAATCGCTACCATGAAAATTTGTGATGTTATCCAATCAAAATCAACGTTACAAGGGAGGTTGCATTAAAATTTAGGTGTTAGTAGGCCTAACATAGAACAAATTTATCATTTCATGGTCATATTAAGCTCAGATCTGTCTAATCTATAACATCAAAATAAGGAGAAGTGATATTTACTATTGAACTATAAACTTACCAAGTCTTATGATCTTATCTCTAAGATTGAGGATCTGTAACTTATCTGCTGCAGTGTGGCATACTGTATTTCTTAAAACTGCCATTGATCCTGAAAAAACAAAATAACATTGTGAGTTTCTACTTCAGTAACTGCAATTTTCTGAAAAAATTGTTTATGTGAGGTTCTTTTTCAGTTACTGTAGTTACCATATATTTGTTTATGTGAGTTTTCATACTGTAAATTTAGAAATTTTGGCGTGTATTTATTATTGCGATTTTGTCATTTTTGACTTAAATGTGATTTTAATTTTTAAATTTTGAGAGAAAAACCTGTTTAATTCACATAAAATATTTTAAAATTCGAGTTTAAATTATTGCGTTTACAACTATGTCACATTTTTCACAATAATTTCTGAATTTACAGTTTTAATTTACAGTATGTTCTCCTCATAGGAATTTTTATATCTCAAACAATTTGTAAAAGTTGAAAGATACAATATCTTACATATACCTGAAAAGTCATATATCTTACATGATTATTTATCATCTAAATAATAAAGAGAGATCTAAATTTATTCCAGTAATATGTTTGAATTTTAGTTAAAATCATTATTGACAGCATTATTTCAATATTCTAATTCTGTTTAAGATGATTCAGACCAAAAGGCTACCGTACCCATGCACATTCAATGTTCTACAATTTAAAGATTAAAATTCATCTACACTTCATATTGTAAGAGCACACACCTTTATCTACATGAGTTGGTATGGTAACTGCATTCCTAGATGAAGATGGACCTGGACTAGAACTTCTAACAGGGCTACCAGGTAGGGAAGACTTGCCAACATCATCAGGTCGGTCCAATACATTCATCTGTTGTGACGCTATATCACTGGTCCCTGACATACCTGCTAACTCATCATCTAAATCATTCTTGGCCCATCGGAATTTGGCACTTTTGGTGGTTGGTTTTATACCAGCAAATTCTGTAATACAATATTAAATGTATATTTATAATTAAAAGTGGAGAAAGGTTAGGGGGGAGAGTTGGATAACATGTTTCAACCTGCCACATTCTGAATATATGTGCCTGTCACAAGTCAGGATCCTGCAATTCTATGGTCGTCTTTTGTTGCTGTGTCACATATTTGTTTTATTTTTCATTTCATTTATTTTTTACATTAATTAGGCTGTGAGTTTCTCGGTTGAATTTGTTTTACATTGGTCATTTTGGGGCCTTTTAAAGCTGACTATGTAGTATGGCATTTCCTCATTGTTGAAGGTCCTACGGTGAATTGAAGTTGTTAATTTCTGTGTCTTCTGTTCTCTGTTGAAGAGTTGTCTCATTGGCAATCATACCACATTTTCTTTTTTATATCATAACATCTTGTTGACGTAAACTTAAAATTAGATACCAGAAACAAAAATTCAGCAATTTTTCCATGTGAAAAGTGGCATAACTGTTGAAAGGAACACCACCTAAATTCAAACTTGATCTGTGCTTTGCGGTTATAAGTTTCATAATATGTGGTTGAGGCAAACTCAAGTTAGAGGACAGAAACCAGTTTTGGGACGAACGGACGGATGTACAGTTGGACAACAGTAAAACCAAATATGCCACCTCTGTAGAGTCAGTTTTGTCTTACCATGATCACTTTTTCTTTTGACAGGTGTACTATCAGATTCATCGGTAGATCTTTGTCTGTAACTACTCCAGAATATCTCCATAGGTCGTACACCTTTGTCCAGAAACTTCCCTCTAGCTTTAGCCTCTTTTGCAGCGTCCTAGAAAATAGAACACAAGTCTTCTTTTATACATGTGATCAATCATAAATGTACTGCAATAAAATAATGGTTATTAGTCTGTCATTTAATATTTCTTAAGAGCTTAACTTAGCTTTCAACTACTAAAGTAAAAGGAGCAAACTGTAGTTTAGTGGTTGTCTATGGTTCAAGACAGTTATATTGGTCTTTGATAAATTGGTTTGTGACAAATTAGGCCTTCAGTTTTCTAAATTGAAACATTTCATATTTTTCATGTTGGGACCCTCACATTTGTTGAAGGCCAAACAGTTGACTATAATTGCTTAGAAAGATATCATTTGAACCTTTGGTATATCTCATTGGCAATCATACACCATCTCTTGTTTTTTTTTTAATTTTGACCAATGAAAAGTGATTTCTGTTATTCAAAAGTTCTTATTGGTTGCTGTCTGCAATATTTGATATTTATACATTAGACCTTCAGTTTTATCTTTTATGAATTAATTCACATTTTTGTACATGGGATCTTTGATAGCTTTTTATATTGTATGGGTTTGGCTTGTTGTTTAAAGAGTAACTATGACCTTTACTTGTTTACATCCTAATCATTTAGTCGCAGATGGGTAGTTTCATTAGCAATGGTATGGTCTTTCAAAATTTGAGGATAGTACTATAGGCATGTAGTTCATACCATTCTTTTATATGTATTTGTGTGCTTCATACCTAGATACATTCTTAGATAAAGTCAAATATTAACAGCACATGTAATTCACATTTACTTCTTTATAAATCAAACTTAACAATAAGCTTAACCATTTGGGAATGTATAATTCATTTTTTTCAGCGAAAAAGACTTTTAAAATGAAGTGACTTAAGTACAGCTCTTTATAAGAACCAGGCAGTGTGCCATATACATGTGATATATGGGGGGTTTCAGATTTTATCTATATTTTGCCTAGTAGAAGCAACAAATGAATTCTGCTCAAAAAATAATTTTGATTGGCAAAATATGAGTGGTTGCCATGGTAACGGACACACAATTTTTTGGCTGTTAAGCGTTGTAAAATCTTTCAAAAATCAGCTAAATCACCACATTTCAGAGCCTGATTATGAATAGAATCATGCATTTTTCATTAATTTTCATATGTAACATTGATAGATCTAGGTTTAAGCTTCATTTTAGTGAAGATTGCATGTCAACCAAATTTGAAATTTTTTTGTAAAATTTTGTAAAAAATTCCTATTTTCAACTTTTCTGAAATTGGGATTTTTGCTGAATTACCACATTTTCTCCGGTGTTTTTCAGAAAAGTGCAAATGTGTACAGAATAGTTAGCACTGTAGTTATGAAGTTTGGATACTACTTTACCAAATTTAATAGAAAAATGTGTGGGATTTTTTTTAGTTTTATCACCATAGCAACCGATTTTTTCCTTGGAAACGGAGTTTTCATTTGCAGAATATTGCAGTTTAAGAGCTTAAATGTCCTGATTTTTTCATAACCGATAAGAAAAATACATAAAAGCTAACGCAAACCTTAAATTACAATCGTCAAGTGTTGTTGACTTCAATTGTTACCACGGAAAGACATGTTATCCATAGCAACATCCACTAAAAACCTGCATAAATAGAAATTTATGTAAAAAAAATATATAAATAAAGGGTATAAATTTGAATGTGCTTTTATTCTTTGCTTCACTAACAGTCTTGTCTGGGATTTTTTCTTCAGATTGTTCAATAAATATAATATGTCATGAAACATAAGGGGGGGGGGCTTGGAAAAAGGGGGAGGGTGGTAAGTTGATTTTTGTAAATGTTGCATACAAGTAGATATTTGATAAGATAATTGCGTTTCGTAGTCCAAAGAAACATTGGTTTTCGCACTTTAACTTCAGTTTAAGTTTATAATAGAAATCTATGAAATTTAAACACACGGTTATTTACCACATAAAGAAGGTTGGGATTGATTTTGAGAGTTTTGGTCCCTTTAGTTTAGGAATTAGGGGCCAAAAAAGGGCCCATTTAGACATTTTTCTTGGTTTTCACACAATAACTTCAGTATAAGTAAATAGAAATCTATAAAATTCAAACACAATGTTTAAGAACACAAAAGAAAGATTGGGATTGATTTTGGGAGTTTTGGTCCCAAAAGTTTAGGAATTAGGGGTCAAAAAGGGGACCAATTAAGCATTTTTCTTGATTTTCGCACCATAACTTTAGTATAAGGAAATAGAAATCAATGAAATTTTAACACAAGGTTAATGACCATAAAGGAAGGTTATGATTGATTTTGGGAGTTTTGGTCCCAATAGTTTAGTAATTAGGGACCAAAAGGGTCAACATTTAACTTTGTTTGATTTCATCAAAAATTGAATAATTGAGGTTCTTTAATATGCCGAAAACTGTGAATGTAGATTCTTAATTTTTGGTCCCGTTTTCAAATTGGTCTACATTAAGGTCCAAAGGGTCTAAAATTAAAATTACTTTGATTTTAACAAAAAATGAATTCTTGAGGTTCTTTGATATGCTGAATCTAACCATGTATTTAAATTTGGGATATAGGACCATAATAGGTAAGTTTAAGTTCTAAGACTACATTCATTCTGTGTCAGAAAACTATGTTGTGTCAACTATTTAATCGCAATCCAAATTCAGAGCTGTATCAAGCTTGAATGTTGTGTCCATACTTGCCCCAACTGTTCAGGGTTCGAACTCTGCGGTCGTATAAAACTGTGCTCTGTGGAGCATCTGGTATAAGGTTGACAGATGATGAACTTCATGGGATTGCAATAGCCGGGCCAACCTGGCTTATGTAAAGGCAAGATATATATGGCCCTAACAAATGTAAGAAAATTCTTAATTTCTTATGGCACACATCCGTCTGAGGTGTTATTCCACCAGCATAAGTGACAAAATTGACCAGTAACATAATATTAACAAACCAATAATAAAATCATTTGGTCAAAGCATTTCTAAACTGAAACTGAAGTGTGATGGACGGGTGGATATAGACGGACAGGCAAATTGAACACATTTTAAGTTGGTGGTGATTTTAAAAATAATAATAGGCAATGGGTGATAGCTAATATCGGAAGTCCAGTATAATGGAATCCTCTTAATATATACATGTAGCTATTAACATATCATTTATGACTGCTTTGTTGTACTACTATCCCGCAAATGAAATTCAGGATCTCCGAGATAGCCAAATAGAATACATCTGCTAAGTTGGAATTGTGCTAATCCCGGTAAAATAATTACGCTATTACCGGCAAAACTATCAAATCAGAATTATCAAGCAATATCATTGTATCAATAATGAATCATTCCTTACTATGCGTCGTTCTACATATATCTCACAAGTTCTTGATACCGATAACATAATATCTTGTGGTGTGTGTGTGTGTTGGGGAGGGGGATTCAGCTGAAGCACACTTCTTATCCTTCTGAAATCTCCCTCCCCTCCTTTAAGATAGTAAACTGGTAGATAGAGGTATCATTTTTTTAGGATGAATCTTCAAAAAAATTGTTTTGTTATTCTCAAAGGTGTTTTTTTAACCTTTAATTATACATGAATTACGCCCTTATTTTCTGTATCTGTCTCTGTAACCTTTACAAAAGAAAGACTGCATTAATCCCGAAATTTGGAATGGAACCACTAAGCTGAGAATGTCTGCATTAATACAATATTAATAACACTAATAATTTGAATACAAATTCCACACATTCAATTAAACTGCAACACTAGACACAGCGCAGTACATACTAATCTTATTTTTCTTTTAATTATCAATGTTTTCTAGTCCCAACAAGTTGTAAACATTCATGAATACAAGACTTAAGTGTCCCATGTGAAACAAAAAAAAAAAGTAAATATCCAGTGTCCCACTCTTTGTACACACATTTGCTTGATTCAAGGAACAAGGGCAAACCTAAAATAAACACTTTCGTGTCTTAATTTTTATTTATTTGGGTTGCGCGGGGGGAGGGGGGGGGTTGTAGTAGGTTTTACCCATGTTCGTCAGTACATTAGTTGTCACAAAGTTGGTTTCTATTTTATAATTTTTGTTTGCCTCAATCAAATCTTATGAAACATTTATACACAGAGATCAAGTTTGAATTTTATTGGTGTCACTGTTAACTGTATAATTTGCCTTATGTGGCCTGGTTACCTAAAGAAATTTCTAAAAGTTACCATTTAATCTTAGGAGAACCTTTCTGGAGCCCCCTTTTCGTCATCAATACACTACTATATTTTTCGACTTTCATGTAGATTTGTTTTTATCTTTTCGTAATAATGGCATGTAACCGAATCATCAACAATTATACCACATCTTCTTTTTTTTTTTAAATTAACAGAAAAGATAAAAAACAAAATCTACATGAAAGTCGAAATTATAGTAGTGTATGCATGACGAAAAGAGGGCTCCAGAAAGGTTCTTCTAGGTTCAGATAGTAAATTTTAGAAATTTCTTTAGTTAACCAGGCCATATAGATTACATGCCATTATTCCGACAGCCCATTGGTCCGACAGTCCATTAGTCCGACATCTCATTGGTCGGACAATCCATAAGTCCAAAAACGTATTTGTCCGACAGCACATTAGTCAGATAGCCAATTAGTCTGACAACCCATTAGTACAATAACCCAATAGTCCGACAATCCATTGCTCCGACAGCCCAATACTCCGACAATCCATAAGTCCAACACGTATCAAGTCAAGCAAGGATAACAGGATAACAAAAAAATGTCTGTCTGTGTTATTACATTTAGATACAAAAACATGTTTTTAAAGAAATAACTCTGTATATACAAATGTATAACATCAGGCTTAGATAGTTCGAATACTTTCTATATACTCAATTCGAAATATGTATATAGAATAACACAGAACAGAATATTTCATTTTTCCAAATTTAAGGGTCTATAAAGAGCATATAAACAATCAGTGATGGTGCAAAATACTGATGATACCTCGCCCAAATATTTCGTTGTTGAGTTTTGAATCTGAAAAAGCATCACACAGTATAGCTGACTAATATAAACCCCGAAACCAATTTTCAGAAATCATTGTTTTTTGTTGTAGTTCTTCAGAAAAATATGACGATATTTTTTTAACTTGGCTGTCATGTGCAACGTGTTCGGTAAACAGCAAGTTGTTGAGTGATGAATATGAAAACTTATCACACGATATAGCCGACTTCAATAAACCTTTCAGAAATCCTTGTAATGTAGTTCATGAAAAAAATCAACGAAAATATTCATGGGACGGAGGGATGAACTGAACGGTTGGAAGGACGGACAGACAGACAGAGGCAAAACAGTATATCCCACTTTTTTGAAGCGGCGGTATAATGATTGGAACAACATAAAGACTTTACAACAATAATAATATGATATAATTATCTTTATAGCACCATAAGCCTCAGTCACAATCGGAGACAAAACAAAGTAGAAAAAAACAAACTATATTTATCAAATAACAGTCAGTATCAAGATATGTACTACATAATTCAAAAGAACTATTTTTTTTAACAATACAATCGTCAGTATTCCCCGTAATAGTCAAGTTTTCTTGTGTTAACACCGAGATGTGCTTGAAATGTACTGAAAGAGTTCCTCCCTCAAATTATTATGAAGTGAGCATTTGATTGAAAAATGACACTCATCCTCAACTCTATCAGCTGTACATTACAATTTTTCAATTATTAATGTAATGGGTGAGCACCGATTCTTAACTAACATATACACTACCTTTCTTAAAATCGAGGGAAGCGTATTAGCGCCACACATTTTTTAATTTTTTTCTTCCAATGTTTGTGCTACCTTTGTTTTATCTTATTTCTTATTTAAGATTCAAAGGAAACCGTTATTATTAATAGAGGAGGCTGTATATATGTATCACTATTGTAGTCATTGCAAAGTAAAATCCTTGAATAATTAGATCATAATTAGATCATATCATTAACTTCAATAATGAGCAGAATATTATAGAAAATGTGGTATGAATGCCAATAAGAAAACTCTTTATCTAAGTCACTACTCCTAAAAGTAAACCATCATAGGCCAAAGTACGGTTTTCAACATGGAGCATTAGCTTACACTGCATGAACAACATACTGTAAAGGCCCCCCAGAAACGATATCCTTGTTACTACTAGTATAAATATATTACAAAGAAAATAGAGAAAATTGCGGTTATACGGAAAAACAAAAATCAACCCTGCTAATATAGCTATAACCGAATAAAATATACTACCAAAGTAAGCTCTCGTTTGTGTAAAGTAGGTTGGCAAGAAATATATATAGAATGAAGATGTTTTATTAATAAAATTATGTTCTCTCTATTCATGCTATTTAAATTGCTATCCAAGCATCTTAAAAATACTTCATTATATCGAAATGAAAATTCAATTACTTTCTATCAAAGAATCTTGATCATATTCTGAGATTTAAAAATAAAATGTTTCCTTATAAAAAATTCATTTTAAGCAGAAAGATAAATTTGTCCATTTGACTTGGAGTTTCACAATTGTATGACATCATTTTGGATCTTTCAATTTAAATATAAGTGAATATCGATAGGGGATCAATAAGGGAATCAAAAGAGTAAAAAAAATTAAAAGATCAATGTGCTTGATTTCGAGATATTAGCCATTGAAATTTTGGCGGGAAAATATTCTCTCTTGACTTTTCATTGCTATTTCATTGATAAGTTTACATTCTCAAAACTATCAAAGAATAATTTGAATTTTATAAGACTTTTACAGATTGCTTATAATTATACATGTAAAAGATTTATAAAAAGATAAAGGGGGGTCAATGCCATTTTTTTAAGGCATTCAAATGAATAAAACCTGAGGTTTCGGAAATCTGACAAAAACATCAAAATCATGACAAGCGAACTGCAATGTACCTAAACTAACCTCTGAAGCTAAACCCAAGTTATAGATTATCGATCTTATATGAAATGTCTGGAAAAAAAATGATTTTATTTATAATCAGGCTCTCCTCTCCGACCAAACATAATCTTTTCAAGAATCTACATGTATGTTATCTTTAAAAAATTAACCTACCACCCCCCTTTTTTCTAACCTTCCAACCATAATATTACATTATATATTACATTTGTTGAACCTTATGAAATTAATAGAATAGACTGTAAGTGAAGCAAAGCAGTCATATTCGGATTAGAAAATAAACACCCTCTATTTATGTATTTTTTTACAAAAATTTCTATTTCTGCAATTTCAAAGTGGATTTTGCTAAGGATAATGTGTGTTTGCCGTGGTAACGATTGAAGTCAACAACACTTGACGATTGTAATTTAAGGTTTGCGTTAGCTTTTATGTATTTTTCTTATCGGTTATGAAAAAATCAGGACATTTAAGCTCTTAAACTGCAATATTCTGCAAATGAAAACTCCGTTTCCAAGGAAAAAATCGGTTGCTATGGTGATAAAACTAAAAAAAATCCCACACATTTTTCTATTAAATTTGGTAAAGTAGTATCCAAACTTCATAACTACAGTGCTAACTATTCTGTACACATTTGCACTTTTCTGAAAAACATCGGAGAAAATGTGGTAATTCAGCAAAAATCCCAATTTCAGAAAAGTTGAAAATAGGAATTTTTTCACAAAATTTTACAAAAAAATTACAAACTTGGTTGACATGCAATCTTCACTAAAATGAAGCTTAAACCAAGTTCTATCAATGTTACATATGAAAATTAATGAAAAATGCACGATTTGATTCATAATCAATCTCTCTGAATTGTGATGATTTAGCTGATTTTTGAAAGATTTTACCATGCTTAACAACCAAAAAATAGAGTGTCTGTTACCATGGCAACCACTCATATTTTGCCACTCAAAATTATTTTTTGAGCATTTTTCATTTATTGCTTCATGTAGACCAATTATAGAAAAAATCTAAAACCTTCATGTATCGCACTCTGCCTGGTTCTTACAAAGAGCTGTACTTAAGTTAACAAAAGAAGACTTACATGTGTTTTAAAGTGTATAGTGGTCATAAACTTCCTTGGATTAGGAAAAACTTTAGCTACATCACCAAACTTAGAGAAGTGCTTCTTCATGGAGAAGACATTGTTATATTTGTTAGGCACATAGTGACAGACTATTGCTACTCTATTGGACATTTCTTCAGAACTAGAGAGTCTTCTGATTGGTCTCTTTGATTGTGGTTCTTCATCTGTAAAACAACATTAATTCTTATAGTTTCTTTACAACTTATCTGTACAATATATAGACATATGTTCAGTAGACCTAGAAATCATTCTTAGCTTTAATAACTACCTACTCTAAAAGTAAATATTAACCAATCAAAAGGATATCAGTATTGACCTTTACTTTCAATTATCTCCATTGTTAATGAAAAGATTATGGTAAATATGGTAAATAATCAAACTAATTAGAAACTCATAGGATTGAGCTGTAAATGAAATATAGTTACCCACTTCTTATGCTATAAGCAATAAATTGTTTGAATTAAAAGCAGCAATTTCAAATTGAAACTTATTCTGTATTTAGTTTAAACATATTTATTTATAGAGGATTGGGAAACAAGTTTTGCAACTGATATTAATCCCTTTCCACTTTGTGGGTGCAAGTGCTGCCTTGTAGCGGCATTAGCCTGCTCTTTTTTGAAAACTACAAGGGTGTCTTTAATGTGCAAGAGATATATGGCTCTCTCTTAACAGGGTCAGCCATTTATCATCCTCATCCGATGGACTATCATCGTTTCCTCAAGACCATACTCGCAAATGGTGTCAGACTTGTTCTGTACATTACACATACCAAAGATTTTGCAAATTAGCAGGTTATTTTTTATTTAATGAGAATAAAAACTTATAAAAAATGATAGAGAAATTAATTGTGGCCACTTAATGATATCATTGGTAATGTCCTGGATATAAAATTTATCTTTGTTTTATGTTTTCAAGTAAAAATCCTCTTTTTTTGGATTATGGTTTGATTATCAGTGCAATTCATCAACACAGAAAATATGAAAAAATAACATTCTCAATGTTTATTTTGGGTCACCTGTCTTGAGCTAAATAAATTACACTAATTTCAGTATAAACAAGAATGTGTCCATAGTACATGGATGCCCCACTCGCACTATCATTTTCTATGTTCAGTAGAAACTTTAATTTTGAATTAAAATTAGAAAGATCATATCATAGGAAACATGTGTACTAAGTTTCAAGTTGATTGGACTTTAACTTCATCAAAAACTACCTTGTCCAAAAACTTTAACCTGAACTTCACACTATCATTTTCTATGTTCAGTGGACCATAAAATTTGGGTCAAAACTATAATTTGGCATTAAAATTAGAAAGATCATATCATGGGGAACATGTGTACTAAGTTTCAAGTTGAATGGACTACAACTTCTTTAAAAACTACCTTGACCAAAAACTTTAACCTGAAGCGAACGGACGCACAGACGGAAGAACGGAGGCACAGACCAGAAAACATAATGCCCCTCTACTATTGTAGGTGGGGCATAATAAAAAATGTATAAAACTGCACCTCAACAGGACTGAATGTAAATTTAAATAGAGGAATTATTATAAAGAAAACTATTTAAATAGAAGAGATTCCAATACATTACCATTTTCTTTGCTAGGTTTTCTCTTTGTTGTCTGGTCGTCAGTGTCAAAACTGGTTCCTGGTTGGTCCATTGACCGTCTTCTAACACCTGGAAATATGGAATGTTAAATAAGTCACTGGAATTGAAATGAGTCTATTCACTACATTCGTCAATTTGAAGGAGAGTTTAAAACAAGATTCCTAATCAATACCTATCAATCTCTAAAAATCTGTGTCATTGTCTTTAAAATAGACATAAAAATTATGTACAATAGTTCTTAATAGTATAAATTCATTTTTTAAATTCCTCATATGAATTACTAACCTATACAGTGTATATCTAAATCAAAGTTCCAGGTATGATAACCTTTATCTAACAATACAAAAACTTATGAAATTATGTAACTTGCTATCCATTGACTAAACTATATAAATATGATGAAATTTCGTCTATACACAATTAAGATAGTCATGGTGATATGTTGTTTTTTGCCATCTGATTTATGAGATAGGATACCTGAACCAGCAACAAGTTTTCCAAACAACATCTTTTTAGATGACACTTTCAGCTTTTCATCTTTATACATTTATTAGTACTATAAATTCGCTTGTAATTCTTCAATATTTATTTGGTATTGATACAATGTAACACAAAAGGCCTTAATTTCTAGCATTCTACATGCAGATAACAGACCTTTTATGAAGACATGTCACTCTAACCAGGGACAATATTATTACTCGAATGATCAGTCAATAGTCTAACTTCATAATTTATAAGCTTATAATGTGACCTTCAGTCAGCTAGAGTTTTAAATGTTGATGTGCATTTGTTGGTCGAACCCATGACAATTTGCTGTAATTTTGTTAAAGTCATATGAAACGAGCGAGTGGTGAAAAATAATGTTTGTCCAATTCTTGAACCAATGCATGAATACATCATAAACTTAGTCCTCTGTGCATGATTTTATCATTATTTTCGCAAATATATCATATAATCGTCATTTTTTTTTCTCTCTGTTTGATATGATTTAACAAATATGGCTGCTCATTAAATGCCGTGTTTTGAAACCGAGTTTTACCGATTGTCACCTTATAGTAAATAAATCACAAAAAGCATGGGTCTTGAGCACGTGTTTAACATGTATAATCAGATATTTGTTTATTTCAATGACAGATCCATGCGTATTGTGGTCACCGGATTTTTACGAGGAGGTTTACGCTCGGGTCACTATGCATACGAAAAATATGTCGTCGAATTGCTTGCTGGAAGCAAGCAATTAAAAATAAGTAAACTTCTTCTAAATGTGGAAAAATTAAAGAATTTTCCTCAGAAAAAAGTATATGTACTTTAAAAGTTGTATAATGAAAACTATCCATTTAGTTATAAAAAACATATGCATATTTTTTTTTAATTTGAAGTTTCTTATGACTTTAAACAGGTTATGTTTCAATGCTTTAAAATTGTTAGTTGCTTGCAGGGCTTCCAAAAAATGTTTGAGCCAGCCGGACATTTTATATCTGATCCTGATTTTAATCCCTTGAGACTAAGTCACAATTATGGTAATCAGATGGCTTTTCCAATGATTAACATTAGATTTAAAAAGATTTTAAAAACTTTACTTTGATATGAATTTGATGTCGGATGTAAACTGTTAAATTGGCAGTGCATCACTCAAAGTGTGCACATCAGCGTGCTCATATCTGTCTTAAACTCTTTATTTGTGCAAAATTACATTGTCAAAAACTTTACTTTTGTTTTTAAAATCACATTTTCCTAAACCGGATGTTGACTTGACAATGTTAAGATATGGACCATAAACGGATACGTAAAATTCGTGTATGTTTTACTTATAAAGCACGAATGAGTGAAGAAGCTCTTTCCACGTTATTTCTTCAACCAAATACTCGAAATGAATGTTAGATACAGGTATCAATGATAATTTTAGTATTTTTGAAAAAATGTAGGATGCATAATTAAATTTCACAACTGTGCACTTTGCACACCTGTTCTGGTTCATACAACATAGTTCTGAAGAGTTTTCATTTAAAACCTTTTTAAATTTTTCATCAAATCATATTGAAAAACTAATTTCTTATAATTATAATCTTTTTGACTAAATCAATTAGATACAAACCCCTGAAATATAAGAAAATGATTGAGAATAGACTGATTATTTTTACGATGTCCGGTACTGAAAATAGTTTACCCGTTACCTGAACAGGTAGATTTTAGCTGTCTTACAACTAATTAGCCTTGATTAAAATTAGAAAGTTTTGAAGTAGGGGTTGTTTTGATAGTAATTAATCATCATGTCACTTTTATTAAACCAAGAGTTCCAAATGGTGAAGTTGAAATTATCCATTCGTAAATTTTACAGATGCCATCACGAGTTGGTTGACCGTTATGGAATAACCTTTTCACAGATGATATCGGATATGTTCCTTACGTCTTAACTACAATTCCCTTCCCTTTCATGAATGAGACCCACCAATTAGACTCTTTACCAGATTTGTTATCACATAAGCAACACAATGGGTGCCACATGTGGAGCAGGATCTGCTTTCCCTTCCAGAGCACCTGAGATCACCCCTAGTTTTTTGTGAGGTTCGTGTTGTTTATTCTTTAGTTTTCTATGTTTTGTCATTTGTACTATTGTTTGTCTGTTTGTCTTTTTCATTTTTAGCCATGGCGTTGTCAGTTTATTTTAGATTTAAGAGTATGACTGTCCCTTTGGTATCTTTCGTCCCTCTTTATGACCGGAAATGTGTGGATGTTAAAGGCAAAAGGTTGGGTAAAAAAGATCGTGAATTATGTTAAAATGACCGAAAAAGCCTTGAAAACTAAAAAGAAGATGACCATTTCCTGCTTTGCCCAGTTGGACTTTTACTGGACATTATAAAAATAACCAGAATATATAAAATTGAGAATGGAAATGGGGAATGTGTCAAAGAGACAACAACCTGATATATGACCGTTTCAGAAGCCCTGGTTGCTTAGTGGAGTTTGACATCCATTTCCATCAATTGCATATAATCATGGCTGTCTGTGAGAGAAAAAGAGGGCCAACAGCTTAGACACATACATGTACCCAACAGAAAGCCTGTCACATACAGGTACACTATGCAAAATTTGTGCATGCCTTATGAGCCTCCTCATGGGTTTTTTAAGAGTCTGAATGCTTGGCTAATTTTATAGTGATTATTTGATTACTAGACTAAGTATTTCATGATTATTTGATTATCTAGGGCTGTATTTTTGATAATTTGAATATGTTGTCAACTTGTTTAAAAAAAAGATTAATGACTAGTGATTATAATGGCAGAAATTTTGTGATTATGTGATTACCTAAGACACCCCAATGAGGGGCCTCACTTATTTATAATTACCTGTAACATCAGGTCTCCCAAACATACCAGCACCTGATGTAGATCCTTGAGACTGTAATCTACCAAAAACAGAATCTGTAGGCTTGTTGGATGCTGCAAAAAAAGGTTTTTCTTACACTGAATCTTGTATATAAATATATTAAAGTTTATATTAATCACCTTTTTGTACAGTAAGAATAAAAAATTTAAAACTTTCAAGAAAAAGGTATACATAAAATGATGCTATATTCAGAGGTCCTATACCACAGTGCCACCAAGTACAATTTCCAGGGTGGATTCATGTGGCACACATTTCTACAGAACTTTTGTTACTCATGTCTTGATTTGGATTTTGAACAGTTGTTATATTTTGATGGACATTTAAATGCGTGAATAAAGCCATCCAAGTGAACCAACAAAATTTGAACCCCACGAATAAAAGAAGTAAGTTATTGGTTACATAACAGGCACTGGCTGGTTGGGCAGTCAAAGCAAAAGCTTTCACTGAACATATGCAACAGGTATAGAATTATTCCCAATAGGTTTATAACAACACCTGAAAAATCCTTTGCTTAATATGAACACTTACCTGGAAAAGCATTGCCAACTGTTGACACAGGACATAAAACTGTACTCGGAGGACTCAGTTCTGTTATGGGGGCTGTCATTTTCAATTCTGGTTTTCCAAACAAATTTTTTGCATTGTCTGACTTTTTCACATCCCCACCTATCTCAGATTTACCAGCTGTTCCTAATAAGATAATAAAACATTGTCACGCCAGATTCAAATATAACTTACTTCTGAGTACAATGTACAAGTCCCCTAAAGGTATCACCATCCAAGTAGCTGGTACTTGGTACTGGCATGAAATTACAGATTTTATGTTATCAAAATTTGCTGTTGCAAAATTTTGGAAATTGTTTTAAATTTTGGGAATATGCAAAGCTCTGATTCCTTCCCCAACTTTGGCTATTATTTAAGTCCTTTTAGGTTTATTAAAAGTTCTTAATTTTTTATATCTTACTGAAGAGTTTAATGACTCTAACTTATAAAGCAAATTTTATGTAGGATTAAAATTAAAGACAGACTGACTATTAAGGAACTGTTTTCACATTTTTCATTTGCATCCAAAATTTGTTCTAAAAGTGTTAGACAGCAGGGAACACAGGTTTTATACATGTAAAAGCAAATAAGCATTATTTTCCTATGTTCCATATTTTAAAGTTTTAATCTTTGTCGACAGTAAAAATTAATTGATTGACTGTTGTGTTTTTATGCCACTTTTGGGGTATTTTATGGAGGCCAGTTTTTATTGGTGGAGGAAGCTGTACCTGTACCTTCAACAGGGAAAGACACTAAAAATAGACTGATTCAGAAAACCTTACATAAAAAAAATCAATTGCTTTATGAAGGCATTTATAAAATACAGATACTGTGTGAATGATTCTTTTATAAGAATTTGACAACGATCTATCTTCCTTTCTGTTCTAAAGATCTTTAAGGGATTCTCACAATTTGTTGCAATAATATCATTGTCATCAACCTTAAAATAAGGGAGTAGGATTTTTATCAGAACATAATATATTACTGTCAAATTTTAAGTAATAGATTATCAATCAATTTAAAAGCACTAGGAATTTGTGTGTAAACAAAATTAATTGCAAATGATTGATTTCATATAATTAACATAGTTACCTGAAAGTCCAAACAGCCCTGTTGATACTGAAGGTGCTGCACTAAAGGGATATGGTCCTTGTGTTGATTGAATTCCTCTCTGTCCTGATACCCCAGAAGACTGCATGCCTGACGTACCAGTTACAACTGACTGTGGACCTGTCTGACCAAATATTCCTATAGATGCTGTTGTTTGTGTGTTAAAGGAACCAGCAGAGGTGGTGACTGGTAAAGTTCCTCCACCAAATGTTGATGACCCTGTCTGTAATCCTGTACCTCCAAATACAGAAGACTTAGTTGTTTGTCCAAATACAGTCGGTGCATGAGATGTTCCTAAACCACTTGCACCAAAAGTTGTTGCTCCAGATGAGGTTGCACCACCAAACCCCCCAAATGAACTCTGAGCCCTAGTGGAGGTGGCTGTTGCAAAACTAGAACCCCCAAGTGTACTTGCTTTGGTTGTAGGTCCAATTGTGTTATTCCGAGTTGTGGTTTCGTATGAAGGACTACCAAAAGAGGTTGTTTGAGAAACTGTTGCCTGTGAGGAAAAACCAAACATACCAGTCTGAGTTGTAGCTCCAAACGAAGGAGTACCAATTGTACTTGCTTGTGACACAGAACCAAAAGTGGGACCACCAAATGACTTTGGTTGAGTTGGTATTCTGCTAGCTTGAGTAGATGTTCCAAAAGTTGATACCCCAAATGCATTGCTTGTATTGGACTGATTTTCAAAAGCAGACCCTCCTAATGAGGCAGTATTTCCAAACAACCCAGAACTAGAATGAGATTGAGTTCCAAAACCTCCACTTCCAACAGAGGAAGCTGTTGTTGTTGCACTACCAAAAACAGGCCCAGTTTGAGATTGGGTCCCAAAACCTCCACTTCCAAAAGAGGGAGTTGTTGAAGCACCAAAACCAGAGGCAGATTGTGGTCCCGTTGTTCCAAAGCCTGTACCTCCAAACATTGAACCTGCAATTCAAACAAAAAAAGATTAAGGAGTAAAAAAAAAGTATCAATGCAAATCACTGGACAATTAAAAGACTTTGTTTTCCTTAGTAAAAAAACTACCTTGAGGTCCAAATCCAGGAGTGCTGGTTGTTGTTCCAAATCCACTAGATGCTTGATTTGTTCCACTTATACCAAATCCACCAGATGTTTGATTTATTCCACTTGTACCAAATCCACTAGATGTTTGATTGATACTTGTACCAAATCCACTAGATGTTTGATTTGCACTTGTACCAAATCCACTAGATGATTGATTCATTCCACTTGTACCAAATCCACTAGATGGTTGACTGATACTTGTACCAAATCCACTAGATGTTTGATTGGTACTTGTACCAAATCCACTAGATGGTTGATTCATTCCACTTGTACCAAATCCACTAGATGGTTGATTGATACTTGTACCAAATCCACTAGATGGTTGATTGGTTCTTGTACCAAATCCAACAGATGGTTGGTTCATTCCACTTGTACCAAATCCACTAGATGGTTGATTCATTCCACTTGTTACAAATCCACTAGACGGTTGATTCATTCCACTTGTAACAAATCCACTAGATGGTTGATTCATTCCACTTGTTCCAAATCCACTGGTAGCAAATCCACTTGGAGTACTTCCAAAACCTCCAGATCCATATGCTGGGGGAGGTGTTCCAAATCCAGATGACTGGCCAAATGGGCTTGCCTGTCCAAATGCAGGTCTTTGTTGTTGTCCAAAACCTCCTGTTCCTTGGCCACTAGCAAATGGATTGGCCATGGTAATATTGGTACTGTCTTTTAACTTACTTATTCAGACTGCAGTTAAATACATCTGAAAATAGAATTAAAATTTCTGAGATATATATTGCTATAAGCATCAAATTAATTAAAGATGATTTTATAACTGTTAAAGGGACATTACATGTACATGTACAACATGTACAATATAGCTTTATGATTAAGATTAAAATTCAAAATACAATTAATTTTGTTTCAAATATCAATGATACCTGAATTTAGAAATATTTGTTGTTACATGTAGCTCAGTGTGGCCCACATAATAGCCACATTCATCAATAAAAGCCCAAAAACATCACTTATGCATTTTTTTCTTCCATGTAAATAGTTTAACCTCATTGAATCCATATTCATTTGATTTTCAGTATAACTCCTTAATAGCTGGAGATGGGTTAGGCATGTAGGTAATTTTTACCCTATACAAATACATTTTGTAACAATATATTTCTATAAAAGAAGTTTTTATGTGTAATAATTTTAAAGTGGATTTTTATTGTGCACTTGTAATATTATAAGTTTTACTATCTATGTGCGTATTGTGTCCATGTTATAAAAGCCTAGATTTTAAAATCTTTTGGATGTGCTACATATTAACGAGGTTGGTAATAGGGGTAACTTCATGATGTACATGTATTACGGTAGAATTTTTTTTCCAAATGATGTTAATGGTAAATTTTGGCATGTGAAGATGAAATGTACAATGTACCTCTTATTTATATAAAAAAAATGACTGATTTTGGCATATCATGTACAAATGTAACAATGTTTCTGTTCAAGAATAAAAGTAGCAGTTAAAATTATTGAGATTTCTAATTCATTTAAATTTTTGTAGTCTGGCTCTAAAAAATCATAAGGATAAGTAGTACAGTTCTAATGTTTTCACAAGTGGGGCCAGTTGGTTAAAACGTGGGGTGATTTGCCAGTGTGGCGATTTATCATGGGTGGAGCACTTAATTCACCTGTTTTATTGACTGAGTTGTTCAAGATTACTCTGACGTCCAACGTTATTTTAATTGTAATTGGACTGTGACAAATATTTTATTTATGTGTTAATTTTCTACCACCATTTTCATGTACAATGTACACAAACATGATAAAACTACAAGATATTCCACACTCCAGTGCAGGAGTCATTCCTATAATCAGAAGAAAAAGAAGACTTCATAGTAATTTCGTACAATTGACTGGGTTGACTTGATAATACTCAGTGTAAAATGTTTGATGGATTTTTATCTTTTGTATATGTAGGACTCGAAAAGGCGATGGTACTCTAAACTGCGATGGTCAAGCTGAAGTGCAATGGTCCACACTGAAGTGTGATGGTTAACATGCTGAAGTGCAATGGTGATATTGTGACGATAACTTGTTGATATACGCTGAAGTGCGGGGGTGTTTGTGCTGTGACATTGAGTAAAAAGCAAAATGAACATGAGCTGTTAAAATGAAATCACATTATTTTACAAAAGTAGCTGCTTGCCTCACATTTGGAAGATCTTGTAATTTCTGTTCAAGTCAAACCAAAGACTTTAAATTTTGATTTATTTTTAATATAATTCTAAATTTGCCAATTTTTCAATTAGCACGCAGTAGACATGGTAGTATAAAATTAAGAAATTGATCACAACATTTATTCCTATTTATTATTTTAGGAAGTACACCATGTACACGTAGGGAGCAGTCAGGTTAATTTTGGCCTTCCGTGTTGCAGACATTAGGCTTAAAAAAAAGTATGTGTTTCTAGTAACATCATTTTGAAAAATAGGGTTGGTAGGTCGGAATTCTTCTTTTCTTTTTCTTTTTTTTTTTGACATTGAAAATGATCAAAATTATCATGGCTTTTCCAAGTCAGAGTCCATAATTAGTTTCAAAAACAGGAAGTGTGCCATTTGCAATGTTTTTGAAGCACCTGCTGAGCAAATTTCTTGGATTTTAACTTACATTGTATTTGGAATACCTTTTGACATTAATAAAATGTTTTACTGGCTTTTTATGCAAGTAGAAGCAAGAGAGAAAAAATATTATGTCGTTTAACAGAAGCCTGCGTCAAAATCAGGGTCGGTTGATACAATTTTAAAAAAAAATTTGAAGAGCCAATTAAAAAATTAAGGTCAGGGCTAAAAAACAGGGTCAGTCAGGTTACCGGAACTCAGATCTTTTTTTTCTCGGCCTTAAAACACTGTAACCATAATAAAATAAGACAAGAGCAACAGTGTTCTTACAAATCAGGATTCTTCCCTGGATTAAACAGCATTAATAAAAACATTGCTAATACTCTCAATTAATTTTTTTTTATTATTAAATTGTCCACATAAAATCATGAGAATCTAATTACTTATAGATAGATTAACATGAATATTTAAAATTATATAATCAGTATACATTATTTCAGTTGCATTTATCGTGTAGCATTATGACGAACGAAGCATGACGAACAGAGGATAGCCCATTTGGTAACCAAATTCAGCATTCAGTCCTGTTGCTCCAAAAAGTTCCCCATATTTTACTGTCTGACATGGTTAAAAATATTTTTTGGAAATTTCACATGTAATGCTCAAAACTGTTATGGACTTGAATCATTCATTTCTTTTTATTTTCCTTTCATTTCCTTTGTGAGCATGAAATATTCATCTACAAAACCCTATCCTCCTGCTTGCAAGTGAATACCCTTGCAAGTCAATGTTGTATTTGAACATTTCATGTATATTGACTTATTGCATTTGGTGGGTCTTATTGGGGTCTAAGCGTGATTCGGGATTGCCAATTTTTTGAACACGTTTCAAATTATTGTGGCGTGAAAACGGGAAATGAGGTCTTGCCGGACCCGGGAAATGAAAAAAAAATGAGATTTGCTTACGTACATAGTGTAAGCGGGATACGGGAATCTGACAAAACAGTAAGCAGGATCCGGGATCGGAACCCCCCAATGAGACTCCCTTATTGGAAGACGTCATGCAAAACCACTGCACTTCAGCAAAAGGATCATTGTACTTCTGCGTGGGCGATCCCACTTCAGCGTCTCCATCGCACTTTTGAGTCTCACATATATAGTTATACTCTTTATTTTTTATACATTTATGTTTTTTAGCCATGGCATAGGAGATGTGGGGCACACTCGTAGATATACGTTGATAGAACAAGTGCCTGTGCTGTGGGGATATTTTTTTAAATCTTTTTCGTCAATCCCGATTCAGGCGATTGGCAAACAAAATTTACCTTTGCATTTTTTCTCACTGCACATTAAAGTCCTACAAATAATTCTTGCGCTGTAATGTTTCGACAGCAAAGAGTCGATACCGAAGACGAAAATAATGTTGACACCAAAATTTCTTCTTTCAGTTTGAAAACTTCCGCCACCTGACAACTAGGTCGAGGTAACTGATGATAAATTAAAACACCAAAAGATAAGAAAGGAGAATGATTTATACACGGTCTGAAATTTTTCATGTTGTTTATAATTTTTCAAAATTAAATTGATAACATTTTGTATTTATCGTTTACACAATTTTCTCCGTGACTGTGAATTTGATCATGGCAGGCTTCCTGTCTAGGATTTTTGAGAAAGTTAAATCTTGGATTCACTGGTCGTGGACTTATCTTTGGGCCGTTTGGTTTATTTTGGTAGTGTTTGTCGTATACATTTTGCGAGGCCCATTAAAATTGACAGAAAACCTGTCCTATGGTATGTATAAAGATAGTTCAAATGCCCTCCCCCTTTTTTTTCTTCTAGTTTTGAGTTTACTGAAAACACTACAACTCTCAGCATTCAACTTGAAGTAGAGTAATGTATTTTGAAAGTTAGACCAGAAGTCAAATTAGTGCATATAACATCCTTAACCAATTACACTAATCCAGGCCTATCTCAGCCTCAGGTGGCGAACACAGGCACTTATTTTTGTCAAATTATGTGTGCAATTTACTGTCAACACTCTAAATGAACAATACTGGTGTAGATAGTTAAAACGGTGCATTGACAGAAACAAATATTTGTGTGCTGGAATGCTATCATGTCATTCCTGCCCCAAGGTTTACGCAGTCATAGATATACATTAGGGCAGGGTAGTAGTAATGTACTATAAATTGGTATCCGGACCGTTCGCCCTGATTACATGTTCGCCTAAGGTTCGTTCGCACTGAGTTTGTTCGCCCTGATAGTCCGTTCGCCCTGGGTTCGTTCAATCTATATTCATTTATGATATGTTTATGTTACATTAATGAACGAAATATGTATATATTAAAATTTATGTATATCTATTAAAAGTAAAATACAGATTATTTGCCAAATTTATACTAATTGAATAAAATTCTTGGCTGCATTGTTACACTTTATTTTATAATTACTTTTAATTACTGTTGATTGAATTTTGATTGCTGATTAGGTGTCATTTGAAACCTTTGATATACAATGTAGTGTTGAAATTCCGAGAAACTTATTTACTAATAGCAGTACCACAGAATACATCATAAATAAAGATTCGGTGAATGTAAACTTCAACATATTCAATTACATACAAATAGTTTAGTCTTCAGTTGTTTTACATTTAAAAACACAATGTAGTGCTGATATTTACAGAAACTTATATTTCTTAGTAACGTAATTACATACAGATATAAACTTAAGACTCAATACCTTGAAGTCACAATATCTTGTAGTCCTGAAATGTACTGAAACTTATAACCTAGTATAGCAGCTAGCTTTAGACAAGTTAACATGAAACATTTGCGTAAATATTCGGCGAAAATTGTAGATTGACTTTAACAATTTCAATTATATACACACACCGCAACCCTATACTAAAAAATGAAATCAGGGCGAACGGACTCAGGGCAAACAGGTATTAGGGCGAACCAGAATCAGGGCGGACGGACCCGGATTCCATTAAATTCTGACAGGTGTAGGCAGTAATTTTCGGTAACCAATTCATTATCGTCAATATCCTCATTGTGATATGTTAGAGGTCTTAAATAATTACTCTTACCATCATGACTTAGGTTTTTTTTTTAAATTGAACAAGATTTGTCATAATCATTTGCTGTGTTTATTACCTTTAAGAAAGTGTACATTTTATCTTAATGCAACAAAAATTACTACTAACATTATTACAAATTTTTTGACTGTTTAATTTTTCTTCATGAAATACCCCAATTATGCCCCTGTTACATTTTGACTGTTTTTCTTCATGAAATACCCCAATTGCACCTCTGTTACATGTAGCCTGTCAATCTGGCCAAACCTCCTTATTGCGATAGTACATGTAGTATGAAAAAGAACATAAATTTACGGAATATATACATTGTAATGAAATGGTGATAAACAAGGGGAAGTAATTCAATTATTTTTGTTAAACATTTTTGAAATACACAAATCATCAATGACCTAAAGCTAAGGTTATTGGTGTTAATTTACAATGTGTTTGACATCAAAGCTGTGAGATGAAGCCATGAACTTAATGAGTCACTTAAATTAACAGTTTACAGTTGGCTGAACTTCTTGTTCATAGGAGCATTACAAATTTGCTGGTAATTCGAAGACCATAAATGCCAAGATTTTCGCAATTAAAACGGCAGGGCGACTGAGAAATGACAGAAAAAAGGAAAAAAAACAACAAAAAAGGGCGAGCTGTGCCCTGTTCAAACTTCATTGCTAAAACACTGATGCATCATTCTAACATTCAATTAATGAATACATGTCTTTATAAACTAATTTTGTTTACTGTCAAGCAATGAACTAGGATCCCAGGCTATAGTTTATATAGACTGATTCAATTTCTACTTCTGTATTTTCCCTACATTCCCTTTATCACAGTGCTTATGTCATTACATCTCGGTATAAGAACTGATTGTTCAATGACATAATTAACATGAATTGATTGAATTCTGACAACCAAAGTAACTCTTTTATTAAAACAAACTCCATGTGATGTACGATCTATTTGAAGTCAATGTGGCTCCTAATAGAAATAGCACATTTGCATGGGTCTAATTTTAGCTTTTTTGTGTACTGGCCAGCTGAACATGTGGACTGAAAACTCTACTGGTCCAGCTCCAAATCTACTGGTCCTGCAAAAATGGCATTCATTTGACAAACACTAATATAAATGATAGATGTTTACTCTTATTTTCATGCTTTCTTTTACATATGTTAGACCAGAACAAGAGAGTCTTGATCCTGATTTTGATAAAGGCTGTGATAATCTAAATGATTTTTTCTTCTATCAAATCAGGATCAAGGACAGAAATAAGTGTCTACAGTGGAGTCTGCAAGAAATATGATGAATAATACAGGACTCACACTACTTCAGAATTATAGGGAGAAGTGACTTCTCTTTTGGGCCATAATATATTGATATTAGTATAATAGTCTCAGAGTTAAGCAACTTCAATCAATAGTTTGAAACAATCCATAAAAAATATAAGGAAATATTTACACAAATCAATTAGATGTTACCAAAAGTCTCTTATTGTGTGTGGAATACTTAATTTTTCCCTTTGGGGTCAATATTCTATTGTCAACTGTTCCATCCGTGCGTCCATAGTAATTATTGTTAAAGTTTGGATTTCGCTCATAGCTAGTCCGGTTGAGATCCGTAGTTTGGAAATCGGTCTGACAATGGCGGACGAATGCAAGAAAATTTACAAAAATAATCGATGTTTTACAAGTGATTTGGAAAGGAACATGACGTTTTTAATGCAATAAATGGATTAAACATTTACTGGAGGCAACTCTTATCACGATTAAATGAAGTAACAAACTTATTCTGCTGCCGAAATTTAGGTTGATGTACTTTTTCGAGTAACAAGCACCAGAACTTTCAAAAATGCATGAAGTGATGAAAAGTTGAAAAGTTGTATTTTTATCAAATAACCTGCTACACACTTCAAAGACAATGCTTCAACCTCTCTACTTAAGATAATGAATCGTTTATGTTTAAATTTCCTTAATTATCAATAAATAATTGATGTTTCATCAACTTTTTATACGACCGCAAATTTTGAAAAATTTTCGCCGTATATTGCTATCACGTTGGCGTCGTCGTCGTCGTCGTCGTCGTCGTCATCGTCCGAATACTTTTAGTTTTCGCACTCTAACTTTAGTAAAAGTGAATATAAATCTATAAAATTTTATCACAAGGTTTATGACCACAAAAGGAAGGTTGGTATTGATTTTGGGAGTTTTGGTCCCAACATTTTAGGAATAAGGGGCCAAAAAGGGCCCAAATAAGCATTTTCTTGGTTTTCGCACTATAACTTTAGCTTAAGTTAATAGAAATCTATGAAATTTTGACACAAGGTTTATGACCACAAAAGAAAGGTTGGGATTGATTTTGGGAGTTTTGGTTTCAATAGTGTAGGAATTAGGGGCCAAAAAAGTGCCCAAATAAGCATTATTCTTGGTTTTCGCACAATAACTTTAGTTTAAGTAAATAGAAAATAATGAAATTTAAACACAATGTTTATGACCACAAAAGGAAGGTTGGTATTGATTTTGGGAGTTTAGGTCCCAACAGTTTAGGAATTAGGGGCCAAAAAGGGACCCAAATAAGCATTTTTCTTGGTTTTCGCACCATAACTTTAGTATAAGTAAATAGAAATCTATGAAATTTAAACACAAGGTTTATGACCATAAAAGGAAGGTTGGTAATGATTTTGGGAGTTTTGGTCCCAACAGTTTAGGAATAAGGGGCCCAAAGGGTCCAAAATTAAACTTTGTTTGATTTCATCAAAATTGAATAATTGGGGTTCTTTGATATGCCGAATCTAACTGTGTATGTAGATTTTAACTTTTGGTCCCGTTTTCAAATTGGTCTACATTAAGGTCCAAAGGGTCCAAAATTAAACTTCGTTTGATTTTGACAAAAAATTAATCGGTTGGGTTCTTTGATATGCTGAATCTAAAAATGTACTTAGATTCTTGATTATCGGCCCAGTTTTCAAGTTGGTCCAAATTGGGGTCCAAAATTAAACTTTGTTTGATTTCATCAAAAATTGAATAAATGGGGTTCTTTGATATGCCAAATCTAACTGTGTATGTAGATTCCTCATTTTTGGTCTTCTTTTCAAATTGGTCTACATTAAAGTCCAAAGGGTCCAAAATTAAACTTAGTTTGATTTTAACAAAAATTGAAATCTTAGGGTTCTTAGATATGCTGAATCCAAACATGTACTTAGATTTTTGATTCTGGGCCCAGTTTTCAAGTTGGTCCAAATCAGGATCTAAAATTATTATATTAAGTTTTGTGCAATAGCAAGTCTTTTCAATTGCAAAGTATTGCGCAATGGCAAGAAATATCTTATTACAAAATATTGTGAAATAGCAATTTTGTTTTTAATTAGAGTTATCTTTCTTTGTCCAGAATAGTAAGCAAGAAATATCTAATTGTAAGAATTTTTTTTATTTGGAGTTATCTTTCTTTGTCCAGAATCAACTTAAATCTTTGTTATATATACAATATACAATGTATATTCACTTTTTACTACCAACTGATAAATTAAAATAATCTTTACCATTCAGTGATAACGAGCAGTTTTTTTACATCTTAATATTTTATGATGTATTTAAATGAGTAGTAATTGTTGAAAACTCCATTAGAAATTTTAATTGAGATTAGTTTTGGAATAAGGGAAAGGGGGATGTGATTAAAAAAATTGGGTTCAATTTTCTCATTTGAAATTTCATAAATAAAAAGAAAATTTCTTCAAACATTTTTTTTGAGAGGAATAATATTCAACAGCATAGTGAATTGCTCTAAGAGAAAACAAAAATTTTAATTTCATTAGAACACATTCATTCTGTGTCAGAAACCTATGCTGTGTCAACTATTTAATCACAATCCAAATTTAGAGCTGAATCCAGCTTGAATGTTGTGTCCATACTTGCCCCAACCGTTCAGGGTTCAACCTCTGCGGTTGTATAAAGCTACGCCCTGTGGAGCATCTGGTTAAAAATTGAAAATGTCCGATGACGGAAGCGACTGAAAGTGAGTATCGTCAAGAACAGGGTGACTTGTGTTCGCTTTTGGGGGTCGGGGAAAGCGAAGTGACGGTCAGGAAAGCGACTTTTTCGCCCAAGTCGCCTGGTAGCGTGAGCCCTGAAAATAGATATCTGATGACAAAACAGTTATGAAGACAAAATATTGCCAAACTTATCATTGACCCGTCTCACAAAGTATCAAAAAATAATGAATGGTCACTCAGTATTTCGCTCAAGACTGGAACTCTTCTATAAATATTTTAGTAATTGGCAGAAAATATTTGGAAAAACATATTTTTTTTGTTTTAATAAGTAAGCACTATATTTATAGGTTGATTTCACCAACCTTAAACAAAAATGTTTTTTTAACTATAGCAAGGACTTAATTTGATCTCTGATTTGGAAAAAAAGGTTTTATTTGTTTAGGAAAATGAAGTTTATTGTGTCTGATCTTTTATACAACCACACAAAATTTGCAGTCATATATTAGTATCACTTCATAGACGTTGTCCTTGTCCGTGACGTCTGAAGACATTTGGTTTCAGGAACTTTAGTATAAGTAAATAAAAAATCTATGAAATTTAAACACAAGTTTTATAACCATAAAAGGAAGTTTGGGACTTAATTTGGGGTTATGGACCTAACAGTTCAGAAATTAGGGACCTTAAAAGGTCCCATTTAAGCATTTATCTAGTTCACTTGTGGAATGATATATGAATCTCTCTGAAATTATACCACAAGTTTCCATACCAAAAAGGGATGGTTAGGATTGACTTTTGGGGGGTAATGGCTCAAACCCTTTAGGAATTAGGAGCAAAAAGGGGGGGAATAAGGGTTTCCTGGTTAATAGAAAATTCAAAAGCAGTGTAAGGGAGGTAATCCAAACACATTTTAAGTAAGATTTTGTGTAAGTTTAGATTACCTCCCTTAATCTGCTTTTGATTTTTCCATTAATTAGGGACTTTTCGAATTTATTTTCCTCTGAAGTCAGTATTTTTGTGATTTTACTTTTCACACTGCTTTTGAATTGTGTTTAAAGAAATGTTGTATTGTCTTGAGGTGATTAGCTAATCAATTTAGTTTTAGAAGTTACTATTAATGGAATATTAATTTTAGCCATGATTTTGTATGTCATTTTCATTGTTACAAACTTCATTTGAAATTTGAATTACTATTATAATTATATCTTGAGGGAAAGATTATTTTTGGGGAAAAGGGGGTAGGTGAACCAAAATATTGGTGGAGGGGTGTAAAAAAGAATTTTGGAAGGGGGCAATTTTTTTCTCCTTTCTAATTTCAAAAATTAAGAAGAAAATTTCTTAAAAATTATATTTTTTTGGCAAAAATGCAAAATGATTAAGGAGGGGGAGCTTAAGTTGGTTTTTTTTTGGGGGGGAGGGGGTCAATTTAGCAACAGCATACTGTATTCCACTAAAGCAAAAATTTGAATATAAATTGACCAATTTGAATATAAATTGTTCTTCATTGTTCTTTGACTACAGTTATTCTGTGTCAAACATTTAATAACAATCCAAATTCAAACCTGTATCAAGCGCGAATATTGTGTCCTTTTTTGCCCCAACTGTTCAGGGTGGGACCCCTGCTGTCATATCCAGCTGTGCTCAGCGAAGAAATTTATTATAATAGGTATTGCACAAAAGCAAGAAATCTTCAATTGCACAGTATTGCACAATTGCAAGAAATCTGCAATTGAACAGTATTGCGCAATAGCACAAAACTGCGCAATAGCAAAAAAATTCAATTGCTCAGTATTGCGCAATAGCAAGAAATCTTCTTTTGCACAGGTTTTGCACTATGTAATATTCTTGTGCAACATCACATTATTCTACAATATCACAGTAATATCAAGCTGCCCTCGGCAAAGCATGTTATTTTAAATTGTTGGCTTTCAGACAACAATTCACAGACATGTTTTCTGTATGCAGTTACCTCAGTGTGACCTGTCTCGTAAAAATCCAGTGATAGTAATATGGAAGTGAAAAGGGTAGAGATTCAACAGACATAAACATAACTCTGTCATTGAAATAATCTATATCTTATTGTGCAGTGTACAATAAGATATAGATTATTTCCTTGATCACATCATGTTATACATGTGCTTACCTAAATAACCATGCTTCTTTGTTGATTGTTGACAAAATTTACAATTGGTAAACTTTGGCTTTAAAACACGATCATTAATTGGCTGCCATATTTTAACAACAATATAACAAACAGAGTGAAATATTTTTTTGATGATTATATAGAATGGATGCCAAAAAAATGATATAGAATTGTGTACAGAAGACTAAGTTTATGATAATAATATGCATGCATTGTTTCAAGAATTGGATTAAATCATTTTTCACCAGTCACTGGTTTTATAAGTCTTTAGGTAAGGGACGACATCAAAAGTTCAATGTAGGATAAAAAAAAACTTAATTCACATAGTTTTTTCACTGACACCCCAACCCCCTCTTAACTTAATTTGGGAAAAATTGATTTACCAATAGGGATATGTGTAAAAATCAATTTTAAATATACCAAACTTGCAGAATTTTAACCCCCCACCCCAAACTATTTGATATTAGTTTTTATCCTACATCGATCTTTTGATGTTGTCCCTAATATCATAACAAAGAATATAATTTAGAAGTATTTAAAGAAATAATTCAGCAGTTATTCCCCTTTGTTCATAATCTCTGGTGATCTGCATTTCATTATTTAAGGAATTTTTTTTGCATTTATAAATTATAGTAGCAAAAGAATTTGTGATTAACACATGTAAACTTTATTTCACCTTGTATTATTAAAAATCAATACTTCAGAACAAATGCAGTGAAAGGTGATAATTTATGGTTTATATAATCCAATAAAAGTTCATATACATATATATTTCATGTGGAAGTACAAATTGAGTATGATTGCTGACTTCATAGTTAAAAATCGTATTTTAAATGTTAAGTTTTCTGATAAAGTGTGAGTGTTTTTACAAAATATTTTATATACATTTTTAGTTTGCTAGTAAAAAGGTTATTTTAAAATATGAACTTGTCTCTAGAAAGTCCATTTGAGTTTGAAATATTATTAAGACATATGGCTTTTGCTAATGATCATATTGACATCTTTAGGTTTTACTTCAATTTGTACATTCATGATTTGCCCATTACTGCTTAACTGCTTCAAATTTTTATTTGACTACCAAATATTGGCATCCATTTAATTGGAACAGCAATGTTGTAATTTTTCCAAAGAAATTTTATTTCCAGACAATAACTGTAGATATCTAAAGACTATAAAATTAAACCATAAGGTTCCTTACCACTAAAGGAAGGTTGGGATTGATTTTTGGGGTTATAGCCTAATCCCTTTAGGTAAAATTAAAGGTGCCAATACTAATACTTTTCTTATGTGTATAGATTGCTTATTTCTTGACCGTTTTTAATGAGTTTACTTTAAAATCTTGAATTCTTGGGGTTCATGTATTTAAGATCCCCCCAAAGCATTGACTATTATTTAAAAGGACAAAACTGCAAACCAACCTGAAATCAAAAGAATTGCAATATACACTGTATAGTACAGTAATGTAGCATTTTGTCTTCTGAATAATCAGTATAAAATTAGGAGATGCAGTATTTGATTGCCATTGAGACAAATATCCATTAGCAACCAAGGTTCCAGGATGTTAACTATAGGTCACCATATAGACCTTGGCAATGTGCAAAACCTTAATGTATAGTATTAACCTATGCACAGCCCTGGCATGGAAAAAATACAAATTGTTATCTACTTAATTTATAATTTTAGAATTTGTTCTGAGATTCAATCAGATAAAAATACAAATAACATAGAATATGATTAAAAAAGAAAAGCTTCTCTATCAATTGTTGAGAAGAAATTGATTTGTAAAATAATCAGACTAATTGCTGCTAGCTCTTGCAGTATAATGCAATTTACTAAAGCAACACTGATTGTATATATATATATGTATACTAAGTTGAAGGTCATGCCGAATCACAATTGAGTGCAAAATGAATAAAAATTATTCATGCAACGTTTATTTGGTAGATATGTAATCATTTGTTGCTGATGTTAATTTCCCCTGAGTAATGGGAATTTATTTTATAGACTATTTCTACATGTTGCTTTAAGTAGATGATTGATTTTTCTGTAGTGTTCTGTCTGTCCATATATAGAGAACAAAATTGACCAATATTTATATCTTCAATCAATTTCATACAGCAAGGTATTAATTTAGAGAAAATTTATTCTATTCTGTTCTGAAAACTTGTCTGTATTAGTATATAAAGGATTTCCATATGTCTGGGCTTCATGTATTATAAAGTTTTGTCTATATTGTGCCTTTGACTAGTTTAAAATGTCTATACAACTGTTATCTTGTTATCTGGGTTGCTGACACCAGCTGCTTTGCAGATCAATATGGTGTTACATCTTGTGAAAAGGTCGTATTAGAAAATATAATGAAGGTAGAATAACTGTTTTTGTCTGTGTTAAAATAAATTCATCAAATTCTTAATTCTTACGAGCAGCAACCCCTTTTAATATTAGATTCATGCAGTGAATAATGCAATATTTTAAAGACAGTTAAAATACGAAAATTGTACTCATGTCTATATATTCCTGGTGTAAATTTGTCTAATAACAACTCAAATAATGTTTGCATGTTTTCCCTCAATCTGATAGATGTACAGTTGCTGGATACAACAGTTTCTTGTTTGCAATGCAATATTTACTTGCTTTCATAAATCTGGTTCAAACAAATTTGTTCTTAATTTTTTTTTAATTCACATTTTTGCAGTAATCAGTTCTGAATGAAAACTCTTTTTTTGGCAGTTTGTCTTTCTGTAGACTCTGTCAAATTGTCCTGACCAAGTTTTGGTAATTTGGTGAGTGTCCAAGAGTGGAGATGCCTTCTGCAGGACAGAAATGGGTCTCAGAAAAACATTATTTAAGTAAGAAAATGTGTGTTTATGTAATCCAGATGAAAAAAATGTATTTACTAGGTACTGTAAATGCTTTATGGAAATCTAGGTTGTCCAGTCAATTTAGCATAAATTTGACCCTTATCAAAAGTAATTGCAATAGAAGATTTTTTAGTTTTAATCTTTAGCATTATACCCCAAATATACACCCAAATAAGTACCATAAAATCTAACTTGAGGAAAACAAATCACTATTTAAAATTCCTATAGTGATTTGCATTGAAAAGGGAGATAACTCTTGCAAAAAAAGCAGAAATATCAATAAAAATTGATTCAAAATTATAACTATTCATCAGAATGTATTGATTCTTGATTTTTAGCAGTCTTAAGAGTATAACATACAGCTCCAAAGGTGTTTTCATATTTGTTATCAAGCTATAATCTAGATTTCATAATTCATTAGTTGACCATTAATTGAATTTTTCAACATGTCAAGGTAAAGAATCTTAAATTTAATAAAAATAATTAAGCATGTATTCTTCTTTTTGTGGTTTAAAGTTTCTTTAGATAAGTAAGTTGCTGAAAATATAATATACAGATATAAACAACACCAAATTTTCACATTATTTTTTCAAAATGGTTACAATTAAAGCTTCAAATTTGCAATTTCTTTAATGAAAAATGCACGAAAAAAATAAAACTACCCATAACACTTGGGATTTGTACATTTCATGAGCAGAAGATCATATAATTTAGTCAAATACAAACTCATAAACCCATCAAAGTATCATACTTTACATTAATATCAAGGAAAACAACCAAAAACTGACCAAAAAAGACCAATTTTTGCAAGAGTTATCTCCCCTTCCAATGTTAATTTCCATAGGAAATTAAAAAAATGCTGATTTTGAGTTTTCCTCAAGTTAGATTTTATGGGACTTTTTTCTGTGTATATAAAGGGTATAATGTAGATTAGAACTAAAAAAATTCTGTTGCAATTAGTTTGAGGTTAATTCTTAGTTTGACTGGACTAAGGGTCGGATCCAATCAATTTTTAAAGGGGGATTCCCAAACCAGGATAAAAAGGAGGGTCCAACTGTATGTCCCCATTCAAAAGCATTTATCTTTTTTTTTTTAAAGGTGTTTCAACCCCCAGAACCCCCCTCCCCCACCAAGGATCTATTTTAATTTAAATAACATGAATTAATTAACCAGTTATAGATGATTTATTTTATTGCATGTCTTTCTCATTCTGTAATTGAAAAACTGTCCAGGCACAGAGAGGTCAAATTATCAAGCAAGAACAAACAATGATAGCTATAGTTTGTATCACCCCTCCACCTTTTCCTTTCTTTCTTTCTATTTGCACTTTTGATTTTAGTATTATATTTAGTTGAGATATTCAATAAACTAGATATATTTTATGCAATTGTCAATAGAAATCAAACATTAATTCCAAGAGTTGATATGTTCAATAGATTTATATGTTTGTAGTGTCATAATTTATCTTCTTTTCTACCTTTTGAGAAAGCCCCCAGGTGACATAAACGTGTCTGTTAGTGATGTATTGTTGTACACAAATCTTGATATGTGCACCATTATAATGGTCAAATCATCACATATGCCAAGATATTAATATTGTTTGTCTGTATAAGTGAAGGATACAATCTCGTTAGGTTAACGAGAGAGTAGTTAACTAATTAACACTAGATTTGGAGGACACCATCAGCTGTTCCAGGTGTGAGGAGTGATTTACCTATAATAATTTACAGGTTTTTGTGTGACTGTAATGACATATAATTGAGCATCAAACAATCCAGTGGCATATATGTGAGATTTATTTGGCTGATTAATCACTTTATATACAAACTTTGTTGATAAAAGTATAGAATACTGATAGTCAGATCTAGATGTACTTGTATTGAGAGTCTCATTTATTATTTACACATTAATTGATCTTAGCCTAGCTAGCATGACAGATTTCATAGCTTAATACTGTAGAATTATTTTCCAATAATACCGTAATTCATTAATCGTTTTTGAAAGCTGAGGACATTGCGGAAAAAAATTATTGACTTGACTTGATTAGCCTCCATTGTGTGCAGAGGTGACATTTTCTCTCGTTTGTGTTGTGGAAAGGAAGGCATTCACAATGTTTAATTTGTTCATGTGTAAGTATTATTCTAGCATGTTCTATCTTTACATTGTTGATCAATATAAATTCATCACATATGGTTCTATTTTTTTACATCCACAATTCATTCGATCTGTATGAAATGTTCACGGTTTTAAACAGATATTACTGTGGGTTTATAATATTCCTGGGATACCAGTTTTCCATGAGTTCGAGCGTTCATTTTTGTATATATGCTTGTTTAATTTTCAGACTGGTAAAACAACAATATCAAATATGATTAAATTACAATAAAAAAGGAAAATAAATTAATTCACAGAAGTATTTAAATATTCCCTGTCAAAGCTTGTCTTGCTCAAAATTATCAGAACATTGTTATATTTTACTAAAATATTTCTATACCACCACATGTAATAAATTGATTTTTACACTGTACACTCCTTGCTGCAGGCTTCTTATTTGGAGAAAACAATTATAATAAACAGGTGACATCATTTTTGGGAGTTAACTCCTAAACATCAATCATTCATACTCCAAATATTTATTCATTTTGGTCAAAGGTTCAACTACTAAAAGGTAAAAAACCAAAACTTAGGGAAAAAAATAGGCTAAACGAAAGAAAAATTGCAGCCAGATATTGAAAATCAAAAACTGCTCTACAAATTTCAATAACCTTGACTGGCTATAAAGCCCTGGCACCTTTGGTCAAATACCACATCTTGCTTTTATATCCGACAGAAGCTAACTTTAATAATTTCGAAAGAAAATTTCCTTAAAAATGAAATTCTTTTTAATATAGATTCTGAAGATCTTTTTATGGTTCGCAAATTGTTCCAAAATATCATAAGGATCTATGAGCTACTGTTCAACAGCTACACATTTCTGAGTTTAGGGTATATATGTTAAAACTCTCCAATGAATATAAAAAAGAAGATGTGGTATGATTGCCAATGTGACAACTCTCTACAAGAGACCAGATGACACAGAAATTAACAACTATAGGTGACTGTACAGCCTTCAACAATAAGCAAAACCCATACCGCATAGTCAGCTTTAAAAGGCCCTGAAATTACAATGTTATTTGTAACATCAATACAAACGGGAAAACAAATGGCCTAGTTTATGTACAGAAACTGCTATGATGAAGAACAGCTATAAAAGTCATGTATTTTTTATATTTGCTAATTTTCTCATTAAATTATGTAGTTATAATTTCAAAATATAGTCCTAAGTTCGTCAAAACTGTTTGTCCTATCCCCAATATTGGCAGTGGTCTGAATATGTATATTTATTCATAGATCATTGTTTTAAAGTGTGGTCCACTGGGTTTCAAAGGTGCAGCTAGTTTTTAGTACAAAAATGACTGAGGTCATATTGATTTAGAAATTGTGGTTAAACTATGTAATAACTTATTGGATATTGAGTATCTGTTGGCCATAAAAAAGACATCTCAGATGAATATTTTATGTATTTAACCATATTTATAGTCCATATTATGTAATAAATCAAGTAATGTACTCCATATCATGATCGAAATGTTTAAAAAGATCTTGTACAATGACAATATCAAGATAGGGCTATTAAGCATCCAGACAGATTTTAGCTTTATTACAAACTTCTTTTCTTATTTTATAGATAGATATATAGGAAGATGTGGTGTGAGTGCCACTCTGCTTTCTGCCAAATACTGGAGGATTCTGTTAGGGAATACCTTCATGACAAAAATCTTTCCAAATGACGTTAACAATAATTTTTGTTGCATGACGATAAAATGTACACTTTAAGACATAAAAAAAAATCAACTGATTTTGACAACTCTAATGGTTGCTATAATTATTTTAATAAATTGAGACATCAGACATTTTGTTGGACAAATCATGAAAGTTATTTAGTGGTTAACATTTTCATATTGTAATTTGGATTGAGAGTTGTCTCGTTGGCCCTAATATCACACAGATCTTCTTATATCTATGTGTTTCAGATATTAGAATGCCAGTTCTTATTATTGTGGTATTAACTCAGTCGCATTATTATTAATAAAAAGAATAACAATAATTTCTGAATTTACATAATTTAACGATAATTAATTGAATATTGAACTAAAGGCATTAAAAAATCCTGACTAGAAAAGATTAAGACTGTCACTCAGATGCTGAAATTGACTTTGCCTTTACATATTTTATATATAATATGTATGTAGGAATAGTACATGCCTACACAAACCTATATATCTAGGTATTACTAAGGCTCAAGCTGTTACATAGTTCAGTATAAACAACTGTTTTATCTTTCTACAGTAGTTTTTATCATAATTGCTTTTTATTGTGTTATATATATATTGCATTTGATGTAAAAATAATAACAATCCAAAGTTATATCAAGAATGCTGCGGATTATAGAAATTTTATTTTCAATTATTCGCTGTATGCATTGGGCATATATATGTAAAAAATAACCTTACACATATATGTGAACAAACAATCTCATTACTGTAAAGGTTATTTTTCTGCTCAAAATTCAGTTACCAGATATTTTTTATGTAAGCTGAAATTTAATATACATTTTTGTTATCATCATAATTATGATTCATTCTAGTGATGGCAAAGAATTGAGCTTAGGTCAATTTTGCAATAACTTTCACTGTATTATAAATGTTTTTTACCACTGGTCCTATTTTTAAAGAATAATGTGTAATGCTATACAGTGATGGATCCAGGGGGAGGGCTCTGGGGGTTGACCCCCCCCTTTTTTTTTGGGGGGGGGGGGGGGGATGATCAATGCATTTGAATGGGGACATATAGTTGGAACCCCCCACCCTTTGTCCTGGGTTGGGAACCCCCTTTTTAAAATGGCTAGATCAGCCCCTGCTATATTGATCACTGTAACCTATTTTTCACAGGATAAGTGATTTTACTTCTTAAGTTTTGTATTAAGGTATATGTATTAAGCCTATCATAGTATAATATGAGATGAGACCATTAAATTGTTAATTATCATTTTGATAGCCTTATGTAAAGCACAAGTCTAAATATATAGGTCACTATGCCATACTAACATAATTCTCTATTCTTTAAGTCTGGGCATCCATGCATGTGTGACCTAAACATCATTTTATATAAATGTATTTGCTATTCATAACATGTTTAGATCTTTTGTCGCTTGCATTTTTAAAAATTTATGTTAATGTTTCAAACTTGAATGACAGTGCAACTATAGCTAGTTATGTATACAAAAAGAATAGTTACTCCATGTTTGATAATAAGGGTACACTTGTTGTTTTTCAAATGTATGCAGACCATAACAGGCTAAAATCTGACGTATAGACAAGAAATGTACTGTGTAGCCTGTGATCATCTAGCTAGGGTCATTTCCAAATAAAAGAAATGTGTATCTGACTATGCGTTATGGGCTTCACACAATGTTGAAGGCTGTACAGTGATCTATACTTGTAGCTGTTAATTTCTGTGTCATTTGGTCTCTTATGTTGTCTCATTAGCAATCATACCACATCTTCTTTTTTATAACCTTACAATTTTTGTATAAAAGTACCGGTAGTTGAAAGTGAACTAGTTTACTACTGGGTCCAAAACTTATATTTATCACTTCTGAAATTGTGTTTCTGTTTTCAACTTAATTGTTTTTGTATGCATAGAGCAGACCAGGTTTTAATATTTTGTACACCAGACATGGAAGAGGTCCATCATAACATAATTATTAGATATGTGCATCATTTTGCATTGAGATAGTCAATTTTCCACTATTACAAACTGTGAAACTATGACTCATCAGAAATAATCCATTTCATTCTTATTTTCCATTTCTTACATAATCAGCTGTCAAAAGTATGAAATATTATGCATGTAAATATTCATGTGTTTGTAATTGCAGAATAATTGATTTTGATGAGAAATAAAAAAAGGCATCTCTTTTTTATCTGTTACGCCTTTAGAAATGATGAATTTGACATTAACAAAAGTGACCATTTAAAAAAAAAGACCTTCCTTAGCCCCCTCACTTAATTCATGATAATATTTTTTAATATTACATGTTGTAATGATATTAGGATATACAAATTTTCAAACTACTTCTGATTTTTCCTGGAGAGTTTGTTGTCTGAAGAATGATTTAACTTCTTTAGTTGCAGCTGACGATAGGGGTGTGTTAGGTGCAGAAAAATGCAAAACTAATCATTGAGAAAATGATTAAGATGAAGATTTATGATCAGATTTGTCATAATTTTTCTTTTTATCTACATCCTATAGATAGAAAAATACCAATAGAGCATGCAGTTACAATGTCTGATAGCCTAGTATTGTTTATAGCTTCTAATATTCGATAAATTGTGAAGTTTTTGCAATGTTTTTATTATTGTGAAAATTGCTACCGATTAGGTTTTGATAAAGTAAAAATTTACAGGTTAATTTTTTATAATAATATTTGCATATGTACATGTAGCATTTTCTGACATCTTTAAAGTTGTTCCTACATTTTTGTCCAGTTTTCAACAAGAGTAATAATAAATGCACGAAACATTTCTGAATATTATGCATAAAATGTATAAATCTTCAGATGATGGCAAGCTTTTTTTTTCAAAAATCAGTTTTAATCTTATATTGTTTTAGGGGAGGGAAGGAGGGGGCTCTTAAACCCATTCTACTTCTTCTTCACTTCAGGTAGGACCTCAAATATTTTAAAACTATGGGTTTACTGTAAATAACTATTTGAAAATGACTGACTTCAAATGAGATAAGAAGTTATAATCTACAGATCTATAACTTGATCTGAACTGATTTTAGAAGGGTTTCCAGGTGTCAAATGTATTTATCTATCTACTGATGTGATGCATTGTATTTATTACATGTCAGCCAAAACAGAAAAATATAAAAAAAGAGATAAGCCACTATGTATGTGCATTATATTTCAAGAAACTTTTGAACAAGCTTCTATGTATTATTAATTTCTGTAGCTTTATATATTTCCAATATTCAAACATAGGCCTTGGGAACTGTTATTCCTAAAATCAAGGATGTAATGCAGAGAAAACATTTTACTTTCATATGGTTAGGTTTTAATTTAGTGGATATACTATATAAGGCTTGGAAATTGAGCAAATACTTGAAGTCAGGGGGATAGTTTGATATTTTTAAAATCATTGACATTTCCAATTCATAATACTGATGTGCAACAACTCAAAATTTCAAATACAAGAAAAAGTATAACTTGCATGCATATTTTAATTTTTTTTGTATCAAACAAACAGGCACTCAATTCTGAGTCATATAATACTCTTCTCCAAGTTTGTCAGTATCATGGCATGGAAAATGACAAAATTTTATGTGTTTATATATTTTTTTTTTTTAAAAGAACACAATTTTTTCTACAATCTTATATGAAGACATTCTCAATTTTATTATTCATTTTCTTTGCAAATTTTTTAAAATCAGAATCTTTCAATGTAAGTGAAATGCTCTTCTCCTGATTGTTAAATTTTCAAATATTGGATGTGCTGTTGTTATAGTTAATTTGTCTTTCGTTGCATGCAGTTATCATTCTACCTATGTCATCAATTACAAATCAGCATATTTTAGATTAAAACAAATATAGATGAATGGGTTAGTGATCTGTATCCAGTCTATGTTAGCTAAAATGTTTGCTTTATGTAATTTGATTTTATGATATTAGGATTGTGGACTGCTAGGGAATTCTGACCTATTCCATCCTGAATGGAGAGCATGCTTTACATTAAATTAAAGTATAAGAATACATTACAGATATTAATATTAATAATGCAGTGCTTTCATTGTTGTGAAGTGCAGATGGTTGAATATCACATTGATTAAAATGCATACTTAATTTGCATGTAAATTTCTTTATGAATTGCAACATATTTATTAATTTTGTCACCCTCTCAAGGGAAGTTATTCTTGTGTAAATAAAAGCAAATTTATAAAATTTTATTAGAATCTACAACAGTTTGTACCAGGCCCGTAGCCAGGAATTTCCAAAGGGGGGTTCGTTTGACTCACAAACTCGACTTTAACAGTCACAATTCGAATAGAACATCGACTTTAACAGTGCTTAATAGTTTTCAAGGGGGGGGGGGGGGGGGGTTCGTCCGAACCCCCCCTGGCTACGGGTATGTGTACCAGTAGAATATTTAAAAAAAAACAAATATAATGATGGGTTTCCCTCTTGAAGGGTTTTACACTAGTCATTTTGGGGCCCTTTATAGCTTGCAGTTCAGTGGGGTTTATCCCCCATTTAAAAAGGGGGGGTGTACCCAAACCAGGGGGGGGGGGGGGGGCGGTCTAACTTTATGTCCCCATTCAAATGCATTGATGGTCCAAAAAAAGTGGGGGTTTCAACCCCGGAACCCTCCCACTGAATCGGCTACTGTGATCTATAATGGTTTACTAAATTTACAATTGTGACTTGGATGGGGAGTTGTCTCATTGGCACTCATACTACAACTTCTTATGTATAAGTACATTTATGTTACTTTTTACCATATAGACCTTTTAAAAGCCCTTAACTGTACCTCTCAGTATGTGGGAAGGCAAAGTTGTCTGATACTGACCATATAGACCTTTTAAAAGCCCTAACTGTACCTCTTTGTATGTGGGAAGGCAAAGTTGTCTTATACTGACCATATAGACCTTTTAAAAGCCCTAACTGTACCTCTCAGTATGTGGGAAGGCAAAGTTGCCTGATACTGACCATATAGACCTTTTAAAAGCCCTAACTGTACCTCTTTGTATGTGGGAAGGCAAAGTTGTCTGATACTGACCATATAGACCTTTTAAAAGCCCTAACTGTACCTCTCAGTATGTGGGAGGGTAAAGTTGTCTGATACTGACCTAAACTGGCTCCCTGTTGAGTTCACTTATCGCTACACTGACAACAGGTATGGCCTAAATCCCGTGGTCAGAATTCAACAAGACTTATAAATCATGGACTATATTTAATTATGTATTATACTGATAGCCAATCAAAGAAAAATTAGCACATTTATTACCCTACTGAGTTCTTAAGGGAATAAAAGATACCGGCTCAGTTTTTCAAGAACATGTTAACACGCTCGTTGGTCATTTATCTGCGCTACTACCGTGGGGTTAATTAACATATACTTGTTTATTTTGCGGCATCAAAGTATTAAAATTTGAGGTCAATTTCCTATCACATTAGTTGGCCAATTTTATTAGCGAATCGTTGAATTTGTAAGATTCGTCCAATTAATGTCAATGTGACAATAGCTCCAACCCGTTCCTTCGGTGCAAAGCTATAGATAGAACGGCGGACCAGTTTAATACTGACCATATAGACCTTTTAATAGCCCTAACTGTACCCCTCAGTATGTTGGAGGGTAATGTTGTCTAATACTGACCATATCGGGGCCTTTTATAGCTGACTATATGCGGTATGGGCTTTGCTCATTGTGGAAGGCCGTACAGTGACCTATAATTGTTAATGTTTGTGTCATTTTCGTCTTTTGTGGATAGTTGTCTCATTGGCAATCATACGACATCTTCTTTTTTATATAGAGAACTTTTAAAAGCCCTTAACTGTACCTCTCAGTATGTGGGAAGGCAAAGTTGTCTGATACTGACCATATAGAACTTTTAAAAGCCCTTAACTGTACCTCTCAATATGTGGGAAGGCAAAGTTGTCTGATACTGACCATATAGAACTTTTAAAAGCCCTTAACTGTACCTCTCAGTATGTGGGAAGGTAAAGTTGTCTGATACTGACCATATAGAACTTTTAAAAGCCCTTAACTGTACCTCTCAGTATGTGGGAAGGTAAAGTTGTCTGATACTGACCATATAGAACTTTTAAAAGCCCTTAACTGTACCTCTCAGTATGTGGGAAGGTAAAGTTGTCTGATACTGACCATATAGAACTTTTAAAAGCCCTTAACTGTACCTCTCAGTATGTGGGAAGGTAAAGTTGTCTGATACTGACCATATAGAACTTTTAAAAGCCCTTAACTGTACCTCTCAGTATGTGGGAAGGTAAAGTTGTCTGATACTGACCATATAGAACTTTTAAAAGCCCTTAACTGTACCTCTCAGTATGTGGGAAGGTAAAGTTGTCTGATACTGACCATATAGAACTTTTAAAAGCCCTTAACTGTACCTCTCAGTATGTGGGAAGGTAAAGTTGTCTGATACTGACCATATAGAACTTTTAAAAGCCCTTAACTGTACCTCTCAGTATGTGGGAAGGTAAAGTTGTCTGATACTGACCATATAGACGTGAAATCATATTATATATTACTCAGCAGCTGCAACTTTTACACAATTCAGTTTTAATGAGATATTGATCATGAACGTAGGTTTCAATTAGAGCTTTGTTATAATGTTGTTTTACCAAATATAATTAACAAGCATCAAGGAAGCAAGACAACTTCAGGAAGTCAGTAGAATATAATGGCTTTAAAGAACTTTGTTTTGTAGCTTTCTAAATATTCTGTCAATACTAATAATGATGTTTTCTAAAACTGAGGGAATAAAAAGATGATAAAAATAGCATGAGAGGATCGTGCTATAAGGTTATTGGGGATGTTGTTAACTATTAAATGAAGAGTTTTATAGATGTTGTTGTTAGCTATCAAGTGAAGGGTAGTATATTTTAGTCCAAAATATAATGCATCAATGAAACCTGATCTTTAAATATTAAAAGGTTTCGTATAATTCACTAGGAAGCATTTGTGACACCAACCTGAAAATCCTTCATGAAAACATTATGATGCTCTAAACAGCACTAAGAATTGATAGTTTTATTCAAATTGGCCTACAGTCTCAGTTTGACATTGTTTATGATTAGAGCTCAAAACCATTGTTTTAGACCTAAGAATCTTTTTGAAAATAGATGTACCAGTTGATACCAAATGTTGTTTACAGAAATTACAGCTTCTCTGAAAGATCCTTAAAACTGTTAGTGGTCCTTGATTGATTCTGCTTCTAGGATAAGATGTTTTTGCAGTGACTCATTGTACTTGGAGATAAGTTTAGAAATGATAGTCAAGATACAAGCTCTCTGGGCCTCTGGTTTAATAAGGTTATCATCTGTGTACAGCATCCTTTTGAAACAAATGATCATTTATTTGAGTGTTTTTTTTTAAATAGTATGAACTTAATCAATAATGTATTGAACTGAAAAATATGGTTGTCGAAGTCATGTGACGCTGAGAAACCTAATCCTGGATTAAGCTGTGTATCGTTGACGATGTAACACAAAAACACAACTTGCTGACTCTCCAGTTTCAGTATTGTGATCAATAATACTGTCTGTGATTCTATATGTAGTGTAGTCTAAAAATTGTCACAGTTTATTTCTCGTCAAGAACATCAAAAAGTGCTAATTACCGGCCAATATCTTAATCATATACTCTGCAATCCTTAAGACATTAAACTAACGACAAAGACAGCATCGGTTTCTTTTTAGTACAATTTTGTCTCAGTGACGTTTATAAAAATCTATAAAAGGTTTTGTAAGATGGTGTTTATATATAGAAGTAACTTTGGAAGAGATTGTTGTCTACTTTAAGGCTGTTGTTTATTTTTTCACAATGTTAGATTGTAAGTTGATCATTTACTTTTTTTATATTTTATTCTTCAGAGGTTATTAATCAATATTTGATTAATTCTGGGTTTATTTTGGTACTAATAGATAAATGTATTAGTCCCAGGTTTATTCTGTACATTATGATTATTGGAAGACATTATATAGCATTGGATATCTTTGTCACATGTTTTTTTAACAGTATTTATTAGTTTTCACCTGTAATACATGTATAAGGTTTTGATCAAGGTTACAGACATTTCATGCTAAACTGGCGCTGCTTCTCGTTCATCATTTGTTTGTTCATCAGTAACAATAAAAATGATGAATATGTACATACTGTTTTGTTGATTTTTTACAAAACAAAACATATGTTTTTCATGTTTCTTGTCTTAAAAAATGTCTCAGGGTCAAAATGATCTTGAACTGCAATGTTTACTAGTTGTAAGTTTGTTTTACAACTAACATGTGTTCATAAGCAGCATTCTATTGCTGTGCACAATTGTTTGGGACATAATTATATATTGGAGAGAGAGAAAAACTTCTTATATCATTGAGATAACATACATGTTTATACTAGGTCTAAGATCAGGGACACAGTACCTTTGTATAGACTGATATAAGAGGGCTTTTGATTTCTAAATATTATCAATTGAAACATGCATTACGGTCCTACTCAAATTAATCTATTGCTTTAATAAAACTGCCAATGTAAACCTTTTAAAAGAAATATTTTCTCTTCTAGCAAGAAAACTGCCTTGCCATGAATCTATGGTTGAACTTTATTGTTTCAGGAATTTTCCTGACTATATGGTATTAAAAAAATGTAGCTGGAATGATTTCACAATATAATTATGTTTGATTTACAACTATTCTTTGCTTTGAAAGTCAAACCTTTGTAAGACATGTGCAGGGATCATATGCATTGTTACAAAGGGTTGAAAAATGAGGCAAAAACACCCCAATAAAAACAAAGTTCTTACAGAACTCTTACATCAGATCTGTAATAAGTGATTACTGAACTATAGTCTGATGTGCTTGAAGTTTTAACATTTTAGAAATTATCATTCTGTAGCATCCAATCATTTAGGTTTCTTTATTCACTTCAGTGGAAATTATTATTCTGTAACATCAAATCATTTAGTTTGTTTTATTCACCTTTGTGGAAAGTTTTATTTTCTTTGCTTGAAAGTTTAACGAGAAATTTATGAGCTGAACTGATGTAATGAAGAATTTATGTGCATCTGTTTGTACAATTCTATCAAATTACTTAATTTTATTTAAATTCCTTTAAATTTGGAAGGAATTCAATGTGAATTCATGATCAATGCAGAAAGTTTATCATACAATCTTTATAGTTGAAGACTTGTTTAAATATCAATTTGCAAAAGTTAAGATTGATTTTGTGATGTCCAAATGGTACTGATATGCAACTTAGAGAAAAGCAAGCCATCAATCATTGAATCCATTTGATACATATATAAAATGTTATTAAGTGATGCCTTTAAATCTATATACATATCTATAGGAGAAACTGACTGTTGATGTATAAAAACCTTGAAGAAGACAATAACTGTTCTGAATATTAAAAGAGTCTATTGAAAATTGAAAACTGTATATTACTTGAAATCACTTTTAACAATTAAAGTATAATCCCTTACAAAGAAGTGCAATAATAGCAAGATAAAAACTAGGAAAATATGTATAAAGTAATTTTTTGAACCGTCAATAAATATTGTCATAAAGAAGCATATTGATGCAATTTTAACCTGCTCAGGTTGAAAGTAATTTGATTTATATAACTATATTAATAAATACTTTTTTTTTATTTTTGTAAATCCTGTAAATTCAGGACTATTTGCCTTTAGATATTCATATATATAATTTAGTATTGAAATTTAATAGTGTTATGCAGATAAAAAATAACAGTGATAGAAAGAACGAAGTCTGACTTGGTATCAGGTTTGGTTTATATGAGACAACCATAACAATGAATGACATCACAGTTGTCATGGAGTTTCAACTTTCTGTATATGTAGGTGTGAAGAAGATTTGTCAGCAAATATTAAATACATGTATACAAATCTTATCAGCATTTTGTTCCTACATAGTCAAGGTTATAGTTCCCACCTTTTCTTGATGTGTCTTTCCTTTTTGGTGGCATTTGGAAATTATGCACGTTTATAAAACAAAATCCAAACAAATAAAAATGTGATGTTTCTAAATTTCTTTTAAATTGAAAATCGTTATATGAATCCATTTCTTGAATCTTCACAAATTTATAGATAGCTTGTTTTCTCTTGTGAGGCTGACAAACCTAATTTTGTATTAGAAAGAACTTCGCCACAAAACCATAATCTAATGTACATCACCCCCAATGATTTACACAATTAAAAATATGCAGATGAAAAGCCTACTGTTATAATAGTATAAAGAAGACCAACTCCTAATTATAGCATTTGCTATGTAGAGAGGGATGAGCTGCTATAATAGTAAATACGTCATTATACAAGCTCATTAATATATGATCAGGGCAAGAAATTTAGATTAAATATATGAAAGGTTGTTGATAACATCATAACTATGAATCAGATCAATCTTTTTTTCGAAGATGCAATTAAACCTCTTTCATAGATTAAAACCATTGTCATAAATTGATCAGATATTTGTCAATATATAAATTAGAAGATGAAATCAATTTCAACTCTCCATGAAATATAGTAATATAGCTATAATTCTATTCATGTCAAATAGAGTATTTTTTTTAAAATATATATGAAAAGGATGGACTACTGGAAGTCTCATCTTCTCAGCCCTTACCACACCTTTTTTACCCCTGTACCCTTTCCAAATGGCCCAGGATGTAAGAATGTAAGACTTTGTAAGTGACATTTATTTCAGTCGAAGAAGTCAAGGTCAAATAATTTATTTTATTCCACACTGCTGTTGTAGATTACATTAAGTAGTAAGCTATATGTTATTTTGAACATATTACTTGTGACTTCAGAGAAGCATATTAATGATGATTGATCTTCATATGTTTTTCATCCTCCATCTATGAACTTAGAATAATTGAGAATTGCCAAAATGTCAAAATATAAAGACAACCATTCTTATTAAGCAGTTTTTTTAACCCCTCAAAGAATATTGAAACTTGTTATTTTCTTCACATCAATAGAGTTAACCTTGCTGTAGTAATATACAGATGTAAGGTCAAGGTCACAGTTTTTTACAAAACTTGTTATTAATGCATAAGTTTGGAATTCTTTGAAGAGCTACAGGTGAAATTTACTGCAAATATTCTATTAACATTATTAGCTGAAAGGTCAAGATCATAGGTAAAGAGATAAAGTCAAGGTTATAGACTTCATCAGAGAAATCAAACTGTTACATAGTGATGAAAGCTATCATTAGATTCATTAACAAGTTATCTTTAAGTTAAGGGAAACTTTCAAAGATTTGTTTCAGTGGATCATATAAACATCAGAAACATGCTATTGATAAACAATTATAATCTCTTTAAAGTTGAGCCTGAAAAAGTCATTAAAATCTATTTGAAAAAGCTTAAGATGCAATTGAAGTGCACCCTGCAGCTGGATTAATGAGATATAACATGCAGCTTTGTATATTTAAAATCTGTAATTAATTTGAATCAAATTACAGTTTTAAAGGTCCAACTACTTCCATGATGATATTTCATTTAGTGTTTTATAAATCTTCACTCTACTTGCTGGTTCAAATTAAGTTTGTATTGGTTGAGTTTATTACATTATTTTGAGAAAAATCAAATTTATTACAGAATAATGATTGTATGTTGTCCAGTGAACATTAATGACATTTTACATGTGCCCTTTACCCTTAAAGATTTTATATTGCTAAATAGTACATGTGACATTCTGAATATGTGTAAATAAGGACTGAGTTTAAGGTATCAATAGCACATACAATGTGTAAATCTTCAGGTAACCAAATGCCAAAGGTAATTTGATCGGAAAAGAAAGGATATTGCATATTTATTTATGACGCAGAATAAAACTTTAAAGCAAAGAAACAGGTGTTATTCTACATCTTTATCCTTTTGAAAATTTGACTCTCTTTGATTGGGATTATGTTTTTAATTATTTTGAAATTTTAATTAATAAAGCAATGTTGTACATTGAAACAAATGCAAAATATACAAAGTTTAGAAAGTTCCACAATATGCAAATCAGCATACCCATACCATAAAGGTATCCACTGATTTAGTTTAGTTTAAACATATTTATTTATAGTGGATTGGGAAACAAGTTTTTACAACTTATATTAATCCCTTTCCACTTTGCGGGTGTGAGTGCTGCCTTGTAGCGGCATTAGCCTACTCTTTTTTGAAATTTACAAGGGTGTCTTTAACGTGCAAGAGATATGGCTCTTTCTTAACACGGGCCAGCAATTTTTCGTCCCCGTCCGACGGACTATCATCGTTTCCTCAAGACCATACTCACAAATGGTGTCAAGGGAGAGCCGAAAATTGAGTTCCTACTATTCAATCAAAGTGAAGTTGAGGTATTACATTTGATACTTGTGGTATGAGAGTTCCTTGGTCTCAGCAGCTAAAAAACTTTTTCCATGATTATTTTTAGAGGATTATTGAATTGATCATAACTATCCTGCTTAATATGACAACTTTTTTCTGTTGGCAGGCAAGCTCTTGTATTACTTTTGATGTTATAGAACTTTAAAAATAAAACTATTTTATTTGTTCTCTTTTGATTCAACTGGATATTAGTATAAACAAATATTTCTTTTTCAGCAACTATGTTTCTGAATACTCTGACTCCCAAGTTCTATGTAGCGTTAACTGGTACCTCATCACTGATATCTGGATTAATCTTGGTAAGTACCAGTTCTAAATATTATTGTACAGAAGATCACAGCTTTGATATAGCCTCTATCAGCCTCTGCACATACTTATAAATTATAACCATTGTACCTTTATTGATCATCACATCAGGAATTCATTCTTTGTCAATCTATGAGAATGTTTGTTTCAGCTGTCTTTTTAGAAAGTTTTTCTGATCAGTTCATTGTTTTCTATCATAGATTTGATACCAAAATATATTGCTTAGCTTGTACCAGTACATGAGGATTTACTTACCACTGGATTAACATAGCCTTTCAAGACGTCATAATTATTTTGACTAAGACTGAATCATACTGTCCCTATCCTTGTGTTCAAATCAGGTTATTTTTATTTGATTTTTTTTCAATTGATTTATGCATCAAGTTTGAATGAAAAACAATGTTGGTATTTGTCAGTAAACCCAACCATGTTTAGAAGTCAAGCTATAGTCTGTAACAGCAAACAGTTGTTTATAAAAATAGGTCACACTCTAAATTGCCCCGAGAGTAATAGTTAATAAATTTATTAGAGATTTTGCAACATCTGCCATCAACACATTATTCCCTAAATGACAATGATAATATTAATTAAAGATGACACATGTACAGTGACAAGTTTCCTAGGGACAGAAACATGTGTCAGGGTTAATTTATTTGTATTCCGTTATTTCTTTCTAAAAATACTACAGTAACAAAGACCTACACTATGTTAAAAGCTTTACAATTTAGAATCCTTAAGTTGAATAAAGATGCCATTAGTTTTCATCTGGTCTGAGGTCCTATATCTTTGACCACATTTGCATGGTTCAATGACCATACAAAGATTGTATTTTTTTTTTATTTTTTTTAATATATAATAGAACAACTATATTTGGTGTTAACATTAATGAGTCCACAATTCTTTCACATGGTTCCCTTTCATGCTTATTGTATATGCTGATTGCACATTATTTACAGACATATGTCTTTGGTTGCTTATCTTCATACATCAATATTTAGTGTAAAATTGCTGGTTTAATTAAAATAACATAAGAAATTGTCTGCATCTTTTCCATATTGTAATCTTATAACTATTGATAATATGTCTGCAATTTCTATTTTTCCAAATTGAACTGTCCCTAGAGAATGTCTATAGTTTAATTATATTTTCAGAAAAAGAAAATTGTTATCCAGCTTGTGCCAAACTGTTTTAGAGTTGTCTGACCAAAAAAAACTTGAATGTTTTTCTACTATATTTTCAACCTAAATATTTCTGTCTTTCTGAATGAACTTTTCTCTGACAATTTGTTGGTAATACAGAGTTTGGAAATACTTCAAATAACTTGATGTTTGAGCATGATGAAAAAAAGTACTTTGAGAGTTTCCTTGTATCTTCTGCACTTTCTTAAATTGATCATATTATAAACTTACTACTACAACTCATTCTGATAAGAGATGAACAATGGGAAACCCATTTACATGTTTAGGTGACACGACTAGTTGCTTATTTCCACACCATTTGGTCTCTGGTGGAAAGTTGTCTCGATTGGTAATCATACCACATCTCTTTATTTGATACAGAGGAAACTGCGTTTATAACAAAAGTTTATATGCATAGAATCATTTGTTGTACAAGTTGTACTTTACCCTTGAGAACAAATGTTTACATTTATCTTGAAACAGGTTTAGAATATCCGTATTAAAATCACATTTGATAAACAGAATCTAATCAACTAGAAGACAAATTAAACGAACAATTGAAATAGAAATGTTGTATGTGATTGTAATCACGATGTCGGATCAATCGATACAGTTACAGTGATATTAACACACATTTAAGTAAGCACTCTTCTGGATTTCATATTGATTATTTTAGCTTCTTCATCTTCACAAAAATTGCCTTTTATAAGATAATTCACAATGTGTTTATTGAGAGGATCAAAATGGGTTCTTTTAAAATGTGACTCATGTTCAAGTCTTCATACACTTACACGCATATGTGAATTCAAATATATCAGTTAGGGGACATAATTGAAGAAACTTGTAATGACGTAATTAGAAAATTGGAGTCATCCTATAGTGGAAATAAAAACCTGCCGTAATGAAATAAACGTTGAGACCACAGGAAGAGCTGACATTTTAGTAAGACTATTATCCCTTAATACTACACCTCATCCAATTTGTCACGTAATTTTCTTGTATCTCCATTTAGTCCATTAGCCTAAGAATAGATTATGTACCGATGCAGAGATGGTTAATTTATAACGATCAAAGACGTGTTTCTTAATACTTGTATTCATCATTACTATCATCTTAATCTAATTACTGACGGAAACATTTATGTCTATAAGTTAGTATACTATTCCTTAATGGAATAGCCAACAAGAGTTTCCTACTCCTTAAATAGCTTTATTTTTGTGACCAGTTTCTAGCATAGCTAGATTATAAGATGTCATATGCAACACTGCAAAGCATCCCAATAATTTATAGGAAAAATCATCTTAAATTAGTTTGTGGAGTTCAGAAAAGCTCTTAGGAATCAATTAGACAGTAAAAATGCATAGAAGATTTTTATTGAATTTGTCATTGTGGTTTTCCAAAAACCTTGATTGTTACGGAAACTGAAGTTTTTGCTTCCAAAGAAAATTCCAAATTTCTTGTGCTTGAGAATGTGTAACCAAATTATGTCAGACTTTAAACCAAATCTGACAGGAGATGACAGGCTTTTATGATAAAATATACTTCTTAACAGTATCATGTGTGAAAAGAAAAATAATTTACTCTTGATATATCTTGTCATCAAATAAAGAATACCATTTGTCTTTGGGCAGTTCTTTTATTTATTTTTGTATGTCAGACGCACATGGTTTTGATAATAATTTCTTATGTGAAATAATGCTCTTTTGCAAACCGTATATTTCACTTAGGAAAAAAGACAACTAAATTAAGATGTTGATTTATAATTTATTTAAAATAATCAGCGAGTATGAAATTTTGTTACATATTCTTGAGCAAGAAAAAATAAGACATGAACCGATTTTCTTCATTTCAATGAATATTAGATTTTATAGAAGATCTCATTTGAGTGTAATTTATGTACAATATCAATTTGTTGATGGAAAGACCAAGGCTGAATGCAATGTACTACAGTACAAAACATATAATTGTTAATTAGGTTCCCCATGTAGGTAATTACTGTTAATATGTTTGTTTACATACAAATATTGTTGCATGCAAAAATGCTATTTAAAGCACATAAATCAAAATTTAGCATTGCAGCATCAAATACATGTATTGAAAATTGATAATTTATTCTTTCAGATATTTGAATGGTGGTATTTCAAGAAATATGGAACATCCTTTATTGAACAAGTATCTCTAAATCACATATCTCCATTGTTGGGTGGCACAGATGGACAACAGAATGACAACAATAATACAAACACAAACAGTAATAACACAACCAACACAACACAGAATCAGACAACACAACAGTCTATGCCAGGTAAAATGTCAGACAACAATCTATGCCAGGTTAATTGTCAGACAACAGTTAATGCTAGGTTAATTGTTAGGCAACAGTCTATGCCAGGTTAATTGTTAGACAACAGTCTATGTCAGGTTAATTGTCAGACAACAGTCTAGGCCTGGTTAATTGTCCGACAACAGTCTATGCCTGGTTAATTGTCAGACAACAGTCTATGCCAGGTTAATTGGCCAGGTAGGTTAATTGTCAGACAACAGTCTATGTTAGGTTAATTGTCAGACAACAGTCTATGTCGGGTTAATTGTCAGATAACAATCTAGGCCTGGTTAATTGTCTGACAACAGTCTATGCCAGGCAACAGTCTATGCCAGGTTAATTGTCAGACAACAGTCTATCCCAGGTTAATTGTCAAATAACAGTCTAGACCTGGTTAATTGTCTGACAACAGTCTATGCCAGGTTAATTGTCAGACAACAGTCTATGCCAGGTTAATTGTCAGGCAACAGTCTAGGCCTGGTTAATTGTCAGACAACAGTCTATACCAGGTTAATTGTCAGACAACAGTCTATGTCAGGTTAATTGTCAGACAACAGTCTATGCCAGGTTAATTGTCAGGCAACAGGCTAGGCCTGGTTAATTGTCAGACAACAGTCTATGCCAGGTTAATTGTCAGACAACAGTCTATGTTAGGTTAATTGTCAGATAACAGTCAAAATCAAGCGGACATCAGTCTATACGAGGTAAATTATCATGCAACAGTTTATGCCAGGTAAATTGTCAGTGAGCAGTATGCAAAATTGATTGTCAAGCAACGAAAGATAGATGAAAACGAATAAACCATTAAAACAAACATAACATTTTAAACACAACAAAATCATTTCAAACAAAATCCTTTAAAAAAGTAATGAGATGTGTTTTGATTGGTAATGAGATAACTATCCACTAAATTCTTTAAAATGTAGATGATAACAAATAAAGTCATATAAATCAACAAATCAAACAAAAAATACTTAAAACTACAAAATTACAACATTTTTTGTCGAGCCTGCGACTTTTGTCGCAGAAAGCTCGACATAGGGATAGTGATCCAGCGGCGGAGCTAGCTCACTTCTTAAAAGCTTTATATCTTAGAAGGTGGGAGACCTGGATGCTTCATACTTTGAATATGGATGCCTCATGTTACGAAGTTTCCGTCAGTCACATGTCCAATGTCCTTGACCTCATTTTCATGGTTCAGTGACTACTTGAAAAAAAGTTAGGATTTTTTGTAATGTTAAATTCTCTTTTATTATATGTAATAGGATAACTATATTTGGTATGTGCGTACCTTGCAATGTCCTCTTGCCCTTCAGACAGTTTTCACTTGACCTCGACCTCATTTCATGGATCAGTGAACAAGGTTAAGTTTTGGTGGTCAAGTCCATATCTGAGATACTATAAGCAATAGGATTAGTATATTCGGTGTATGGAAGCACTGTAAGGTGTACATGTCCAACTGGCAGGTGTCATCTGACCTTGACCTCATTTTCATGGTTCAGTGGTTATAGTTAAGTTTTGTGTTTTGGTATGTTTTTCTTATACTGTATGCAATAGGTCTTCTATATTTTGTGTATGGAATGGTTGTAAGGTGTACAGGTCTACCTGGCAGGTGTCATATGACCTTGACCTCATTTTCATGGTTCAGTGGTCAAAGTTAAGTTTTTGAGTTTTGGCCTTTTTTTGTAATACTATATGCAATAGGTCAACTATATTTGGTGTATGGAAATATTTCATGATCTACTTGTCAGTCGCGCAGGTTTTATTTGACCTTGACCTCATTTTTTCCGGTTCATTGCTCAGTGTTAAGCTTTTGTGTTTTGGTCTGTTTTTCTTAAACTATAAGCAATAAGTCAATTTTTGTTGTTGTATGGAAGAATTGTTAGCTGTACATGCCTACCTGGCATTGTTCATCTGACCTTGACCTCATTTTCATGGTTCAAAGGTCAATGTTTAGTTTTCTTGGTTTATGTTAAGTTTATGTGGCAGTTGTAATAATAAAGCTTTATTATTAGGACTATCAACATAATATCAATGATTAGTAAAGAAGGCGATACATTTCAGTGTGTGCACTCTTGTTCAGAAAATAAGCAGTATTATTGATCCTTTAAATTTTAAGATTTTTTTTAAAATTGAAGTTTATATTGACTTATGAAAACGTTTAAGATTTTTAAAACCCAACTTAAATGTTTTTTCAGAATGTAAAGTATGGAGAAATCCATTGAATTTATTCCGAGGCTCAGAATATCAGCGATATAATTGGGCGAGGGGTAAAGAACCATTAACATATTATGACATGAATCTCTCAGCACAAGATCACCAAACATTCTTTACATGTGAATCAGATGCTGGAAAACAAGAATTTGAAAGTAAGTGGAAAAACAATATACAGCTGATTGCATTGAGTGTGTAGGTAAAGGTAATATCTAAAGTAAGCTTGCTTGCTAGCTGAACTGTGAAGTCATTATTAGGCAAAGTATATTACCCTTTAGAATTAACCTAGTCCTACAGACAGATAGATTGGTTATCTATTGGACTAGTCTACTCTTACAGGAGAATAGTATACCTTACCTAATAATGACTTCAGGGTTCAGCAAACAAGCAAGCTAACAACACTCAATGCAATAGGCTGTAAAAATTAAATAAACACAAGGGGCTTTTATTTTGTTGGGTATAATGTTGTATGGATTTCCTGGAAAACCCCAAAGTTTTAATATCAAATAATTACTGTAGATGTATGTTTCATTATATTATTCTGATTGGCTGCACTGCAATCTTGTGTTATTCCTTAATCAAGTTCATTACACAATAAAAATCATTCATGATGACACGAGGTCCCACAATAAAGTGCACACATAAATTAATAAAAACTTGATAAATTCGTGTTTTCATAATCCTAGCCAAAAAAAATTAATTATAAGTATTGAATGCTTCTTTTTGTAACTTCATAGGGTTGTAAAAGCTTTGACCATGCACACATTTTTAGAATGAAGCACTTCCACGCTTCATACAAAATGTTCTTCTGTCAACGCCTTACACCCCAATGAAGTTGCAAAAAGAAGCATTAAATTCTTATAATGAAAGCTGTATCTTCTTGTGATTTGTTAAATGCAGAGTTTGAAACCACAAATTTATTCAAAAACACATGAATTAAATATTTTGGACAAGTCACAAAAAAATCTTTATCTAGGATTTAAAATTCCTTCATGGCATGTCAAATAAATTATATGATTTACTTTACTATAGACACCTGGTGTTGAATTACTGGATTAAGAAAAAGTACATGTTTTTTTTTTAAGGAAAAAATGTAACAACCCTGCAAGAACAGTTATATGATATGGTTTAAAGTAAAAAGATTCATATTGTTGTCTCTTTGATACATTCCCCATTTCCATTCTCAATTTTATAGTTTAAAACTATAGACAAATGAGTGTACTTTACTCCAATTATATGTCAAAATTGCGAAGTTTTCAATTAGTTGCAAAAATGAAGAGAAATTAAAAATAACAGTGTTGAAAATGTACTGTCAAGTTGGCACAAGGAAAGGGCATTATGTTTAGCAATTATTTGATTTGAAAAAATGAGTATGAAATGAGCTTGTCATCTGATGCACCTAAATAAGGTTTCTTGAGAATAAAATCTGACAGATAGGATCAGCCTGATGTCTTAACTTTTCCAAAGTAGAAGTAAATCAAATTTAGTAAAATCTTAAAGCTCTCAAGTCTGCCAATTGTTCAATAAAAGGTTTGTGATTGATTTGCAATTAACGTATAAGCTTTAGACATGCAAACTTATAAAAAATTGTCAAATCTGTAAAGAATCGTGGAAATATCAAATTGTTAAAAAAATGAATTATGACTGATGACAATGTGGCTTTTTAACCACCTTGACTGTCTATAAAACCCTCGCATGGTAAGATATTATAAATGATATATATATACTGTGGTTTCATTAATATTCGTTGGATACCAATTTCAGTGGATTTTGTGGGAACAGGAGAACCCACGAATTCAAATGTTCAACGAATAACAAACGGAATAAGTGTAGACTTTGCCAAAACCACGAAATAAAATATCCATGAATATGTAAATTTTCATCAAAACACGAAAATTGGTATCCACGAAAATAAACGAATCCACAGTATAAATTAATTGAGGAATGCTCCTATTTTTTTTATAAAGGCGTTTTAAGCAATCTATCTGCTTCTGTGTTTGCTAAATAATTGTAATGTAATTTATTGATATATTTTCAGTAATGCAAAGAGCATGGAGGGAAAGAAATCCACAGTCAAGAATCAAAGCTGCTAAAGATGCATTAGAGAAAAACCCAGAGTAAGATATAACAAGAATTGTAATGTAATGATAATCAGTTGCTCATCCTATTATCAATAGAGCAGGGGCCTCGGTGTCCCAGTGGTTCTAGTAGTCAACCTAATGTATCACTAGCTTGTCAACCTTGAGCTTGTCAGTTCAGTTCCCTCATGGGGAAGGTGCATTATAATCCAATTGTATAGGAGTCATACTGAATGTTATGGTTCTGTATGCGCTACTCTGGCTTCATCCACCATTATAAACTGACTGCCTTAAAATAGCACAATAGTGTTGAAAGTAGCGTTAAACACCAATCAATCAATCAATCAATCAAGCAATCTTCAATAGAGCTGTAAAAGTTGTATTGATTTAAAAACATTAAAACTGAAGTTTCCAACATAGAAAACTTATAAATGAAAAAAATATTAGACCTTTATTGAATCATCATTTTATTTGAATTACACTATATCAATTCAACCTTTGTTTCCTTTTCACAGATGTTGTACAGCTATAATACTGTTAGCAGAAGAAGATACAAGTTCTATAGCAGATGTATGTATATATTATTGTACAGCACAATGATCATTAAAATATCATCAGAAAGATACAGAAGCAAAGCTTGGTTAAGGTTACATTTTCTATCTACAGTAAAAGTACTCTTACTGTTACATTCAAATTTCTGTGTTATTCCTTAAATATCTTTGGTAAAAGTTTTCTTTTGTTTTATGCTTTAAACTTTCAATAGAAAATATTTTTCTAAAAAGAACAAAAAACTTATCCAATTTTTTCCCCCCTTTTTAACAAGACAGTTTTGAGTTATATTATTCATTCCCAAAAAAAACAAACCTTTCCAGTGTTAATTTAGCATTTGTAAAGAAAGCTTCCTTTTAATTTCTAAATTTTCTGTCTTTTTGATTCCATAGTTTTCAGTCTTTCTGTCTTTTTGATTCCATAGTTTTCAGATAATTTTCTGTGTTTCTGATTTCATGGTTTTCAGATAATTTTCTGTCTTTCTGATTCCATAGTTTTCATATTTTCTAGAGTTATGGGACTTTAACCATAAAATTGAAAAAATATTTTATTTTGCAGGCTGAGAAAATGTTTAAGCAGGCTTACAAAACAGCAGAAATATCATACAGAAAATCACAACAGACACAACATCAAAACTTACAGCATGAAGCAACATACAGTAGGTTTATAATATTTGAAATAAGTACAAATATCAAAGATAGTGGTGTTTATACAATCATAACAATGTCATACAAGTACTATGTTTTAATTGCAAACATCAACAGAACTTTCACAAAGATCTCAAGTAAACTTTATTGAGATCTTCCCACTATATTGATTTTGTTTACTTGTTTTCTAAATCACATCATGTAAATTTTGATCCAACACACATAATGATTTGGGGTAATATAGATATCAGTTTGTATTTCTATCTGTCTGTCCCACACATATGATGATTTTGGGTGATAAAGATATTAGATTGATTTTATGTCTGTCCAACACACAAATTATAATTTTGGATAATAAAGAAATGTCTGTTTTCTGTTTGTCCCACACAAATGATAAGTTGGGGTAGTATAATAGATATAAGTATATGCGTCTGTCTGTCCATATCTCTCAAGATTTTCTGTTTTCGCTTTGCCTAAATTTTGCCTCAACCATTAATTTTGATAAAATCCTTTGTAGAAATTAGTTTGATCCCCTTTGAATTTTTTTTTACCACAATACTTTTGGGGGTTCTTTATTCACTTTTAAAGATTCTTAACCTATGGAAATCATATATGTTGAGAAACATTTTCTCTTAAATTTATATTTATAAAATCTGTTTAAACTAAGATGGATTTTAAACGATTAAATTCTTTGAATTTATTTCAGGACGAGACACAAATGTGATAGTTTATATAAAAAGGAGACTTGCAATGTGTGCTAGAAAATTAGGTAGAACAAGGGAGGCAATCAAAATGATGAGAGAGGTGAGAATTAAATATTTTGCAAGTTTTCTAACCACCCAATAAGATATCTACAGTTAACTATAAACTTTATAATGATTTACATAGATATACTTTTTAGGACAATAGTGAAGAGTAATTTTATTATTTGGTTCTTTAAATTAAGAAAATAAGAAGAATAAAAGAAGATATCAGTGTGATTTATTTTGCCCCACCTATAGTTGGGGGCATTATGTTTTCTGGTCTGTGCGTCCATTGTCAATCAACTTGAAACTTAGTACACATGTTCCTTATGATATGATCTTTCTAATTCTAATGCCAAATTAGAGTTTTTATCCTAATGTCACGGTCCACTGAACATAAAAAATGATAGTGTGAGTATCTGTGTACTGGGGACACATTCTTGTTTTTCATCTAACAATAATATGAGATTGATTATTAAATGTGATTCATGTAGAAACTTTTACTCACTTCCATCATGGCAAATTGCTTACCAAATGATTAAAAAAAACAAGACAAAACTAAAGTAGAAGTTTATTTCTCTAATTTTTGTGCTATTTTCACATTTCCTGACCGGTGTGAGAAAAATATTTCTCCTCACTAGTGAAAAATCTATTCTCGGCAAATGATTAGTCGAAATTTGATTATGACATCAAAATGATTTGTTTTCTTCTCAATTTTCCTATTGTGACGTCATGAAAAAAGGCGACCTTGCCTGATGACGTCGCAAATAATGAGCACAACGTTAAAAAAATAAAATTTAACTGTCTCGAGAGGAGAATATCGTAATACACTTGTTGCAGTGTAAGAATCTAAATATCAAATTTATAAAAAAAAATATTTAGGAGATTGTCAGTTGTGTAATTTATTTTTTTATATTTTTGCAGTTAATGAAAGAGTTTCCCACATTAAATTTATTCAACATACATGAGAATCTCATAGATGCATTATTAGAAGTACAAGCATATGCAGATGTACAGGCATTACTAGCTAAATATGATGGTATGTACACAATTATCTCCCTTTGTAATGCAATCTGTTATCTCCCCTTCCATGACTGAGAAAACAAAAACCGGTTGTTTTACAAAAAATCTTTGGAATTTCAAGGATTTTTATTTTTATTGAAAAATCATTTAAGCTTATATTCAATAAAATGTATGGTTTCGAGTAACTAAGAGGTGTGTGTGCTTATGTGAATAAATAGAAAACCTTTAAACTTGGGTGTCTGTCCAGCATGGAGATTTTAAAATTTGTAATGCATTGCAAGAAAATGTGAATCTTACTCAGATTGAATGTTTAGTGTAACATTTATGCATTCTTAAAATCTTAATTATAAACTCTACTGTTTATTTATTCTCTATAGATATCAGTTTACCTAAGTCAGCAGCTATATGTTACACAGCAGCATTACTAAAAGCAAGGGCAGTAGCCGATAAGTAAGTTAATATATGTTGTAATTAAATTGTAGTAATGCATTACAATGCTTTCTATTCTAAGAGATTTAATAAGTAATAGATTGCATAACCAGTTAGAATGGGATATGGCCTGATTTCAACTCAAGTTATTTATTTTCAATATTAAATGATAAACGGGCGTATTATTACTATAATAATACTATTTTGATTAGATAACAAAACGCTGTTATAGCGTCTTGAGATTCTGGATAAGCCAATCCATTGTACACAGATTTTTAAATCAAACTCATCAATAACCTAAGGAATAGCCAATGGAAATGCTGTAATAGTGTCTTGTAATGCTGGATAAGCCAATCAATTTTATGCAGAGTTTCATATCACACTTTGTGCAGTGAGATACAAGAAATATCTATTCATGCAAAAACAGACCACAACAAAAATTGTTCAAAAAGTCTTTAATTATAAGAGTCAAATAAAACTTTTAAAGACATGAAAGTTGGCAGTTATTTTGGTTATTGCAATGACTTTTAGTATAAATATATAATAACTCATTAATAAGTTTGATTGATTGTTTTAGTTTAGCGTTATTTTACTTATATAGATTCTCACCTGATACTGCTTCAAAGAGAGGATTAAGTACAGCAGAAATGACAGCCGTAGAGGCTATACACAGAGCTGTGGAATTTAATCCACATTGTCCAAAGGTATTATACACAATATTACTGAAACACACATTCTCAGGAATAAACTTTATCAAGTATAAATAAATGGAAATGTTTGGTATACTACTACTATAGATTCTTTATAACCCTCTGGATGTTTAGCATTCATTGACTATCATCATACCATGTTATAATTATATATGAAATATCATTTAACAGAAATGTATTACCAATGTTATTTCAACTGATCGGGCGGAGCTTACGTTTTAATTTGCATAAGGACAGTCTATGTGAAGATGTGTGTGATAAGGATGATTACCGTTATAATTATTACTGATTTTTAATCACCTATCAGTGTCATCAAAGGAATTTACAAAACAATGACTGGACACTTCATTTTTGAGTTTATCCTTAAACCCCTAACTCTAGATGAACTGGTTTATTATGAGCGAACCGGTTAAACTCCGCCCAGTCAAGTGAAATAAATTGAGTAATATCCATAGTACATAGATGCCCCACTCGCATTCCCTATGTTCAATGGAACGTGAAATTGAGATTAGAAAAATCATATCATGTGTACTAAGTTTCATGTCGATTTGACATCAACTTCATCAAAAACTTTAAATTGAAGCAAGACATAAAGAACCAACAGACACACAGACCAAAAAAACATAATACCAATAAACAAAGCAAAAAAAATATCTACACAAAATGTAAAGAATTGTTCAATTTTCATGCAGAATATTTTAACATAATCAAGTATTTATCAATAATATATACTTTAAAATAAAAAGATTTGGATTTTATTTGTCCTTGAAGACACTGAGCTGTGACTTCTACTTCCACACATGACCCTTAAAAGAATTTTCTATGTTTATTTTCAGTATTTACTAGAAATGAAGAGTTTAATCCTTCCACCAGAACACATACTTAAGAGAGGTGATAGTGAGGCTATAGCATATGCATTCTTTCACTTACCACACTGGAAAAAAGTAGATGGCGCTCTTAATCTTTTACACTGTACATGGGAAGGAAGTAAGTTATATGCAAATTTAATCATTGAAGACCCCCATTGGTGGCCTTCTGCAGTTGTCTGTTCTTTGGGTGGATTGTTGTCTCTTTGACATATTCCCCATTTCCATTCTCAATTGTATAATTGATCTTTTAGTACCTCCACAAATGTACTAATTTTTGTGGGTTTCATTTGTGGCCCATTGTAAAGCTTTCAACAAATGAGTAATATCTTCATTATCTTGTGAGCACATAAAACATTTTTAAGCCCTTTAGGTATTTGCTGCAGACATTTTTTTATTGCTCATTACTGATTTTAGAGAATCCAAAACTTTTATTTGTGGATTCAATATAGGAATATAGTTCAGCTTTCTCCTAAAAGCCTCCAGGCATATAGAAGATATTCAACTAGCTGAAAAGTAAAAGACGATAACTGTGTCCTTGAACTTATTTGTGATAAATTCATTCATGTTCTTTTTTGTACAGCTCCAATAGATGGCAAGAGATCTTATCTAAAACCATATATTTTATGTTGAAGAAATGTTCTAAAATTCATGTTGAATTTTATTTTTTGTGTTTAAGGGGAGATAATCAAACTGACTTTAAATCAATTATGAATAAAATGGTAACAGTCTTTCTAAAGTGTGTGCAACTCCTCCAAAATGCCTGGATAGATATTTATGAATCTTTACACAGTTGTAGAATTATTACATTATTTTTCAGCTTTTAGAATGATACCATATCCCCTAGAGAAAGGACATTTATTTTACCCCTACCCAACATGTACAGAAAGTGCTGACAGAGAGTTATTACCAGGTATAGAATGCTAATCTTATTGTTAGGCTCCATAGGTTAACTTGCATCATGAATCAATCAGGTTTTTTGCACTTGAATAATTTTATATAGTTATAAGCTGTCATATGCTTAAATATTTTAGCACGTTAATAATCCTCAATAGTTAGCGCAAGTTTATTTCCTTGAATAATTTTTAGGAGAATCATTCAAGTTTTCATATTTCTGGAAGATGGCTGAATAATTAAATTGTTTTGTAATAATTTTTGCTTTGAATGTAAATTATTTCACTTAAAACAAAGATACAATTATGAAAATTTCAAATAATGATAAAAATAATTCATTTAAACAGGAATATGTGTCTATAGGACACCATGCTCTATTTCACAATCATATTTCTATGTCAGTGAATATTAAAATGTGATATTTAGAGTGGAACATGGGGTCCTATAGACACAAATTCTTGTTCCATTCAGTTTTTTGTTATATATAATATAATTTCATTTTGGATGTAACACGTCTTCTGATTGGCTGACGTTATTTTGTTATGAGCCCATAGACATAATTTAGTCATGTGACCGTTACGTCATCAACGTTTTTTCATGATTTTCTACAGTTTAAAATGGAATTTAGAATTAAATTATAAGAAATGACTGTAATCTTTTTTCTGTCTATTCGAATAAAAATAAAAAATGTGGTACATACTGTTAAATAACCCGCTACACGCCTTATTCAGTGTGCACCAAATTTTTTATGTTATTTCTTCATAGACAGAAAAATATTACAGTCATTCCTTAAATGTATTTTTCCTATGCAGTCAGTAAATTTACCTTTTTTAATATCTAAAGATAGCAGTTTCAATTGCGATGCATAATTAATCTGTCTAACAAATGAAGCTTACAGACAGACCAAACTTTTTACTTGCATACTTTTGTAGATTAAACTTTATATTAAAGTAACTTTAATATAATGCTTAATCTATTACAAATAAAATGAATGTATTATAATTCCTAAAATATGATTTCAGCTTACCATGAGGTGTCTGTGTACCCAAAGAAAGAGTTACCTTTCTTTATCTTATTTACTGCTGGTTTGTGTTCCTTCACAGCCCTTCTAGCCCTCCTCACACATCAGTACCCAGAACCCATGGGTATGGTAGCAAAAACAGTAAGTACCATTTAATATTAACATTGTGTAATAGCCAAAAGTTTTGAAAATAAATTAAAAGACATTTTTTATTGTAATGTTATCAACATAATTTAATTAACAAGATAAAAATTATAAGACCTTGCTAGTATAGTGAAAAGTACTAAACTGAAATTTGTGATGAATTTATTTGTGTTTCTTCTTTGTCCAAAAGAGAGCTTATCCAAACCCATATATTTTAAGTTAAATAAATATTCTTAAATTTATTTTGAATTTATTTTGGTGTGAAATGGGAGATAATCAAAAGTTGGCTTGATTATCTTCCCTTTAATTAGAATTTTTATTGACAATATTTGCAATTACCAGTTTGTTTGACTCAAACAAAGTACAGTATAACATTAATATTTCTTGAACATTAAGTGGCAGGTATTCATGGATCAGATTTGCCTTTTTGACAGGCTTCGTGACTGACAAATAAAATAGATGTTGCTTATGGAGCAGAAATTAATTCCACTTTTTGTGAACCTAATATCACCTAACACCCAAAGACCATGTTGCTTCAAATTTGGGTGTGCTATCTTTTTATATACATTATTAAATGTAAATTTCTTCAACCAGTTTATTTTTAATTTTAATTCGACTCATTCTTAAATAGTTCTTCCTATATATTACAGACAGATCTACCCACCTCCCCATTTTTTTTTGGGGAAAATATTGATTAATTATTTAATGAATCACTGGAACATGTCAGGAGCGGGCCCCCTCATAGGCAGTAAGTGCCCCCTCTTATGAACATTTCTAGATCAGCCACTGTATATGATTACCATTACCATGTAGTCCATTACACATTTTCTAATTTTTATTCCCTATTTTTCAGGTAATAGGATGGTTATACATGCCTATAAGTTATGTCTTGGAGAAGCTTGAGGCCATTTTACCATCCAATCTTCTTCATCAACTGTCTCGTATATAGACTATGGATCTGTTTTAGATATAGAATACCGGTACACAGTATTTACCAACGTTGAAGGCATAAGTCACACAACAGAAGCTACCAAGAATTACAACTATTGTCATTACAAGTTACAATAATAATGGTGGCCATTTTGAATTTTTAATCATTATAATATTTAAATTCACTTCAGGGTAAATGGCATTTCATGGCATTAGATACAGGGTAAATACCCATACATAAGGCAGCTTATACTTTATGATTTCAACATTACAGACTTTAAAATATAGGCCAGGGTGAAATTTTTTTATGACTAATTTGATTTTTTTAGCATGCATTTTTGTATTTTACAAGAATTTACAATGGTATCTCCTTGTTAACTGCTTCATAAGATAATATATGTTAATATCCTGGGTAAATGCAAATATAGCACACTTTAAATCATCATGTTCAACCATAGAAAACACTGCACCAAGGTATCAAATCTGCAAAACTATTCTGCCCAACAATACAAAAGTAGAGTCAAGTTGACTTGGATGGAGAGTTGTCTCAATGGCACTCATTCCACATGTTCTTATATCTATCAAGTTTTATACTTATCATCTTGTTAATAACTTGTCTTCTTTTGTATTGTTGGACAGAATAGTTTTGCAGATTTGATGCCTCAAGTTATACTAAGATGATCATTATTGACTTAACCTTCTCATGGTAAGCTTCCAACATTTTAAGAACATACTTCGTTTTTTGACTCAGAAAAATTCAAATTACCGGTAATACATAAAGCTGGTTTTAAAGCTATGAGATAAATCATAAATGTCAACTTTCAACTGTATGACTTAACTTAGTTTCTACTCTTACCCACCTCAGCAGCAATATTTACATAACTTATGATAGTTATATATATAAGTTTTCAGAAAACCTGACAAACTTTTATGGTATTGATGAAATCTGTATGGGCAGAAACCAGAAATTTTGAAACTTGGCAAAATTGTAGAAAAATTAATATATATTTTAGACAATCTTAAGCTAAAAATTATATACATTGTTTGTATTTTACAATCAATAGGAGGAAACTGTATGTCCTTAATCTTCTGAATCTGCCACTGGATGGCAAGTCTGAAGACAAATAGTTATAACTGTAAAAAAAGAAGATGTGGTATTATTACCAATGATACCAGCCTTCATAAGAGACCAAATGACACAGAAATTATCAACTATAGGTCACCATACAACCTTCAACAATGAGCAAAGCCCATAGTTCATTGTCAGATGTAAATGGTTACTTCACATTCATGAGTTCTCAAACATGGCTATAAAAGTTGCACAAGATGATTAAAAATTTTCTCCGAGCGTGTGAGGGTTTACCAGCCATCAAGAATTATTAAACACCACCATTTATAAATTTTCTCCTTGCTAATGGTTAAAAGTTTTTAGGTAGACATTAAATTTTGATTTTATTGAGGCTTGCTGAATAATGTTTGAGTCTCATTTTAAATGGACTGTAAGAGGATACACATGAATCTCAGTAAATTGGTTTTAGGAATATGACAGCTATGTTAAAAATTGTTTATTTTTTCACATTATCCATGTCATGAAATTATTACCTGCGCTTTACAAATTATCAAGACATAGGTGGTATTTTTAATTTACCTTTGTTTATGGTATATTTAATAATTATAGATGTCTTTAATGCTTAATTAGATTTTATTTACATGGATTAGTGTCAGGTTAAACTTCACCTTTAGGCAGAAAGATTAAAATATTTCAGACAAAAATAATTTAAATCATTTTACAATGTGTCAGTCTACCTGCATTAAACTTGGTAATTCTTTTTTTCTCTTTCATTACTGAATTACTCATCAGATTTTGAATCTTACTGTTTTAAAGTAAATATTTTTAGGAAAACAATAAAATTTAGAAGAATAAATTTTACCCTTCCTTTAATGAATGTTGGTTGTTGTGGTTCATTCAAGAATGTTAGTTTGGAGGTGGGTAATCAGGGGTGTATCCAGTCATTTTTAATAGAGGGGTACCTTACCCAGGAGAAGAGGGAGTTTTAACTATATGCCCCCTTTTAAATGCATTGATTGTCCAGAAAAAAGGGGGTTCCCACCCCCAGAACCCTCCCCGAGATTCACCACTTGTATTTCATTCATAATTGATGTCAAGTTGACTTTGTCAAACTTTTATGAAAGAGAAAATTGCCAAGCGAAATTGTTTCCTTGATCATCAACCTTTGAAAGAGTTTAACAATGTTTGGTAAAAATATACTACACAAGACAGTTGATTCATATCTTTTAAAATAGCAAGACATTTTTTTCTCTCTCCTTTTTGAGCAAATTTTACGATAATTAGATTGCTGTTTTTAAAACTTGCTTTTTAGGAAGTAAGAAAGGGATGGATAATTAAAAGGGGGGTTGAAAAAAAAAACTGAGAAGGGAATAAGTTGAAGCTTAATGTCTTATTCAAAGGTATTTTTCTATTGTTATATATTATATTAAGCCATAGTAATGTCTGTATCTTTGATGAATTCAATTTTAAAATCTATGATACCTAGGTAATATGGTAGCTTGTGTTCTTCAGCTTATGACAGAGTAAAACATAAGAAAAGACAAGCTAGTATGAGATTATATATTTGTTATATGTTAAAAATAAACATCATGTCTTCAATAAATTGTTAATGAATTATTTGTCTTACTTATTATGTTTTAAGAGATAACTGTATTGTATTTTAAGCTTGGCCTTTGTAAAACATAGATTTTACTGTCGCAAATTGAGTTTACCTAGTGACGCATAGTGGAGCTAGGTAATTGGATATTTGCGACAGTAAAATCAAGTTTTTACGAAGGCCAAGCTTAAAATACAATGTGACATTGTCTTTAGCAACTAAACAATGTAAAGTCATATGTAAACTCACGATTTCAAACATGAATACTAGACATTTTACACATTTTGTATGCTTCAGAATGGTTTCAATGTTGACAAAAAGAAGATTTTGAGACTCAAATGTAGACTTTCATGTTTATTTTGTGAAAAAATACATACCAAAAAAAATCCGAATTCAAAATGGTGTCTTTCTTAGTTACGGACTAGTAGAACGTGGAATTTACCCCTTCAAAATATTTGTCAACGTCCAATGAAAATTATCATTACAAGCGAATTGCATTAGAATATGATATTATTGGTAGCACCATCAGAAAAAATAAAGTTGAAAAAAAAATATCACAAAAGTTATAATGGACACAACATAGAATTACAAGAAAAGAATTCAAAAGTAAAAACATGTGCAACATCAGATCTGATTGGTTAATTCATAATTACTTTTGTGGTTAATATATTTGTGGGTTTACAATCGGAAACAGGGAATCTGTCAAAGAGCACTTACCGGTATACCCTATGAACAAAAACTAAGACCTTATCTGAACACTCCAGCATAAAATATTCTGACTTCACAATGGATAAGAGCCAGTATTACTTTGAATTGTTTTACATTTGTCCTTTCTGAGCCTTATATAGCTTGCTGTGGGTTTTGCTCATTATTAAAGGCCATACAATGATCTACATCTGCCAATTTCTACGTAATTTTTGCTCCGATTCAGTTATCATTGGTCTCTTTGGCAATCATACCACATTGTATTATTTGGTATTAACATAACCTGTTAGTGCCCTGTATACCCTTTGCCTAACAGCTCGAAGCTGTTAAGCACTTGTAGAATATGAGCCTATATCTCTGTGGTGATCAGAAATATTCATATAATAATCGGCATAAATACTATTTTAATGATATAACCTGGAACTATCACACTAGTGTAATGGTCATGTAAAACTAAGATTTTGAAATAAAAAAAACTTTTTTTTGACTTCCTGCCAATTATTCAACTGTCGGCTTTTAAAAGAAAAAACATGTAATTGTTACAACCAATGCAATCCACTATTAATTAATAGGTTTCTTTTGAGATGGATGAAACCTGGACATGTTATAGAGTTGACCTTTAACTCCAGATTAAGAATACATTAAAAGAATATTCTCCAGAAGGTATTCTGATAGTTAAGATGAAAGTAAAGACTTGAATTGATCTGTTAAATAAGCAGGTTTTATAGATTTTGTTTATACTGGTGATATTCTTTGATGTTCAGAAGTAAATTATTACCTTAACGTCCAGTGGAAAATATTTCATGCATAAATAGTATGATGTTCTTTTAAATATAGAATCTGTTTATCTGCATAAGCTGTTATTAATGAAAGATTAAATGGCATGGCATGTGTATATGTTAGTCAATAAGCAGACAAAATAATCTATAAATACTATTATTAAAAGGACATTTTTATTGTATCTGGTCAAATGACTATCAAGAGTTCCATTACAAAATGAGTTCGACCTGGCAGCAAGTGTATTGAATTAACCAGCACTATTGTAACAAGAAAAGATAGGAAAAAATACACTCATAAGTCTAACACTGAAAACAACCCAATGAGGTCCACATTCAAATCTATATAATTTACATCTCATTTCAATACAGACTGAAATGCCAATATTAAAAGAGATGACTATTGTGGCATAATTGCCAATGAGATAAATCTCCACAAGAGACCAAACGACAAAGAAATTAACAATTATAGGTCACCAAACAACTTCAACAATGAGCAAATCCCATTCCACATAGTCGGCTACAAAAGGTCCTGAAATGACAAATGTATAAAATAATTCAAACAAGTCCAACATATACACCACAAAAATGTGTCATACATGCAAGAATACAACTAATGACTTCTAATTGGATGGAATAAAACGTTAATTATAGCCCAAATAAACAAATATATTATCATGGCATTGGGTCTATAGTATAGATAACCATACTTTCTTGGATGATAAATCTTTGTAGCTACTACAATGAAAGTAACTAATTTCAAATTATTTTATACCTTTCAGTAGACATTCACTCTGAGTTAGAAAGCAATCTGCATTCCTTGAAGACTTTCCAAATTGCACGAAATTGAAAATTTAGTCAGTATATAACATTCTGGCTCTGAGCAAACTTCCAAGATTAATTTAGATATGCTTGTTAAAGTTATCTCTATAATTATTTTTGAAAATACATTAAGTGTAAAGGAGTTACAAGTCACCAACCTTTAAATTTTGGCATTGTATAAAGGGGGGAACTATTATTCAAAGGGGCACTAGCTGTCACATTCATGTTCATTCGATAATATATCAGAATTTCGTGTGTATTCTAGTCTAGACGCCATCTAATTAACTATATCGATGACCTCCGAATATAACTGATGGTCACATTACCCGATAAAAACATTCACATAAGTATGAATAGATTGCGACATCGTGCAATTGTATCTTAAAGGTCTGTTTGATTTTATGTTGCATTGTATATGGTTAAATAAAAAAACAGTTAATTAACGTTTTAACCTGTATGAGAATGTTTTATTTTTGGATCGAATGTATCAACGAAATGATTCACTTTTGTTTCACTTTTAATGTTGACATTCGTTTTCTTCCAATGACTGAACATGACTTAAGCATGCGTGACAAATCTCTAGCTAAAGGGTTTAATTGAAGGTCTGATCAATACGGATTTAATGAGGTCGAACTATTCACTTGCAAGTGAATATCGGAAGTGAATAATTCATTAGCGGTATTTATTTGCTTAGTTTTACAAAATTGTACCTAAAAGGCTGCTAAAAAAGAATTATCATTTCATTATTTCCCTTTTATATCGAATGATTGAACCAAACGAAATCATATTCTAATTTGTTTTATATCTTGTAGCCAGTGCACCTTTAAAAATCGGTATTATTCCTTTCAAATTATGTATCTCGAATGAGCTCCGACAGTTCTAGTCAAGCAAATGAGTAACAACTGAGTCGTCGATTTTAAAGAAGTACGTTTGTGAAAATAAAAATGAGATTTTCGAGCAATATCCAATCAAAAGGAGACCTCTGTGATTGATTGCTCCAAGAACACTAAACTGTTTCACTACTCTCAACGATGGCGTTGTGAGTTGGAATCAATCACGTAGTAGGTGCACTCGAAACAATCTTAATCTACTAGAACTGTTGGTTCACTCATGGCATTATATATCTTCTTTCACTTATAATTATAGATAATCGTTGATTATCTCAACGAGATTGATTTTCTCGCTTGAGCTGGTACAGCGAAAGTGAGAAAAGCAATCGAGTTGAGATGACCAATGATAATCTGTTTATCGCTATTTTACCTATGACGAAGTTGTCAATTTCAATGTCAATTTCGTTAGCAACACCACGTGGCCTCCTTAGTTTCTAGCGATAATTTTTCCATATCAAGCGAGAAGCATGATATGAAAATTATCACAAAAAAAGATCAAAGGAAAAATGAACAAAATAGCGATAAAATCTTTTAAACTGCAACTAGTTATAGATTATCGTTGATTATCTCAACGAGATTGATTATCTCGCTTGAGCTGGTACAGCGAAAGTGAGAAAAGCAATCGAGTTGAGATGACCAATGATAATCTGTTTATCGCTATTTTACCTATGACGACGTTGTCAATTTCAATGTCAATTTCGTTAGCAACGCCACGTGGCCTCCTTAGTTTCTAGTGATAATTATTCCATCTCACGCTAGAAGCATGATATGAAAATTATCACAAAAAAAGATCAAAGGAAAAATTCACAAAATAGCGATAATTGTGTTTATTCCTAAATATAGCTATATTTTGTGCAATGTCAATTTCATCATGGAACACCTTTTCCAATGTCAGAGGTTCATTAAGGGACAAGTTTGAAATCTGTGTTACAATTTAGAAAGCTATCAATTTAAGTTGCAGTATAAAAACAATATTAGGGCAATGTCTGAAAAATATCCACTTTTTTGTACTCGGCGCAAAACTGGGGAAGAGCTCGGTAGAACCTCGCCCTTCCCCAGTTTCTCAGCCTCATACAAAAAAGTTGGTATTTTTCTGACATTGACCGAATATTGTATATACCACCACCAAATAACACACTAGTGCTGACAGTGCATCAAACACAAATAAATTAATCAATTGATTAATCCAATCACAAGGGAATCAAACTGGAAATATAAGTTAAATAGTCAGTATCGAGCAAGGGTTAACAAAAATCAATATGTTTCTTTAACTTGACTGTACAAAATTTTGTTCTCCTTATACAGTATTGGCCGTATAAAATACCGTCTCCCTCTCTATACCCCAAAATGTTGTGCTTAAAAAGAATTGAAATATTCAGGGGATCACATTTTTTCGTTTAAAAAAAGGGAAAAAAACATCGTAAAATACCTTGTGTTTTTGCCAACTCTTCATTGAAAGTGTGCGAAGGACTGATACAATTAGATTAAAACGAAACTGACACAAATTAAAGACCAAGTTCAACCCAGACAGACGCCCGTGTATTTTTTTTCAAGATTACATAATTCTACGAGTCCATCCAGAGCAATTTATGTTTGTCGTTCTACAACGTCTATTAAATTTTCTTGGCAAAATGTCCACGGAACAAATTGTTTTGCTTATTTCTTCAGTTGTTTTGTCTTGGAAGCCCGAAATAGGTTTATTGTCTGTGTATATGAAGCAATGTATCCTGTTGGTTCCTATTGCATTACTTTGACTATTGTTTGTAAAGAGAATAAGATACACCTGTTAAGCCTGCACCCATAACACACTTCTGATCATCGTTTCATTTTTGAAACATACAACCACCAGATTGTTGGCGAAATTAAGTAAATAATGCTTCATGATGAAGTCCGTTCTGAAATCGATTCAATTAAGCAAATAATTCTGTCTAATCATATTTCATTCCAAAACTTCAAAGGATGTCTGGTCATACATGCACTTGTTTCAGTGCTCAATACCATCTACAAATATTCTCCAGAATTTGTAAATCTTTGATGAAACTTTTGATATTACAATACAAATTTCATAATATTGATGGTAATCTTCAAATATGACATTTGTAATCTTGGCATTCGTGCAGCATGTTTCAACTAACAGTACTTTTTTATACAGTGCCAATATTTTTTAAAAATGCCTATTTTTTGTGATTGGAATGTATGATATTGCAGTTTTACTAAGTTATTTCATATCACTTGTTTTACAAGGACAGAGTCTGGAAGAAATATGGTAAGTTGTACAATAGGATAATGTTAGATTTTAGAGGTGTCAAAACGCCTTATAATAAATATCAAGATGTCTTTCTAATATGTTGTTACATCAACGGTTTATTCGAATATCATCGCTTCAATAAATCACAGACTTAACAAGTGTTATTGAATTACACACGGTATCATGAAAAAAATCTTTATATTAAACTTTTTTTATGTCTGATTTAAATAATAAATTTCTTCATATAAATTTCTTGTGTTCTGTTATTATCAATTTTATTGAAACTAGTACCCTTCACATGCTCCTCATTTTCGTTCGGTTGGTTTATCTGTCGCACGGTAAACTTTTAAATTCAATTCCGTTCTGTGATTTTATACTTGTTTTTTTTTTTTTTTTTTTTTTTTTTTAATTTATGTTGTTGTCTGTCAGAACATTTGTTCCGTTTATAACGGAATATCATAGCCAAACTTAAGGTATGTTTTTTTTCTGACTGAGTATGCATTAGTCGTAAAAAAAAAACTAGTGAAAATACCATGGGGGATTCGAATAATCAAGTCCACTGAAGTCAGACCATACTGTGACTTAAATGTAAACGACTTTAGGAAAAACAGCAATAACCATATTGATACATGTATATAAAACAAAAAGTTGAGTAACACCACTCCGTAACAGACAAAAAACTCAGGTGTTCCGGAAGGTTAAAAAAGTTCCTGCTCCACACGTGGCACCCATCATGTTGCCGACGCGAGTAAAATAATCCGATTTTAGGTAGCTATCGGTAATGTCACAATCAAGTAAAGATGAAGGAATTGTGGTTATCACACTGGACATATCAGTAGTCACGGGTGACATACATGTAGATATTCCATAACGGGCAACCTTGGAAGTATTGGTGAACAAAATCATGATGTGAGTAAAACTTTCGAAGGAATGACTTCAACTTTACTAATTAGAATCTTTGCTGTAATGATGATTCACAAAAAATGGAAAGTTCACATTGAGAAGTTGAAATCATAATGGACACCAGGAAAACACGTTATACAATTTATGTATATGACCATTCCCGGTATTCCTCGGCAGTATTGTCTCGAGTGTACATTTACGCGTTTCATTCTTCTCCAATTATATTTCTTTTTTAATATCTACCCACATTTTTAAAGCATCTAATATAAGTATTTATACTGGGACTAAAATATTCGGGTTAGGTTGAACGTGGAGTTTTTTTGTCATATGTACAAATATTAGTTCGTATCTATGAGATAAATACTATTTTGTTCGAGTTCTCGAATTTCTCATATTTTGCTGCTTAGCTTAACAATTAGTCAATGTTAATTATGAAGAATATACAATGCAATAATTGAAAAGTTGAGGATTCATATTTTCAGCAGACGTAATATTTGATAGTTGAAAGGCGTAAATCATAACTATGACTTGGTGATAAAGTGTTTACTTATAACTTTCCGATAACTACAGACACTTTTCCACTTTACTATATCGGATTAAAAAGTTTGATGCGATAAGCCATCCCTTACGGAATACATTGAGCAGGAAGTTGTTATGTATAGGAAGAAAATGAAATCCCGGTTTACGTCAGCAGAACAACAACACACCAAAAAAAAAACAACAACAAAAAAAAACCCTCTAAAGTCTAAATAAGTCATGTTTGAATTATTGTAAAGAATAAGTTAGAGAAAATGTTAACATTTTTCAAAATGTATAAACCGACTTGAAGTCTGCTGAAGGCCGTACTTTGGCCCTTATGGTTTACTTCAACAAATTAAAACTTGGAGAAGAGTTGTCTCATTGCCCGGGCACTCATACCACATCTTCTTATATCTGTTGAATAAGTCCCCAAAAATACAAGACACCGTGATTGAACAGCAAAGGTACAATTATATAAACTTTAACCAAGTAGTCTATAAGTGTTTGGATGGTATAGGAAACAATGAGCATCAACACAGCCATCAAAACCATCGTCTATTCAGCCGAAAGTGGATTTTTTGAAGGACAAGTCCTGAACTTGTCAACTGTATAAATAATAAAACGATAAGAAGTATAACACTTTTATCAAATTCCGTCAAATGGAATAACACTTCTACGATGAATTATTTAGTGAACGTTTTCAACTATTCATATTAGGAACACTGATGAAAGTTAGTTTGGAATCAATATCTGAAACCATGTTGTGAAAGACTAATAGTCAAATTGAAACAATATGTGAGGGAAAATAACGCTACATTTGCGAAATAATTTTAGCCCGGTTCCGTCACAGTTTATTAAGGATATAACATTGACATACAAGTAATCTAAATAAACCAGTATGAGGGTTTTTTTTATGAACCTGCATATTTTCTCCATGAAATTATTTCTTCAGATCAACCACAAATAAAATCCAAATTACATCTGAAAAATTTATTAGTCTAGGAACACTGTAAACAAATCTATATAGGGTATATTTATATTGTAAGTCGCGTCTCAACCAAGAGTAAATTATGAAATTGTTGAAATATTGATCACTCACGTTTTGAATCTACGCATTCAGTTCTGAAAACAGCTACAAACTTCTAAACATGCCCATTAATTTCTGAAATATAAAGGAATGACCATTTTCCAAAAGAATTTAGATTTACTTATTTTGTCAAAATATTGATGTGACTGGCTTTAAAGCACGCATTCGTAAATCAAAATTAACAAACCTACTGTTCTAAAATTTTTATACTCAGGATTGTAATGCAATTTATCTTTCCATTTATGTAATGATAAGTAAAACTGTGAAAACAAAAATTATTTGCACAGAAATATATGTACAGTTTAATACTATTTTACATTTCCCCACCATTTAAGTTTTATTTCCGATCATGCCATTGGGAACCTTATCAACTAGTTGTTTGCGACAAACCACTGCTTATCTTTCTGTCACAAATGAAGCCATGGCAAGTTATTGAAAGCAACTATACTAGAAAAACTGAATGATTTTTATGTTGCCAAAGAACCTGATTATGAAAAACGAAGATACATATAGATATGTTTGCAATAAAAAAGATTTATTTTATAGTGATGATCATAAATATGTTAAAAGTATGTACAACAATAAAATCTAGATTTTTTAGTGCTTAGAAATTCTGTGTGAAACCCAACGAAAGGACGACAGCAACGGAAATTCATAATTATATATAAATAAGATGTGATATGATTGCTAATACGACAACTCTTCGTCGTGAGAGATCAAAAGTCGTCGAAGTTAAGAACCTAATGTCACCGTTCGGCCTTCAACATTGAAAAAAATCAGTACCGCAAAATAAGCTACCAAGGACCCCGATATGACAGAGGTAAACCAATCAAACAAGAAAATAACGTTTCTTATCTATCTACAAAATAATAACCGAAAAACAAACACGGTACACAACAATAAACGAAAACCATTGAATAATAGGCTTCCAACTTGGAACATGCAGACACTAAAATAATGTGTCAGGGTTGACATGTTTGCTTGAGCCAAACCATCGTCCAAACCTAGGGTAGTGTTACAGTACAACATAAAAACATACTGTAAAAATAAGTTTAAAATACTTATGGTTTAACTCATCAGATCGGCTATAGTTTACGATTAATTTGATGAGATGTTGGGATAGCGCACCAAAGAAAAAGTTTATGACAAGAGTAATTTTTTGGCCCTGAAATTGTAAATATATATGAAAATTATTAAAATAATATTTTTTAAATGTTTTTTCTGTTTTGATGTGACGTCAGATATGCCCCTAAATTGACATAAATTAGAGCAATAGTTTTACCCAAAGGTATATTTTGCCTCGTCAATAAAAGGTAGAAACCATTTTATAGCAATACACTGATTGCATTTTACGAGCACATTTGACTGTTTCTTCGAAAGAAAAATAAAGAAATTTGATGTCCGAAAAAAGAGTTAAAATCTGTAAACCAAAAATCAAAAACAAATAATCATATCTGTCAGACCTTTAGAGTTCTAAAAGATATCCTTTGAAATATTTTAAAACTTTCTGATTCATTCAAATTTTCGTGACCAAACAAATGAACTAATAATACGGTCTTTTTGTGAAACTGATTAGATCTAATTGCGATGTAAAACATAGCAAAAACTAGTGCCGTCAAAATGGTCAAGACAAGAAATAACAATGTACAACATGGTCAAGACAAGAAATAACAATGTACAACATGGTCAAGACAAGAAATAACAATGTACAACATGGTCAAGACAAGAAATAACAAGTCAACATGGTCAAGACAAGAAATAACAATGTACAACATGGTCAAGACAAGAAATAACAATAGACAAGAAATAACAATGTACAACATGGTCAAGACAAGAAATAACAATGTACAACATGGTCAAGACAAGAAATAACAATGTACAACATGGTCAAGACAAGAAATAACAATAGACAAGAAATAACAATGTACAACATGGTCAAGACAAGAAATAACAATGTACAACATGGTCAAGACAAGAAATAACAATGTACAACATTATTTTAACACACAAAAAGAGGAATTCCCCCAAATAGAAAAAGTAAGACTTCTTAATATGAATAGGATAGCACAGAAACAACGTTCAATTATGTAAAACTATTTAACACTGGCCATCTATTTCTGGCCAGTTTGATTTTTCTGATGAAAGAAGGTACTTATAGCAAGTATCTATCTTGACTGATCTAAAGAACGTATTGAATTTACATCTCATCAATACATCAAAGCCGTAATTACAAGTCTATTAAGCTGAAACAGATCATTGCTGCCACTGACAGTTTGTAAATACCTGCTTGTTTTTCCTTTTCTTTGAAATATTACACCTGTGATGTTGACCTTAGCAGATTTCAACTTTGTTTTCATTATCATTCTAAAAAGTCGTGTGTTTGTAATTTTCTTGTCTCGGTAAAACAATAATCTTGAAAATAAACGTAAGTAAAAGACTTCCAAAAATTTTAATAAACGGATATGGAAAATAAGAATTTGTATAAACAAAATTAATTAGAATATTTCACAACTAGATTTTTGAAATATTTCATTATGGGATTATTCCTATCCAATAATTCATAATAAAATTAATAAGTAATCCTTATCTATTGTTAGGGAGAAGATTATCGGTATATCATAGCTGATTTGTTTACTTTGAGTGTTAGGCAGTATTACTGGGCTGAATATTTTTATTAGAACGTTGGTTACTTTTTCTATTAGGATTGGCAGTAATGAACGCCGCCCTTTAAAAACGGCCAATGATCAAAAATCTTTAATAACCAGAAAATTTAAATAAATAGTATAATAACGGAAATTATTTAATTCAAAACAGAAAAAGTGTAAGAAATGTGATATTATTCCATAATCAGGAATAACAGTAATTGAATTGTTGTTTTCTTTTGTTTATTATATATTGTGGTTTCTGGTGCATGGTGTATCATACTAAGAAATTCATATATACCAAGAGAAAAAAAAATAAAAATTCCGAAGAAAAACAAATTACAATGGATTTATAATTTTAACTATGGGTTAGACTTGTGTCTTTCGATTCCAATGATTTTTTAACAAATCTAATCCTCATGGATCTTACGGAATGGCAATTTATTATTTATTATTGGTGATAATTTTATTTGGATTATATATAACACCATCTTACACTACATGGTGGTAAGTACATTGTCTGATTTTGATGATATTATTCCGATACACTAATTCTGCCATGTACAAAAATTTGAACACATGTCGTAGAGAAATTGGCCTCATTATCCACTTCTTCCAATCATTGAACTAATCGAATTTGAAAAAAAAATCAGCTGATCTCATAAGATATCCATTTGAGAAAAAAATATAAATCCCTACAAATATTCTATTTTGGTTGCAGTAAATTTGTAATGAGTATTGCTTGTATAAATGAGTTTCGATTTTCCTTTGGTATATTTCGTCTCTCTTTCTTGTTCTGTTTTAAAAGCATTAAATTGAGATTAACGAAAAAAACATATTCATAAAAGAAAGTTAAAAGTACAGTCAAATTATCTTTGCACTCTGTACTACATGTAACATATGAGTGGTCTAATTTATTCCAGCCGGCGTTTCGTATCCATTAATTGTATTAAAATAAGTATATAACGGTAGTTTTCTCATATCTTATCATTATGTCCGCTTTTATTTTTCATATCATAACAGACGTATTTTATAAGAATCACCACGGGAAGCAAATGTATAATATCAAACACTATCCGTTTTCAAAGAACTGATACCAATCGAAGAAGAACAAGAAGAAATCGATTGCGTCTAGAAAAATATCTTTCACCAATATGAAAAGAAATCTTTGAAAATTAAAAATATATTTTAAGAAAATAAGAAAAATTATATAGGAATAAGTTGATAAAGATATGGTTCTAGAGATCATCTACGAGTTACATAATTATTTTTTTGGTTAGACTTCATCTTTATATTTATAACAAAAAAAAGTGTGATTTGATTGCCACGAGAGACCAAATGACACAGAAATTAACAAGTATACGGCCCTCAATTCAATTCAATTCGTTTTTTTATTAACCAAATGTCCTTCAACAATGAGCAAGGCCCACATCGCATATTCAGCTATAAAAGGCCTCGAAATGACAAATTAGGTTTCATGTGTTGTTTGATGGCTACATATCATTTGCTACAAATCCGACGTATACCCTATTAAATGGTTTACATAAGGTTCCATGTTAACATATACTGGGAACTGAGTTTCACAAGAGCGTGTCTTACTCATGCATATTTTCTATTGTAGGTTTATTAGCCAGTTGCCCTTACATGCTGTAGGGGCAGGTATTTTGTGTGACAATATTCCAGGTCTTGTAGGGCGACAACGGCGACTATGTCGCCTACATCCTGATGTCATGGTGAACATAGGACAAGGAGCAAGACTTGGTGTTTTAGAATGTCAAGAACAATTTCAAAATCATAGATGGAACTGCACTACATTAGACCGGGATTCTTCCGTTTTTGGCAAAATCATGTTGAAAGGTAATATATACACTTGATAATATATTCCAGATATCTAATATTTGGATGGACAATATTTATTTCAACATGCTGTTCTGGGGTCAGTCTTTTATTCTTTTACTGATATTGCTTGTAGACTACCCCAAATATGCAATTTTAGGTATTTCCCTCCAAACCACGACAACAAGTTAAACAATAATTAATCATCATTGTTATGAAATTTTCATACTCTGCGTAATTACCCTGACAAGAAAAGCGGAAGATAAACATTATAGTTATGCGTGCCTTCTCTTATTCGATTTTCCATGCAAAAATTATACTTACCATTTAATTATTCCTATATATTTCCTTCGCTACGATCATTTGAAAAGAACTACCATTTGAGATTTACTACCATTTGAGATGTACGATCATTTGAAATGTACAATCATTTGAGATTTACAATCATTTGCCGAGATATACGTTCATATGAGATTGGATACCATTTGAGATTGGAGACCATTTGAGATTGGAGACCATTTGAGATTGGAGACCCATTTGAGATTGGAGACCATTTGAGATTGGATACCATTTGAGATTGGAGACCATTTGAGATTGGAGACCATTTGAGATTGGAGACCCATTTGAGATTGGAGACCATTTGCGTTTTTACGACCATTTGAGATTGATAACCATTTGAGTTGTAAGATCATTTCACCCCAAGGGTGACTGGGGTATAGAAATAAGGTCACTTGGTTTTCTCCCGTCTGGCAGTCAAACGCTTGCCGAAGTGGGGCGTCCATTTGACTGTGCGGGATGTATCAAGTTCGCTGGACATTACGTCCAGTTAGAAGGGGACGTTAAATCCAATGCCTCGTGTAAAGAGTTTGCCACGCTCTTTGCACGTAAAGAACCCTTGCAACAACTCTTTGAGGGGTCCGTATATAGGTGGTTTGTTGCAAGGCAAAATTTCTGTCTCTATCCAATATACCCTCATTTTCCAGTGGCAGTCCAAATTTCTCCGACCATCATCCTAGATGGCCAATATTATAACAACATACCTATTGTTTTTATTGTTAACTGGTTCTCATCCTGAAAATGCATGAAATTTAAAGAAATATTGAAATTTTAGGATTCGAATTGAAATAATCTGATTTTTCAAATCGTTTGCCCAATTTAAATTTTAAGATTTAAATATAAATGCATACATACGTGTATCTGAAAGTGTGTGCGTGGGTTGTCCCAATTTTATTTAAACCAAACTATTTGCAATTCCATACATGTATGAATGGATAAACAGCTAGCTGAATCAAGAGCGCACGATACACCCGCATATTGAAATTGTTGACAGAATAAAATGCAATATTTTAAAATGCATCTACATGTCTAAAAGACTAAGCTTTTGGATCTAGCTTCATCGGTAACATCCAAAGCAAAACATTTGAAAGCCAAGTATGGATAAGAACCAAAAAAGTGAAAGAGCAATATGACCAAAAAGGACCATTTTTTTTTAATTTTTTTTTTTGTATATAGATTAGACGTTGATTTTCCCGTTTAAATGGTTTTACACTAGTAATTTTGGGGCCCTTTGTAGCTTGTTGTTCGGTGTGAGACAAGGCTCTGTGTTGAAGGCAGTACATTGACCTATAGTGGTTTACTTTTTTAAATTGTTATTTGGATGGAGAGTTGTCTCATTGTCACTCACACCACATCTTCCTATATCTATGAATAAAACCCAAATCCATATAGGTTTTACTTTGGTGGAAGGAGTTGAAACCTTTTTATAATTTCTTAATACATCAGTAAAATAACTATGTGGAAACTTAAGGATATACTAGTTTCGGTGCAGTAATAATGATGTGCTTACTAAAAACTAAAAACCGAAAATGATTTTGATCATTTTTACACAAATTAAGGAATATATAAAAAAAAAAAGTGTGACAAAAGTAAATTCAAGGACAGAATTTTGTTCTGTTTTCAGTAAACCTGAATCTTGACAAAATATTGTACTTTATATTAAAACGGAAACGAAGAATCGTAGATATGTACTTAACTCCTGGTCATAAAACATGTAAAACAACTGGATATTTGAAATAAAAGAAAGAAATAAAGAAAATTTCTTTATTTCTTTCTTTTATTTCTTTTCGTTCCGAACGTTTACTCCTTTATTGGGCGGTTAATAGTCAAATTAGTTCTTGAGTTAACTGTAATTATATATAATAATTATATTAATGCGATTTCAAAGATGAACCATCATGATGTTATCTTCACAATATTCTCATTTCACTGCGCATTTAATATACTATTATTGCCTTCATAATCCTTATCATATTCAGCTGTTTAAGATTCTTGAACTTTCGGTACAACTGCCAAGTCTGTCCTGCGAGAGGGATGCATATACAAAATATATATGGTCGTGTGCTCTTGTGTTCTGTATATAACACCACAAAACGCGGGGGAGGGGGGACTGAATTGAACTCTGGTGGATAGGTGTCACCACATTTCCTCTTTTTTATACGCGAGTCAACAATCAATTTTCTTCCCTTGAATGATTTTCCTGCTCAAAACGATGAACAAAATGTTCTTTTCACTGTTCTGAAACCCAGGACACTACGGCGGTATACAGCCAACATGTAATTAATACCAAAACAATTGTTCATCGTAAAAGTAGCACGACCATTTTATAGATAGAAGATGTGTTATCGGTGCCAATGAGACAACTCTCCATCCAATACAGAATTTGTAAAAAACAACAACATTATAGGTCAAAGTACGACCTTCAACACGGAGTCTTTGGTCACACCGAACAGCAAGCTATAAAAGGTCCCAAAAAATGACCAATTTAAAACTATGTTCCTTTCCCCTATTGACAAAAGTTCACTCATCTATCTAAACAGGACACGATTAATCTGATTGACAATACGGATATACGTTGTCTGAGCTTTACAAAGCTTGGACATATGATCTGTATTATAATCTGATTGGGACATGATATTTTTCACTCTATGTGAAATTCACTGCTACTTTGTATGATCAGACAAAGTAAATGCCTTCAAAAAGTAACAGGGCAGTTGAAAACTATGTTAAATGTGATTTCGATACAAACAGAACATAAATCCTACAATAATTTTGCTAGTTGACAAGCTTAATTTATTGATATCAAGGGATAGACTAGAAAGTAAACCATTATGACCCCCAAATGACTAGTGTTAAATTATTCAAACAAGAAAACCAACAGTCTATTTATATATATAAAAAAACGAGAAACGAGAAACATTTATGAACCACATCAACAAACGACAACCAATGAACAAAATGGTGAAATAACGACAATACAGTGAGAATTTATAGTCATAGTAAATACCTAAGCAAAGGTGGTATATATTAGAAATAGTGATATATAATACAAAAAAGTTAAACATTAAATAAAAAAAGTAAAACAAATTGAATCAACAGCCAGTTGAAATTAACACAAAGGTTTGATTTGAGAGTACTCGAAGTTACTCACAAAAAGCTAGTTAAAAGCCAAAAAGAAGAAATAATAAAAAGTCATTCCTCAGAGACTAAAATCGCAGAGTCGATACATCACATTAAAAGAGAGGCGAACGATACCAAAGTGACATCCAAACCCATAAGTCGAAAAATAAATTGACAACACCCTCGTTAAAAAGCAAAAAACAAATATCAACAGATAATCATTAAAACGCAGAACACAACATAGAAACCTCAGACTGCGCAACACAAACCCCACAAAAAATGGGGGAGATCTCTGAAAGGGTAAGCAGATCATTCTCCATGTTTTACACCAGTTGTGTTGCTCATGTTATTACAAACCCAGTAATAAGTCTAATTCGGAAGGTTAAATTCTGAAATCTCAACTAAAGTGATTCATAGACTAAACGTATTAAAATATATACTAGGAAAACTATTTCATAAATTATCATTAACTAATAAGTTTAAACAATGTTGAAAAAAATGGTAAGAACTACATTTGTTTGCACGAGAACCACGAGAGGCAACTTGAAAAGTGTTTCATTACAAATAATTTCTGGCAGTCATATGTAAGATGACATCTTGTAGAATGTATGCATGCAATTACCTAATTCATAGTATATTTCGCATCGATTTTGTTAAAAGATAATTAATGAGAAAACTATAAATACATACACCTTTTCAAAAAGATGACACCCGCCTCTGAACGTAATTTTCTTTGACACTATCTCAACAGTTATAATTGATACAGAGTTATTGCGGCTTAGTGCACGTGCCTATTCATTTTTATTGCATTACTATCTTTTTTCGCTCATTATCCTATTAACAGGTTTCTAGATTATGACAGAAAGAAAAAATACGATGCTTGTCTTGTCTTTAAAATATATGATGTATTGATGTTTGTGGGGATAAAAGTGCTAACTGAACGTATCTCTAAGGTGGTCGGAACAGTAGAAATCGGAGGATTGTCTGATGGAAATATTTCTACAAATCGTTTCTCCATCGTCGTTTATGCAATACAGAAGCAAAGTGCTTAAAAAATATGTAAAAGTTATCGAATTCGTTTCCCCCATCCTACTCGGTTTTATCAGGTTTATTCTAATGCATTATTCAAAGTATAGACAGAAACGAATTAAGCCTTGGTTTATAAGAAATCTTCGCACACTCGCTAATTTCAAAACGCAATATTTATTCAGTTAAATGTACAGATATTTCATTATTTAATCAAGAAACGCGGTTTGGGGTATTATTCCCTAATTTAATTTCTTCAACCACAGTTTTAAAAGTCAAATTTCACACTTTGATGCGATTACAGATCAAAAACCCTTGACACTAAGCCCAACAATAACATGTAATAGGCCTTAAACAAACCGTAACATCATGTGTTATTCTTACAAATATTGTAAAGTGTATGTATACAGTCACACAATAGCTTACTGAAAAACATACATTCTAATCATATTTAAAGGCCGAACTTTAGCATATTATTGAGTAATTATATTAATTACAATAATATGTGATTTCTTGGGATAGCAAATAGTATAAAATGTAACGAACAATGCAAATACAATTAAACAAACGGTTTCAGTGCAAGGGGAAACACAACAAATTATTAATGTTTACCATGAACATTTGAACTGAGTAGTACGTGTACACATATACTGATAAAAGCACATTCCTTGTCATTGGTTAAATTCAAAAAGAAAAAGGTGCTACATTTTTTGTGCAGAAAAGTGCATTAGTTTTTTTTGTTCCAAACCTTTACTCCTCATGAAACTGGGCGGTTACAATTCTATTAGTTATTGAGTTTGTTGTAATTATATATAATAATTTCATCAATGTTATTTAAAAAAAAAAAGAACCATCATGGACATCATAATGTTATCATCCCACATTGCACCATATTCGTATTTGAAAGTTATAATTATAGATGGTTAAAAAAAAACAAGAGACAAATGTCATATACACACACGATATAGTCAAAAACTTTTTGTTCTTACTGTGCTATAATCTGGATAATACTCAGCTAATGTACATTGACTGTTCCAGATATACTTCACAGTCAAATGTACTCTTATCTGCAGGGGCGTATTCCCATGGAAAAAAATACCGACGAGCGGAGCGATGTTACAAAATCTTTCGACGCTAAAACGAACTAAATATTTTTTCAATCAAAGGGATGTACATCTTAAACCAGTGTTACAAATTCTAACAAGATAATCATTTTTTTAAGGTTATGTTCTTAAGATAGTTTAGAGTATCCAATTAACTGAAATCTGATTTGGATTAGTTTTCTGTTCAATGGTATTTATTACGACTGTTTAAATATTAATTCCTTTATAATTAATTCTATTTGCCAAAAAAAGGGGGATACGGGAAGTTAAAGATTTAAAAGTGAAACTTTTTTTGGGTTTACTTTGCACTAGGTACATCGCTCAACGACTAGTTCTCCTTTGAGGATATTCTTGATGGAAAGAAAAGCAAATAAGCTATATGCTTTAACAAACTCTTTCAGTTATAATTTGCTATAAATAGATGTAAAAGCACATCAAATGGAACTTAAACTGTGTGAGATGTGGGAGATAGTCAATAAGACAGCATCAAACAACAAACACAACGAAAGGACATATAGAGAACAAACAGTCTATACATGATATAAAGTTCTAAATCGTCACAAATTTATACAAAAACAGAAAAATTAAAGATCTGCGATTAAAACGCAATCCTCCAAATAATTTAGGAGAAAGCCTGATTATCAAATTAGTTCATAATTCAGGATTTGCCAACTTTCTACTGTCGAAAGGCGGGCTATCCCTTTCTTCACCCTACTGGAAAACTTTTCCAGGAGCCATGGATTGAATATCTTTCGAATGTTTCCAAAACGTTCGTGTAATCTGGTGTCGTCACGTGTGTACTGATTATCAGGTTGTCTGCATATTGGTATTGTAAAATATCAGCTGCAAGTCACAATGTGAAGCTTTTTGTCAAGTGAGCGCAGCGAACGAGTTCAAAAAGGATTCATATTGTGTCGAGCAGCTGATATTAACAATTAATGGCCAATGTAATCGGTATATCTCATTAACTTTACGTTCCAATATGGAGATGATGTTCTCTCACTAAATAATACAAAAAATTGTGATTATGTTGAACTAATCTATCCCATCGAACTAAAGATAAAGGATACTACAGATACAAAGTCTGCCTCATATTCTCATATCTTGTATTACATCTAGAAATTGGCAATGAGGGTCGGTTAAAAAACTAAACTTTGCGACAAAAGTGAAGATTTCAGCTTCCCAATTGTTAACTTTCTATTTCTATGTAGCAACATTCCAGCAGCGCCTGCATATACGAAGCATATATATCTCCCAATTGATACGATATTCCCGGGAGTGTATTTCCTATCATGATTTCTTTGATAGAGGTTTGCTACTCACAAGGAAGCTATTAAATCAAAAGTTCCAAATGGTGAAGTTGAAATCATCCCTTCGTAAATTTTATGGACGCCATTACGATGATATCGGATATGTTCTTTATGTCGCAACTGCAAAACCCTTTCCTTTTCACAAATGGGACCTACCGAATAAGGCTATTTACCGGATTTGTAATAATATAAGCAACACGGCGGGTGTCACATGTGGAGCAGGATCTGCTTACCCTTCCGGAGCACATGAGATCACACCCAGTTTTTGGTGGGTTCGTGTTGCTTAGTATTTAGTAAGTTTATATTTTGTGTCTTTTGACTATAATTTGCCTGTATGTCTTTTTATTTTTATCCATGGCGTTGTCAGTTTTTTTTTAATATATGAGTTTGACTGTTCCTCTTATATCTTTTGTCCCTCTTTTAATCTGCACGATTGGGGTGCCTCTTTACCACGAACTCCTATGTCGTTTAGTTCCAATAGAGTCGCCTGAGCTATGCAGATTGATAACTTTCATCGATTTACATGATCAATAACTATAAAGAAAAGAGACAGACGATACATGAGGCAAACTAAAATAAAAGATCAAATGTATAAAACAACGTAAAACACTATATAAAAAACAAAGATAGGAGAAAAGAATAAAAAAAAATACCAAGTGAACACAAAACAGTACATATAAAACTAAAGACGAACAACAGGAAAACCACCAAAATCTGGTTTGATCTCAGGTGCTCCGAGAAGATCTGGTCCACATATGTTTCTGATTTCCCTTTCTATATGTAAAAATATAAATATAAATATGTAGATATATCAAAACTCCATCATATTGCTTCAACAATAGCAAGCATTCATAACAGAAGCAGAGCTAAAAAAACTCATTCCTAAATGTATTCTTTTTCTTATCAAAACTTGACTTTGAACTCTAATATTGTTTAATAATGGATATAATCTATGTTGTTCTTTTTTCTTTCTTTTGTTAAGTAGGAAGCCGGGAAGCGTCATTTGTCTATGCCATATCGTCAGCTGGTGTTGTCCATGCAGTTACAAGATCATGCAGCAGAGGTGATTTGATGCAGTGTGGTTGTGATCCCTCAAAATCTGGGCGTGGTCGAGATAAACGAGGGTGGTTTGAATGGGGTGGATGTAGTGATAATGTACGATGGGGAAGTCAGTTTTCTAGAATGTTTATAGACGCCAAAGAAAAGAGAATACGAGATTCTAGGGCCTTAATGAATTTGCACAACAATAGAGCTGGTCGGAGGGTAGGTACCTGTTACTTCTCATTGTTTCCTTGTACTTTCGATTAATCGATATTCATAAAAAAAATTGCTCCTGTCTGCATAAACTACCTTTCAAACTAAAGAATTGAAAATTCGTATTTGCCGCTTCTCCGCTACGCACATGGTCGGGTTAATTTTTGGAGTAAGAGAAAAAGAATTTCTCGACAGTGAGTCAGTATAATGTGCCATGTATTCCTTAGACCGTTTCATTGTGAACTAACACAAACAGTGTTCATATTGATATTGTGTCTAATCATATTTGCATCATTTTTGATAAACCAAGGAATACTTAAAACGTCCTCTATATATGCATGTAATATTTGCCGATGGACGGTAAATAACTTTTTTTCCATATAAAAGTAAGGAACCGAAGGGTGCTATGAAATAAACTCATCATAGATTTAGTATATACGCCAGACGCGAGATGTTCTAGAATTTAAAGAATAATAAAACGAAACGAATTTACGTAAATATTTCCAACATGTATGTGCAAAGTAAGGAACTATATTTTGTACATTAAATGTTATGAATATTCACCGATGTTTCATAATATTTAAAAATAGATTCATCTTGTCGTTCCTTCATTTCAGGCTGTTAAAAAGTTTATGAAACTGACTTGTAAATGTCATGGTGTAAGTGGTGCATGTACAATTCGAACTTGTTGGCTCGCCATGCAGTCTTTTAGATATGTGGGAAAATATCTCAGACTTAAATATAATGGTGCAACACAAGTCATGATTGACCAAGATGGATCCGGTCTTATTGTTGCTAACAGAAACCACAAAAGACCAACGAGACGGGATCTTGTGTATCTAGAAGACTCACCAGATTACTGTGAGACCGACATAGGGATAGGTAACAACTTTTATACAATACAAAAATAAGAAAATGTAGCATGGATGCTTTATAAAACCTTTGAGACAAAGTACTTACTGAATATTAAATCAATAAGATATAGTATGACTGCTATACAAGATCTTTATACCCAAGTACCTGCTCAATTTATCATATTAGATCTTTAAATTGACTAATTTGTCAAACAAGATCTTTATCTTTAGGAACTCTTTTTCAACATATAATAAGATTTAGTAATATTGTCATACGAGATCTGTATGTCCAAGTACTTGTTCAAAGTGAAATGATAAGAAGTTATATGATTGTCATACAAAATTGTTATGCCCAAGTACAGTTATCCAGTCCACACCTCGTGTACGAAGATCTGAAAACGCTTGCCCTGTTCTGTTAACTATTAAACCAATGAAATGTATTCTCCCTACCAAATGTTTGATAACGTTTTATAAAGTCCCAAAATGGTATTCACTACAAAGAGAATAAAGGAATATGTCACACACTCTATATTTCAGTCAGGTTGTAACAGCAATGATTTGTATAGTTAGACTAACTATACAAATCCTTTGTAACAGTAAGCTCTGTTTTTTTAGGGAGTAGAAAAGGGTCAACTGACAGAGAAAATGTTTACATCATATTTATGAAAAAACACATATCGCATTTTATTCATCTGAAGAATAAAGCCTTTTTCAGCTGAATTTTATAGTTTTTTGTTAAACCCATGTCCACGTTTAGTTTTCTTGGAATTTGTTGCAGAAAGGATAAAGGTTTTTTTCCTGGAATTTGTTGCAGAAAGGATATAGGTTTTTCAAAGAGATAAATGTGATGATTTACTGGTTTATTGTAAACAGCATTCATATGTCACAGAATGGAAACTGCTATATACTTTTTTTGCATTCCAACTCTAAGTTTTTAAAGTTTGAAAGGGAATAGCAAAATGGTTTTAATAAATATACATTTCTTCATAGAAAAAAATACTGTTCAAACCGGGTATTCAGTTTCTTTATAGATATTTTAAAGTTACAAAAAATGTTCACTTTTAATCTTCTCAAATGGTTAACAGTAGCAAGGAGCAATCGAACGATAGTATTAGGAACATGTCCAGTTAGATCCGAGTTATGCCGCTTTGTCTTAAGATATCAACACTACTTAAATTAGTCAATCAAAACTGATGTCAATGGATGAAAACTAGCCGCCTAAACTCGCCTGTTCATACGTTTAAAAAAACCCACTTTGGTTCACTTGCTGTTTGTCGTCGGCATGCAAAGTGTTCAATCTTTGTTTTTTCGTGGAATATTTTGTAATCGTTTCTCGTCAGCCTTCGACATGCTGTGGTCTGGCTTTGATTTTTATGCCCTACCTACGATAGTAGAGGGGCATTATGTTTTCTGGTCTGTGCCTCCTTTCGTTCGTCCGTTCGTCCGTTCGTTCGTCCCGCTTCAGGTTAATGTTTTTGGTCGAGGTAGTTTTTGATGAAGTTGAAGTCCAATCAATTTAAAACTTAGTACACATGTTCCCTATGATATGATCTTTCTAATTTTAATGTCAAATTAAAGTATTGACCCCAATTTCATGGTCCACTCAACAAAGAAAAAGATAGTGTGAAGCTTAGGTTAAAGTTTTTGGTCAAGGTAGTTTTTGATGAAGTTGAAGTCAAATCAACTTGAAACTTAATACACATGTTAACTATGGTATGATCTTTCTAATTTTAATGCCAAATTAAAGTATTGACCCCAATTTCACGGTCCAGTGAACATGTAAAATGATAGAGCGAGTGGGGCATCCGTGTACTATGATCACATTCTTGTTTTAGAGATATTTCGATTACCCTTTGGTGTATTTTCTCTTTTCGTACATGATACAACAACATTTCACATGATACATATTCACTTTTGCTAGCAAAAAAGGAATACTCCAAATAGTCAACCGACAGTGCCAGGGCTGTATAGCCAATCAAGGTCGTTAAACACTTTCATGATCATCTTACTGCAAATATTTTTACCAGTTAAAAGCAAACATCCGTAAAACAGTTAGATAAATGCGTCAATTGAATAATGTCCTATAACTTTCCTTCTTTGCTTTGAAAAATCTCATGCCGGGACATACGTCAATGAGCCAGATCCCTTATAAAAAATAACATGCCGAGACATACGTCAATAAGACAGCTCCATAATGAAAATATCCTGCCGGGACAAACGTCAATGAGACAGATCTTAATGACAAATTTCATGCCGGGACAAACGTCAATGAGACAGCTCCATAATGGCATATCTCATGCCGGGACATACGTCAATGAGACAGCCCCATAATGACATATCTCATGCCGGGACATACGTTAATGAGACAGCTCCATAATGAAATATCTCATGCCGGGACATACGTCAATGAGACAGATCTTAATGACAAATTTCATGCCGGGACAAACGTCAATGAGACAGCTCCATAATGGCATATCTCATGCCGGGACATACGTCAATGAGACAGCCCCATAATGACATATCTCATGCCGGGACATACGTCAATAAGACAAATCCACAATGAAAATTATCCTGCCGGGACAAACGTCAATAAGACAGATTCTCAATGACAAATCTCATGCTGGAAAATACGTCAATGAGACAGCTCTATAATGACAAATCTCATGCCGGGACATACATCAATGAGACAACTCCATAATGACATATCTCATGCTGGGACATACGTCAATGAGACAGATTCATAATGACAAATATCATGCCAGGACGAACGTCAATGAGCAAGATTCTAAATGACAAATCTCATGCCGGGGCAAACGTCAATGCGACAGATTCATAATGACAAATCTCATGCCGGGACATACGTCAATGAGACAGCTCCATAATGACAAATCTCATGCCGGGACAAACGTCAATGAGACAGCTCCATTATGAAATATCTCATGCTTGGACATACGTCAATGAGACAAATCCATAATGACTAATCTCATTTCGGGACATACGTCAATGAGACAGCTCTATAATGACAAATCTCATGCCGGGACATACGCCAGTGAAACAATTCATTATGACAAATCTCATACCGGGATATACGTCAATGAGACAGCTTCATAATGACAAATATCATGCCGGAGCATACGTCAATGAGGCAGATTCATAATGACAAATATCATGCCGGGACATACGTCAATGAGACAGCTCCATAATGACAAATCTCATGCCGGGACATACGTCAATAAGACAGCTCCATAATGACAAATTTCATGCCGGGACATACGTCAATGAGACACCTCCATAATGACAAATCTCATGCCGGGACATACGTCAATGAGGCAGCTCCATAATGACAAATCTCATGCCGGGACATGCGTACGGAGACAGCTCCATAATGACAAATCTCATGCCGGGACATACGTCAATGAGACAGCTCCATAATGACAAATCTCATGCCGGAACATACGTCAATGAGGCAGATTCATAATGACAAATATCATGCCGGGACATGCGTACGGAGACAGCTCCATAATGACAAATCTCATGCCGGGACATACGTCAATGAGACAGCTCCATAATGACAAATCTCATGCCGGAACATACGTCAATGAGGCAGATTCATAATGACAAAAATCATGCCGGGACATGCGTACGGAGACAGCTCCATAATGACAAATCTCATGCCGGGACATACGTCAATGAGACAGCTCTATAATGACAAATCTCATGCCGGGACATACGCCAGTGAAACAGATTCATTATGACAAATCTCATACCGGGATATACGTCAATGAGACAGCTTCATAATGACAAATATCATGCCGGAACATACGTCAATGAGGCAGATTCATAATGACAAATATCATGCCGGGACATACGTCAATGAGACAGCTCCATAATGACAAATCTCATGCCGGGACATACGTCAATAAGACAGCTCCATAATGACAAATTTCATGCCGGGACATACGTCAATGAGACACCTCCATAATGACAAATCTCATGCCGGGACATACGTCAATGAGGCAGCTCCATAATGACAAATCTCATGCCGGGACATGCGTACGGAGACAGCTCCATAATGACAAATCTCATGCCGGGACATACGTCAATGAGACAGCTCCATAATGACAAATCTCATGCCGGAACATACGTCAATGAGGCAGATTCATAATGACAAATATCATGCCGGGACATGCGTACGGAGACAGCTCCATAATGACAAATCTCATGCCGGGACATACGTCAATGAGACAGCTCCATAATGACAAATCTCATGCCGGAACATACGTCAATGAGGCAGATTCATAATGACAAATATCATGCCGGGACATGCGTACGGAGACAGCTCCATAATGACAAATTTCATGCAGGGACATACGTCAATGAGACAGATTCTTAATGACAAATCTCATGGCGGGACATGCGTTTAAGAGACAGCTTCATACTGACAAATTTTATGCAGGGACATACGTCAATGAGACACCTCCATAATAACACAAATACAAATACAGAAGACAAACCAACCTGACTTCTTGAAAAATGATCAATATGTTTAAGGAAACTCAAAGATCTACCATAGACCACTATACTGAAGATGATGCAGATTTTGAACAAGAAAATCAACAGGTTAGTTAAATTGTTTTCGGCTCATAATCCTTCTGTAAAGAAAGGAACAAATAGATGATAACAATGATGAAAATAAACAACATCAGTTACCATTGTATATTGTTTGTTTTTCAGGATCTCTTGGAACTGAAGGAAGGGCTTGTAATAAATCGTCACTAGGCACAGACGGGTGTGACATTATGTGTTGTGGGAGGGGTTACGATTCACGATCAGTCACAATAACTGAAAAATGTGAATGTAAATTTCACTGGTGTTGTACAGTAAAATGTAAAGAATGCAGTAAAAGAATGGAAATACAGACTTGTAATGGACCAGAACAAAATAAAAACACAAAACAGAGTTCCAGAGTTCGTAAAAAAATGCGCTATTATTGACTGTAGTCTTTAAGGCTCAAACAAGCGAATTGTGATCAGAAAGATGTATTTATTTGTTGAAGATTGTCAATATAAAATGAAGAAGTTTAAGCTATTTATATGTTTTTTTTTCATTAATTTTCTGGATGAGCGTCACCATTCGTAAATATTAGTTGTGTTAAGAGTGCTTGTGAACAAAAAGTCTCCGTTTTTTATACAAAAGACAAGATTATGGCTTGTTTTGATTCGAAATTTCATATTTTTGGTTTGAAGCGCTTCCGTAAGCTTTTGCGCTTCGGCCAACTAAATAAAATTTATAAAAAAGAAGCAGTCAAGTCTGAAAAGGAGATTGCCAATGATATATCTTTCCAATAGTGTCTAACGTAGTTTTACAATCAGTGCATTGTCATGTGCGAGAACATTAATTCTATTTACAGACTGCTCAGACTATTTACTGACTTTACTACAAACTGACCTTTCTGGTTCACTGTCAACTTCCGAACAATTAGAATATTTAACTTCATTCCTATAAACCAGCTTTTGAAGACCTTTGGCAATTTAAATCAAACCAGACTTCAAACAACTAAAATATAAAATTTTTCTTCACTTTCCTTAATGTCATTTTCAATAGTTTTAATTGTCAAATAAAATACTCTTACTCTGTAGCCGATTAAAAAAAACACCATCAAAAGATTCAGGATGCTTAAAATGAACAAATTTTCCTATTTCCATCTCTAATTTGCCAGAAAAAAGTCCATAACATAAAATTAAACTGTGAAAACTATCTGGATATGCACGATGACATAAAAATTTGAATCTATGTCCAAAATCGAATTAAAGTTGGCTTGTTTTACCTATATATACTTAAGAAAATTATTTAGTCAATTAAACAGAGTTATCCATGTAAACTTAAGAATACTTATATAAGCCAAATTTAGTTCGTCACTACTTTCAGTAACTGAGAAATGGGCATTACCGCAAAAACTTTGACAACGAACCATGCACATATCACTCATTTGCCAGTCAACACTGGCAATCATACCACATCTTCTTTTTTGGCAGTCATACCACACTTCACAAAAGGGTTAATCTGATCTGATTATGAAACACGAAAAAACTGACAACAGTAAGGCAGACACAAAAAACTGACAACAGTATGGCAACCACGAAAAACTGACAACAGTATGGCAAACACGAAAAAATTGACAACAGTATGGCAAACACGAAAAACTGACAATAGTAAGGCAAACACGAAAAACTGACAACAGTATGGAAAACACGAAAAATTGACAACAGTATGGCAAACACGAAAAATTGACAACAGTATGGAAAACACGAAAAACTGACAACAGTATGGCAAACACGAAAAACTAACAACACTACATTGGAAACTACAAACTTAGCCTTACGAACCCAATCATAACAAAACACTACATTGGAAACTACAGACTGAGCATTACGAACCCCATCATAACAAAACTCTACATTGGAAACTACAGACTGGGCATTACGACCCCAATCATAACAAAACACTACATTGGAAACTACAGACTGAGCATTACAAACCCCATCATAAAAAAACACTACATTGGAAACTACAGACTGGGCATTACGACCCCAATCATAACAAAACACTACATTGGAAACTACAGACTGAGCATTACAAACCCCATCATAACAAAACACTACATTGGAAACTAGACTGAGCATTACACCCCATCATAATAAAACACTACATTGGAAACTACAGACTGAGCATTACACCCCATCATAACAAAACACTACATTGGAAACTACAAACTGAGCATTACGACCCCCATCATAACAAAACTCTACATTGGAAACTACAGACTGGGCATTACGACCCCAATCATAACAAAACACTACATTGGAAACTACAGACTGAGCATTACAAACCCCATCATAAAAAAACACTACATTGGAAACTACAGACTGGGCATTACGACCCCAATCATAACAAAACACTACATTGGAAACTACAGACTGAGCATTACAAACCCCATCATAACAAAACACTACATTGGAAACTAGACTGAGCATTACACCCCATCATAACAAAACACTACATTGGAAACTACAGACTGAGCATTACACCCCATCATAACAAAACACTACATTGGAAACTACAAACTGAGCATTACGACCCCCATCATAACAAAACACTATATTATAAACTACAGACTGAGCATTACGACCCCCATCATAACAAAACACTTCATTGGAAACTAGACTGAGCATTACACCCCATCATAACAAAACACTACATTGGAAACTACAGACTGAGCATTACGACCCCCATCATAACAAAACACTACATTATAAACTACAGACTGAGCATTACGACCCCCATCATAACAAAACACTTCATTGGAAACTAGACTGAGCATTACAAACCCCATCATAACAAAACACTACATTGGAAACTACAAACTTAGCATTACAAACCCCATCATAACAAAACACTACATTGGAAACTACAGACTGAGCATTACGAACCCCATCATAACAAAACACTACATTTGAAACTACAGACTGAGCATTACGAACCCCATCATAACAAAACACTACATTGGAAACTACAGACTGAGCATTACAAACCCAATCATAACAAAACACTACATTGGAAACTACAGACTGAGCATTACGAGCCCCATCATAACAAAACACTACATTGGAAACTACAGACTGGGCATTACGACCCCAATCATAACAAAACACTACATTGGAAACTACAGACTGAGCATTACAAACCCCATCATAAAAAAACACTACATTGGAAACTACAGACTGGGCATTACGACCCCAATCATAACAAAACACTACATTGGAAACTACAGACTGAGCATTACAAACCCCATCATAACAAAACACTACATTGGAAACTAGACTGAGCATTACACCCCATCATAACAAAACACTACATTGGAAACTACAGACTGAGCATTACACCCCATCATAACAAAACACTACATTGGAAACTACAAACTGAGCATTACGACCCCCATCATAACAAAACACTATATTATAAACTACAGACTGAGCATTACGACCCCCATCATAACAAAACACTTCATTGGAAACTAGACTGAGCATTACACCCCATCATAACAAAACACTACATTGGAAACTACAGACTGAGCATTACGACCCCCATCATAACAAAACACTACATTATAAACTACAGACTGAGCATTACGACCCCCATCATAACAAAACACTTCATTGGAAACTAGACTGAGCATTACAAACCCCATCATAACAAAACACTACATTGGAAACTACAAACTTAGCATTACAAACCCCATCATAACAAAACACTACATTGGAAACTACAGACTGAGCATTACGAACCCCATCATAACAAAACACTACATTTGAAACTACAGACTGAGCATTACGACCCCCATCATAACAAAACACTACATTGGAAACTACAGACTGAGCATTACGAACCCCATCATAACAAAACACTACATTGGAAACTACAGACTGAGCATTACGACCCCCATCATAACAAAACACTACATTGGAAACTACAGACTGAGCATTACGACCCCCATCATAACAAAACACTACATTGGAAACTACAGACTGAGCATTACGAACCCCATCATAATAAAACACTACATTGGAAACTACAGACTGAGCATTACGAACCCCATCATAACAAAACACTACATTGGAAACTACAGACTGAGCATTACGAACCCCATCATAACAAAACACTACATTGGAAACTACAGACTGAGCATTACGACCCCCATCATAACAAAACACGACATTGGAAACAACAGACTGAGCATTACGAGCCCCATCATAACAAAACACTACATTGGAAACTACAGACTGAGCATTACGAGCCCCATCATAACAAAACACTACATTGGAAACTACAGACTGAGCATTACGAGCCCCATCATAACAAAACACTACATTGGAAACTACAGACTGAGCATTACAAACCCAATCATAACAAAACACTTCATTGGAAACTACAGACTGAGCATTACGAACCCCATCATAACAAAACACTACATTGGAAACTACAGACTGAGCATTACGAACCCCATCATAATAAAACACTACATTGGAAACTACAGACTGAGCATTACGAACCCCATCATAACAAAACACTACATTGGAAACTACAGACTGAGCATTACGAACCCCATCATAACAAAACACTTCATTGGAAACTACAGACTGAGCATTACAAACCCAATCATAACAAAACACTACATTGGAAACTACAGACTGAGCATTACAAACCCAATCATAACAAAACACTTCATTGGAAACTACAGACTGAGCATTACGAACCCCATCATAACAAAACACTACATTGGAAACTACAGACTGAGCATTACGAACCCCATCATAATAAAACACTACATTGGAAACTACAGACTGAGCATTACGAACCCCATCATAACAAAACACTACATTGGAAACTACAGACTGAGCATTACAAACCCAATCATAACAAAACACTTCATTGGAAACTACAGACTGAGCATTACGAACCCCATCATAACAAAACACTACATTGGAAACTACAGACTGAGCATTACAAACCCCATCATAACAAAACACTACATTGGAAACTACAGACTGAGCATTACAAACCCCATCATAACAAAACACTACATTGGAAACTACAGACTGAGCATTACAAACCCCATCATAACAAAACACTACATTAGAAACTACAGACTGAGCATTACAAACCCCATCATAACAAAACACTACATTAGAAACTACAGACTGAGCATTACGAACCCCATCATAACAAAACACTTCATTGGAAACTACAGACTGAGCATTACGACCCCCATCATAACAAAACACTTCATTGGAAACTACAGACTGAGCAATACAAACCCCATCATAATAAAACACTACATTGGAAACTACAGACTGAGCATTACAAACCCCATCATAACAAAACACTACATTGGAAACTACAGACTGAGCATTACAAACCCCATCATAACAAAACACTACATTAGAAACTACAGACTGAGCATTACAAACCCCATCATAACAAAACACTACATTAGAAACTACAGACTGAGCATTACGAACCCCATCATAACAAAACACTACATTGGAAACTACAGACTGAGCATTACGACCCCCATCATAACAAAACACGACATTGGAAACTACAGACTGAGCATTACGAACCCCATCATAACAAAACACTACATTGGAAACTACAGACTGAGCATTACAAACCCCATCATAACAAAACACGACATTGGAAACTACAGACTGAGCATTACAAACCCCATCATAACAAAACACTACATTGGAAACTACAGACTGAGCATTACAAACCCCATCATAACAAAACACTACATTAGAAACTACAGACTGAGCATTACAAACCCCATCATAACAAAACACTACATTGGAAACTACAGACTGAGCATTACAAACCCCATCATAACAAAACACGACATTGGAAACTACAGACTGAGCATTACAAACCCCATCATAACAAAACACGACATTGGAAACTACAGACTGAGCATTACAAACCCCATCATAACAAAACACTACATTGGAAACTACAGACTGAGCATTACGAACCCCATCATAACAAAACACTACATTGGAAACTACAGACTGAGCATTACGAACCCCATCATAATAAAACACTACATTGGAAACTACAGACTGAGCATTACAAACCCCATCATAACAAAACACTACATTGGAAACTACAGACTGAGCATTACGAACCCCATCATAACAAAACACTACATTGGAAACTACAGACTGAGCATTACGAACCCCATCATAATAAAACACTACATTGGAAACTACAAACTTAGCATTACGAACCCCATCATAACAAAACACTACATTGGAAACTACAGACTAAGCATTACGACCCCCATCATAACAAAACACTACATTGGAAACTACAGACTGAGCATTACAAACCCCATCATAACAAAACACTACATTAGAAACTACAGACTGAGCATTACGAACCCCATCATAACAAAACACTACATTGGAAACTACAGACTGAGCATTACGACCCCCATCATAACAAAACACTACATTGGAAACTACAGACTGAGCATTACAAACCCCATCATAACAAAACACGACATTGGAAACTACAGACTGAGCATTACAAACCCCATCATAACAAAACACTACATTAGAGACTACAGACTGAGCATTACGAACCCCATCATAATAAAACACTACATTGGAAACTACAGACTGAGCATTACAAACCCAATCATAACAAAACACTACATTGGAAACTACAGACTGAATATTACGAACCCCATCATAACAAAACACTACATTGGAAACTACAGACTGAGCATTACGAACCCCATCATAACAAAACACTACATTGGAAACTACAGACTGAGCATTACAAACCCAATCATAACAAAACACTACATTGGAAACTACAGACTGAGCATTACGAGCCCCATCATAACAAAACACTACATTGGAAACTACAGACTGAGCATTACAAACCCCATCATAACAAAACACGACATTGGAAACTACAGACTGAGCATTACGAACCCCATCATAACAAAACACTACATTGGAAACTACAGACTGAGCATTACAAACCCCATCATAACAAAACACTACATTGGAAACTAGACTGAGCATTACGAACCCCATCATAACAAAACACTACATTGGAAACTACAGACTGAGCATTACGAACCCCATCATAACAAAACACTACATTAGAAACTACAGACTGAACATTACGACCCCCATCATAACAAAACACTACATTGGAAACTACAGACTGAGCATTACGAACCCCATCATAACAAAACACTACATTTGAAACTACAGACTGAGCATTACGAACCCCATCTTAACAAAACACTACATCGGAAACTACAGACTGAGCATTACGAACCCTATCATAACAAAACACTATATTGGAAACTACAGACTGAGCATTACGAACCCAAGCATAACAAAACACGACATTGGAAACTACAGACTGAGCATTACGAACCCCATCATAACAAAACACTACATTAGAAACTACAGACTGAGCATAACGAGCCTTATCATAACAAAACACTACATTGGAAACTACAGACTGAGCATTACAAACCCCATCATAACAAAACACTACATTAGAAACTACAGACTGAGCATTACGAGCCCCATCATAACAAAACACTACATTGGAAACTACAGACTAAGCATTACGACCCCCATCATAACAAAACACTACATTGGAAACTACAGACTGAGCGTTACGACCCCCATCATAACAAAACACTACATTGGAAACTACAGACTGAGCGTTACGACCCCCATCATAACAAAACACTACATTGAAAACTACAGACTGAGCATAACGAACCCCATCATAACAAAACACTACATTGGAAACTACAGACTGAGCATTACGAGCCCCAACATAACAAAACACGACATTGGAAACTACAGACTGAGCATTACGAACCCAATCATAACAAAACACTACATTGGAAACTACAGACTGAGCATTACAAACCCTATCATAACAAAACACTATATTGGAAACTACAGACTGAGCGTTACGACCCCCATCATAACAAAACACTACATTGGAAACTACAGACTGAGCGTTACGACCCCCATCATAACAAAACACTACATTGAAAACTACAGACTGAGCATAACGAACCCCATCATAACAAAACACTACATTGAAAACTACAGACTGAGCATTACGAGCCTTATCATAACAAAAAACTACCTTGGAAACTACAGACTGAGCATTACGAACCCCATCATAACAAAACACTACATTGGAAACTACAGACTGAGCATTACGACCCCATCATAAAAAAAACCACTACATTGGAAACTACAGACTAAGCATTACGAACCCCATCATAAATAGTGGTTATCTCAGGTGCTCCGAGAAGGTACAAGTTATCAGGATTATTTCTCATGTGTCATGTTCTCATTTCTTTGCCTTCTAGGTTTTATTGGCTCATTATGAGTATACATTATGAAAGGTCACAATCGAGAACGGTATTTTGACTACAATTGTAACACTATGTATGCAAGTTCAATATGTTACACAGATAATCTAGAACGATCAAACGGACATGTACACCTAACAGGGATTCTGCACACCAAACATGACTCAAGAAAAATATCATCAAAGATACAAGGCTTATAATTTGGTGTGAACTCGAATCATAACAGTGTGAAGGTCAAATCAAATACGAAGTTCAAGAGCATTGAAAATCAACAACAAGGTATGCAATCTTTATACAAATCAGGAGATGTGGTACGTATGATTGCCAATGAGACAAATATCCACCGAAGATCAAATGAAGGGGATGTACGAAATAATAGGTAACCGTACGGCATTCAACAATGAGGAAACCCCATACCAAATAGCCGGCTATAAAAGGCCCCGACATGAACAATATGAAACAATTCAAGACAACTGAGAAATACTAACGGCTTTTTTTATAACTAAAGATTAATCAAATTACGAAACCCAAAAAGGACAGACATGAACCGAAGACAACCACTGAACTATAGGCTCCTGACTTGGGACAGGCACACCAAGAATAATGCGGGTAATATATTTTGCGAGCGCTTAACCCTCCCCCTACCCTGTGACAGGGATGTAACAGCACACCATAAGAACACTCTATGAAAATAGGTTGAAAAAGGCTTAACTTTTCAGACGATATGCCTGGTGGTAGAAATAGCATTAAAACGAAATGCGCATGAAAATTGTTAGGACATTGTTATTAAACAAATGTTTAACTAATATAAACGTTATAAATCAAGTTTGGACTACTAGTATGTGACATACCGGGTACTACCCCACCCCAAAACACACTATGAAAAATCAGTTTATGTCAAAGTTAGTTCGAAAACTTTTATTTACATTGTAAACATACTATAAAAAATCGTAATACACATGATATCATGAATGGCGTTTGTGAAAAAAATGATACAATCTACTAAATTATTGTTTTAGTAACATCCTTTGCCCAATCGAAATCACACGAACCATCATCTTTTAAAAACCAATGTTTCCACTTTTTAGCCCTAGCTTCCTTTGCTATATTACCTTTTATCCAATTATTGTGTATTAAAAATGGATAAGTTAGTTTTCGATCCTCCTCAGAAATGTCGTACCATTTACCGTCTGAAAATATGGAAAAGGGCAAAATAGTAGATTTAAGACCTGCATATTTCTCTGTAACTAGAGTCGACAGATAAACCTGATCATTTTCATACGTTGGTATAAATTTGTCTGATGGTTGATTTCTAATGTTTGAATATAGTTTAAGCATCATTCTGTTCAGCTGTTCAAATGTTGCCTTTGCTGCCGGGGTTGGGAAAAGATACAGAAATCCACCATTGATTGATTTAGGTCGCTGGTAGTTACTGATAAATACAATATCATGCTCACCAGAATGTGCTCTGAGCTTAGGCAACGGGTTTGCAAAAAATACGGAGTCACATTCAAAAGAATATACTTCAATATCATTGTGAAGTAAGGCGAGTTGTATCTGAGTTCTGAGTACCATAATTTTGAGATATCCAACATGGCTATATTCTTGGTGTCCATTCATTGATTGATCAACATCCAACGCGACGATAGTGACATCTGATGATAGTTTCTTTATCTCGTCAATTCCTTGAGAACTTGTCACTATTATAATGACCTGTAAATATACATTGTATGTAAATAAGTTTTTGATCAATTAACAACTATAGGTACCGTACGGCCTTCAACAATGATCAAAGCCCATACCGCATAGTCAGCTATAAAAGGTCCCGATCAGATGGATACAAATAGAAATACATATATAACAAACACACAAACTGGACGTGGCCGGGTACTTGTATGTCGCAACAACAACAAAAAACAATACGTACTTATCAGAGAGTACTCGCAGTTACTGACAGCTAGTCAATCAAAGACACCAACAACTAGTAAAAAAAATCATGCATCTAAGACTAAATCATCAATCAGTACACATCCAATAGTCAATGAATTTAGTGTAAAGACGTCATAAGCAGTCAGAGAAAAAACATAACACTGAAAGTTCACTGTTGTGAGAAACAAGTGCATGGAAATATTGAGACGGTCCTGATTTGGACATTAATGTTTTCGTCTAATCAAAGGTTCATAGAACAGTCAACCAAATGGTTAGAGTTTGGTGTTCGAGGTTGCAGTGTGCGAAAACTTCAAATAAAAAGTATCTGGGCCAAAGCTTAAAAAGTTGTTTTAATTTTACATATCGTAGGTCAAGTAACACAAGCAATTAGATCAGGGAAATAAAGTAATTTTTATTATTCCTAGCTTACATTCAAAGTTGTATCCAATGATCTCAGTGACCAATCACAGCTTTGGAGCTTTCGGAAAAACTGATTATCAATTATAATAAAAAATTGTAAGGGTTCCGCGGAACCAAGTGTCTCGCCTACTTTTGCTGTAAATCGCAGGCTCAACAAAAATGAGGAAAAAAATCATTAAAAATATTCCTCTTGATACAATCTTTTGATTGTAAGAAGCTACTGTCCAAGTTTGGTAATAATCCAGCATAGTTTATGAATCTAATAATTGATTTAAAAACTTTAACTGTAGACTTTTAATACACGTATGTAATGTTAACTGAAAGAAAATCTAAGTCCATTTAAAAGTCAAAATCCGAAAAAGTGGATTTTTTTCTTCTTCAAAATTTACTTCTGGATACTATCTTATGATCATAAATAAGCTTCTGTCCAATTTTGGTACAAACCCAGGATAGTTTAAGAAAGTTATTAAAATTTTAAAAACTTGAACCAAAGAGTGAATGTAATGTTTCCCCGCAGAAAAACTAAGTCCATTAAAAAGTAAAATATGGAAAAAAATGATTTATTTTTTTACAAAATTTACTTCTGGATACTATCTTATGATCATAAACAAGCTTCTGTCCAAGTTTGGTACAAACCCAGGATAGTTTAAGAAAGTTATTAAAATTTAAAAAACTTTAACCACAGAGTGAATGTAATGTTTCCCTGCAGAAAAAAACTAAGTCCATTTACAAGTAAAATATGGAGAAAGGAATTTTTTTTTTACAAAATTTACTTCTGGATACTATCTTATGATCATAAACAAGCTTCTGTCCAAGTTTGGTAGAAATCCAGTATAGTTTAAGAAAGTTATTAAAATTTCAAAAACTTTAACCACAGAGTGAATATTTGTGGACGCCGCCGACGACGACGACGACGGAATGTAGGATCGCTTTAGTCTCGCTTTTTCGACTAAAGTCGAAGGCTCGACAAAAGAGACCAATAAAAAAACCTGATAACTTTATTTTTTTCTGTTCTATTGAAGTGCATTTGTTACCTGCTTATGCAATCTGATGTGTTTCGTATTTTATATCCAGCTTTTGACTAATTTGATGTATCCATCATTCACTATTAACTATTGACGAAAGGCCATCATGCAAACTGGATAACAACAGACATCGGTAATCGTCAGAAAGACAATCAGCAAACGATAAATAAAACCAAAAGACATCTAAAAGGAAATAAACAATAGACTTTTGTCCATACAATATTCCAGTCTCTCATTAAAATCCACCCATTTTTTTAAAGTAACATTTAACAGACTATAGAATAACATTAAACAGACTATAAAATGACCTTAAACAGACTATAAAATTGAACTGAATAGAGCTATAGAGTAAACTATAAAATAAAATTAATAACTTGACTATAAAATAACATAAAACAGAATATAAAACAACATTACAGCCGATTACATTGAGAATGTAGGTAAAGGTGATATTCTAGGTAAGCTTGCTTGCTAGCTGAACCGTGAAGTCATTTTTAGGTAGGGTATACTATCCTCCTTTCAAAGTAGCATAGTCCTACAGACAGATTGGTTATCAGTCAGATTAGTCTACCCTTAAAGAAGGGTAGTTTATCCAACTTAATAATAACTTCACGGTTCAGTTAGCGAACAAGCTAACCAAAGATATTACTTTTATCTACGCACACAATGCACTCAGCTGTAAATAAAATAGAATACAGAATAACAGTTACCTGCTGATGAAATCCCATGTGTTTCGTATTGCATATCCAGCTTTTAACTAAGTTGATGTATCCATCATTTACTATTGTCATCATAACAGGTCGATCTTTTATCTGTAATGCTGCTTCTAGTACCAAAGCTATGTTGCTGTCTTTGTGTAGTGGCCGCTTTCTTTTCGCTAATGGGGACGTTTTATTATCGAATAGGTAATGTCTGAATATTAAGTATACAACCAAAAAAGCGATGATGCCTATTGCAAAATGTTTAAAGTCTTGTCTTTTCATAATTATTATCTTTAATTTCTGCCACTGAGATTTCTACAGTAAATTTTAGAACGTCACGGATATATACACAGTTTGTAATCCAAAGTAGCTATTGAAATAATGTAGAATTATACCTTCTTCACTTTAAATAAACGAATATCATCTGGAAAAGAAATGATGAAAATAGATTGCTACTGTTGGAACAGAAAATGTCACCTGTTTCCTCTCGGTTTTCAGTGTGAAGTAGTTGCTTATTTTTTTTATTAGCTTGTGAATAGTTCTTGCCTTATGATTTACACTGTATTTCCATAAAAAAAACATGCAATAATTCATAGATAAATAAAACCAGAAAAAACACAAATTCAAGACACTTCCCTTTTCATGTAAATTATGTAATGTGTCTGTTTAGGTTTAGTTTAATTAGATATGATGAATATTCATAATATCAATAACTTAAATACGTTCAAACATGGATAAAAGCTTTTAGGTATCTGCTTTTGGAGGAATATAAAAAAAAACACGCCTTGATTCACGATGCAAATTAATTGCATGTTAATACCAGCAACATATGCTCTCATAATTTAATACAGCTAGAACATCTAGTAATTTTCAATTTTTGAATTTTAAGGCTTTGAAGATTACCAATAGCCATTGATCACGAAAAAAGAAAGAGAAAGAACACAATTGAAACAGGACGATGAAACCAACAGCAGGCAACAAAACTGTGAAGACTTGTGAGCAACACACATAGGTTGCATTAATATAAGGTAATTTCTAAAAGTTCTCATGGAATGAATTTAGAGCATTTTTGAAATAGGGTAATCAACATCAGAAAAAAAAATCATGATATAAGTAAGAAATGCCTTTGACGCATCATTGTCAATATAATGGAACTAGATGCGACTGTCGTACAAGTGAGAGATTTAGCGCTACCTATAAAATCCACCATTTTCTATATTTGAAAATGCCTGTACCAAGTCAGGAATATGACAGTTGTTTTCCATTTGTTTGATGTGTTTTATATTTTGATTTTGCCGTTTGATTGATGACTTTTCGTTTCGAATTTTCCTCGGAGTACAGTATTTTTGTGATTTAAATTTTGGAGTCGGAATATCCTACAACATTGGCAAAACATGAACAAAATATTCTAAGAGAAAATTGATAGTAGTTTACTTACCATGAACATCTGACTTGTCATTATTTTTTTCAAAAGTGATCTGCTACTTTAAGATGGGATACAGATTGGAAAGTACACGTAGGATGTTTGCATAAATACAAAACTCGGAAACGCGTCATATAATATGTGATTTTAAAAATTCCTGATCCGGAAATTTATAATCGTCTACAAACAGATGATCTGTCTCAACTGAATATTGAACCGGGTATATATGTCTCTTCTTTTATCGGATTACTAGAGCAACATCCTTTGAGTGTTGATAAGAGCGTCAAATGTCAAAAGTGCATTTAAATATGTAGAGCATCCAAATGAAATTAATGCAATACGATTTCAAATGATTCAATTCATCATTATTTACAAAATATTGTGCATGCGTACAGTTTTAGTTACTAAATAAAAAATAAAAAAGATCATGCCTATACAGACAGAAGCAGAAAACACAAATGTAATTAAATATATCAATATGATTCAAAATGGCAAAAATAAATATGATTCAAAATGGCAAAAATAAATATGATTCAAAATGGCAAAAATGTAAAGCAAATGTATTTACAAGAAGAAAAAAAAGAGCAAATTTTACATTTTCCATTGGAATAATTCGAAAGGGCTTCCTAATTTGATGTACGATTATGACGAATGGGCATGGATACTATAAACACACTCCGTTCGAAGGTGGTCATACTACTAGTTGTCCCAGGTTAGGGGGAGGGTTGGGGTCCCGCTAACATGTTTAACCCCGCCACATTATTTATGTATGTGCCTGTCCCAAGTCAGGAGCCTGTAATTCAGTGTTTGTCGTTTGTCATTATAATTTCAATATAATCATTAAAGCTCAATATCATTTGTTGCTACACTTTGTCGGTACTATAGGCATTGCACAAGGTCGTGGTTTTCTCGTAACTGTTTATAGCGTGTTTACACTAAATCCATTTGATTTATTGGGGTTAATATTTAATACTGCGAGAACATGGTTTATTGATTAGTTGAAATTGGCTTGAAAATAGCTTTCAGTATTTGAGAGTAATCTCAGATAGGTACCTTGTTTGTGCTTTTTGTTGGTTTTTGTCAGTATGTGTGCTTATTGACATTCTGATTAGTCCAGCTTTTTTCTAAATTTTGATAGTTTGCTTTATGTTGTGCTGTTACACCACTGTCTCATGTTAGAGGAGGGTTGTTTTATGTTGTGCTGTTACACCACTGTATCATGTTAGAGGAGGGTTGTTTCATGTTGTACTGTTACATCACTGTCTCATGTTAGAGGAGGGTTGTTTTATGTTGTGCTGTTACACCACTGTCTCATGTTAGAGGAGGGTTGTTTTATGTTGTGCTGTTACACCACTGTCTCAAGTTAGAGGAGGGTTGTTTCATGTTGTGCTGTTACATCACTTTCTCATGTTAGAGGAGGGTTGTTTTATGTTGTGCTGTTACATCACTGTATCAAGTTAGAGGAGGGTTGTTTTATGTTGTGCTGTTACACCACTGTCTCAAGTTAGAGGAGGGTTGTTTTATGTTGTGCTGTTACATCACTGTCTCATGCTATATGACGGTTGTTTTATGTTGTGCTGTTACATCACTGTCTCAAGTAAGAAGAGGGTTGTTTTATGTTGTGCTGTTACACCACTGTCTCAAGTTAGAGGAGGGTTGTGTATCCACACTTGATTATGCCAAACGTCATCATTTTCAAATATTCGGCTTTGGACGTTACTGATGAAGATAAATCCAGAAAAGCGCTTCGGACGCATGGAATTTATTACGTTCTGTTTTCATTTTTTAACACTGGCACGGTACGCACGGTATTGGTGCCACTTAGCGTTACACGACGTTCCTAATTAAACAACGATTTTGACCGCGTTGTTCCACTGAAAGTTATAAACGTTGACCTTATATTCTACTCATGTGAAAGTGCCCCTTCAAGTAAAGAGATGTTCGAAGTTGCTTCTTTATATGGTTTATTTTTTCAAGCCGGTGCAAATGCAAAATTCCATTGAATTAAAACAAATTTTTAGATACATGAACAATTTTTAATTTTTGCGAAGAATTGTCTGCAACAATAACACAAAATGACAATTTGATGTCTTGTAAAATGATTTAAATGTATAAAAAGAAGATGTGGTATGATTACCACTCTCCACAAGAGATCAAAATGACACAGAAATTAACAACTATAGGTCACTGTACGGTCTTCAACAATCATTTTCTTCTATTTCTTAAAAGTAAAGCAATGCTCTCTCTGCCAGAAGACGTCTCCTTCCTTTGCTAGTAAAATTGTAAATATTTCGTTTCTTGTTTCTGTCTCTTTTTCCCAATTACATGTTTATATAGTATGTTTGTTGTAATTATTATTATTTGGTAATTTCGCTCTTTCGATTAACGTTTATATTCAAATTCTTATTGATTTGTCTTTGATTATCACGGTGAAAGATGAAGGTAGTATATTGAAAGCTATTTTTCTTTTCATAATCTACTTATTGTATCAACACTTTAATCCTGGGACTGTTATACTAACGTTAATATAAAAGTCCCAGTACTTGGTTTTATTCAATTTTTCGTAAACAGTGACTTTTAATTGGATCATAATTCATATTATATATTTTGACGTCCACAATCTTAACATCAATCCCGATTTTATGGAAAATGTTAAATATATCATTATTTCAAAAATCTCTAAAACAAACTTTATAAAATGTGCATCATGTTTGAAAAAGAAATACGCGCTCTTATGCTGCCGTTGCCAACTATCAATGATTTAAAGTTGGTCGGGGTCTAAATTACATTTTTTAACAGGAAATGTTTTCATTGAATATTTTTTTTTAAATCAGGATTGTTTTACCAGGCAAATAATTAAGAAAATTTATGTGATGTAGGTATTTACACATTTTGTACATAAATCGGGCCGTTAGTTTTCTCGTTTGAATTGTTTAACATTTGTCTTTTCGGGGCTTTTTTTTTTATAGCTGACTATAAGGTAATGGTTTTGCTCATTGTTGTTTGCATATAGAAATTATTAATAAGTCTTATACGGCCGCATCTTCTACTTTATTTTGAAAATGAGAACCGTGATTCTGTATTGTTTTGTTTTTGCTTTCGGAAACATATTTACAAGCTATCATTTCAACTGATATTTGATCATAAACTCAAGCTTCAAAGAGAGGTCGACAATCAATTCTTTTTTTAAAATGTTTGAAATTATAGAGTTTTGCAAAGTATGGAAAACTCTCACACAGACCAATACTTACCTCACATATTACAAGCAGGTCGAAATCCGATTTTGACTAATACATTTTTTTTTACTAGATGTGATTTTTTAAGGAGCTGCTATTTGTGCATGTTTACATAGATCAGTGTTTTCGCAAGCGAACAACTATGGACCAGAAATGCATTTCATGCATTTTTTATACTATATTATACAATATTTTTAGTTCAGCGCTTCCATTTTCAACATATAACTGAGTATCGGTTTACACTAAATCTTTGACATTCATCTGATTATTTTTATGTTTTCGGTTTCAATCTTTTTGGTTTCGTTTTTACATTATTTTAAAAGTATAATTAAAGTACTGAAGAACTGAACCTCGGATGACCGCAGTTCTTGTGGATGGTCACAAGCACTTGTCTCAGAAAAAAAAATTACATCTCTAAACCGGAAAACTGAGGTTTATGTACAGAGATATATTTTTTCTGAGACAAGTTCGTGTGTGGATGATGAATACATGTCAAGGAATTCAACTTCACTGCTTTAATATCTATTATATTGTGGTGATACAAAAACGTATCCTCTGGTTTGTTGTTATATAGTATAGTAATAATTATATATATAGCATTAAAATACATGTATGTATAATTTTCATCCAATTTTATATCATTTTATTCTACGATTCTAATAAATATCATTTTATTCTACGATTCTAATAAATATCATTTTATTCTACGATTCTAATAAATATCATTTTATTCTACGATTCTAATAAATATCATTTTATTCTACGATTCTAATAAATATCATTTTATTCTACGATTCTAATAAAAGTGCAGTACAAGTGCATGGAGGACACTCTTCTATAACAATTCTATTTTTCCAATAGATTGGATTTGAGTGGACATTCATCTTTTCCAAAAAAACTTTCTAGTGATAGTCTTTCGCATGCGTTAACACAATTTTTCTGTACGTGTGCATATATTTTTACTGCATATAAATATTTCTAATGACATAATATTTTCGTATTATCAATTTCTGTTCTTATGAGTATTTAATGAAGAAGTGAATTTATAACAAGCGATAAGAAATGTTATTTCTTTTACCCGATGATATCCGCGTATTTATACGATCGGTTACCAGTCAAAAACGAAAGTCAAATCTCTCTGGAAACAATACATCGGAATGCCCTCACGGCCATCGCGATGTAAAAATTAATATTTAAGCTATGTTTTGTGGCGTTCTGCGAAGATAAAAAAGATCTACTTAACACCGCAGATTGATTGGTTGATTTTTTTTCAAGAATTAGTTTGGAGTGTCTGTAAAATACCATGGAGCTAGCTGCTACATGTGTGTGTGCCATCCATCATATATGTCGGACAACTACTCTCTTACTCTCTCTCTCTTTCGTTCTTTCTCAAATTATGGTAAAAGAAAAGTTTCAATTAGAAAATACTAGTTTCATCACATGCCTATGTACCAGGCAATTCTGCCACACTACTTCTCAATTTAATAACCTTATTTTTCATACACATATTGCTAGGTAGATGACTAGGAATTGTTCTACCCACAGTAGATAACAAAATGATAGTTAGCTATACTGCAATGTTTATGGCATACAAGTATTTCTCTGATAAAACTTTTTGTTAAATGAGTCGATGCGACAAAAAAATGATTGCACGTTTTACTGAAATGTTCACGACTAAGGTGTACTTTTTTCTCATAAAACTTTTGTGAGAATTTTCATTCATGTGATATAGCTTCAAATCTTTTACGGGCATACTGATGACTTCAGATAGATTCTTCGGGACATGTATAATTTTTCTGATATTATCAAAATCCATTTTCGTCCGTTATATCTTATGAAAATGAAGACAGAACATTTTTTTACGGGTTGAGCAGCTAATTAGGACATTTTTTCACTTTTTTATTCAAACTTTTCTGACAATCTTCCTTCTCTTACAGTTAAAAACGTCTATAACTTCATATAACGTATAATGTCAACAATACATTTGTAAAATTTTAAACCATTCTACTAACTAATGAATCCGCACTGGGATTTCAAAGACGCACATAACACAAAATTGTAACAGCGGGACACCCTTAAAATGACGTTATAGGCTTCGAAATGATCAAAGTTTTTCATTAAAAAATATCCGAAGCACAAACTCATCTATGTTATTGATTTCTATGGTTTATTTCCTTTCGAGTGATATGCATAACATGGCTATTTATTGTATATGATACGAGATTTATTTTGAATAACCCGCCTTCTAATTCATATTTCCAAAGTGACACCAATATCGTGCGCAACGTCAGGGTCAATATCTCTGCTCAGTCCACGGGGTACCTAGCTATAGTCATTGCACAGTTTTAAAAGAGTGTGTCTTTTGTCTCTTTATGCATTTAAAATAATTGTTCAGTTACATTGTCCTTTTCAAAATAGTACAAATGTTCAAACTTAACTATAATAATTTTTTTTGAAATTACTTTTATTATTATTTCTTATTCTTTCCTAGTTCATAAGTATCATTTTTAGTCTTATTAATTGAGAACGTTATTAGACTATTGATTTACTCAAAAGCATCCAAATTGAATGTTTACACTTATGATTTATAACATTATCAATATAATACATGTTTTATAATGACTTTAAACTCACTGATGACAAGTGCTCAGTATATAAGATAACTTGTTTAACCAGTGGAACATATTTCATAGAAGAAGAACTTATTTCACCAGGTGAGGAAAAAATCTCACAAATCCAGAACATATTTCACCAGGTAAGGAACAAATTTCACTAACCAAGAACTTATTTCACCAGGTAAAGTGTGGAACTTATTTCATAGAGATGGAACAAATGATATGGAAATTGTCTATGAAAAAAGTTCTCCAAGAACATATTTCATGTGAAATTAGTTCCACTGCAACTTTTTTTCACAGGAACAAATTTTGGCTCACATAATCAGCACAGTAGTCAATACTTCGGGCTGACATGATTTATACAACCTTTCGAATATTGTCCGCTAATAATTAATTTTAAATTGTTAAAGAAACTTAAGTTTCAAACTAATTTCAAAGGCAAAGTTAAGTGGATTTGGCTTGTTATGCCCTTTTTCGTCATATGGCTTTTAAACTGCTTTTTTATATACATCATTGGCTTTCAAATATTCGGCTTTGAACGTTCCTGATGATGGTAAATCTAGAAAAGCGCTTCTAACGCACGAAATTTATAAGGTGTTGTTTTAATTTGTTTCTTCATGCGTCTCTCCCATGCCAAGAGCCTGTAGCAGGAGTCGTAGGTTGATGTCTTCCATATTGTTATTGTTTATTGCTTTAACCATTTAGTCTGGCAAAAAGAAGACTGCCGAAAAGAAGAAACTCGTTAAAAGTACTCGACAGCGAGTCAAAATCGGATATCATAGGACGAGGATGTTAACAAGTATAGGGCACTATACAGCTTTCTAATGCTTAGTTAGCATTAAAAGGTCCAAGCATGACAAAATGTTAGAGAATTTAAATTGTTTTGTTATTTCATGGACTATTAGATGTTATTTATACCTCCTTCCTTTCTTACATAAAAGACCATTTCACCATTTAAACCAGAGTTATGCAAAGTGTGATGCCTTTTACTCAAATCTCAAATCAAGAGTAACGAAAGAAAAAAAATAGAAACTAAGCAAAATTTAGTTTTAAAAAGATGAAACTTGATCTTATCAAAATAGATGACATTCTGTTCTTATGTACTTATAAAAAAACGAGAATATAAATATATAAAGAAAAGTATAATACTTAAAACTAAGTAAAAACTTTTTACGATTACTTAAATGATACTGAAAGACTTTTCACTGTGAATAAAAATGTTTTGTTAAAATTTAATAATCTTTTTAACAGCGCCAACATCACATGAACCGTCTTCTTTTAAAAACCAATGTCCCCACTTTCTGGCTCTTTCTTCCTTCGCCTGGTTGCCCATTATCCAGTTATTGTGAATTAGATAAGGCTTTGTAATTTTTCTGTCCTTTTCCGAGATTTCGTACCACTTGCCGTCTGGGAACACGGAAAAGGGCAAAATATATGATTTGAGACCTGCATATTTCTTAAGAACTAATTTCGACAAGTATACTTGGTCGTTTTCATAAGTCGGAATAGTTTTATTGGATGGCTCAAATTCTATTTTTTCATAAAGTTTGAGCATCATCCTGTTCAGTTGTTTAAATGTTGCCTTTGTTGCCGTGGTTGGAAAAAGATACAGGAATCCACCATTGATTGCCTTTGGTGACTTATAATTACTTATAAACACAATATCATGTTTTTTAGAATGCGCGCTAAGAGTTGGCAATGGGTTTGCCAGAAATACGGAGTCGCATTCAAAAGAATAAAGTTCAATATCATTCTGTAGTAAAGCCAGCTGTATCTGCGTCCTGAGTATCATAATTTTAACATAACCCACGTGACTATACACTTGATGTTCATTCATAGATTTATCAACATTTAATACAACAACAGTTATATCCGGTGACAAAGCTTTGATCTTTTCTGTAGCATTTGCTGAGGTAGTTATCATTATCACCTAAAATTGGAGAAAAACAATGCTTGAAAATTTAACATAATACAAGCATCATAGTATATATCTGCATATATGAACATATCATCACAATTTTTTTGTTAAACTTGTAACAAAATTTAGATATTTGTTTTAATACCTTAAAATTATTAAAGCACAACTTGATAAAGAAATGAACAGATATTTGTCCCCGTATCATTTTATGGAGCGGATTGAAGGTGGGTATGCTTGGTAACATGGCAAATAAAACATCTTCTAAATTAATAATAATGTCTTGCACACATTCCAGATGGAATGTACATATAAAAAATAATAGAGCAAACGTTTTTTAGGGTCTAAGTAAAATATATAGGAGTCACGAGTGATACCAATTGTAACATATAGACTTGAGGTCGGTGGTTTTCACCGGAAACTCCGGCTTCCTCCACCAAAAAAGAATCGAGTAATTGTCACACTGTTAGTTTTGTGCAAATTGGGATTAATTTGACATTTATAGCTTCAATTCTGCTTAACCTGAATACTAGTAATAAGATTCGAACCTAACTTAATTATATTTTGATTGGAAATTGTCCTTCAAAATAATTCAATTGTAAAACAATTTATACCAAATGCAAACAGGATATAGTAAATATATATATATATATAAAAGTAAAGATTGCTCCTGGAAGATTGTATTACGCGATATCTTTCTGCAGAAACCAAATAAAATTGAGAATGGAAATGGGGAATGTGTCAAAGAGACAACAACCCGACCAAAATAAAAAAACACAACAGCAGAAGGTCACCAACAGGTCTTCAATGTAGCGAGAAATTCCCGCACCCGGAGGCGTCCTTCAGCTGGCCCCTAAACAAATATATACTAGTTCAGTGATAATGAACGCCATACTAATTTCCAAATTGTACACAAGAAACTAAAATTTAAATAATACAAGACTAACAAAGGCCAGAGGCTCCTGACTTGGGACAGGCGCAAAAATGCGGCGGGGTTAAACATGTTTGTGAGATCTCAACCCTCCCCCTATACCTCTAACCAGTGTAGAAAAGTAAAAGCATAACAATACGCACATTAAAATTCAGTTCAAGAGAAGTCCGAGTCTGATGTCAGAAGATGTAACCAAAGAAAATAAACAAAATGACAATAATACATAAATAACAACAGACTACTAGCAGTTAACTGACATGCCAGCTCCAGACTTCAATTAAACTGACTGAAAGATTATGATTTCATCATATGAACATCAGGCACAATCCTTCCCGTAAGGGGTTTAGTATCATACCATCATAACATATATGAGAAGAACATAACCCGTGTCATGCCAACAACTGTTTTTAGAATAAATGTGTTTAGTTCCGACGCAAAGACCTTATCAGTGACTCAATATTAACGCCAAAATATGCAATCTTTAATGACTTGACAACAGTATCGTAATTATATCCCTTCTTAATAAGTCTATTCAAAGGTTTTGTAAGTTTATGAGGTGAATACTGACACCTTGATGAATGGTTATATGAAGTATTAACTTCCATACACATTATAAAGGGTCGTATATGATAAATAAATATGTTTAAACTAAGGGTCGTATATGAACGTATAAACACACATGGACGGACGGTCTCATTGGCACTCATACCACATCTTCCTATATCTATGTATACCCGTTTGAATAAAATTTGATTGTTTTTTTGTAATTAACGATTATGTACTCTTGTGTTTCTTCAATGCTAAACATATGGAAATTTTATAGAAAATCCACAGCCTTTATCCTTGTTCTATCATATTTTGCAATTTGATGACCGATAGATATAGGATTATTGCATGCAGTGCTAGCATCGATTTCCTTTAAACAAGTTTATTAATGTAGTTATTCGTTAGAACAAATAAAAATATGGACCAAATCAAGTACACCTTTTAGGGTGCACTCTGCACGAGTTATTTTGGAATTTAAGGTTGGATAGAACTTTTTGTAAAAAATGAAACACTAGCGCATCATAGAAAAGCAAGTGAGTAATTAAAGGCTGTGGATTTTCTATAAAAATCTTGGTTTATTTGCCACAAAGTACTCTTTTTCTGTTAAATGCAATACAACAGTAAATAATAATACTTTGCATCAAGATCCCCCTTTTATATGTTCAAAATGGTCTGTATCTATTATTCATTATATCCAAATGATGTTTAAAAAATTCGTACAAAAATGGCTATAAGGGTACATAAACCTTCAAGGAAAGAAACTAAGGGGTTTTTAATTAACATAATGGTACCTGTTTATGGAATCCCATATGTTTAGTATTGCACACCCAGCTTTGAACCATGTCAAGATATCCATCATTTACAAGGGTAATTAAGACTGGATGGTCGTTGATTTGTAAAGCGGCCTCAAGAACTAAAGCTACATTGCTATCATTATTCAAGACTGTTCTTCTGTTTGTTTTAAATTCAGATTGGAAATCTAAGACAAAATACCAGATGAAATAGAAAAGCATAAGTATGGTGATGAAATATACGACGAAGCGTTTGGAGGATGTTTTTCTCATCTTTGATATGAAGTCGAGATACTTGTACAGGTACCTGGATCTTTAGAGCTCGCAAACTACATGACTGGAATTGACTGCAAGTAGATTAATATTAATAATATTAAATGTATATATTCGTGGAAAGCTGAAAAACATCATCTTGATTTTCTTACTACAAAATAACTAGCGATTATGCATTTAACATTCAAAAAAGGGATGGAAGATACCTAAGAAACATTCAAACCATACAAATCGAAGACAATTTGACAACGTTATGACAAAAACACTACACTGAAAACTCGAGAATGACCAACACGAACATCACCAAAAATCTGAGGATAATCTCAGGAACTTCAGAAGTGTAAGCATATCCTGTTCTGACAGTGGCACCCGTCATGTTGCTGATGGTAAGTACAAATTCTGTGATACGTAATGTTTTACGTACATGTATATTAGTTACTCGAGTTGTAAATACAATTAATTTGCATTTTCTATCATGATTTCATTGATAGAGGATTGGTGTTTTCAATGAAGCCTTGATACCATGAGTTTGAAGTATTAAAGTTGAAATCATTCCTTTGAATATTTTACGGACGCCATTACATGTTGATTGACTGTTATATGGAATACAATTGAGAATGAAAATGGGGAATGTATCAAAGAGACAACAACCTGACCAAAGAGCAGAAAGAAAATGAAGGTCACCAATGGGTCTTCAACACAACGAGAAAAATTCCTCACCCGAAGGCGGGCTTTATCTGGTCCCTTAACAAAAATGTGTACTAGTCATGCTTAACTCTGTATTTAATGTCTTTTTGTTGTTGGGATGTACAAGTACCTGCCCAAGTCCTCTCTGTGTAGTATTTGTATTTGTGTCCATCTGATGGGTTAAGCCTTTTCAACAGATTTTTTATAGTTTGTTCTTATGTTGTATTGTTATGTATACCACTGTTCCAGACAAGGGGTAGGTTGGTATCCTGTTAACATTTTTAAATCCACCACTTTCTGTATGTATGTACCTGTCCCAAGTCAGAAGCCTGTCGTTTGTTTATGTGTTACATATTTGTTTTTCGTTTATTTTAGTACATAAATAAGGCCGTCAGTTTTAACGTTTGAATTGTTTTACATTGTCATTTATATATATATATATCTGGATTTGCGGTATGGGCTTTGCCCATTGTTGAAGGCCGTACGGTGACCTTTAGTTGTTAACTTCCGTGTCATTTGTTTTTTTATGGAGAGTTGTCTATATATTAACTCCAAAACATATAAATTATATAAAATTCAAAATCATACAGAATTTTCTATTTGACTTTATTATTAACACGAAAAAGATCCATACATCAAGACCAGGCAACTTATTCTTATTCGAGGGGATTGTGTTTTTATAACAAAAAACGTTGTTATAATAAGCCCTTTTATATATTCAATTTGATGGAAATTGCCATTTTATTGTTAAAAACAGACCCAACTTGTAACTTTAATTAGTTACGACACTTTGAATTTCATTTCACAAATCCCCTTTGAATCAGGTAAAATTTAAAAAAATAATACACAAAAATAAAATTTTCTGCAAAAAAAACCCACCACAGATAACGCAAGTTTTTATCTATTGAAAAAATAGAAACATTTGATCTTGAGCACAGACGATGAAGGTTATTCCAGTAGTATATATGTTTATTGTGGCAATAAAAGACTGCGACATCTGGTGGTGAACTAGTTCCTGTGGGTTTTATTCGGCATGTAACATGAACAATTTTGTTTGTTCTGTTGTTGAGGTTGCTTTGGTTTTATAATTTTTGTACCTTTTGATAATTGTTTCGCGCATACCTGATAAAAGTCATTTTAGAAACATGTGCTCTGCGCTCCAAACGTAATCATATTATGCGCTATTTTCCACAAATGTGTCGGTCGGTGTCGTAGCTGGATTCGTGAAATATCCCATCCAAGTAGCCCTCAAATCGAGTGACGATGAGACTAAGAGTGAGGTTGCAATCTTATATATTTGAGGTACCGAAGAGGGAACTTGGAATAGTGGAATATTACAAGTTCACACACTCTGGGATTGACATGATTTTAAGAAAACACTGGCTGGAAACCATTATGGCGAAGGTTACCGACAAACACGTGGTGTTCTGATTTGAGTCATATTAAACGTTTTCTCAGTTGTCAATATATATTTGATTTATTTTTGAAATTTTTGAATGGTAAGCTTCAACCCATTCAATTAATAAATGTTCCACAGACTGGTAGTTCACATCAATAACAATAAAAAAGTATGCAGATACCATAAAAAAGGAAGAAGACACCAAAAGTGTATCGGAAATCAAAATTCCATGTGAGCAGACTACCCCATTGCAAAAAATAACAAAGGCGAAAGACAAAACTTTTGCAAACAAAACGGAACCTTTATGAAAACGACACCCAGTCGGAGAACCCAAGTGATCTAGAACGGTAGCTCATTTTCTACTTTATAATAATCATTCATCCTATGAAATAATCTATGCAGTACAGCAACCGATATGACTGTCTGTAGGACAGTGTGAGTTCATATGATATTAACAGCTATATTCCTTTATTTTCATATTGTTTTTCATGTTCACTCATGTACAACTATCAGGAACCAGTTGCTTTTTTATTTGTAATCTATGTCCTCTCTTTTCAGTTTTCACTTTATTCGGTCGTGCCTTTTTTTTTTAACATAAATTGTCATCCTGCTTTTTTTAATAACTAATACTCACAACTCCTGTCATTTTTTTTCAAATTTTATCTTGCCCCCATCCCACCCCCTTAAAATCATATGGTAACACCCGGTGGCAATTTAGAGCTTGAAATAACACAAACACCTGTATTTTGTTGGTATAAATGTCTTTGAAGGGGTTTTATACTAGTATACATATTGGCTATTGTCTCATTAACGTATGCCCTACGTCTATTTTCAAATTTTGTTAGTGATAAGGACTAGGTATGATTTGACGTATGTTTAACAAGACTAATCTATGAATGGTCAAACGTACACACAAAACTGCTACATATTGCACTTGTAAAGAAGCATAACTTGTGTTGTATATTTTTCGACCATTCCAATGATATTCCCGTTATCCATTTCTCGGTTTGATGGCTTATTTTTATGTATGCATGTCTGGTAAAATTAGCATTTTTTTCTGTAATTTTAGTCTTTTTCTTATATCACGAAATCTTTGCACTGTAAAATAAGGGAAGGCAATATCTACATTTTACACTATAAAAGCGATGGACGTCAATGTCTACCCTTTACATTCATTGACCGAAACTCTTGTTTCCATTTGCTTTTCATCCTTCCTTGATTGTTTCTCTTCATTGTCCAGAGAAAATCAAAGATTTGGATCTCACACCATGCAGGTTTGAGTGTTCTAATTCAGTATATTTTATTTTGTAAACACATGAACTCTCTGTATGCCTTTTCCCGAGTATCCTCTATAAAATTGATTCCAGTTTGTTGCCAAATAAGGATACCTGATTTTACCATAGCAACGGTCGGCATTGAATCTTATATAATCCTGATTGTTGTTATATTCTACTCCTATTGTAAGAGAACCACCTTCTTTGGTTACACACCAACCTCTTGCCACTGCAATTACGTCTCCCCAGGGATTTAAAGCATCCCCGTACCTTCCAAGTCCTGAATGTTCAACTGAACTAAAGGTCACTACTGCATCGAATTCTCCTAATGTTTTGTTTAAATACGCCATTCTAAATTCATATGGTACCATTGTCTTAACGTTTGGAATATGTGAAACTATTTTACCATATTCAAGAGTAACAATTTCTCGTGCACCTGCCTCCAGGACACATGCTTCTGCCCAAGGCTTCACGGAACCAATTACAAGAACTCGTCCATTCTTTACACCTGGTGCATGCTTCAACCCATCACGAAGGGCATTTGTATTGTTTACACCATAATTTCCAACAAGTCTACCCTTTTTGGCTTTTGATATCAAACCGTTTACTTCTGACTGTGTCCATACTGGCACAGAAATATGTTTTCTCTTTCCTAAAGAGTGTTCGTCAAAGTAATAACTCACAACCTCTAAACGATTATTCATAGTAAATTCGTTCCAGAGTACTTTCGGAATTTCTTTTGGCGCTTTCTTTTGACCGTGTTCTCGGTCAATATATTTGTTAGTAAATAAAGCATTACAATTTATTTTAGCAGTGATATGATCAAAGTATGGTCCGGTTGTCCCAGGGCGATCTGTATCACAAAGTTCACCACAGTCTTGGCGTATTAACTCAATAGGTGACAGATCAAATGTTCCGGAAGAAGAGGTTTGCCCAAAATTTGATTCTTTGTCTGTATTATAGTCAAGAACTTGATGCCTCTCATAAAAAATTGTTTTTGTATAAATGTTGCCTAAACATTTCCATGCAATCAAAACCAGGAATACATATACAATTACTTGAGCAGTTCTTTTTAAGGTACATTTATATAGCGACATGTCGATTTTGGAACCACGGTACGTTGGTATCTGAAAATATATTCAAAGATCAAGTTGTTTTTATTATATTGATGGATTAAAACTAATATTTGAGAAAAATAAAACGAGATTTATTTACCGTTTATTCCTCTTTGTACATAAAAAGACGGTGTTGTATAATTGCCAATGAGGCAAATCTCCAAAAGAGAATAAATGACAGAAATTTAAAAATATATGTTACCATTCTACCTTTAACAATGATCAATATCCATACCGCATAGTCAGTTATTAAAGGTCACGAAATGACAAATGTAAAACGAGAAAAACTAACAGCATAATTCATGAACAAAATTATGAACGAAAAACAAATATTTAACACAGCAACAAACGATAACCACTGAATCGCAGGATCCTTTCACAGACTAGGGACAGGCACATACAGAATATGGCGGTGTTTAACTCGCGTCATTATTTTTTTCATGTACAATATGTGTTCTCTTTAGTTAGTCCTACCTCTTTCTAAATATTTTCTATATCTGTACATAAAGAATACATGTAAAAATGATAGATTCTGGTTTCTTTTCCTACATTACAAAATATTTAATCCATCAACATAATATCAACTGTCTTGAATATATTTTACTGATTGTCACACTGGTTTCAAACTTCAAGCTATTGACAGTTTATTGTAACAAAAGACACCGCCGTGGGTATAAGTATATAGTAAATCACTCTTTTGTTTGGAATGTTTTTAAATGAGAAATTCGTCTAGTGAGAAGACGAATAAAACCCACGTTTACAAAAATTACCGGTCGAGTAAGATAGAAAAAAATCTCACCATATCCTGAATTTTCCTGGTCTTTATTAATTATTTGAATGTTTTAAAATTAAATTCGTCTAGTGATGAATATTAGAAAAAACATCGTATACAAAGTACAAAACTGATATCGTATAAGATAGAAAAATCTCACCATTTTTCGAGTTTCACAGATATTACCTGGCTAGTTTTTATCACAAAAATAGGACAGATGTCTTCATTAATCAATTATATGTATTGTATTGTTAGGGTGTATTATAGAAAGATGGTGACCATTAATAACTAATGAAATGGAAAATCAAAAATATTTTGTTAATGGAAAAAATTATTTATTTACCTGTATCAGCACACAGACAGTAAAACCTTTATACATTGTTGAAAATTAGCCTACCTTAAATGGTGTGTTTCCATGGATATGCGTAAATCTGTTGATGTAATTAGATTATGTCAGCCAATATTATTTTCTATATTCATCTCATAAAAGCCCGTGTACATCTGTGTATAAACCCTGTTAAGATCAATTATGACAGAGACCTGCAATGGAGACTATATTTGGAGACGTGAATATCGACTATTTATCACTATTATAACACTATACACAACTTAATCTACACAATAGGTTCACATCTGTAACTATAAGTAGCAGTACAGAATTTGTAGTATTTGATTTAAGTTTTAAAGCTCTATCTTTATGGTATTCACGTAAACATACTAAAATAGTCATAAATCAATCTTCAAACTTTTCGTTTGTATTACTTGTACTAGTATATAAAAATTTTCTCATTTTAATTTTAAATAAATTTCTAGTACTCATTTTTCAGTCATTTTCTTACGACTTTGAAATACAGAAAAACTGGATCATTTTGAGGTTGAAAAGTTAAAAAAAGAAAAATTTAGACTTGGATAGAACAGAGACATATAATAAAAATGGCTTTCGCAATTTAAGTACAAATTCGTTGTTAAATTGGCGTTATATATCATGCGGTGGAAGAGTACATGAGAATGGCTATGACAAATTGGAACATATTAGTGCTGTCATAATGGAGCTCTATTGAACTTTTAACCTTACACAATAATGTATAACTTTCGTAGCACTGCAAATGAAATACGACATAAAACAGGTTTGGGTAATGCGTATATACTTTCGACATAAAGCAAGTTGAATATCATTCAGATAAAAATACAAATCTATATAATATATGTTAATATCGGAAAATTAATATCTAAAAGAGTGTCGAAATATACCAAAGGGAAATTTTTTAAACTCAGAGGTCGAAAAACAAACTGACGTCATGGCAAAAAATGAAAAACAATTTTACAGTTCATAAAACACGTCAACATATGAAAACTAATGACAGCATTACGAACTCACTTATTACTTGGGTGATTTCGGGTGTACCAGAGGATACGTAGATCCTACTCTATATTTGGCACCCGTCGTATTGCGCATGTACGCTTAAATCCTGTGATAAGACTAATTTGGAAGGTCCCATTCGGTGTAAAGGGGACGGGATTGTGTTAATGACGATTGGAACATATCCGTTGTCATCTGTGAATTGAATATTCCATAATGATCCATAATGGCCAACCAACCCGTGGTGGCTTCCGTAATTTTGACGAAGTGATGATTTCAACTTCACCACTTGGAATTCTTAGTTCAAAAGCATCTTTGATACGGCAACCCTCTATCGAGGAAATCATGATAGGAAAAACAAGTACTCGAATATCGTATCAATTGTATGCTATCAACCTAAATAAGTGTTTGCCACTAAAGTGTCGATTTAATTGATATAATAGTTATTGGGATTCAATAGTTACATCTTTATTATCATACATTTTTCAATTCAGACGTCACATTACAAGGCAGGGACGTCAACCTGGGTGGAGGCAGAATAAGAATCCAGTATAGGGGAACCAGGAGAACACTGCACCGGAAAAAAATTCCCTTAGGTTAGTTACTAATCCATCTTCGCTAGCCAAGGGTTACGATCCACTCCCGCTCTCTTAGAGCAGGATTGTATCCTAACCCTTGGCTCAGGAGTGGATCGTAACCCTTGGCTAGCGAAGATGTTACGAATGTTACCTAATGATAAAAAACGCCAACGAATTTCAAATTTGTGTTTTCTTGAGCATACATCTAACTTATTGTTTTTGCAGTTGTAGTCTAAATCAAAAGTTCTATATCTTGTGTTTTAATGTTTCAAAATTCGTCCATCATCTGCATCTCAATACTATAAAAAAAAAACTGGTTTTTTTCTAGTAAGTATACTGTGCCTTTTAGCATGTCTTTCTAGCAACTATATTGTGCCTTTTGGCATGTCTTTCTAGCAAGTATACTGTGCCTTTTGGCATGTCTTTCTAGCAAGTATACTGTGCCATTTGGCATGTCTTTCTAGCAAGTATACTGTGCCTTTTGGCATGTCTTTCTAGCAAGTATACTGTGCCTTTTGGCATGTCTTTCTAGCAAGTATAGTGTGTCTTTTGGCATGTCATGCCCTAACTGTTTTCTTTCTAGCAAGTATACTGTGCCTTTTGGCATGTCATGCCCTAACTGTTTAACTCATCACTATTGCACAACATTTCAACCTTTTCAATCTATTATCAAACAGTTTCTTCTGCTTTTTATATTTCATTGTATATTATTTTGCTTGAAGGTGGGCTAGATTTTAAGCTGACTAAACGGAAACCGAATATTTTCAGTTTAATTATCGTGATGCTTCACATAGTAATTGCTGGTCAATGGTCACTTGTGTCTGATTGGTAGTCAAGCGATACTAATGATATAGCTTTACGGACATACACCCTAGGACTTTGTCTATAATGTTCGTTTAACAACTTATAGTTTAGTTAACATATATTTAAAATTTGTCTGGTAAATATAAAGTCGACGGACAACTTATTGATCAATTTTCCACCGAGTATATTTAACACGCGAGACTTAAGCAGGGTGAAATATAGGGAGAATGAAGTAATGAGTTTGAATAATTACTTAAATAAAATATTTACAATTGTCTTGTCTTGTCTTGTCTATATTAAGTGCCAATCTGCCTAAGAATCAGGCAGTGATGAAATTATCTCCAACAAAAACCCAATGCACGAATTAGTTTACTTTAACTGTTCTGGTAATTCCAGATATAATTTGGTTGAAATGCACTGGAAATTGACACTTTTGAAAGCTGACACAGTAACTTGCTGTTAAACCAAATGTTATCAATATATTAGGCATAATGTATTTTATGGAGTAATACTCCAATACTCCACTCCAACACTCCACTCCATACAATACATTATGCCTATATATTATGTCAAATTACCAGAAACATAGAAAAAAAGAATTTATTATTTCTAACTCAGGATGAGTGTGACCTCAAATAAGAATGGTTAGGTAGGTGGTTTTTTTCGGCCATGTTTCAAAATTCTTCTATTTGTGTCTGATTTTTACAATTTACAAATAAAATTGAAATGGACCATCTTTCTAAGAGACAACAACCCGTCCAAAGAGCGGAAAATTTCCGAAAGCCACAATCGGTCACAGCGAAAAAATCCCGCACACGGTGGCGTGCTTCAGTGTTCCCTAAACAAAAATGTGTACGTGTTCAATAATGATGAACGTCATATACTTAACTCCGAAATATTAATGATTTGAAGCCATCATCAGTTTTTAGGGAAACTGTGATCATATACATTGTGAGGCCAAAGATGCGAATAGAAAAAATTCAAAGTTATTTTTGTTCAAATAATAAATAAACATAAAGTAACTTACTTTAAATTGCATCAATGTGTGAATTGTGAGCAAGACAAGTTGTGTATACATAAACGTATATTATTTAACATTTACCCAGACATTTAAATTCATTGTAACATTTGGAGACAATATAGTGTAGGATAAAACCTGTGTTTGAGACTAATTAAACGTGTAACCTCACACTAATTTTATCTCAAGTTCATAGTAATAACAAAACTAAAGATAAAAACGATTAGACTTTTATCAATGGCGTCTGAATTTGGACATCCCGAGTACTTGTGCCTAATAGACAGCGAAAAAATCGTTAAAGAATAAGTTTCAGTTTACTCTGATCATCGAAGATTTTGTATACACAACCATATGTTACCATCTCTATCCTCCCTATAAAAAGTATAAAGTAAAGACTTAATTCATTATCATATAAAATAAAGATGTGGTATTATTGCCAATGAGACAACCATCGCAGTGGCGGATCCAGGGCGAGGGTTCCAGGGGTTTAAACCCCTTTTTTTGGACGATCAATGCATTTGAATGGGTATATATAGTTGAAACCCCTCTCCCTTTGTCCTGGGTTGGGACACCCTTTTTTTAAATGGCTGGATCCGCCCCTGCATCCACCAAATACCAAATTGCATATGAAATGTATGTAAGCATTTATAGGCAACCGTATGACCATCAACAATTAGAATGCTCCATACCGCATACTTGGCTATAAAAAGCCCCGACATGGAAAATATGAAACAATTTAATTAAGAAATCTTACATTGAACCAACAAACCAATGAACTATAGGCTCCTTACCTTGGATAGGTACAAAAACAAGGTGGCGGTGTTAAACAGGTTTATGAGGATAAACCCTCCCCTTACCTTAAACAATATTGCTCATCACAACACAAGAACAAATAAAAGCAGAAACACACCAAACAACAGCACTGACCATGCATTGTAGGGTATGTCTATCCTTTGTATTCTTAAGAAAATTAATTGAAACATGGTTACAAAAGCCTTGCCTAGAGTTATATTAATGTTTCATTATATCGTTGTTTTCCTATTGCTGTATAAACACACAAAGAATACAATCTCTGGTTTATTTAGACCTCTATAGTTGTCTATAGTATTTAGCATTATGATCATCAGAATGAAATCAGGATCACTCAAAAAAGGAAATATATGGTAAAGCAGGACCTGTATAGAAAGTTCCTTGGTAAAGCTTGGAATGTATAAATACGAAGACACGTCATGTTGGCATTTTGGACATTAAAAGAAGGGGCAATATCTTTTTGCGCCAAAAAGTAACTCATTTGCGCCACAACTTAATTGCGACAATACTTCTTTTGCGCCACCTAATTTTCAAAACTATAGGTATCATTTGCGCCAATGAAATAATCCTCTAATTGCGCCAACTTTATTTATTTTTTATATAACAACTAAATGATTGACTAGGTACCATCAGCAAAACATTCCTCTGACATTGTACACAGAAAATAGCCTCGCATCCTAATAGAATTATCCCGCTTTGTGGATCGTTACAAAATACAAAGTCATCATCTTTGTTTGTTACAGCACCAATAACATCTAATATTCTGAAATTCTGCTGGATGTTTAGGTTGAGCCGGACGCAGCTTTCTTCTCTCTATATATAGACTGACGCACCTATTTTAAATCTTTCTTTTTTAAATTTCCTTCTTTAATTTATTATTTTTGAAGGTCGTTCTGAAAACATATTGGTTGCTTTTCTTATGCTCGCAGATCTCAAAATGTGACGTACTAATTTCTTGAGACTGATAATGAAATAATTATATTTCTTTTTACAAATTAAAATGTGGTATTGTATACTGCCAAAATCTTCTGTGAAATTTGTCTTGTCTTGTCTTGATATAGGTAAAACATGTACAGGTATGATATAAGTAAGAAATATTAACAGGTAAATGTGGCGCAATTTCATTTCATTTATTGGCGCAATTAATACCATCAAAATAAAAGAGAGTGGCGCAATTAATACCTTTTCAAAACTTCAATTGGCGCAAATTGATTCTGCCCAAAAGAAGTCCCTGAACTTGTTAGATTTTTATAAAATCACTTAAAATATTTACCCTAATACCTGATGAAACCTTCTGAAAGTTATTTTTTATTTAGAAAAACATGATTGAACCTTTTTTTAAACAGCTATTTAATACCAAATCAATTTCTTTTAATGACTGATTACGAATATAAATGTATAACTACCGTGCACCTGTGTTAGCCACCAAAGGCCGATAGTTTTTACCAACATTTTATTAACCTCGTAAAAAAAATGTAAGATATAATTTCGTTGACTAAAATGAGTGAATCAGCATATAAAACAACATCCTTACAAGAATGAATCATTTTTTGCACATCTCTTTACTTCAGATTTTCATAACCCATTGCATTTTTATGCGGATATCCCGTAAGTCAGGAGCCTGTTGTTCAGTGGTTGTCGTTGTTGGTGATTATCATGTGTTTTTCTCGTTTTTATATAGATTAGACCGTTGGTTATCCTGTTTGAATTGTTTTACACTCCACCAGTCATTTTGGGGCCCTTTATAGCATCCTGGTCGGTGTGAGCCAAGTACTCTCAGATCTGATCCACCTCCACTTGTTTTTTTGTCCATCTGATAAGTTGAGCCTTTTTCATCTGATTTTTATAGATCGTCGAACTTCCTGATGTTGTACTGTTACCCCACTGTCCCTGGTTTAGGGGGTGGGGATCCCGCTAACATGTGTTATTCAGTGGTCGTCGTTTGTTTATGTGTTAAATACTTGTTTTTAGGTCATTTTTTTTATATAAATAAGGCCGTTAGTTTTCTGGTTTGAATTGTTTTACATTGTCACTTCGGGGCCTTTTATAACTGACTATGCGATTTTGGACTTTGCTCATTGTGGAAGGCCGTACAGTGACCTGTAGTTGTTAATTTCTCTGTCATTTTGGTCTCTTGGGGAGAGTTGTCTAACTGGTAATTATACCACATCTTCTTTTTTATATTCATGTTGAAGGTTGTACTTTGACCTATATTTGTTAAATTTTTAAACATTGTTTCTTGGGTGGACATTTTTTCTCATTGGCACTCCGTCCGTACCACAACTCCTAATCTATATAATAAAGTTTCTTAGACTTTTCATCATAGATGCAATGATTTATATCGAAAGATTGTATAGAAATTGGAAAGTTATTGAAAGGAGTAGGTCCGGTAAGGGCCGATTTTGGCATAAAATTTCAGGTTCATCTAACGAAAGTTTTTGGACACTTTTAAACACTTTAGTGTCTATTTCAATTGATTCGACTTAGTCATTAAAAACGCTCTGGTTCAAGCTTAAATATGAAAAATATATCAAATATGCCAAAAAACGTCACTTTTCAGATGGTTTTTGTCAAAAATGAAAGTGGCCGCATCCGTGTTCATCCTCAACCTTTATATATGTATTTTAATAATTAAATACAACTTACATTTCAATATTGTGAATGAACACGAATGCGGCCATCTTCATTTTAGACGGAAAGTTGAAGTTGAAGTTCAAACCGTCTAAAAATTAACCAAAATGCCAAATTTTGGAAAATTTCAGTAATTAGCATGGCTTAATGATGTTAGAACGCGATATATGTGCATTGTATTGTCAAACACAGCTCATATTTATGTAGCATAAGCATTTAACTTTCCAAAATATAGCTTAAAGATTACATTTTCACAATTTTCTAAAACTGCTATGTTTCTGGGCAAAAAGGGGTCTTACTGAACCTACTCCTTTCAGATCTGGAGACCTTGAGTGCTTCTGTGCAATTCATATCGCTATCCATATATGACTTTATCCGAGGAAAGTGACTCAAGGTCAGATTGAGCTATAATGTCTTGATGACAACACGCAATGGGTGAGACATGATTTGGGCTAGAGTTCAAACGCACTATCGCTTTTGATCACAAAATAAGAAAAACTCTGTTGCAAGGTAGTTTAATATAAAAGCCAAATCTAAGATGTAAAAACAATTCAAATATGAGAAACTTTAGCTTTAAATAATTTTCGATTCAATTCCTCTTTGTTCCATCGTTTTCCGTTAATTTATTTGCGTTTGTCACTTAAAGCCTTCAGAATCTTAGACAATAAGATTTTCTCCTTGAGATCCCTGATTCTATTTATTCTAGATACTAATGAAACGGCGTTTGATGATGATTTGCCATTACGAGACTCTAAGACTTGGTCAATGCTTTGTACTGTGGGCTTTGGACGCATGTTTTTTCTGTCGCCATCTGGCTTAGGACGAGCACCTGTTGGCCTTGGACGAGCACCTGTGGGCCTTGGACGAGCGCCTGTGGGCCTTGGACGCATGTCACCATCTGGCTTACTACTATCGTCCTTGTCATCATCACCCATTCCCTCGTCTGTATGCTCACCATTTGGTTTCTTGTCCATCTTTTCTATGGCATCACTTTTCAAAGCTTTGTTGAACGATTCTGTACCAATATAACAAATTGTTTAAATTAATGTACTTTTACAGATATATAATAAACAATTTTGATATCACAGGCATCAAAAAGTATACTTAGTTTAGTTAAAACCCCATTGCATGCTATTATAAACGATTGTAATCAGCAATGTAAACAAATAAATTATATCGACGAAACTCCACCAAACCAAAAAAAACTAAATCGTTGTTTCAAAACAGAGAGCACTCTTACGATATATCTACAGTAACTATATATTGCATGTACGTTTCATTATCGATATTTTGTGGATTTTTCCTTTGATCTTTTTTTGTGATAATTTTTCATATCATGCTACTTGTTTGAGATGGAAAATTATCACTAGAAACTAAGGAGCCACGTGGCCGTTGCTAATGAAATTGACATGAAATTGACAACGTTGTCATATGTAAAATAGCGATAAACAGATTATCATTGGCCATCTCAACTCGATTGCATTTCTCGCTTTCGCCGTGACCGGCTCAAGCGAGAAAATCAATCTGGTTGAGATGACCAACGATAATCTATAATTATATTACGTTATTTTGATTGGCTAACCGCAACCTCGGGTCCTTTTGAAATTGACATCCATTACGCAATGAAATTTAATATTCATGATACACGAGGTCCCACAGTAATATAAAGTGCACATGTTAATTATTTAAAAACTTCGTATTTTTATGATCCTAGCTTTAAAAAATGTGCTTATTTATAAGTATTGAATGTTTCTTTTAAAAATTTCATATGGTTGTAAAAGCGTTGACCGTGCGCACTTTTTTAGAATGAAGCTCGGAATACACAATGTACTTCGGCAACCCTTTTACACCCCAATGAATTAACAAAAAGAAGCATTCAATTCTTAAAAATAATTTTTAAAATCTTGTTTTTATCTAGAACAAACATTGCATGCTGTCCTAAAGTCACTAGCTCCCTAATGGTACAAATAATTCTGACAGTGTTTTTAATAATTTCCAAAGGCGCGCAACGAAGAAGTAGACATTTTTTGTTCACTTTACATGTCTTAAAAAGTTGTCATTTGATTTTACCACTCCTGCTGAAAGATGTTGATTGTACCATAAGCGCTATCTGGCAATTTTAAAAGTATGGGAAAAATGGAGGAAGAATTTTGTGTGTCTTACACCACAAAATAATTAATGAATAAAACATTTATTTATTAATTGCTTTACCTTGGTCGGTGTACTCGGATCCGTCCAGTGTAGCAATAACTTCAAGAAATCGTCCAAGGGTGAACATCTCAGAAACACCAATTGAGATCTTTTCCACTATTTCAGCCATCGTGCCCACTGATTTCAAGTCATCTTCTGTAAAAGTTAGTATATGTTATATGAATTGAGTGAAACATTGTATAGTTGTACAACAAATAGACATTTCCATTACATAGTACAAACACCAAAGCAATCACTTATTAGAAGAATAATGCAGCATTGCTTATAATGCAATAATTTAGTTTAAGAAGACTGCAAGTATTTATATATCCTTTAACAAAGTTACATTATTAATAATTAGAAGGCATTTCTGATTTGTTCCATATTGTAACGTCTCATTTCATTAACTTCACGAAAGAAGCCGATTTCTCGTTTTCTTCTTCTCTGCTGTTACAAAATTTCAATCTTTTTAGCACATATACTAAATATAAAAGTCGCTTATGTTCGATATGTCTTGTGTCTTATCCATGGTAGGATTAAACTGAAACTTGAAACTTAGTATTTGCAGCTTTTCCACTATTCACCTGGCATCTAATTGAAAGAAAACAAGACTGCTTGGGTCAGAGTGTGAATTGTTACCATTTAAAATAGCATGTTAAAGTTCTGACTCGGCTTGTCGGTCTAGCACAAAGCATGGTTTATATGCAAATGAATATCGCGTAAAGATATGCTGGTAATACCAATACTCCGAAACGGTGGCGACGTTGCTTTGCTAAACTATCACAATCGTAACTACTTCGGCCATACTCGCTACTCATATCAGTACGTTATTATTTCTTCGTGCAATCAGAAAGTCCGAGTAGTTCCGATTAAAACTCGGAGTCAACCAAACAGGACGTTACGACTGTTTCGGAGTTTGATCCATTACATCACCTTATAATTGACAAACCTGTTAGGTCACTAATGTCTAATACATGCTCCATCGTTCTCCAACCATTATATCCACAGGTCAAAATCTGTACCAATGCAGCCATTTTTGCATCATCAAAAGTAGCCTCCGTGCTAAAATCTGTGGCCATGTATTCTGTAGGTTAGAAAAGAAAAAAATCTATCAATACTTAAAATTCAAACTGTAATGTTGTACTCCAAAAAGAACAATTATAATTAGTACAAGGAAGACAGTTTTTGTAACAATATTATTTAAAAACAAGCTTAAAAGAATATCAACAACCTGTGAAGAGTACTGAATCAAATAACTCAGAAACAACTGAAAATCGAGTTTTTAAATATTGATAAAAGTTTTTACTGTTTAACCGGTAGTTAATTGTGAATTTAATTGTCATTTTTGCATGGCGTAATTTTTGTAACTAACTTGAATTCTTGATAAACTTGAGATTTCAATCTCATCTAGTCGCCATACAAACATCAGAATAGTCGAGTGCCTCAGTATTTCAGTATACCATGGTGGGAATAGACGTGATGGTTGATTTTGGTAGTTAACTTACTTTTTTTTTAAACATATGGAAATATCACATACCTTTTTTACAATCTTCCAAGAAAAGACTCTTTGGGCCACCTGTAATACAAATTGAGGTATATAATGACTTCCGCCTTAGCAAGTAAATTAAAAAGACTAAAACACATTAAGTAATTTCTAATTACATATACGAGATTTTTTGGATAAAATGTTGGTAAAATATTTCTTTAACTGTTTGATTTCAGAAAACTTTCGGAAGCGTTTTGTGCTTGGTATACAACAAAGTGACGATATCTAGATCTATTTACTATTATAAAGTTTTTAATCGATATTATTATTACCCCCCCCCCCCCCCTTTTTTCCCCTTCTGAAATTTGGTATCTCATTTAACTTAGTCCTCTGAAGTTTTCATGGAATACAAAAAAAAAAGAATACAGGTATATTTTGAGCTAAGCATACCTCCAATATTTGGTAGGTAGGAATCCATTATCCACAAATGAAAGAGGAGTTCTTGTTCTTCTTCAGTAAGTTCCAGCTCTGTGGTCCAGTCATCTGAAAACAATCACGTGACATACAACGTTAAAACAATCAGACGTGTATCGTTGACACAATTGACATTTCGTGTATGAACAGTTTCATGCTTATAAGAATGCTTCAAAGATGTTTTTGTGATGTCGTTGGCTTCATTCTTTTTGACTAGATCAGTTTAGGAACTTTGTATATGATAGACCTCAAAGTGTTTGTAGTACAGCATCAATTAATCTCAGAACGTTTGGTTTAATTGCCCATCGTTTATTTTTTTATTGACAAGATTATTTTTGTCATAATTCAAATATCAATTAATTGTTTCATTTTTTTTGGTGTTGAGTAGACAAGTTGAAGACCATGGGACCATTAACATTATTCAGGCTTTCGCCTATGAATTCAAGCATCTCAGTTTATAGCAGAATATTAGGCTCCAACTTTCAGTTATACTACATAAGCTTTCTTTTCAAATGGAGCTAAGTAAACTGAAATCAACGACAGTTATACCAAGTTTTACGTAGGCAAACTAAATTGCAATATAGTTTCTCCATTCTTATAGATATAAAAATCTCAATAATTAGAAAATTTTGAAATCGTTGGCTCGTATGTACTTTCAAAGTTTATTTGTGTTATTTACAGAATCAGTCGTTGATGATATATATCTTATCGAATCAATTTACAGCTGATTGCCTTGCGTGTGTAGATAAAGGTAATATATTTGGTTATCTTGCTTGCTAGCTGAACCGTGAAGTCATTATTAGATTTGGTTAACTATCATTTTATAGTAGACTAGTCTGATAGATAACCAATCTATCTGTCTGTAGGACTAGACTATTTTGAAAGGAGTGTAGTATACCTTACCTAGTAACGACTTCACGTTTCAGCTAGCAAGCAAGGTAACCAAGGATATTACCTTTACTTACACATTCAATGCTATTGACTGTAATAAATTCATAACTTTTATCAAGGATTTGTATGTTACTATACAAATCCTTACTTAGCTTCGGTAAGATTTAGGAAGTATTTTATTGACATTTCACTTCCATGATAAGATTTAGAGCATGTCATTGTATAGACAACTGTTTGTTGATGAATACTGTACATATTTACCTCGACAAATCTTTGAAATGTTTTGTCCTGAGTGCAAAAAGGCTTCTTTTATTTGTAGAAACATCATCTCCGCTAGCAGAGGAGAGTGGATCGTAACCCTTGGCTAGAGATGAGATGAGATACACAAGCGTGAAATAAATCATGTTAGAATAAATTCGTTAACTCAAAGATTGTTAGGTACCAAAGAAGTAAAGAAAGAAGATCGTGCAAAGTAAAAATAATACTAACGATGTAATATCTTTTGGGTAATAGCCTCGATGTCGCTCAAATCCTTCTGGACTGATTGAAGAAATTCCTGTACTTCTGCAGTTGTTGCTTCTCCCAGTTCCTTTTCTAAGCCCTGTCTGTCATATGCGAATCTCACAACATTGTGTAGGTCAAAGTCACGGCTCTATTAAACATAAAATACCACTATAAGCTCACTGTATCTTAATTTATGTCTACACGTCATACATATTAAGTAAAATAATCAATTTACATACTTGAAGTAAAATTAAAATCACGAAAATTACTATAAAATTTCCAATGAAGCAGAAAATATGATAGAAGGAGAACGCTGCTTTTTTTAAAAGCTAATGTCATATTTATAGAACATATTGTTCTGTTGTTTTGACAATAAATGATTTAGCGTCTAAATAAGTCTAAGTGTCAAATAAGGATATAGAAGCATAGTCGGGCATTATGTCCACAATTCTACGTGTTCATCTTCGTTATTCAGAAAGAAAATATGTTAAAAGAATTCTGAATGATTTTATTCGACAGTTTGTATATCTCAACTTCAATATTGGAAGGCCAAACTAAACACGATGTGGAAGAAATCTGCAAGCTATACAGTCCTAAAAGGTAACAAATAGTCTTGTCAATGCCTAGGTAGACACATTAGTTTTTCAAATACAGTTATTCAAACTTTTATTAACAGAAAAGCAGAAAATGACCATGCTAACGATATTTCCTGTCAACACTGACAACTGCGCTGGTCATATCCTCGGGATACTATTTGGAAGGCCTAATCGAACACGATGTTGAAGAGCTCTGCAAGCCGAAAAGACATAAAAGTATGCCGAATACGGCTAATGCATCATTAAACAAGTTTTCGTTATAATTAAAACAATCCGTATCTAAAAATTTATCTAAATAGTTAAATTTATATTTTCTCTTTTAACACATGCACAGCGACCTTGAGACGGAACCTCCCGTGTTGGTTGGATCCATAAAATCCCGTACTTTTTTTTTATACCAACTCATACGATAACAAAGCAGTATATATACGATTCATACATTCGTATATCGGAGTATAAAAAAGTATCACAGAAGTATACGGACTTCGTTCTCAAAGGAAAAAGCTGCCGAACATAAGTAAACATTCACACCTACCTGCAACTTTTTAATTGGCGATGACTGGCATATCAAAACAGAAGCCAAAACAATACAAGCGAAACACAACTTCCCCATGCTGCTTTCTTATAAGTTTGTTCTCTCTTCAAAGTTGTTGTTCATAATAATATATTTATAGAATGTAAGTCTCTTTATATAACAACAGATGAACCATGTCCACGATTTGTAAGCTTCAAAGTTTTGAAATGACGATTACACAATTAAAACTGTAATCCGTCTCTTTATCCCAGTTTAATTATGAACATGTTCAGCGTTTTTAACCTTTAGTTTCTTTGTTATGAGTTTTAAGATTAAAAGAGGCTTCTAAAGGTTTGGACCATCTCAATAAAAATAATATTAAATTATTTGTTTCCAGCACCGTCGATGAAACAACAATTCAATAGTACGTTACATGTCCTTGAAGTCGAGACAACGTTCCGTTTCTGTTTCTTTTATTACATGTTTACGCTTATTATAAACAGACAATAACTATATATAAGCGATTCAATTTAAGCTTATATTAGGACTGTAATGTATTTAGAAAATAACTTCTACATCATATTATAAAATTCTTCAGAAAAGATTTTTCTCATTTGTGTATGATTTGACCAACAGCAATTTCAGTAGGATAAGAAGATAAAATGTAGAATAATTGAAGTTCACAATTGGTGTACAAGGGGTACACATTACAATGATCCAAACCAAATGTAAGGGGGGAAAACGACAGAACAAAAAAAAACCAGTTCTTATGTTGTACTGTTACACCACTGTGTCATTTCGATGCCTTTTATAGCTTTATATAAACAAGTTTTATAGCTTACAATGCGATATGGGTTTTGTTAATTGTTGATTGCCGTACGTTGAAAAGAGGAACGAACGATACCAGAGGGGCAGTCAAACTCATAGATCGAAAATAAACTGACAACGCTATGGTTTAATATGAAAAAGACAAATAATAGTACAAATGAAACAACATAAAAACTAAAGACTAAGCAACGCAAACCCCGCCAAAAACTAGGGGTGATCTCAAGTGCTGCGGAAGGGTAAGCAGATCATGCGACACATGTGGCGCCCGTCATGTTGCACATGCTATTACAAATCCGGTAAATAGTATAATTCGGTAGGTCACATCATGAAAAGGGAATGAGATTGTAGTTACGACGACAGGAATATATCCGATATCATCTGTTAAACGGTTATTCCATAACGGTCAACCAACTCGTGATGTCGTCCGTAAAATTTACGAAGTGATGATTTCAACTTCCCCATTTGTAACTGTTGACTAATAGCTTCCTTGTGAGCAACCCTTCATCAAGGAAACCAGGATTGGAAATATAAGCCCGGGAATATCGTATCAATTGGGAGGGAGATATATACTCTGTATGCAGGCGCTGTTGGAATCTTGCTAAATAGAAATGGAATGTTCACAATTGGGAAGCTGAAATCATCTCTTTTGTCGTAAAGTGTTGTTGTTTTCAACCGACTCTCATTGTCAATTTCTAGATGTAAGTCAAGATATGAGACAAGACTTAGCTGTATCTGTTATCTCTAGTTCGATGGGATAGACGCGTTCAACATAGTCACCAAATTGAGGGAACATCAAGTAAGGTTAAAGAACATTGCTAACTTCTTATCTTTCTTCCTGTATGAAGCCTCATAATAATAAAGAAAAGTCGGCAAGGAAAGGGCACAGTAGGTTCCAATTGGAATGTTGACAGACTGTTGAAAAACACGTCCTCCAAACGTAACAAATATGTTTTCAATCAAGAAATTAAGCATCTTGTCAATGTCCGTTTCAGAGAATGTTTTGTTTGAATCAGAGTGATCCTTTACAAAGTAGGATTTATCCCTCCGTAAGACAAGATACTTGTATCTACGTTGGCCATTTTTTTTTTATGAAACATAGCATTTACCTACTCTTTTAATTTGTCTTTTTAGTTTGAAATGTAGAAAATTCAAATGTTTTAATACTATTGCATGATGAAAGAATCTTAGATTGTAAGTACTCTAAAAGATCTTTGGAATTTTTAGTATTCACATCACATTTACGCCACCTCTAGAATAGGCACTTTCACAATAACTTTGAAGCCCGGCTTTAATAGATTGCTGATTAAATACACTTTTATTATTTAGAAAGAGGTTTCCTGGAGCACTTGGAAGCCCTTAAACTGATTTTATCATTTGGTCTCTGGTGTTGTTTCATTGACAATAACACCACAACTTCTTATTAGTATATTGACATATTTCTTAAAAGTTAGATACAATAAGAGTTGCAAACACGTGTCATAAATAGGTGTTTCTTAAGTGAAATGAACTTTAATTGAATCAGTCAGCATTCTTGGTTTTTGTTAACCTTAACATCTACACTAAAAAACTATTTCTTAAAGCTTTCGATTAAACATCACATAATAAATAATGTCACGTGACAAACACGTTACTAGATTTATTTTTATTATTGAATACATTTTCTACATTAGATCAAAACAAATCAATTGTGCAGACAGTTGCATACTTTATCTTCATTGATCAGTCAATACATCACGAGGTTCTTAATCTTGACGATCTGAAATCCTTCATAATATCAGCCAACTTTCTGGCGTGAATGCTGCTTAATCCATGTAGTCTGGATGATGGATTTAAAAATGACCATTGAGCTCCTCGTCTCGTGTCAACATCTGATAGCCATCGTCTCTTGTCATTGTCATTTTGATCTGGTTTTGGTGGTCTCATGTCATTTCCATTTTGATCTGGTCTTGGTGGTCTCATGTCATTGTCATTTTGATCTGGTCTTTGTGGTCTCATGTCATTGTCATTTTGATCTGGTCTTTGTGGTCTCATGTCATTGTCATTTTGACCTGGTCGTTGTGGTCTCATGTCATCGCCATTTTGACCTGGTCTTGGTGGTCTCATTTTATTACCATTAGGACCTTGTTCACGGTCCATTTTGGCTAAAGCCTTGCCTTTCAAAGCTTTGTTAAAAGATTCTAAAAACAAATTGGCATATCATATTTCAAATATCATATTTCAAATATCATATTTTTTTGTAAGATTTTTAGATTTTTAATAGACTATCTGAGACTACTATAACACAACGGAAAAAAACAAATAATGATAAAAATGAATAGTAATAACTGCAGTTGTCAGATGGAAAATATTTTCATTATCACAGAGAATAGTACCTAATACTCTTTATGTGAATGCGGGAACAGATGGTCCGTCTGCAATAGTTAGATATGAAACTGGAATTCATACGAAACTACGTTAAAATAATGTAGTTAACTTTACCAGTTGACACTGTTTTATTGCGAATCGCGGATGACTAATATCTGCTATAGTACTAGTAGTTTTTTTTCAATTGATTGATTATTTGTGTTTTGTTTGGTTTTCATTCTGGCCGGACGTTGCTGCGAATTTAAAGCTAGGATGAAAAATTTTGTCCTGCATTTTTGTTTAGTTGTAATCTCTGTCCTGCCTTTTTATTTTTCACTCTATCCGGTCCTGCTTTTTTTTTTTTTTAGTTTATCCTGACTTTTTTTACATAAATTATCATCCTGACTTTTTTTTTGCAAGTGTCTCATCCTGCCTTTTTTTTTTACTCAAAACTCCTGTCCTGCCTATTTTTTCAAATTTCATCCTAGCCCCCCCCCCCCCCCCCCCCCCAAAAAAAAAATCAAATGGTAGCTCCCTAACAAGGATATGGGTTACTTTTTGGCGGTGGTTTTTTAAAACTCCAACTTTCTTTAATATGACAAGGTGGTAGACAACTGAAATTCGAAAAAGTTAATAACTTGGCCGTTGTAATATTTCAGACAAATAACAGTTACTTCTTGACTGTTGACATGTTTCATACATACACAGTCAGAATGCCAACTTCCAAGCAAGGACCGAAGCTCATAAACTCGGCAATCTTTTAAACGCAGTACTTCGGGAATGTCCGGAGAGCCGACAACCTTTCTTCGGAAGTTGCCAGAATGCAAGTGGTTTCTTTAATACGACAAGGTGATAGACAACTAAAACCCAAATAACAGTTACTTCTTGATTGTTGTCATGTTTCATACATACACAACCAGAATGCAAGTGGTTTCTTAATATGACAAGGTGGTAGACAACTGAAATCCGAAAAAGTTAAAATCTTGACCGTTGTTATATTTCAACATTTAAATCCAGTGTGATTGACAACAGGGTGATGTTTCGGACAACTATTATCAAACTCGGAGTTACTTCATGGGTGTTGAAATGTCTTAGAAATTGAAACCGAAATAGAAGAAACTTCTCGACTGTGACGTCGTCACATTCAATAAAAAAAATCGTAATACAAAATATTAAGAGTTTAAGTGTAGTTTTGAAATGGTGTAATAATAAACATTTAATAAACTATTTTATTTTAGTTTATGCATTATATACTAGTAATTACCTGGATCGTCGTATTGCGCACCGTCAATTGTCAAAAGTACTTCGAAGAATCGGCCAATTGTGAACATTTCTGTCACGCCCCTCGAAACTTTTTCCAATATGGCTGCCAAGGTGTCCAAACATTCAAAATCACTATCTATCAAAAAATATTATATGTTTATTTATGCAGGAAAAAAAATCTATAAAGGAATACCATACTGATTGAATACCTTCGCCATTTGTGAACAAAAAACTTCAAAATCATGATACATATATCGGATAGATGTATTAACAAAAATGTTCAACGACGCTAGTCATTTGGATTTCTTTACAATACAACTTTCGTGTCATAACAATATTATATATCTAAATCTCAACCTCAAGTAAATGATGATAATTATAAGAATTGTTTATATTTTTGATTCTAAGACACAAATAACTGTGTGTTGTGCAAAAGAATTCCCCTTAAATATATAATGGTTATCAGACGAGAATGGAAGGTGAAGTCCAGGCGATATGAGTTATCATTTGAAAATTTCATCAGTACTATCTATTCCAAACCGATAAAAACAAATTATGTCTCATTTCGATTTATCTTTTCGTTTGTTTGTTTCATGTGTACAATCGAACAGCCATAATAGTTTGAGATGGAAAAATCTTCATTTGAAATTGAAGAAAAGAATGAAAATAAATGAAAGGGAAATAGGTAAAACGATGAAGAAATTCAGAGTAGACGGACAGGACATGACGTATTTATGTTTGTGCCTCTCCTAAGTCAGAAGCCTGTAATTTTAAAAGTGGTTGTCGTTTGTTGTTGTGTTACATATTTGTTTTTTTCGTTAATTGTTTGTCCATTAGTTAGACCATTAGTTTTTCTCATTTGAATTGTTTTACATACAACAAATGGAAGTTTTAAGAACCTTGACTGGCTATACAGCCCTTGCACGGTCGGTTGTTTTACATTTTTCATTTTGGAGCCTGACTATGCGGTATGGGCATTGCCCATAATTGAAGGCCGTACGGTGACATATAGCTGGTAATTTCTGCGTCATTTGGTCTCTTGTGAAGAGTTTGCCAATTAGACCACAACCTCAAGGATCAGCAATTTTTTTGTATGGATATAGAAAATTTGATATAATTATGCGACAACCTTTTGAAAGTTCTCTCAGTACGTGACTGATTACATCTATCAATTTCAGACAATTGTTTTGGTTGTTTTAATATGCCTGGAGTCAACTAACGTAAGGGTACCCAAATTGCACCTATTTAGAAAAAATAGCAATGGTATTCTTACAAGATTTCCTAGAGACTAAACAATTTGTATTTTTATGATTTGATACTATGCACGTCTTTCAACATAGGTAAACATATTTAGATTTACACAAAACGTCCACAGTATTTATCAACAGATGGACTGTTTACTGAAAAAGCAAAATGTACGAAAACGTCACCATGCGAAGTCATCAAAACGTCATCTTTTTAAAATTAGCAAATACAATATGTTATGAGTAACGAAAGGGTACCCAAATTGCACCGAGTACCCAAATTGCACCTATTTAGAAAAAATAACAACAGAAATCTTACAAGATTTCCTAGAGACTAAACAATTTGTATTTTTATGTTTTGATACTATGCACGTCTTTCAACATAGGTAAACATATTTAGATATACACAAAACGTTCACAGTATTTATCAACAGATGGACTGTTTACTAAAAAAGCAAAATGTACTAAAACGTCACCATGCGCCGTCATCAAAACGTCACCTTTTAAAAATTAGCAAATACAATGTATTATAAGTATCAATTTCGTAAAGTATGAAGAGTAAGCATGGAATAATATTCAATTGTTCAAAATATTTGAAGAAATTAAACAAAAGCTCGGTTATTAGACTTTTGACGATGTGAATTTAAGCATGGATGTAATTTGGGTACTCCTCATTACAGAATCATGGAAGGTTTGGAGGTTGATTCAAACCCATTTTTTTATGACTCAATATGGATTAAAAAATAAATTGGTGTACCTATACAATAAAGAAGGATAGGGCTTCAAAATCAACACAGTTTGGATATTTTTTTCTTGATCATAAAAAAACGTAGGTGAAAAAACTGTCAAAATAGGTGCAATTTGGGTACCGTCACGTTATATTTTATTGTTTTTTTTCTGGATACATTTCTCACAAAAAGCTGTTATTATTTATTTGTCAATAATAAACATCATGGAACTTCTGTTGGGCCAAAGGCTGAATAAAACTGAAAACGACATTCTAAAACTGGTAGAAATTTTGAGTAATTCGTCTATGAATTACAAAATGGACAAAAAGGCATTATTAGAATGGTGCAAGGCAAACAAAGATTTATCTAGCCTCATATTTCAAAGCTTTATGTTTTACTGTATTTATTTAGTTAAGCATAGAAATTCGGTAGTGATTTAGTGATCTGGAAGGATTTTTCTCTGTGGACCAAGGGCCCTAAAAAAATAAAATCAATGTGCCAATTAAAGTATTAATGGGCCATGTTCAACAGTGGTTAACTTTTTTCAACCAGTTAATAGATCGATTGGTTTTGGTATACTAACCAGTAAGGTCGCTTATATCTAATACGTTCTAACTAGTATACTAACCAGTAAGGTCGCTTATATCTAATACGTTCTAACTAGTATACTAACCAGTAAGGTCGCTTATATCTAATACGTTCTAACTAGTATACTAACCAGTAAGGTCGCTTATATCTAATACGTTCTAACTAGTATACTAACCAGTAAGGTCGCTTATATCTAATACGTTCTAACTAGTATACTAACCAGTAAGGTCGCTTATATCTAATACGTTCTAACTAGTATACTAACCAGTAAGGTCGCTTATATCTAATACGTTCTAACTAGTATACTAACCAGTAAGGTCGCTTATATCTAATACGTTCTAACTAGTATACTAACCAGTAAGGTCGCTTATATCTAATACGTTCTAACTAGTATACTAACCAGTAAGGTCGCTTATATCTAATACGTTCTAACTAGTATACTAACCAGTAAGGTCGCTTATATCTAATACGTTCTAACTAGTATACTAACCAGTAAGGTCGCTTATATCTAATACGTTCTAACTAGTATACTAACCAGTAAGGTCGCTTATATCTAATACGTTCTAACTAGTATACTAACCAGTAAGGTCGCTTATATCTAATACGTTCTAATTAGTATACTAACCAGTAAGGTCGCTTATATCTAATACGTTCTAATTAGTATACTAACCAGTAAGGTCGCTTATATCTAATACGTTCTAATTAGTATACTAACCAGTAAGGTCGCTTATATCTAATACGTTCTAATTAGTATACTAACCAGTAAGGTCACTTATATCTAATACGTTCTCTAATGTTTGCATGCCAATCATTCCACACATTATAATTTGCACCATAGCTCCCATCCTTGCCTCTTCGAATGTGTCGAAGCTACTGAAATTTGTTTCCAAATACGCTGTAAAACAATAAAGAAATAATTTAAGTAGTATGACGTATGTGTTAGTTGCACAAAAGTAGATATTATACAATTACTGGCTTTTGATGAGGCAAATATGCGGTTTTATTGACTTTTGAAAAAATGATATTCACTGAGGCCGACGGTCGAAGTGAATATCAGTTTTTTTTAAAGTCAATCAAACCCCATATTTACCGAAACAAAAGAGGGATTGTTTTATTCCACATTCCGATAAAAGCGCGTGACGTTTAGCGCGGTGAATAACACTTTCTCAGGTGAAAATGCTTTTGTATTCAAAATTATATTCATATAGAGAAACCTACTAAAATAATACTAATATGGAATAAAAGAAGATATGCATGGTATGAGTGTCAATGAGAAATATCCATCCAAGACACAATTTGTTAAGGTATTAAACCGGTATAGGTCAAAGTAGGGTCTTCAACTCGGAGCAGTGACTCACACCGAACAGCAAGCTGTAAAAGGCCCGAAAAATTATTTATGACAAGTGTAAAATAATTCAAACAGAAAAAAACAACGCTAAAGAGCCTGTGTCGCTCACCTTGGTCTATGTGAATATTAAAGAAAGGAAGCAGATGGATTCATGATCAAATTGTGTTTTGGTGATGATGATGTATTTGTATATCTTACTTTACTGAACATTCTTGCTGCTTACAATTATCTCTATCTATCATGAACTTGGCCCAGTAGTTTCAGTGGAAAATGTTAGTAAAAATTTACCAATTTTATGAAAATTGTTAAAAATTGACTATAAATGACAATAGCTCCTTAAGGGGTCAATTGACCATTTCTGTCATGTTGACTTATTTTTGAATCTTACTTTGCTGAACATTATTGCTGTTTACAGTTTATCTCTATCTATAATAATATTCAAGATAATAACCAAAAACAGCAAAATTTCTTTAAAATTACCAATTCAGGGGCAGCAACACAACAACGAGTTGTCCGGTTCATCTGAAAATTTCGGGACAGAGAGATCTTGACCTGATGAACAATTTTACCTTGTCAGATTTGCTCTAAATGCTTTTATTTTGAGTTATAAGCCAAAAACTGCATTTTACCCCTTTGTTCTATTTTTAGCCATGGCGGCCATCTTGGTTGAATGGTCGGTTCACTGGACACATTTTTTTAAACTAGATACCAAAAAGATGATTGTGGCCAAGTTTGGAATAATTTGGCCCAGTAGTTTCAGAGGAGAAGATTTAAAAATTTACTATAAATGACAATAACTCCTAAAGGGGTCAACTGACCATTTTTGTCATATTGACTTATTTGTAAATCTAACTTTGTCGAACATTATTGCTGTTTACAGTTTATCTCTATCTATAATAATATTCAAGATAATAACCAAAAGCAGCAAAATTTCTTTAAAATTACCAATTCAGGGGCAGCAACACAACAACGAGTTGTCCGGTTCATCTGAAAATTTCGGGACAGATAGATCTTAACCTGATGAACAATTTTACTTTGTCAGATTTGGTTTTTGAGTTGTAAGCCAAAAACTGCATTTAACCCCTTTGTTCAATTTTTAGCCATGGCGGCCATCTTGGTTGGTTGGTCGGGTCACCGGACACATTTTTTAAACTAGATACCCCAATGATGATTGTGGCCAAGTTTGATTTAATTTGGCCCAGTTGTTTCGGAGGAGAAGATTTTTGTAAAAGTTAACGACGACGGACGACGGACGCAAAGTGATAGGAAAAGCTTCGGGCAAGGTGAGTTAAAAACGAGAAACGAGAAACGCCCATGAACTCATCAACAAACGACAACCATTGAACAGCAGGTTCCTATGGTGGCCGGATGTGGCCATTTCCCCTTTTCGTGTTTTCGCGTTTTCTCCTGTCACTTTTCCAACACAAATCGGTCCAAATCAAGAAATCGAGAAATTGAAAATTCGGGAAATCGGGAAATCCAGAAATGGAGAAATTGGTCAAATTGGGAAAGCGAGAAAGCGAAAACACGAAATCGAGAATTTCATTTCGCGTTTTCGCTTATGTGCTTTCTCGATTTCCCTTTTTTTCTCGATTTCCCGATCCGATTCCTCAATCAAATGCGTTTTTTATTTAAAATCATAAATATTTTCATGATGTAATTAAATAATAGTTATGAAGCATGTGTGATCACTTTTTACAGCAGTAAATACATACGTACCTTTAATACAATCACCCAAGAAAAGACTTCTGGGGCCGCCTGTAACAAATCAAAAAGATTCTCATATTTCTTTGGTAAGATTACATTCATTATCCTAGCTGTTGTTTTAAAGACACAGGTACTTTAAAACAAAATACCAGTATTTCCCCAAAAGGTATCTGTCTATTGAAAAGGGTTTTATACATGTTCAAAGATTAAAAACTTTCTTGTCACGTGTTAAATCACTAACTCGACCTGATTTCAGACAAGTTGCTAACTATGACAGCACCATGACAGCACCATGAATTATACTGCCGGTGTAGTATTGAAAAATGACAAAACCATTACTATATCAATATTGTTGTTTTTCATTTACACAAGCACATGCAAATAAGGTTGGATTTTTCTTGCACAATCGTAGGCACCTTGAAATTTCAAAATCTGTAATGTATTGGCAACATTTAAAAAAAGTTTGCCAGAATTCATTCGCACATAACTTAGAATGTATTAACATACCGATTAGACTTATTACTGGGTTTGAACTAACATAAGCAACATGGCGGGTGTGACGATTAGACTTATTACTGGGTTTGAACTAACATAAGCAACATGACGGGTGTGACGATTAGACTTATTACTGGGTTTGAACTAACATAAGCAACATGACGGGTGTGACGATTAGACTTATTACTGGGTTTGAACTAACATAAGCAACATGGCGGGTGTGACGATTAGACTTATTACTGGGTTTGAACTAACATAAGCAACATGGCGGGTGTGACGATTAGACTTATTACTGGGTTTGAACTAACATAAGCAACATGGCGGGTGTGACGATTAGACTTATTACTGGGTTTGAACTAACATAAGCAACATGACGGGTGTGACGATTAGACTTATTACTGGGTTTGAACTAACATAAACAACATGGCGGGTGTGGAGTAGGATCTGCTTACCCTTCCTGAACACCTGAGATCATCCCCCCAGTTTTTGGCGTGGTTCGTGATGCTCGGTCTATGTTATGTTTGTTATACTATAATTGGTTGTCCATTCTTTTTCGTTTTTAGCCATGACATTGTCAATTTATCAACAAGATATATATGAAAGAACTGACTTGTCATGTGAATAGCGCTTTCCGTCGTTATTTTTAAGTTGACAACTGTAAGGTTGTCTTTTACTACAGATACGTTAATTCCATTTCTTTGAACTAGTTTTATTAAAACAATTTGCCATTGGTCCGACATAATATTCTACCTACCTCCAACATTTGGCAGATAGGAATCCATAATCCGCAGGTGGAAGAGGATCATAACTTCCTCTGTAGTCAGATCTAGTTCTGTTGTCCAGTCATCTAATGTAAAAGATATCAAGTAACACTAGTATAAAAGGACATTTAAATCTGAACTAAATTTTGAGTCTTAAAATAGGGTTTTACATACAAAAAAAAGTTTTCGAATAGGAAAGATTTATTTTATTTTCAGTTGACGTGACAATGATTTCCAGAATAAAGTGACAGATTAATTGATTAATTGGTTGGTGGTTTACGCCACTTTCGGCACTACTTGCTGTTTCTTGACGATCAGTTTTTATTAGTGGAGGAAGCCGGATTGTCCAAAGAGAACAACCAATTATCAAAGATTTGAGTCGTATGCATCTGTCATATGCGAGTTACGAACTCACAACCCCAAAGTTGACAAGCGAGTGATACAGTAGTTGGACAGTCACTATTTAGATAAATCGACCACCGAGGTCCCGTTTACAGATTAATAAGACACGACCGGAAAATACATTAAGTGACCATCAGTTCAGAATGGATATACAAGAGCAAAACAAAAACGTTACTGGAAATACTCGGAAATATATTAATTTACATAACGGAAAATGTCATTGTTTGCGCTTGAAAGTCTTCACTTGGTATGATCAACCTTATCGCTAATTAAGTCTCTGTGTGCAGCTTAAATCATCGGTACTTACTCAAAGACATTACTAAAAACGTAGTAAATGAAAATAAAAACACAAAACACAAATCCCAACACAACTCACGTGCGATCACTTTATTTGATAAAGCGTCGATGTCGTTGAAGTCGTTCTGGATTGACTGAATAAATTCCTTTCTTTCCTCCACGGTTGCATTCCCTAACTCTTCCCTCATGCTTTGTCGATCATGAACATATTTCATGGCATTATGCAAATCAAACTCGCGATTCTATTAAAAAGAAGGCAGTAAATAATACATTGCATATGTTCATATGAGACATTGGATATGTCTTATCCTTTTTAATAGTTAATGTTTGTGTCATTTTGGTATTTTGTGGATAGTTGTCTCATTGGCAATCATACCACATCTTCTTTTTTTTTTTATAGTAGTTTCAAATATTTTTAGTTGCATTTCAAAAGAAAAGAGTATTTATTTTAATTTTCAGAGCTACTGTTTTGTCAAATCGAGATCATAGATGCTAATATTTTGATATTTTTATTTTATATTTCACCCCCAAAAGTTAATGGTACATCAATTATTTTAAAGTTTTAAAACAAAAGAAGTAGATATAAAGGAGCCAATCGTAAGCCATAAGTCGAATTTATATACAGGCAAGAACCGGACAAAAACAAATACGACGAATAGGAGAACACAACCCAACTTTAAAAAAAATTACTATTCCATATTACCGTATTTGTTAAATGGTTTTTTTTTCTAAAAAAATATTCTGATCCCAAATATGATGAAAAAAAAATATTCTGGTCAAGCAGATGAGATGAAAAAATGTATCTTCTGAATGCAAGTTCCCCCAATATCTTATATTGAAAAAAAATAATCTGATAGATCGTGTCGAAAAAAAGAAAAAAAACTCATACCTTCCCCCCTTGAATGTTTGCTCCCTTATTATGTTAATTGTACAAAATTTAATGCTTACCTGCACGTCTCTTACTGGAGATGAATCAGACAGACCCACAAGCACAGAAAAAAGACCCACGAAATATAACATTCTCATATTTAGAGAAGTAAAATCTTTTCAGTACAACAATGTAATCCTTTTCTTACTGAAGTTTTGCTATTTATACCATAGGCAGTTCATCATCTAAGATGGCAGTAAAAATGTAGGCGTGTCCGAATAAAAAGTTTCCAATTTTTCTGTTGATTGCTCCCGGACATCGTGGGAACCGAAACATTCACACCTTGAGCTATTTCATAATATTGTAATTAAAGTCAAATGGTAGTTTATTTTTAAGTCCATTTACTAAAGGTCTATTCGTAGATTTCTAATAGATACATCTGATTAACATGTAGCAACCTCAAAACTATCTGAATAATGAAGTGGTGTACGTACTTACGACCCATTTTCAAGCATGTTAAATTGAAGCCAATCATTTTTGAAACGCTGTGATACCTTACGTACGGGGCGCCGAATGGGACTCTTGTGGTTTTGTACAAAATTCAATTCTGTCATAACAAAATCATTTTTGTCTTACAAAACTATGTGCTACAGACTTGTTTTGTGAGAACTTCAATTTTGTGATGAAAAATTTTGTCATGACAAAATTCATTTTTGTAGACAAAATTCATATTTGTCATGACAAAAGTCAATTTTGTCTTAAAGGTATGCAAATATAAACATATTTGCATACAAAATTGACTTTTGTTACCTGATATGGAAATTAAATCACAAAAGTCAATTGTGTAAGGTAAGATTCAATTTTGTGAGACAAAATTGACTTTTGTGAAACAAAATGAACTTTTGTGAATCAATTTTGTCAATTTTGTTGAGACAAAATTTAATTTTGTTAATTTTGTTGAGACAAAATTCAATTTTGTCAATTTTGTTGAGACAAAAGTCAATTTTGTCAATTTTGTCTCACAAAAGTCAATTTTGTGTAACAAAAGTCAATTTTGTGTAACAAAAGTCAATTTTGTGTAACAAAATTCAATTTTGTGTAACAAAAGTAATTTTTGTGTAACAAAAGTAATTTTTGTGTAACAAAAGTCAATTTTGTGTAACAAAAGTCGATTTTGTATGCAAATTAGTTCACAGAAACCAAACTAAACTAATTTGAATACAAAATTGACTTTTGTCGCTCAATTTTCAAATTAGGTAACAAAAGTCAAGTCTGTGTAACAAAAATGAATTTTGTCATGACAAAAGTGACTTTTGTCCGCTGATAGATAATTTTGTATGACAAAATTTCAAATTTGTAGTATGATACAAATTTTGTTAAACTGAACTCATTTTTGTTGAACAAAAGTCACTTTTGTCCGTACAAAATTGAATTTTGAGTACAAAACCACAAGAGTCCCATTCGGCGCCCCGTATTACGGACATAACAAACCGATTTTTAACCGGATTTTTTTTGGTTATTATATTGGTGATGCTCGGCGGGCGGGTGGCAGGGCGGGCGGTCGGTCGGGCGGGCGGTCGGTCGGGCGGGCGGGCGGCATTCAAATGTTGTCCGTGCATTAACTCAAGAACCGTTCAACCAAAGCTGTTGTTACTGACAACTAAATGAAGGTCAAGTTCAATAGTGGCCATTTTGACTTTTACCGTTCAGGAGTTATGGTTCTTGAAAGATTGGAAAATGGCGTTTCCAGTCGTGTCCGTGCATTTACGCATGAAAAGTTCTACCAAAGCTTCCCAAATTTTAATATGTTGTTACTGGTGACAAAATGGAGGTCAAGTTCAATAATGACGATTTTGACTTCTACCGTTCAGGAGTTATGGTTCTTGAAAGATTGAAAAATGGCGTTTCCAGTCGTGTCCGTGCATTTACGCATGAACTGTTCTACCAAAGCTTCCCAAATTTTAATATGTTGTTACTGGTGACAAAATGGAGGTCAAGTTCAATAATGACGATTTTGACTTTTACCGTTCAGGAGTTATGGTTCTTGAAAGATTGAAAAAGGTGTTTCCAGTCGTGTCCGTGCATTTTCTCATGAACCATTCAACCAAAGCTTTTCAAATTTTAATATGTTGTTACTGTTGACAAAATAGAGGTCAAGTTTAATAATGACGATTTTGACTTTTACCGTTCAGGAGTTATGGTTCTTGAAAGATCGTAAAATGGTGTTTCCATTCACGGTGTTGCATTTACTCACAAACCATTCAATCTAAGCTTTTCAAATTTTAATATGTTGATACTGATGACAAAATAGAGGTCAAACTTGATATTGACAATTTTAACTTTCACCAATCATCAGTAATGGTTCTTGTGATATTGCCAGGACACAAATAAATGCTAATAAATCCGGTTTGCTGTCGTTGTGACAGCCTCTTATTTCTTTTGTCTCTAAAAAAATGGGAAGCTCTGTGTCTTTGACCGGGGTGTGTTATACCTTTTTGTTGTATTTTGTTTATATTATGATTTCAACATTTAAGTTAAGTTTCGGATTTCCTGTGACATTGAACATCTCTGAAAAGAGATTATCCTGTAATAAGTATTAACTATTGTACAAATATTAGGTACTCAAATACATACAAAAAAGATGATGTTGTATGATTCTAATGAGACAACTCTCCACAAGAGATCAAATGACACAGACATTAACTATATATCACATACGTTCTTCAACAATGACCAAAGCCATTACCGCATAGTCAGCTATAAAAGCCCCGAAATAACAATGTTAAACCATTCAAACATACGGCCTGTTTTATGTAAAAAATGAACGAAAAACAAATATGTAACACATAAACAAACGACAATCACTGAATTACAGGCTCCTGACTTTGGACAGGCACATACATACAGAATGTTGCGGGGTTAACATGTTGGCGTAATCCCAACACTCACCCTAACCTGGGACAGTGGTGTAGCAGTACAAAAAAAAGAACGAATTATAAAAATCAGTTGAAAAAGGCTGAACTAATCCGATGGATATAAATACAAATACTACACATAGTGGACGTGGCCGCGTTCATGTTTATACCAGCAACAAAAAGACACTTAGTACAAATCTGTGAGTACTAACAGTTGCTGACAGCTAGTTCAAGGCCACTAACAACTAAAAACAATCAGTACACACCCAACATCCAATGGATTTAGTGTAAAGACGGCATAAACAGTCAGACAAAAAGAAACGACCTTATGTAGAATAACTGTTTGTTTTATTAGGTCTTTCTATACCTCTTTAATTTGTTCTGATTATTATTATATTCTTCTGCCGTCTGAGATACTGTTTTTGTTTTACGACATATCGAAATGAATTTGTGGCCAATGATGTCGTACAGTAATGGGGATTTCACAACTCATCCTGTGTAACCAAAAACTTATTTTATATGAGTTATTTCCCCGCGTCCGCTTTTCTTGTTAATTTTTTCCACTCTGAAACCGTAGAAGATATCCATTAAATTTTTCACCAAATTGTTCGTCGTAATGATGTGTTGGTTAAGTTTTACCGAAGTAATACAGTAACATCTTATGGGAGTTATTTCCCTATTAAAATTTTCCATGAGTGATATGTTGAATAAATATCATACACCATATAAGTTATAAAGGCCTATAGTGCTTTAGTATGAATTCCTTGGTCTGTTTTGAGTAAATTAAGTTCAAGGTTAAAGGTCAAGGTCATTTCTAAATTTTGAACTTTGCTTATTATCTTTATTCCAAACAAACCGTCACAATTACGGGTAAAATGTGTATACCAAATACATTGCAACCATACAAGTGAATGACCTGGGATCTTTCGTTTTGAGATAACTTACCTATGAACTTGAAATTTAGGTCAAGGTCAAAGGTCAATTTTACGTTCAAGATTTTGATCTTTGCTAAAAATTCATTTGTTCCTTTGCATTTGGTTTTGTAGACGTTTGACCTATTACAAGGTTAAATGGAACTGTTCTACGTACGTCGGAAGAATATTTCGATGAAAAAATACGTAGAATCTTATTTTTTTAAATCAGTTTGAAGTAACAAATTACACTAAAAGTGATACCTTGTTACATCGTTTTTTGAATTTCATGTTACTTATAGAAGTTCAGTTTTTCAATTGTTCTCTGAAATGAATAAATTTTATATTTTCGGACAATTGACATATTTATTGATATTGTATACTTTATAAATTATTATTTCATAAACTTATTGAACCCTTATTCGGTTAAAGATAAACGATTTTTCATTTGAAGTATAAAGTGTATGTTTGCATATATATACTATCTCCACACGAATTTTAGCACTTTCTCTGTTCAACAACAACTACAAATCACAGTCGCGCTGAATGTTTAAACACCACACACAAACACTAATATTCTTCAAACAGAAACTAATTGCTACAGAATAAAAGTAGGTTAAACTTATTTATATGTATAGAGAACAGAAGATAGTTAGTTAAAACATATTTTATTGTTCAAGAATGCAAGGACATGCGGTAGGGTTGCCAATGAGACATCTTGGCACAAAAGACCAAATGACACTATCATGGTTAAATACTCATGGACATCGTGGGAAAGAAAACCCTGTCTGTTTGTACTGGATTTTGTTAGAATATTTTATATTTTACAGAAAAAAAAAGATATTATTATAGATGCAAAGCTCTTTGAAAATGTTCCAAATATAAATGAACACACAATGGTAATCAGTGTCAAGTAAACTATTAATCAGTGTCAAGTAAACTATCATTTTATTTTACCGGGTGTGATATTTTTCAAACCAGAAGTAACAAATTAGCTCCCTTATTTCAAACAAAGGTGGCATGATAGAAACCATATATTTCTGGGATCAGCGCACAATATGCTATCATCTGATACTAAAAATGACATACTTAACTCGATTTTTATGTTTTTATATCGAGAGAGATGGGGGGAGGGTTTGGTGGAAAGTCCTTAAATTGTTCTCTAAACAATTGGTTTTTAATTACATATGTTTAGTTGTTGGCATGATACGAATTATGTTCTCCTCATGTATCTTATGATGGTATGATACTAAACCCCTAACGAGAGGGATCGTGTTTGATTTTCATGTGATGAAGACATAATTTTTCAATCATTTTAATTTAAGTCTGAAGTTGGCATGTCAGTAACTGCTAGTAGTTAGATGAAGAACAGAAATTTTAGCGCTGTTCCTTTGCATTTAGGTTGTTTATTTTTGTTGTTGTTGTTCATGTGCTGAATTTGTGTCGTGTAGATATACTCCCTTTAGTTATTCTATTAAATGCTTTTATTGAATGTCAAACTCGAAATCGTTCACCATTACTTGTATTTTACGTATAGTTTGATATTCGTACCACAAAATGTTAATGGAATAACCTTCATCAAGTAAGCCCGAGACCAATAGTTTAATAGAAAAACTATGTACCACTAATTGATTTTAAAAGAGATATATGTATGAGTGGGGCAAAATATTCAAGATAAGATGGAAAATTACAATAAAAGAATTTCAAAGATATAGTACGTTATTGCTGTTTTTTTGATAAAAAATTGTAGTGTTGTCAACGATGGACTTAAGAAATGTTCATTTAAAAAAAAACCTACGTCTAAAAGTTTTTGGAAGAGTAAAAATTTCATCTACATCTAATCAGGAATTTGAAAGCACATTTTAAATCCGACCTTTATGGATATAGGTCTAGATTAAAAAAAAAGAACCACAAAAATAAGGCTGTATAACAATATTTAGTTAGTACAAGTCTCGTAAATCCAATGGTACAGCAGTAAATACATGGAATTCACTTTTGATGACTATAATTTAAGCTAATGAGCGTTTTAGAAAAGAGGTTCTTTTCAATTTTATACATAAGGAATGGAATGAAAGAAAGAAGATCCTATGATTTAAGATTGTGAAGTGTTCTTTCTGAAATTGGTGTGAATAATCTCAGCAGGTATTAATTATCAATGTTGTTCAATAGTGAAAAGTGTGCCTCTTTAATAAAACACTTTTCTACCTTTCCCACGTTCATTAAAATTTTACCTAATACTAATCATAATGTTCAAGATTTCCACGTTTCATTTAAGTAACACCGTCGTACCATCTAATGGTAAACGGACAGAAAGTCACAGGACAAAAAGTCACAGGACATAAAGTCTCAAATTTGGTAGGACAAAAAGTCACAGGACAAAAAGTCACAAATAATATGTTGACAATTGTTTGAATATGTAATGATGTAAGACTAAGAGAAATATCTTGAAATATTTACTTTTTAATACATATATTCATATTAAAGTTTAGGAAATGTGTCATTATACTTGAAAATTAAAGATTTATTTAGTTTTAATCATGCAAAAGAAAGATTTCTTGGCACCATGAAGCCATTTAAGTGCCAAGCCACTTCGACATTTTGTTTTTTTAACAATTATTTAATCATCTTTGATATTTTTTTGATACATTTTATTTACAATTTTGGTTAATATACAATAGCTCAAGAAAAATACAAAAATATTTATGTAGAAATAAGCGTTTTTTATTCAAAGAAAATAATCAGAAAAAATGAATTGTGACTTTTTGTCCTGTGACTTTTTGTCCGTGAATTTTTGTCTGTGACTTTTTGTCCTGTGACTTTCTGTCCTACATTCAAATTTAGTACATGAAAGATTTTGGATGAAACATCAATACATTTTTCGATGTTTAATAGTGCACACACAAGCTAAATCTCATGATACACATAGAACCGAATAATACATCCGATGTCTTTAGTTTATAATGCTTTATGACTACCATACAAGTAAGAGGTTTATCTAGATATAAAACAAGTTAAATCCACCATTTTCTACACGAATAAATACCTGTAGCTAGTCAGGTATGTGACTGATTTATGTAGACGAAACGCGCGTCTGGTGTACTAATTTATTATCCTGGTACATTTGATAACCATTTTAAAACACCACTGTTTCGATGCAACTGCTGGTGAAAGTTTCGTCTCCGAGGGTATTACCAGCCCAGTAGTCAGCACTTCGGTGTTGACATGAATATTAATTATGTGGTCATTATTATAAATTTCCTGATAACGAAACTTTTATCAAATCGAAAAACTAAGGATTTTCTTATCCCTGGAATATATTACCTTAGCCGTATTTGGCACATTTTTGGGAAATGTTGGATCCTCAATGCTTTTTCATTTTGCACTTGTTTGGCTTTTATAACTTTTTTATATGAGCGTCACTGATGAGTCTTATGTAGACGAAACGCGCGTCTGGCGTACTAAATTATAATCCTGGTACCTTTGATAACTATTAATATTCGTTTGATAATTTTGAGTTTGTTACTTGATAATGAACTTTACGTTGTATTTTGTTTTTAATAGAATGGAATAAATTGGATTGTTTACATATGTTTCATATAAGGATAAGATTGAGAATGGAAATGGGGAATGTGTCAAAGAGACAACAACCCGACCATATAAAGAAGTCTATACCAACTCAAATTAAATGATGTTTGTCCTTTTAAAATTTGGTGTTGATGGTTTATCATATCTTTGATAGTCTATATATAGCAATGATGAAATAATCAAAAACTTTTCCCTATCAGATATATTAAAAGCTTGGAATTTTATGCGGCTGTCAACAAGTGAGAGGGTTAGCTAGCTATAAAACCACGAATGGATTACAACTGTCATATTCCTGACTTGGTACAGGTATTTTTGTCGTTGTGTTGATGTCTTATTGATATGTCTTTTATGTCTGATCTAATTTTATTCCAAGGCTTATGATTATAGGTACATTTCATTCATCCAAATATCGATACTACCAAATTTATTTTTCCCTTTCAGATATGTGTTACTTGGGAACGTAACAATTGCAAATCAGTTTAAAAGTACAAATGTTAGTAACTCCCACACAGTTGGTCAGTAATGTTTTTTAATTCGTTTGTATTATGATATGAATAAAAGAATTTGTATAAATCCTGTTTGCACGTTTGGGTATATTGTACCTCGCGGTTTATCCCTAAAGTCACGTTCGAATTAACCTAAGGTAATTCAGTAATACAGTGATTAGCGGTTATAGAATCAACAGACTAGCAATTGTTTTCTGTTATGATTCATAGTCCAAAGTCTACATTATAATATTATCTAGACGTCCAAGAATTCAAATGGCAATTGTATTAAATAATTTAACCATATACTGTCAAGACCAAGGAAATAACATCTGTTAACAAAGATTTATGTCAGACACAAATCTCTGTATCAATTTATGAAGAAAATATTAGAAATATCGACTTTATAATTAAGAAATAATTCATGGAGGTTTGAATTTATACTGATTTTATCCGCTGACGGGTTGGTCCTCAGTTTGTGCAAAATATGTTAACCACGAGCGATAGCAATGGGTAAAATATCGGAATAAAGGGAAATACTCGTGGTAAAATCAGTATAAATTCAAGCCCCCTTTTCATTATTCCGACAACCCATTGTTCCGACAGCTCATTAGTTCGACGGCCCGTTGTTCCGACAGCAAACTAGTACGACAACCCATAAGACCCACAACCCAATAATCCAACAACCCAGTAGTTCGTCACTTAGAAATAATTACTGCGCGGTATCAGGGTGATACAGAATTTGTCTGTTTCATCTCATAGAGAATATTTTGAGTATGTTCCAGAATGAAAACACACGAATAGCGGTGAAATTTACTTCTTAGGAAGACAAGAAGTGAAGGGAGGGTTAGTACAAAATTAAGGTACAAGCTTAATTTCTAAAAAGTTCCGGGCATATAAATGTTAAAAGTATGTCGCACAACCCTATGTATTGACCTTTGAATAAAATAGTAGAGCATACCAACTGTCCAATCTTGCAGAATTCAAAAATGACTATACAGAACTTTTTTCCGTATGGATATACTTTGAATTCCGTATATAATGAATAATGACGTAATAATTATTTGCATACCGCATACGCAAATAAAAATTTATATAGTTTTAATTACGTGTTTATATGAAGAATTGAAATAATGTTTAGGCAATTATCTATAAAGCATCTCGTCAAACAACTTTTAACAAATTCGACGGGGTTAAAATATTAATCGCATTTTCAAGCACATAATCTATTCTGTATATTGGATATTGTGTTGCTTTAATATGACCAAATCAGACCAGCAACCTTAGGGATTTGGTGGGCGATCCTGTGTCTCATTTAAAACAACTTGCGAACTTGCTAGAAAGATAGGCAAACAGAAGCAATCTTTATAGATAAAACAATGCCTATTGGATGTTCTGTGTCTTGCTCTACGTTTGAATTTTATTTTCAACTTTTATTTTTAGCAGTAAGTAATTATAAATATAAAATAAGAAGATGTGGTACGATTGCCATTGAGACACCTATACAATATTTGCATTGTTCAAAAATATTTGTTTATTATTATTACCAGTGAGTAGTTATTCTTGCACGGTTTTTTGTATGATAAAAGATTCGTTGGAAATGGTATGCGTAATTCTTATTTCTTTTGGTTATCGTATATCAAAATACTGAATTGTATTTTCGTTCCTTTTTATTCAGAGTTATGCCTCCTTGTCCTTGTATAAATTTTAAAGGTGTTATGATCTTTGACGTGGTTGAATTATTATATTCTTGGCAATAAATTGACTGAGTGTTTATTAACCGTCCATTATTCCATTAGCCGGTCTGACCATTCTTAATATTATTATGATTGAGAATGTAAACGGGGAATATGTCAAAGATAGAACAACCAGAGTAGAAAGCAGTCCAATGCCATTAAAGGGTCTTCGACACAGCAAGAAAAAACAGAATCCGGGGATGGGCGTCAGTTGCCAGGATAACATCATCATTGAATAAATGTTTTCCTTTATCAAAAACCTTCTTAATTAACGTGACTTTGAACATGAAAAATAAGTTATACATATAGTAGCTATGTTGTCTATTTGTAAATTAAATCTTTTTTACTTAGCCAATCTTTCTTAATATCCTGATTTGTGGTTTACAAACTCCTTGTTGTTTTTTTATATTTACCTTTGTATGTTTTGTTTCAACTGCCCCTCTCCTTGGCATCCGTTTCCCTTATTCATATTCTGTACTTTTTTGTTATATTAATTTGCATGCTTAAATCTTTCAGGATAACAGTTTCATAGTAAATAGTTAGCAACGGTACCAGGCTTATAATATGATACATATGACTCATCAGTGACGCTCAGATCAAAATAGCTAGAAAGCCAAACAAGTACAAAGATGAAGAGCATAAGGACCAAAAATTCCAAAGAGTTGTGCCAAATTCTGTTAAGGAAATATATGCCTGTAAAAAGAAAATCCTTAGTATGTCGAATAATTCATACTTTTGAAAACAGTAAATTTATATAAAAAAAAAGAGACCAGATTATTATTGATATTAATGAAACTGACGAAGTGCTGACTACCAGGCTTTAGCTAGTGATACCCTCAGAAAAGAAACTTCTACCAGCATTTGCAGCGAACGTGTGGAGTAACTAGTTATCAAAGGTTTCAGGCTTATAATCTTAAACGCAAGACGCGCGTTTCGTCTACATAAGACTCGATATATATGCTGTCATTTGATCGATGATTGTAGATGTATAAATGTATTTGCTTATCCTTGAATGCAGTATATTTGGATATCGATTTCGATCAGCAAAACGTGACAAATAAAGGCAACAGTAGTATACCGCTGTTCAAAACTCATAAATCCATGGACAAAAAACAAAATCGGGGTAACAAACCAAAACCGAGCGAAACGCATTAAATATAAGAGGAGGAGAACAACGACACAACACCGAAACGCAACACACACAGAAACAGACCAATCATCAGACAAAACACCACGAGAATAACAAATGTAACATGAAAACCAAATACCTGAATTTGGGATAGACAAGTACCGTGCCACGTCTTATCTCAATGTCTCAAAAATAAGAGAAAACACAAACGACTCAACGTTAAAATGCAACACAAAGAGAAACGAACAATATTATAACAATGACCATCTTCCTGACTTGGTACAGGACACTTTTAAAGGGGAAAAAAAGTGGTGGGTTGAACCTGGTTTTAAGGCATGCCAAACCTCGCACTTTAATGGCAAAGTTAAATATAACATTGAAATGACAACATAATATTACAGGACTACAATACAAATAAATAGGAGAAAACATCCAAAAGAGCCTGTATAGTTTAAATGTAAAGACCCCTTCTTCACTAACCATTGAGTTATATTTTAAATTAAAAACAAATAAAGAAATAAAAAAAAACGAAGAAGGCCAGAGACCGAAACGTTTTAAATAATGGTTTATTACTACAATGCCATTGCTTTTATGTTGATAGACCTAAATATGAAGATTTACTACAACTACCACATAAAATATATAAAAACTTTAAATCATGATCCAAGTAGTGAGTATAAGGTCAGATAAACCAAACTGGAAATACATGGTCACACAAAGAAACTTTACCAGGCATAATAACATTGATCAATGAACACGATAATAAGATAGTTAGCTGAACCCTTCCAGACAGACATGTACAACTTACAAGATTTACGTTTGATGTAGGTGACCTACTGCATAAAGTATACAAGTAACAACCTTAACAAGGAAACATTTCCTTGATTATTAAGGATTTAATTTTTTTAAATTGAGAATGGAAAATGGGAATGTGTCAAAGCGACAACAACCCGACCATATAGCAGACAATAGCCGAAGGCCACCAATGGGTTTTCACTGTAGCGAGAAACTCCGGCATCATAGCTGGAATTTAATTACGTATTCCGAATTACGGGATCATGGATCGTTTGGAAGTGCAATTTTGGTACCCTCACGTTATATAAAACAACGATACAACTGTATCGATCAACATAAAAAGACATGAGTTCAGAGCAAACACAATAAATTAAATGTTCAGTCAATAAGTACAAAATCAAAAACGAAATAATATCAGATACTAAAAAAATTGAAAACGTAGAAGTTTTGGATACAAACACGTTCTATCAATGGGACAAAAAGTTACTAGAAGTTACATTTTTTTTTATCTCTGATTTCATTATTATGATGTAACCTGAGAATCACCCGTAATTCGTTATAAATATACGAATTAACTTGGCAAAAGACTAGAAGACTATATTGGTATAGGTATGCGATATTTTTTAATCCTCATGTACGGAAATAAATGATCGTTATATCTCAAGTTTTATCGTTTCAGAAAAAATTAACTACGACAGTTTCAAAAATATATCATGTAATATATCATGTAATAAATGGTAACGATATTGTGTTTTGACAACACGGTCATAATTGATACTATTAACACACTAATACTTGACTACTGAATGTTAAAATCCAGATTTCATGATATCAACTATTTTCTAAATATTTTTTTTTAAGAGATTTCCACTTTAACGTGGATATGTAAGAGTACATGAAAGCAGATATAGTCTCCAATGTATTTAAAAGACAGATGTTTTATCATCTCCGATGATGTCTGATGAATTCGCGACTAACACTGAAATTAGAAGACATAATCCTTTTGTTGGTTGCTGATTTTGAAAGTCTATTAAAGACATTGTTTTGGTTATGGCACCACTGATTTATCTTTAATGTAGGAATAATTGTTTTACTTCTTTGCGTAGAAAGACGCTCTGATTCTCGTTTTAATAATCGTGATTGTCCTAAAATCTTTGACACTTCTGCTAAAGGTGACGACGCTGTTGTTTGAGTCGATGACCGCCTGCTACTGGCAGATGACGGATGAGTAAGAAAAAATGGAAGACTTTGAACTGATATTTTATCATCCATTTCTGTTTTTTCACGACGTAGTTCCCATTGTTTTTTCTCGTGTGCGTAACTTCCAACAACTTGTACATTGCGCATCGAGGGAGCGCTCTTGCTGACGAGTCGTCTTTGGTAAAATTGACTGTTGTGTGTTTGCAACGCCATCGACGCTTTTGTCGGTTTATGCATTACTACCGGTTTTTCAGGGGGTACATACACATGGGGATTAAAATTTCCTAAACATGGCGACATAGAGGGAGACATTGTTCCATAGCCATCATCTTTACCATTGAGCTTGTCAAGAACATCTGTTAAAGACGATTCGTTATTTTTGTCACTAAGATGTCCTGAATCCGATTCATCGTCTGATGTATTGTTATCTTCCTCTTCACTCTCAATTTCCTTGGGTGGGAGAAGGTGTTTTGGCAAGGGTGGGGGCGGAGGTCGTTTTTCCCATGTTTGTCTCGGCTCCACGCGCACAAAGGGAAACACGTTTTTATTTTTAACATCAATGACCTCAACGATGTGTTCATTTTCAAGGTCAAATGCTAGATCTCGACAACTTCTTTCATAACAGCTTATACGTTTACCTTTTTTGTCCTTTTCTTTTAAATCCTGTAAATGGAGAAATTAAGCGTCATTGTCGCATTTACAATTCGATTATAAATAATCTGTCAATATTTAACGTAATTCTAATTACAAATTTTTGTTGTACGGAATCTTATAAGAAAACAAAAAAGTTATTCATACATAATTTTAATGTGATTTGCAAGAGCTTGCAGCTGCTATTCAGACTTTATAAATGGTGGCCAGTGTCTTAGCAAAAAGTTGAAGAACCAGGGACTGGGTGATGTTAAATAACGTCTCGTCCTTTTCTCTCTCAAAATGTTCATCTGGAGATACCAAGACCTTATTGATAAACATTCCGTATTATATATATAGTGTATTTTATTTGTCTTTGTAACTTAATTCTTTTACTGCAGGTTATTTTTTGGTATAATCCATTTTACGTGGCTCGGTACTTATACATCCCATCGTTATGTTATTACGCTATGGTAAACTTTTGTACTCTTTTCTTTCGTTTTTAATTATGTGTTTTGTCTATGCCTATGCTTTTTTTGTGTTTTTGACATATTTCTATGTTTTATAGTTATTAATACTATAAAACAAATGTTGACTGCTGTACTCCTACTTTTTGACATTTTTACCTATTATGTCTGTTTGTTTTGTTCACACATTGTTGTCAATATAAAGGAATTTTATGTGACTGTTAAAAAAGTGTTTTAGCTACCTACATCAGAAAATGCTTGTACCAAGTCAGGAATATAACAGTTGCTGTCCATTCGTTTGATGTGTTTAAGCTTTTTATTTTGCCATTTGATTAGGGACTTTCTGTTTTGAATTTCGTTATTTTTTTGAATTTTTTTGAATTTTTTGCCAGATTTCTATTCATGAAAAAACATGTATCAATATTCGATGCGCTTACTATCAACACGAGTTTTACAATGTTGAATATACCATTTTCACTATTGAACTCATTTTAACTCGGTGTCGATCCAAAACGAATAGCTTTCGAAACTTACAAAATATTTAGCTTTATGGTTGTAATTTATTCCGACATCTATCAGAAACTCAGCCATTGCTGTTTGTCCTGCTCTAATTGCTATCATCAATAGGTTTTCTTTATACTGGAAGATAAAATGATTTCATAATTTTTTTTTTATAATTTTATTATCGTTTGATTGTGGTGAAGTCCTTTTGATTTCTTTTGTGTATAAGTTCAACATATCAATACATATATGGGAATACAAATATTTTGAAATACTATTAAATTATGATTTTGTTTTTATTGTATTATATATTTCAAATCCCCTTGAGTTAAAAAAAAACCTACTCAAATAGTTATCAAAGGTACAAGGATAATAATTTAGTACGCCAGACGTGCGTTTCGTCTACACAAGACTCATCAGTGACGCTCAGATCAAAATAGTTAAAAAGCCAAACAAGTACAAAGTTGAAGAGCATTGCGGATCAAAAATTCCAAAAAGTTGTGCCAAATACGTCTAAGGTAATCTATGCCTGGGGTAAGAAAATCCATAGTTTTTCGAAAAAATCAAAGTTTTGCAAACGGGAAATTTATTAATATGACCACGTTATTGATATTCATGTCAACTCCGAGGTGTTGACTACTGGGCTGGTGATAGCCTCTGGGACGAAACGTCCACCAGCAAAGGCATCGACCCAGTGGTGTAAATAGTTAGCAAAGGTACCAGGATTATAATTAAGTACGCCAGACCTGCGTTTCGTTTACATAAGACTCATCATTGACGCTCATATCAAAATATTTATAAAGCAAAACAAGAACAAAGTTACTCAAAGATTGATAAATATATAAGGAATGTAATTGTCTTAACTAACGCTACGTAGAAGCCTTACTGTATTTATTGATATGGTTGTTGATACAGTTAAAAAAAAAGGAGCAGATTTTCGAAAATTACCAGGCTACCAAAAAAATGTTTTTCTGATCTTGAAACAATTATAGAAGAATTATACAGAAATTGGATTGTTCAAGTTTTGATAAACGATGAAATTGAAATACTTTGTATTGGTTGAAAGATAAAACGGACATTATTATTTTTTAAATTGTAATTCATAAAACGACCTCTTGCTTACAACAGCATGAAGACATTGTAAAATGCTTATCTAATTATTATGTTTGTTGTAGTAATTAAAACATATAAATATTTTATCATACTACCCATGTCATGTTGATGTCAGCATTCTTTTTATCCAGTGAATTGTGAAGAGTAAGGAAATCGCCATTCCTAACTGCATTATACATGTCCTGTGAATGAATCAAAAACAATTAAAAAAACCAACATCAATTACAAACAGCAGTTAATAAATAAAAACATATGGGTTTATTTTGGAACCAGAAAATAAAAAAAATATGAAATTGACTTTACATATTGTAATTTCATACATTTGAAAGCTGTCTTGTGGTACTCTGACATAACTTTTGGGGTTTTATTATTTAATTTTTTTTTACATAATATGGTTTTGACATTACTTCATGCTGTTTTGATATTAATCTTTATGGTATAGGCATTACTTTACTTGATGCTATTTTGATATTACATGATTTTGGTTACTAATATGGTATTAATTGTTATTACTTCTTAATATGGCTTTGTCATAACTTTTAAATTTGACTTAATTATTATCTAGTGCGGTTGTGTCATCAGGCAATTATATTATTTTTATTCAATTACATTATAACAGTATAATCGTAAGTGTTATGTCGCTTGCTATTAGCACTTATATATCAAAAACGTAATATTAGTTTGTAAGATGAATGAAAAAATAAATTATTTATAAATTTCTTTAAAATCTAAATGCGTATGAAAATGACAATAAATAAAATATAACCTATGATCAATGGCAGTGCGTTTTTGACATAAAAAATAATAATCAATCATTTGCTGTAAAGATAATAATAATAATTTGGACATCAACATTATACAGTTCATTAAATTAAAATTGTCCTTCTTGTAAAATGTCGGTAATACCTGTTTGCGAATCTTTGTCATTCTGATATGCCAGAGTTTGTAAGTAAACTTATCTTAAAGATACCAATATTAAAAAAAAATATGCCAGACGTGCGTTTAATCTACAAAAGACTAACCAGTAACGCTCGAATCAAATAGGTTCAAAAATCCATATTAAACGTTTTTTGCCAAATATAGTTAAGGTAGTTTCTTCCAGGGGAAAAAATCTTCCAAAAATTCGATGTTTTTTTTTTTAAAGTTTTCAATTAAGACCTTAACAATGATAATCCATGTCAACACAAAAGTGATGACTACGTGGCTGGATATACTCTCTTGGAGGAAACTTCCACCACCCAACTGCTTGTAAATAAACTCGTCATAGATACCAGGATGATTCAGTCATTTTCTGTTTCCTACCTCTTTTTCTTCCTTTGTCATTTCTGTTTCCTCTTCCTCACTTTCATCCTCGTCGGTATTATCTTTCTCTTGGACACTTCCATTACTACTTGGTTTTCGTTTCTTTCTTTCCTTTTTATCTTTCAAACCCTATTTGAATTTAAAGTTATATCATTAAGGTTTTGTATGTTTTAACTGGTGGTAATATCTAATACTACAAATGTAATAAAAATAAAAATCGAAATTGAGAATATGCCAAAGAGACAACAATCCGACCAAAGAGCAGAAAACAGCCGAAGAACACCAATGGGTCTTCAAGAGGTGGCCCTTAATTAAAAATGGGTACTAGTTAAGTAAAAATGGACGTCTTTCTTGCATGTATGGATGAATATTTAAAACAAATGATTGAAATGTGTGAAAGCATAATTTTAAAAAATACAGCTGTAACAGATACTAAGGAAATAGGACACCAGATTGTTGTTACAAAGAACTGAAAAGTTGTCGTCTATATAAGGTCATTTTCATAGTTAAATTACATGTGAAAGTGTTTGTGCAAATAACTAATTCAACTATAGCCAAAACCCCAATAATACATCAAAAACACATTCACACACAATATAAGGTTTCTTGTCAAAACAAAATCAGTGTTTAAATCTTCCCGAGTCCGGACAAGAACTTTTGTAAAACATGTAATGCGACATAGAATTATCATACACATCCGTTTCGATGCATAAATTCATTCGGTACAACCGTCACCAGATTAAAAATCATTGAATCTATAAAATATTCAAATTTAAAATTAGAATAGTCGTTTTATGCATAGGCAATATATGTTTTATTAATGAATAAAAGTATTACCATTTAAATTCTAGTGAAAGCACTTAGTGAATAGCTCAGCAGTAATTGATGTTATATGGAAGCAATTCAATAAACTTCGAAAAATATAATATATAAAGTTTTAAAAACCTTTCAGCGTTTGAACAATGTAGTTTTTATTTAGACAAACATGTTAAAATGTCATCGTCAATGAAAAAAAAAAGTTTTAAAATTAAGTGTCTGCATTTGTTCGTACTTAAACATGATTTGAAATAAGATTTATTAATCAATGTGAGCTTATATACAGTACTCAATCTGCACTCTGTGTAACGGGATAATACAATCAATACTCATGCAGATTACAGATATTTGTATGTGTGCTGTAACAGCGTGCACTTAATAGTTGATAGCATACTCCATAAACTGATATGGAGACGAACAATAATGCTAATATATGTTTGGCGCGCCAGACATTGTCTCCAATAATAATGTCATAGAATCGGTAGACATTGTCATCAATAATAATGTCATAGAATCGTCAGACATTGTCATCAATAATTATGTCATAAAATAGTCAGACATTGTCATCAATAATAATGTATTAAAATCGTCAGACATTCTCATCAATAATGTCATAGAATCGTCAGACATTGTCATCTATAATAATGTATTAAAAACGTCAGACTTTGTCATCCATTATGCCATAGAATCGTCAGACATTGACATCATTGATAATAATGTCATAAAATAGTCAGACATTGTCATCAATAATAATGTATTAAAATCGTCAGACATTCTCATCAATAATGTCATAGAATCGTCAGACATTGTCATCTATAATAATGTATTAAAAACGTCAGACTTTGTCATCCATTATGCCATAGAATCGTCAGACATTGACATCATTGATAATAATGTCATAAAATAGTCAGACATTGTCATCAATAATAATGACACAGAATCGCCAGACATTGTCATCAATAATAATGACACAGAATCGTCAGACATTGTCATCAATAATAATGTCATAAAATAATAATGTCATAAAATAGTCAGACTTTGTCATCTATAATAATTTCAAAGAATAATCAGACTTTGTCATCTATAATAATGTCAAAGAATAATCAGACTTTGTCATCTATAATAATGTCAAAGAATAATCAGACTTTGTCATCATAATAATGTCATAAAATAGTCAGACATTGTCATCAATAATAATGTCATAGAATCGTCAGACATTGTCATCAATAATAATGACACAGAATCGTCAGACATTGTCATCAATAATAATGTCATAAAATAGTCAGACATTGTCATCAATAATAATGTCATAGAATCGTCAGACATTGTCATCAATAATAATGACACAGAATCGTCAGACATTGTCATCAATAATAATGTCATAAAATCGTCTGACATTGTCATCAATAATAAAGACACAGAATCGTCAGACATTGTCATCAATAATAATGTCATAATATAATAATGTCATAGAATCGTCAGACATTGTCATCAATAATAATGTCATAGAATCGTCAGACATTGTCATCAATAATAAAGACACAGAATCGTCTGATATTGTCATCAATAATAATGTCATAAAATAATAATGTCATAAAATAGTCAGACTTTGTCATCTATAATAATGTCAAAGAATCGTCAGACTTTGTCATCTATAATAATGTCATAAAATAGTCTGACATTGTCATCAATAATAATGTCATAGAATCGTCAGACATTGTCATCAATAATAAAGACACAGAATCGTCTGACATTGTCATCAATAATAATGTCATAAAATAATAATGTCATAAAATAGTCAGACTTTGTCATCTATAATAATGTCAAAGAATCGTCAGACTTTGTCATCATAATAATGTCATAAAATAGTCTGACATTGTCATCAATAATAATGACACAGAATCGTCAGACATTGTCATCAATAATAATGTCATAAAATAATAATGTCATAAAATAATCAGACTTTGTCATCATAATAATGTCAAAGAATAATCAGACTTTGTCATCATAATAATGTCAAAGAATAATCAGACTTTGTCATCATAATAATGTCAAATAATCGTCAGACATTAGCATCCATTACAATCCTTCCAATTATCATAGAAAGATTGTTATTGGACTCAATGGAGCTATACTTTATATTCTTTAAGATGAAAATGTAAATATAAGTTAAAGCATTAAGTGCCCGATTTTAAGATCAAATTATTGCGAACACTATTTTATCATTTAATACGTCAATTTATAAATATGAATTTCGCTGAATGACTTCGGACCTCGTGCTATCTGAAGGTATATTTTGATAGTAGCTTTTGAATTTTTTTTTATTATTCAAACATTAATGTAATATAAAAAGTACTTAATGATAAGTATTTCAAATCAACCTTGGTGAAATGGTTTATATTTGCATTGTGATGTGAATAGGTTAGCATTTAAAACTTTATCAATATAATTGATTGGTAATGGATGTGTAAATCACAGATAACACCAGTCTCAAAGTCGCCATAATTGTTCAGTTCTTGTTATATTTGGAAACATTGTATGCTTTATATATGGTACAAAGTGTACTTTTAAATCCCTAATCCGTGGAAGTAAAAGTCGGACAGTTGTTCTGAAAAGATGTTAGTTTCTATATTTAGTTTTTATGATTAGATCTGCCGTAAATGTAACTGATAATCCAATCGTAAATAAAAAGGGAAAAGATTAATAAGGTTCAACGAAAAAGTACAAGTCAATAACAAATATAGAGATATAAAATTTACCAAAATACACATATAGAAGTCACCAATAGAAGACATGAAGAGGTCACCACACAGCAATCGTATGAGCAAGCTATGAAGTGTCTCGATTAAAGACAAGGTGGAGTCAACAGACGACCAATTCTTGACAAACTAAAAGAACAAATGTTGAGATAATTGCTTGATTGGTAAGAAACTTACACATACGTAATATATAGAAAAGGGAAAGTGGTCATGTGATAACGGGGTCAGTATGTCAGAGGTGAAGGTCACTGCTATAAATTAGTCCAGGACAAAAATAATTAATAGTAGCTTGACTTTCTCATTCTTGCCGTTGAAATAAAATTTATACAGATGGAAAATAGGAAGGGAGAGAAACATTTATATAGGTCAACAATCAAAATTACTGCTACTTCAAATATTTAAAGAAAATTAAGTTTATGGATGGTATCCTTAAACCACATTCATAGTAAAAAATAACAGAACATTTAATATATTTGCCCATCAAAGCATACTGGGTTTCAAATCACTGAAATATATGCAGTTGGGGGAGCATTATTTGGAGGTGGCAGGTAATCATGTTAGCCACACGTATGTTTCGTAATGAAATCATTAAATTGTAATTACTATATTTGGAAGGAGAGTTGTCTCATTGGGACTCACACCACATCTTCCTATATCTAGTAATAAGATATTTGCAACTTACCTTACAAGGTGTTCTCGATTAATCCAAATTGACGAAACAACATTATTTGAATCGACAGACTTTTACAAATATGGCATCAACAATCTCAGTCCACAACATATTTAACAATTCCATGCAGTGAATATACTTATATAAAATAAGACATACATTACCAATCCCAACAAATATATAAGATACATAAAAAATCTGCCTCAAATTTGTCACATCAAAAATATTCACCTTTTCTTGAGTTCGTTCTTGTTCTTTTGTGTTTGTTGAATTCTTCAATGTCTTCGAATTCTTATCTTCTGGTTTATGTTCTTTATTTTTTTGTTTTCCTGTTGTCTTAATATCTGTAAAGTTGGGCAATTCTGAAGATTTTGAAGATCTTGGTGTGCTGGTTTTGAATTTTACGTCTTCTCCAGCGTCGATCAGTTCGTCTGCGTCGTCTGCCATTTTCATTCTGTTGTTTATTACATTATGTCACCACTGAAATTGAACATGGATTCAAATGAAAAATCTCAGTATATTGATTTATTTATTCCATCGCACCACTGAGAATGGAATAGATCATTACACTTGAAAATAAATATTAAAAAATTTGAATAAGACGTGTTTAAGAAGAAAATAACAGTACACTGTGAAGACGACATATGGATATCTTTTTACCGTTTTGGACACATTTTGTAAAATTTTAATACCTTTGTGTACAACTAGTATCGTAGATCCAAGGTAAGAAATTTTATTTTAATTCTATTAAAGTCTTACAAATTAAACATGAGAAGTCTTGAATTTAAATTTAATTATTTCTTTTAAATTTCAGGTGTTAAAAACTGAAGTGGAGGTGGAATTTTAGCAGTGTTTACGTTAGTTCGAATATGGAACATATGTACATAAATATGTTGAGGCTCAAATAAGGCAATATTCAAGTACAAATTCCTACAAAGAACAGACTATTTTTAGCAATGTCAATGAGATGAAGAAAGAAAGAAAAGAGATCGAGATGTTTATAGGCGGATCCAATGGGTGGCCCAGGGGGCACAGGCACCCCCTTTCGTAGGAAAAATTTGGTTAATTATATAGGTCATCGGTGAAACGTGACTGGAGCGCCCCCTTTTTTTTGGTCAGTCACGGTGGACCCCCTTACAAAAAGTTCTAGATCCGCCACTGAGGTAAGCATATGTTCTTCAACAAAGGACTAGTGTGTTCACAATAACCGCGATTCTTAACAAGTTAATAAACTACAAACTTAAACTCGAAGTCAATTCAAGAGACACAAACTGCCAATAGGACAAGGACTGGAACAAATGTAGTTATTGTAAAAGATTGGCATATTCCTTAGTTGATAGGTCAAACATGGTAAATTGTGTGATAGGAGAAATTCGAATTGTGGTATATCTTATTTACAACCCCTTGGCAATTGCCATAATTCGGCGTATATCTGTCTATTAGGGTAAAACATGATCTTCTCAACAAGTGGAAACGCTAGGGAATTGAAGCAAAAGTGAAGGGGAGTCCTGATCTGGTTTCGATGCAAGATCCCATTTGTCTGTTATTATTGGCTCTTAAATACTAAAGATTAAAAGTTATTATTCTGTTGCTTCACACATCGTTGTCAATATGGAGTTCAAGTTATGCGACTGTTATACAAGTGAGAGGTTTGGCTAGCTATACACCAAGGTTTAATCCTCCTTTTTCTACTTAAGAAAGTACATGTACTAAGTCAAGAATGTGACAATTGTTACCCATTCGTTAGAGCTTTTGATTTTGCCATTTGATAAGAAACTTTCCGTTTTGAATTTTCCTCAGAGTTCGTTATTTTTGTGATTTTACCTTTTCTTCTATCGAGTAGTATGTTTTCTCCAGATCCGTGTTTGACAGTTTAACGATTTTCAAACACATACTATGAAAGGAAATTGCTACGTCGTGATCAAAACTAGCTCAATTGAGCTAATTAAGGATCTGAATTCCTGGCATAGTTTGAAAGTACCATAACTGATAAGGCATAACATAAACAGTCATCTAGCGATTACGACATCTTTGAACAAGTCACAAATACAACCCAATGACACGGTCATGTGATAATCGATATTTATACCTTAGAAATATGGATAATTTGATATTTTCTTGAAATTCAAGAATTTTTATCAAGACAATCTATTAAGAATTATAATTGGGTCATTTATTTTCAACATACTAAAAATGTCGACCTCTTTTATACTATTGAAATACAAAAATGTATATGAAAATCAAAGAACAGTTGGTAGAAATATATTCGAAGAAAAAAACATAAAACTTGTATGACCACAACGGTCATTAAAGGTGTCTCAATCATACTTTATATAATCTCATAAAAGACGGATTAATGGATTAATTTTTGACATCAGGCAGGTATTCTTTCAATCATATTTAAGTCAACATTTTGAGTATTTATAATATTTAGAATTAAAATTTCAATTTAAGTTTTATTGTAACATTTATTATATCAACGTTAACAAAAACGTTTAACTTGGTGCTGACTTCATCTGACTGTCCTTTTGTAAGACTAGATCACATTTTATGATGTGTATTATTATATACATATATAAATATTATCTCCTAGACAAAACCGAAACACGCTGTATAAAGAGAAAAGAACACAATTCTTATAACGTGATATGATAAAACAAACAATGATGAAGTAAGTTCAGGGTTTAAAACTCAACAATTGCTCGACTAGCAGTTAGAAAGCAACAGATTTTCAGTAAATCTCCTAAGATAACAAAATCTGGTTATGAAAAGAACTGATATATTGACTAATATTTTAAGTTTAACATCGATCAAAAAGACAAACAAACGGCCTAAAATGTACTTGAGTTTTGAAGAACGTAATTTAATATGAAATCCTGACAACTACGATAGGGTATACTTTGCTTATTGATTTAATTTGACATTTCTTCCTGAATTCCCAACTCTGAAATCTAAACTAGCATGAATAACATTGAGAAGACTGTATCCATATGATAAAACAGAGCAAGTCCTTCGTGATTGATTGGTGTTTTACACCCTAGCATTGTCCCCTAGCATTGTCCCCTAGTATTGTCTCCTAGCATTGTCCCCTAGCATTGTCTCCTAGCATTGTCCCCTAGCATTGTCCCCTAGCATTGTCCCCTAGCATTGTCTCCTACTATTGTCCCCTAGCATTTTCCCCTAGCATTGTCTCCTAGCATTGCCCCCTAGCATTGTCTCCTAGCATTGTCCCCTAGCACTGTCCCCTAGCATTGTCCCCTAGCATTGTCTCCTAGCATTGTCTCCTAGCTTGTCCCCTAGCATTGTCCCCTAGCATTGTCAAGGCCAAGAAGTGTTTCATATATGATAATCACAAACTGATAATGGGACAACTGCTTGTTGAGAACCCATTCGACTGTCATATGAGAGTAAAGTAGAGGCGACTATTACTCAGTATTAGTGACGCTTAATATTGGTAATGCCGGCTGTGGGACAACTTCCTTGCTAGGAGCACGCCGGCCCACTATCAAGATTTTGAGTATCTGATATATTCGACACAACTACAGAATGGTGGTAGTATTTCTTAGAAGATGAAACTTGTTTCCAATGGCAAATTTATCTGATACCCTTTATTTTTGATTCGTAAAGTATGTGCATACCCAAGAAACAACTCTCAAATTGAAATAAATTTGGATTTTTTTTTTAAAAAAATACCAAAATGTTAGTTGCAAAATAATCATACCCCATAAGGGATTAAAATATGCCAACAAAAGTCAAAAGAGTAACCTTCTATTCAGGCAAGAAGTTAGAAATAGCGTTCTAAGTCTCATTTTGGCAGTTGGTAAAACATAAATGGCTAGCTTTTGTAGTAATCAAGGCCATTGATGGCGGCGTAAAATAAAGCCTATACACTTTAGGGCACGATAAGTACACTAACTAACATGTCCGTGTCACTGCACATAAAGGAACGATTTAATAAACATATATATAATTTTAATAGATCAATTTATCTTTAAACAAGTGAGATATGCTTATATAATTTATGGAACTGTATCAAAAAGTGTTTAAGTGTTATTACGATAGAACATTAAGGTTTTAATAACCTTGTTACATTTTACCACTGATTTTTTTACAATTAAATCAGATTAGTTTAAAGTTATAACTGAATTACATTTGAAATTTACACTGCGTCGTAATCGTTTAATTTCTAACTTTTTTGGCTACGGCATGGGAATTACTTTTTCATGTCAAGATGAACTATTTTTGAATAACTCTTATTATACAAAGATTAACCTCTGTGCTATGGTCTGAATTAGTCTTTATTAGAATAAATCTAGTTAGAAATAAACACAGATTTTGTGTTTCGGTGTACATGCTATCATCGAAAAGAGACCTCCACCGTCCACTGGGAGCTTTTAAAACTTGTTCGACAACTTTAACAGGTATGCCATAGGACCTCCAAATCAAGAGTTCTTTTTCTAATTTCCACCCTTCAAAAAGCCAGCCGAGACTATCAAACATATGGTAGCTCATAAGTTTTATATAAGGGGCAGTCAAAAAGGAAATGGTGTATATCCTCACTATCTTACTCACATCGACATAGTTGATCAGATATAATAGCCCGCCTGAAATAATCTAGACCGAGTAAAAACAAGGAAGTGTATAGTATTGATATACAAATCCTTGGTTAAATCAATATATAATTTTCTATGCCATATAAAAACAAATTTCGAAGACCATATAAAAGACGAGTAGTCGATCACGATTTCCAGTGCCGTTGTTTATCTATTCCGATTTGAAGTTGATAACGAATCTAATTTTCCAAAATAAACTATTTAGGACTATTGTTCTGAATGTGATAAAATATTTGCAGTTTTAAACTTTTTCTACGTCTTTTAGGGTTATAAACAAGAGTGGCCTCAATAATTTGGAGGAAAACGAGAAAAGAGAAAATATCGACGGTATACATGTAAAATCAGGGGTTGTCACTTAGTGCAGAATTCTCAAAACTAGATTGTTTAACTTATTAGTGTTTTGGTCTGAGCTACTTTCTTACCTTTAATATGCAGAACAAATTACAACATATGCTGAAAAAGGGTCCAATATCCAGAGAAAGCTTTAGTAAAATATTGTTAAATTCCGATATAGCTTGCTTTAGTGTTAAACAGCGTGAAATCCCCAATTAAAGTATTATCCCTTTTCTATAAGAATTCCTGTGGATGTCTGCCGTTCACAGAAGAAAATTAGGTAAGAATACGTGTAGGATTTGTGTAATTAAATAGTTTAAATACAATTCACAAAATTATATTCTAAATGGTGTCCTTTGAAATATTGAGTTTAAAATTAGAGACCTTTTAAAAAGTCCTCTGTATGTCTTTAAATGATTTTCAAAGATAACCAATTGTGTGTTGACTTGTGACATTCTTAAGATAACGCTTACAAATATGACAATGTTTTCATTTCATATCTCTATTTATCCTGTTTAGAGTATGTTAACAAAATGTTGAAGATTCTTTTTATCTGTTTACAGGTGCTAAAATAGACGTCTTATTGATATTTTGAAGACTAGTTGTGCGTTCTCAAAAAAAATCTATTGTAGCATTATATTGAAAGCTTCGAAAAAGAAGAAATGACGTACAATGTAGCAAATTTGATATACAACATTTCATACCGTTGCAGCTCCGTCGAAAAAAAACCCAAACCAACGTGTGTGTATCAGAGGAGGATTTAGATCCCCCCCCCTTTTTGGGAAAAAATAGGTTTGGCATATAGGGAATCACTGAAGCGTGACTGGAGCGGCCCCCTCTTAGGTCAGTCAGTGGGCCCCCACTTATGAAAATTTCTGGATCCACCACCAACTTATGTAGATGTATACCTGTTTTCTAAGCTCAGTCAGAGCAATTGTTCAGACCTGCATAAATCTAATAACTCGTTTTTTGTCTTTGAAATTAGTAAATTTATTGCATTATTATGATAAATATTCATGAATCATATCTAAGCAGAAGAAAAAACAAAGAATATTATTGATTGTATAGACAGCTAACATTTGTACCTTTGACATTTTATTATTTAATCGGAACTGATAACGAATTGTACATCGTATGAAAAATTGAACATAGAATTGATTTATAAAATGGCAAACATCAATATCTGTTATACTTTTCAAAAAAGGAATTCTTGCAGAAAATTACTTGATAGAAGTTATTAAGTTTTTATTGATTTTTAAACCAAATACGATAATTAATGGTATCAATCTACAAACCTCAATATTTCCTTGTTTGCCAATGAAGTGCGGAGATTACCAAAAGTGTATAATGAGAATTGAAGAAAAACCCAGGAAATGGATTTATTGGAATGAAGTTCATGAACAATTACTTCCTATTTATAATTAGGACGCTGATATCGAGTAATTGCAGAAACATGTTTAATGATTTAGCATTTCCGTGGAGATTTCCTGGAAAAGAATAATATATGGTTTATTTCCAACATTTCATAAAAAGAAACCAAAATCGAGCAAAATCTTCATCTAGACTTTCTCTCAAATTGCTTCTCATGATAAGAATGTCGTCATTAAAAAATGGCACAAAAACACTACCAACAATACGAAAGAGCGAGTACAAAACATTTTCCAAAAAAAAGCCCTTGCATGGTCATGATATTTTGGTTTTATGCAATTAAACATTTTTCGGTTGGTTTACATAAATTTTAGAATGAATAGGGAATATGTCAAAGAGAAACCAACCCGACAAGACAGCAGACAACAGTAGAAAGCCACCAATGGGTCTTCAACACAGAAAATTCCCAAACCGAAGTTTGTCTTCAGCTGTCCCCTAAATGAAATTGTGTACTAGTTCAGTGAAAATGGACGTCCCACTAAACTCAAAAACATATAAATATACTAAAATAAAAAAAAACATACAAGACTAACAAAGGCCAGAGGCTCCTAACTTGCGACAGACGAAAAAATACTGCGGGGTATATACAGTTCTAATGTTCCTTAAAACATATGAAGTATGTCTACTGTTATATGCTGATATTGGGGAATATTCAGTATACAGAAGTATGAAGGAAGCAAACCATCTAAAAACTGAGTATTCAAAATAAAGCGATTTTAAGAGTTACATGAAATGTATTCAACAATCTCAGTTGTGTCCTAGCCAGCCAGTCTTTACATATTATAACAGAACTTTGGTTACCGTTTTAGATTTTTCTACATCTTAAATCAGCTGATTTTTCTGTATCGTAATTCAGCTATTTTTGTGATTGACCATCGAAAGAAGAAATAAAAATCAACGAAATATCAGGTTTATAGTACTTTCTAGGTAAAAAAAATAAATATATATATATATATATATAATTCCTACGTCCAACATAAACAGACGGTTGGAAAAAACATGCTCACTTCTGGATATTCTCCGGAAAGAAACCATTTTTTAAATTAGTTATTCATATTTATTGATACTCCCCATTGGTGCAAAATTATTCATCATATAGATTTAATTAAATAAAATTTCAAATACTTGTTACACTATCAAAATATTCAACTAAAATTTAGTAGGAACATTTTTTCTCAACTTTAGAATTGTAAAATGTAAATGTCTAAGAGCTTACCTGACAGTACGAACTTGTCGGATATTCTAGTGTGAATTACCTGCATAAAAACATAATTGATATATCACGCTATGTGAAATTCATTAAAATTGAATTTTATAGTACTTTAACAATAATTCAAATTTAAATGTTCAACGATAAAAAGTTCAACTAACCTTGGATGTCCTATACTAAAGGTGTATAATATATCCAATCATCTGCCAAGATACAACTTTTCACAGATTTAATATCATATTTTAATATATTTGAATTCGCAATATCTAGTTCTTTAATCTAATAAAATTACTGTAAGCTTGTCAATCATGTAGCCCTTTGAATTTTTGCACACCGTGGATAACGGGAGAGGATATCGATCTAAGATCGATGTTTGGGTTGGGTAGATGCCAATTGGTAGCGTACTCTAGGTATATCAATAAGTCTTACACCTTGACAATTAAGACTGTATGTAAATATACTAATATTGACAATTTAAACGGTGCAAATCAAACTTTATTGGCGTAATATGCTATCCTTAATGTTTGTCATAGGTTTAAAAGATTTAATTTAAAAGGTTGAATTTTGATTGGGACGTTGACTTCGCTACTCAACTTTTTAACTAAGTTCATGCATATATATATTATCTATTATGTAACATTTCAATTCAAAAAGACATCTAGAAGAGCTCTTAAAGTTCTCTTGGCTCCAAAAACGTATGTAACCGTTTTACACATAAAACTAGGAGATGTGGTATGACTGCTATTTCATGAAATCATGCAGTAAGATTTATGGACTATACCAAGACCGTTTTAGATACACACATAACTGTGCACATTCGTCTGATAGACTTTTTTTTAATGTAAAATATGCATTGATAATTGTATAAACCCTTTTCGAAGACCGAAAGCACATACACGTCGAATCTTAAAATAGAATGAAATGTTAAATCCTCTTTGGTTTGAACTTCTGGTGACATATTGTGTAATGATGGTATACTTTTTGTCTTCTTTGGTGTAATAACTGTGCCAAGATTCTGATTTTCAAATCATTGCAAAAATGAATGCATGTGTTTATAGTACACGGATGCCCCACTCGCACTATCATTTTCTATGTACAGTGGATCATGAAATTTTGATCTAAAGTCTAATTTGGCATTAAAATAAAAAAGATCATATCAAAGGAAATATCCGTTTTAAGATTCAAGTTGATTTGACTGCAACTTTATCAAATAAATTGAGAATGGAAATTAAAGTCGCGTTCAGACGTCTAAATGAGGTTCGCTTGTCATGTTTTGGAATGTTTGGTCAGATTTTTGGAATCCTCTGGTTTTATCCATTTGAATGCCTTAAAAATTTTGCCCATTGACCCCCATTTGTCTTTTTATAAAACTTTTGCATATATAATAAGCCATCTGTAAAAGTCTTACAAAATCTTATTTAGTTATTAATACTTTTTGAGAACTTTAATTTGTCAATGATAGAGCTATGAAAAATCAAAAGAGAACATTTTCTCGCCAAAATGGCCAATATCTCGAAAAAAGCGCATTGACCTCTATATATTTTCTCCTGTTTTTTAGTTCCTAATTAATCCCCTATCAATATATAATAGTTTTACGAAAAGCTATTTATTTTGAAACTGAGTAGCAAACTTCCTTAATACCGAAATAATACACATTATGTGTACAAGTTATCATTTTGTACAAATTATAATTTGTACCAAAAAATTGTATACTTACCTCAATTAGTTTGTTACATGAGTTAATGTTAAGATCATGCGAACAGAGATGTTTTTGATTCGCTGTGGGTGTTTGTTTTCTCTCTTGGTTTGTATGACCAAAATTGAATCACGAGTTATGAAAAACGACGATTTACTGATGCCTCTGGTTTTTACGTAAAGTTTCATATTTTTTAAACAAATATTAACATTCAGTATTTATCATTTAAAGCACACATTGAAATACCGAAACACTTTTTACTCGGTTGACGAAAACCTCCCTACCGATACTCTTGCTGTAACATTGGCCATACCAATACTCCTAATGTAACATGACCCTAGTAATGCTCACGATTTCAAATGGCCCTACTAAAGCTTATGATGTAACATGGCTCTACCAATACTCCTAATGTAAAATGGCCCGGGGCCCCCACTAAGGCTCATGATGTAACATGACCCTACTAAACTCATGATGTAACATTGCCCTACAGCTCATGATGTAACCTTGCCCTACAGCTCATGATGTAACATTGTCCTACAGCTCATAATGTTCTATTGCCCTACAGCTCATGATGTAACATGTCCCTACTAATGCCCCTGATGTAATATGGCCCTACTATAGCTTATGATGTAACATGACCCTACCAATACTCTTAATGAAACATGGCCCTACTAAAGCTCGTGATGTAACATGGCTCTACCAATACTCCTAATGTAACATGTCCCTACCAATACTCTTAATGTAACATGACCCTACAAAGGCTCCTACTATATCATGGCCCTACCAAAGCCTTTGCTGAAACATGGCCCTACCAATACTCCTGATGTAAAATGGCCCAACAATGATCGATACTGATGAAACATGGCCCATCAATGATCGATACTTATGGAAACATGGCCCACCAATAATCGATACTAATGAAACATGACCCACCAATGATCGATACTGATGGAAACATGGCCCAACAATGATCGATACTAATGAAACATGGCCCACCAACGCACCAATGATCGATACTGATGAAACATGGCCCATCAATGATCGATACTAATGAAACATGGCCAACCAATGATCGATACTTATGAAACATGGCCCATCAATGCACCAATGATCGATACTGATGAAACATGGCCCATCATTGATCGATACTCCTGATGTTACATGGCCCACCAATGATCGATACTGATAAAACATAGACTATCAATGATCGATACTCCTGATGTAACCTGGCCCACCAATGATCGATACGGATGAAACATGGCCCACAAATAATCCATACAAACGAAACATGGCCCACCAATGCACCAATGATCGATACTGATAAAACAAGGCCCATCAATGATCGATACTAATGAAACATGGCCCACCAATGCACCAATGATCGATACTGATGAAACATGGCCCACCAATGATCGATACTAATGAAACATGGCCCACCAATGCACCAATGATCGATACTAATAAAACATGGCCCACCAATGATCGATACTAATGAAACATGGCCCACCAATGCACCAATGATCGATACTCCTGATGTAAAATGGCCCACCAATGATCGATACTGATGAAACCTGGCCCATCAATGATCGATACTCCTGATGTAACATGGCCCACCAATGATCGATACTGCTGAAACATAGCCCATCAATGATCGATACTCCTGATGTACCCTGGCCCACCAATGATCTATACTACTGAAACATGGCCCACCAATGATCGATACTAATGAAACATGGCCCACCAATGCACCAATGATCGATACTGATGAAACATGGCCCATGAATGATCCATACTAATGAAACATGGCCCACCAATGATCGATACGTGGCCCACCAATGCACCAATGATCGATACTGATGAAACATGGCCCATCAATGATCCATAATAATGATGTAACATGGCCCACCAATGATCGATACTGATGAAACATGGCCCATCAATGATCCATACTAATGATGTAACATGGCCCACCAATGATCGATACTGATGAAACATAGCCCATCAATGATCGATACTCCTGATGTAACCTGGCCCACCAATGATCGATACTTATGGAAACATGGCCCACCAATAATCGATACTAATGAAACATGGCCCACCAATGATCGATACTTATGAAACATGGCCCAGCAATGCACCAATGATCGATACTGATGAAACATGGCCCAACAATGATCGATACTGAAGTAACATGGCCCACCAATGATCGATTCTTATGAAACATGGCACATCAATGATCGATACTGATGAAACATGGCCCTACCAACGCACCAATGATCGATACTGATGAAACATGGCCCAACCAACGCACCAATGATCGATACTGATGAAACATGGCCCTACCAATGCTCCTGGTGTAATATGAACTTACCAATACTCCTTATGTTACAAGGCCCTACCAAAGCACCCAATGTAACATGGCTCTACTTAAGTTCCTTGTGTAACATGAACCTACCAATACTCCTGGCCTCACGGTTATAAAACTTTCGAGCATGATTTTTGTACTCAGACTTGAAAATCAACCAATCAAATTGCTGGATTTCATGTTTCGAGTATGATTTTTGTGCTCCGACCACTGAGCAAAGTTTTATGCCTTCAAGGCCTGATATAACAATGCCCTATCAAAGCCTCTAATGATTATACACAAGAGTGCATACGTTGAAATGTCTCGCCTTCTTTACAAATCATTGATATTATGTTGTTGATAATCCTAAATATAAAGGTGTATTACAACTGTCTCATAAACTAAACATTAACCAAGACAAGAGTGCACACGCTGAAATGTCTCGCCTTCTGTACTAATCATTGATATTATGTTGATAGTCCTAAGTATAAAGCTTTATTAAAAACTGTCACATAAACTTAACATTAACCAAGTTAACTAATCAAAGACCAATGAACCATGAAAATGAGGTCAAGGTCAGATGAACCATGCCAGGAAGACATGTACAACTAACAATGCTTCCATACAACACATATAGTTGACCTATTACTTATAGTTTAAGAAAAATAGACCAAAACACAAAAATTTAACTCTGAGCAATGAACTTTGAAAATGAGGTCGAGGTCAAATAAAACCTGTGCGAATAACATATAGATCATAAAATATTTCCATACACCAAACATAGTTGACCTATGGCATATTGTATTAGATAAAAAGACCAAAACTCAAAAACTAAACGTTGACCACTGAACCATGAAAATGAGGTCAAGGTCAGATGACACCTGCCAGTTGGACATGTACAACTTACAGTCCTTCCATACACCGAATATAATAGCCATATTGCTTATAGTATCTGAGATATGGACTTGACCACCAAAACTTAACCTTGTTCACTGATCCATGAAATGAGGTCGATGTCAAGTGAAAACTGTCTGACGGGCATGAGGACCTTGCAAAGTACGCACATACCAAATATAATTATTCGATTACTTATAATAAGAGAGAATTCAACATTACAAAAATCTGAACTTTTTTTTCAAGTGGTCACTGAACCATGAAAATGAGGTCAAGGACATTTGACATGTGACTGACGGAAACTTCGTAACATGAGGCATCTATATACAATATATGAAGCATCCAGGTCTTCCACCTTATAAAATATAAAGCTTTTAAAAAGTTAGCTAACCCCGCCCTATGTCGAGCTTTCTGCAACAAAAGTTGCAGGCTCGACAAAAACTAAACATCGACCAATGAACCATGAAAATGATGTCAAAGACAAATGAACCATGCCAGGCTGGCATATACAGCTAAAAATTCTTCCATACAACAAATATAGTTGACCTACTGCTTATAGTAAGAACAATAATGTGTCCATAGTTCACGGATGCCCCACTCGCACTATCATTTTTTATGTTCAGTGGACCGTGAAAATGGGGTCAAAACTTTAATTTGGCATTAAAATTAGAAAGATCATATCATAGGAAACATGTGTACTGAGTTTCAAGTTGATGTAACTTAAACTTCATGAAAAACTACCTTGACCAAAAACTTTATCCTGAACTTTGCACTATTATTTTCTATGTTCAGTGGAACATGAAATTGGGGCCAAAACTATAATTTGGCATGAAAATTAGAAATATCATATCATGGGGAACATGTGTTCTTAGTTTCAAGTTGATTGGACTTCAACTTCTTCAAAAACTTCCTTGACCAAAAACTTTAACCTGAAGCGAACGGACGCACAGACGGACGAACGAACGGAGGCACAGACCAGAAAACATAATGCCCCTCTACTATCGTAGGTGGGGCATAATAAACAAGAATGTGTCCATAGTACACCGATGCCCCACTCGCACTATCATTTTCTATGTTCAGTGGACCGTGAAAATGGGGTCAAAACTTTAATTTGGCATTAAAATTAGAAAGATCATATCATAGGGAACATGTGTACTGAGTTTCAAGTTGATGTAACTTTAACTTCATGAAAAACTACCTTGACCAAAAACTTTATCCTGAACTTTGCAGTATCATTTTCTATGTTCTGTAGAACATGAAATTGGGGTCAAAACTATATTTTGGCATGAAAATTAGAAATATCATATTGATGCGAATTTACAGTTTAATAAGGTTATAATATTTCTACAGTTGTATATTTTTCGAAACCTCTTTGAATTTTCCATTTGATCTCTTCGTCATTGAAAACAGCATTAAAAATTATCCCTTTATCCTTGGTTGCTATCAGACGCTTTACCTGTATAATTGTTGCTAGGGTGCTCTCTTCGAGGTCCGCGTTCGAAGTATAAATAGTGGGTAGCTATTCAGTTCAAATCGTGCAAGGGCTGTATAGCCAGTCAAGGTCGTTAAAAACTTCCATTTGTTGTTCAAATCGTCATTTGTACCGAAGACAGCAGACAGTTAACATCGGATAGGTTGGAAAGGAAGAAGTGAATAGCAGGCAGACGGTTTAGTTTAAGTAAAAGTGAAGTGCTTGGAACCTGCGGAAAGAATATAGAAAGGGCTGAGACTGTTGGTTCGGTACAGATTGTCCAAACAGGGCTGGTGCTAAGGTTTTGCGTCTCACATCTCTCACTATTGCAGTGAGTGTTTGCTGACATACCATGCCTTAGTGCTGCCCTGTTGTTCAGACAGTTATAGACATGTTTATTTAATAAAGTTTCATATGAAAGTTTACACCAGTTTGAATAGTCTCCATACATTCGTTTTATTCAGGTTTAGCCCCGTTTTAAACATTTAGGTTTCAGACCAGTTCCAAACATTTAGGTTTTAGACCAGTTCCAAACATTTAGGTTTAAGACAATAGTTCCAAACCGTCTGACCAGTTTCATACATTTAGGTTTCAGACCCGTTCCATACACTTAGATTTCAGACCAGTTTCATACATTTAGGTTTCAAACCAGTTCCATACATTTGGGTTTCAAACTATAGTTTCAAACAGTTGGTTTAAACAGTATCGGACTGAAAGGGTTTTAAACGGTTTTAATTCAACAAGTTCGGGTTAGGTTGAGAGGTGTTGAAATTCGTTTTATGTAGTATAGTATTTGTTTCATATTTGATAGTGACCGTGTAAACTTTTTATTGACTTTAGAACTTTTGAATTGCTTTTCAAATCCCAGGAAACTGGTACGAACCCGATGATAAAAATATATAGACGTCCCCGTCCGGCTACACGTTACAATATCATGGGGAACATGTGTACTAAGTTTCAAGTTGATTGGACTTATCTTCTTCAAAAACTACCTTGACCAAAAACTTTAACCTGAAGCGAACGGACGCAGAGACGGACGAACGAACGAACGGAGGCACAGACCAGAAAACATAATGCCCCTCTACTATCGTAGGTGGGGCATAAAAACAAACCAAAACACAAAAACTTAACACTTGGCAATAAACCGTGAAAATGAGTTCAAGGTCAAATAAAACCTGTGTGACTGACATATAGAACATTAAATATATCCATACACCAAATATAGTTTATCTTTTGCATATAGTATTAGAAATACAGGCCAAAATTCAAAAACTTTACTTTGACCCATGCAAATGAGGTCAAGGTCAGATGACACCCACCAGCTCGACATGTACACTTTACAATCATTCTATACACCAAATATGGTAGACCTATTGCATAGAGGATAAGAAATACAGGCCAAAACTTAAAACTTTACTTTGACCACTGAACCATGAAAATGAGGTCAAGGTCAGATAACACCTGCCAGTTAGATATGTACACCTTACAGTCCTTCCATACACCGAATATACTAGAACTATTGGTTATAGTATCTGAGATATGGACTTTACCACCAAAACTTAACCTTGTTCACTGATCTATGAAATGAGATTGAGGTCAAGTAAAAACTGTCTAATGGGCATGAGGACCTTGCAAGGTACCTAATACTAAATGCAGTTATCCTATTTCTACTAAGAGAGAATTTAAAATTACATAAAATCTTAAGTAGTCACTGAACCAAGAAAATGAGGTAAAGGACTTTGGACTTGAGATTGACCGAAACTTTGTAACATGAGGCATCCATATACAAAGTATGAAGCATCCTGGCCTCTCGGTCATCAAACTTTGCTCAGTGCTCGGAGCACAAAAATCATGCTCGAAACATGAAATCTAGCAATTTGATAGGTTGATTTTCGAGTCTGAGTACAAAAATCATGCTCGAAAGTTTTATGACCGTGAGGCCAGTACTCAGACTCGAAAATCAACCTATCAAATTGCTGGATTTCATGTTTCGAGCATGATTTTTGTGCTCCGAGCACTGAGCAAAGTTTGATGACTGAGAGGCCAGGTCTTTCACCTTTTAAAACATAAGCATTTAATCAGTTAGCTAAAGCTGCCACCGCTGTTGCTGCATCACTATCCATGTTAAGCTTTCTGTGACAAAAGTCGCAGGCTTGACAAAAACCCTTAAAATGTTCCTGATGAAAAATGGCTTTACCAAAACTTATGATATAACATTAACCTACCAAACCTAATGATGCTACAAACCCAATAAATGATTTCCACATGGACACATCATTGTAGTTCACATTGGATTAGACTTTTAAAAGGCTCCAAAGAGCTTAGTAAGCTCAATTGTTCTCTATCAACCAAGTTTCTGTGAGATTTTCAAATATCAAGAGAAAATAAAGTTTTTTAATAAAAGACCTAATAAATTTGTGTTCAAAATAGCCTGATAAATAAGAGGAAGTGGACGGGAACTGGGCCTTGTGAGCTAAAAATGTCACTTATGAATAAAGTTTGGCATATATCTAAATAAACAAGTATAAAACAGTTAGTATTATATGAATGTTCTATATTTCATCAATATCTACAAGCACACTTAACAGATCAGTATTATACATAAATAGATTTTTATATAAAACAAAACTCAACAGGATGTTAAATGTAAAGACAAGAAAAACATATATGAAGTGTTAGAAAATTCATCAAGTTGTCCAGAAATCCAACTCTTAATTAGTTATGTTATAAGTAATGGACTTACAACATTAAATATGGTAAAATGATACAGACCAATAAACATATGCATTCTACAATGTAATGTATTAATTATGTTCTATGTGCCAAACTCCACTATCTACCTTCACTGAATCTACTGCTATAATTCTTAATGCTAGAGAGGGGTGGATAAAGCCATTTTTTAAGGAGGGTCCTATCCCAGGATAAAGGGGGGTTTGAACTATATGTCATTATTCAAATGCATTGATCGCCAAAAAGGGGGGATTCCAACCCCACCCCTGGATCAGCTGCTGCTAGAGCTATACAGTATACTAGAAGCTTTAAAGAGTGTGCATTGGTCAAGTACTATCAATGTCTTTATTGAATGACTACTCTAATGTTTTCCAATATCTTTAGCAGTATCCCATCCTTTACAGATTTATCAATGCATTTTTAATATCAAACTTTAGATTTACGTTAAGGGTTGTAGCTGTGTCTTATAACAATCCTGACCCAGACATTTTTTTTTATTCCTGCATTTCTGGCTTTGTATTAGGATATAATTATGACTTACAAATAACCTAAATATTTTATTCAAATTGACCATATATTGGAACATTATGGCCCTTCATAAATTATACTTGTAGTGAACCTTTTTGTTTGTTATAAGATCAAACTTTTTGAAGAAGACCTGCAAAGCACACTTTCATTTAAGCTTGCTTTTAAATGGGTTGCATGTATGAAATGTTTTCTCTGGTGATTTTAGACAGAAGATATAATTTGATGACAGTATTTGACATGGACATAGTTCAATTACCTAAGTAATTATCAGAATAGTTAAGGAACAAATAAACACAAATCACACAAGTATTAGAAATAAAAAATATACAAGACTTTAAAGCTGCCATATGATATTTTAGTTAATCTCTTAAAGCTAAGGTTTTTGGTCAGGTTTTTATAAAAAAACCACAGACATGTCCAACTTACTTCGAAGCAAAATCTACAAGTTTTTGATGGAATATGTATATGAAGAAAACAAAATAAATTTGTTGAAGGCTTCTAAAACTATTATTATCTATTTCTAACTGTCATAGAATTGAAGTGACATAATTAGTTGACAAATAATTGAAGTAACATAAAAAGTTGACATAGAGTTTAAGTGACATGATCAGTTGACATAATCAGTTGACATATAATTGAAGTGACATGATCAGTTGACATAGAAATGAAGTAACATAATCAGTGACAGTTGACATAGAAATTGAGGTGACATAATTAATTGACATGGAATTGACGTGACATTATCCATTGATATAGAATTGAAGTGACATGATCAGTTGACTTAAAATTAAAGTGACATAATTAGTTGACAAATAATTGAATTGACATGATCAGTTGACATAGAAATGAAGTGACATAAAAAGATGACATAGAATTGAAATGACATATTCCAATGTACAGAAATCAAGTAACATAATAAAACGAGAAACTATATACAAAGATAACAAATAACAAATACTGTACAATAACAAAGACTAGGTTTTATATAATCTCTTATATTATAAAGACAAGTGTGTGGAAACTGTTTTATCTGATCTTACTACTGCAATATGTTAGAACAACTTTGTTATAATGTTGTCATACTAAGGTTTGTTTAAGATGATAATTAAGATATAAGTAACTTAACAGGGTGAAAAGAATTTATATATTTTGTAAGATACTTTATCAAATAGGATGTACATGTATCAAGGCATCATGGAACAAATGCATTTTTTTCTCATAAAAGAAAATCTTGCAATGTACCAAACCTTATAAGCTGCCAATTAATCATAGATAATAAAATCTTTAATGTTGCACCTTTTAAAAGTTCAAATTAACAAAACCATTTTTAAAGGAATTTTGCCAGTGAAAAATCTGGGAAAAAGGTAAAGTTAATTAATTTTAAAAAAGTTATTGAAATATCTTGCCCTACTTTGTGGTTTATTTGTTTTAAATATTCACATTGCCAACATTTTATGATGTAATGTAAACTGTATCATACATTTCAGTTTTTTTTTTACATAACATTATGCAGCTCTATCTGTGTCTTTAATATTGGAATACACAAACTCTTGCAGTGTTGTGTAAAATAAACCCTATATTTAATTACAAAAAAAATTGTTCTATGAGAAAATAAGTTACTTCCAAATAAATTTCTAAAAGACAAAAAATTGTTTGAGGTTTTCCTCAAATCAAGCTTGAAAAAAAAGAGTAAATAATTAGCTCAGAAAGGCAACAGATTTTAAATGTACTGTAAGAATCACAAATACATATTTAAGAATGTATATTTTCAGAGCAGAATGAGACCTAAAGCTGAGGAATAAATTTACAAAACCTATACAATCGATTTTCATGATCTACCTCTACATATCATAACACACTGCAGAATTACTTTAAAAAACATGATTTGCCCTGGATTGTGTACATGGTGTATGTGAGAAAGTATTTACAATGTAAACAGGTACATATTTTACATAAAAACAACTTTAACAAGTAATATAACAAATAATGTGTCTTCACAGATCAAATTAAAAGCACTTCAAAATGCTATAACATTTATATATACATTCACAAAAATATTAAAATATGGAAATATTAAAAAAAGATCTGTTTGTTATGTTTCATTTCAAACATAGTTGGTAGCCCAGGGGCGATTCCAGCCATTTAAAAAGAGGGGTTCCTAACCCAGGACAAAGGGGGGGTCCAACTATATGTCCCCATTCAAATGCATTGATCGGCCAAAAAAAAGGGGGGGCCCCCCTCTGGATCCGCCACTGTAGCCTCCATGTGTTACATTTGCATGTAAACACATAAAATTGGTGGTAGCTTTATCTACATTCTTGCTCATTCATTTTCCAGGTACACACATGTTGTTTTTTTAAATATGTTTTTTACATATATAAATACAAACATGCATTTGATTTTATTTAACATGAAAAAGGGACTTTTAAATTCCTATTATAATTTATTCATACCCCTTTGGTTGGTCAAAGACCCTTGCTAACAAACAAGGAAGCTGTGTTACACGAAAAATGAATGTAAGCAAATATAATCAAATCTTACACCCAAAAATTTAATCATCAAATGGGCAGAAATTTTATTCACCAACCAAGTCACACTTTGAATGCAAAAAAACTAGTTTTACCCTTAGTTCATTTTTTGATATTTTCTCTTTCCTCCTCTAAAAATCTGATTCCACCAACTGGTCTTATGATGATTATATAAAAGCCCTTGTACGTGGTGCAATGATGGGCAAATTCCCTATGAGTAACACAGGTTAAATTAAAGTGTCTTTCACACAATTGGTTTTCTCAATATTCTGACAGATCTTCACAACCTTTTGTTTCACTGGCCTCATATATAACAGTTTACATATGTTTGTAAATTTACACATCACAGAAACTTATTACTGTAAATAACCTATTATCGTTGATACTAAATTTTGCATTTAGTCCTTTCTTACCCATTTTGTGATTTGAAAACCCAAGTTTTACATATTTGTGATGTTTTATGTGAGCATTATTTTTCTACTCACGAAAATAAGTCGGTTTACAGTATCATTATAAATCCAAATGACCCAAGGAGCAGATAGTCATTAGACTTAATCAATAAAATGACCTATAATTTCTGCAGTTACTTAATAGTTTGAATACATAACCTTTAACTTTGATTACCAAATGATATAAGTGTGTAGCCTGTAGGTTCAATCAATAATTTTGGTTACCTTGCTTGCTAGCTGAACTTCACTATAAGGTTAGGTATGCTACCCTCATTTCAGAGTAGTCTAGTCCTACAGACAGATAAATTGGTTATCTGTCAGACTAGTCTACTCTTAAAGGAGAGTAGTACATGTATACCTGACATAACAATAATCTCACAGTTCAGCTAGCATGCAAGGTACATGTAACCAAAGGTTTTATGCGAACATACACACTAGTCATTTGGCTGTAATAACACCTGGCAGCAACATCTGTTAAAAGTTTGATATCAATCCTGTAATAACACCTGGCAGCAACATCTGTTAAAAGTTTGATATCAATCCTGTAATAACACCTGGCAGCAACATCTGTTAAAAGTTTGATATCAATCCTGTAATAACACCTGGCAGCAACATCTGTTAAAAGTTTGATATCAATCCTGTAATAACACCTGGCAACAACATCTGTTAAAAGTTTGATATCAATCCTGTAATAACACCTGGCAGCAACATCTGTTAAAAGTTTGATATCAATCCTGTAATAACACCTGGCAGCAACATCTGTTAAAAGTTTGATATCAATCCTGTAATAACACCTGGCAGCAACATCTGTTAAAAGTTTGATATCAATCCTGTAATAACACCTGGCAGCAACATCTGTTAAAAGTTTGATATCAATCCTGTAATAACACCTGGCAGCAACATCTGTTAAAAGTTTGATATCAATCCAATCAAAAATCAAATCTACCTGAATATTTTGAAAAATTTAAAAGTACACAATGTTTAAAGTTGGGAACTGAGGTTTATGAATAATTTGAAATATAAAAATAAATAAATAAATTTGAGACCATACTCCAATGCATTTATAAACACTATGAATTCTGTGTGTATTGCACACTGTCTTCTGTATTGCTGCTGCCATCTGAAATGAGGTTATTTGCATTTAGTTGTGTGCCAAAAATGTTTTCAAAGAGGTTTTGTTTATTTTCCCGTACAGGCTTTGTTTGAATAGTACCAGTAATCACTTGTGGAAGATTTTCTGGTAGAGCGCTGTCCTGTTGGCCATTTTCTTCTAACAAGGCTATTGTTTCTCTGTGGATTTCAGCTGAATCTTCATTTTCCATTTGTTCAATTATCATTTCTGTCACTGGAGATACAGATTCTTGTTCATCTGACACAAATTCATTCACAGAAAGTTGTTCACTAACTAAACCTGCTGCCACAGTAACAAACGATCCATTTTCCTCAGTCTCCATATCACTAGTTTCTGAAGCAAAATTTTCAAATGCTTTCTCTCCAATTTTTGAAGTATCTGGCTCTTTATTCATTGATGTTTCGTCACTTTTACAATTTTGTTCACATTCATCAAATTCTTGAGTTTGTTCACAACTTGATTCTTCAACTTCTATTATGTCATTCTCCTTAGCTGGTCGCTCTATGACATATCTATTAATGTCACCATCTTGACACATGCCAACTTCTGTATTTCCACTATCCTTTGTAGGCCCCTCTATGACATATCTGTCACCACTTTGACTCATACCAGTTTCAGTATATCTACTATCCTTAGCAGACCCCTCTATGACATAGCTGTCACCACCTTGACTTGAACCAGTTTCAGCATATCTACTATCTTTATTGGGCCCATCAATGACATATCTATTAATGTCGTCATCTTGACACATACCAACTTCCATATTTCCACTAGCCTTTGAAGACCCCTCCATGACATATCTGTCACCACCTTGACTCATACCAACTTCCATATTTTGACTCTCCTTAGGGAGCCCCTCCATGACATATCTGTCAATGTCACCACCTTGTCTCATATCTTCTTCTGTATTTATGCTATCCTTTGCAGGCCCCTCTATGACATATCTGTCACCACTTTGACTCATACCAACTTCAGTATTTTGACTCTCCTTAGCGAGCCCCTGGATGGCATATCTGTCAATGTCACCCCCTTGACTCATACCAACTTCAGTATATCTACAATCCTTTTCAATATCCAGAGGGTTATTTACACATCCATTCTGCTGAATCTGTGTTTCCTGATTACTAATGATATGTTTTTGTTTTTGTTCAGACAATTTTTCTTCACTTTTGCTATCCTTTACCTTTATTATAGGTTTACTGTCATCCTTTATTGTTAGAGTCTTACTGTCTTTATTCTTTTCCACTTCATGAGCAGTCATTTTCTCTTCCTTCTTTCTCTCTCCATTTTTAGATGAATGTTTTTCATCTCTTTTTCTTTCTTTATGTTTTTCATCCCTTTTTCTTTCCTCATGTTTTTCATCTCTATTTCTTTCTTCATGTTTTGAATGCTTTTCCTCTTTTATTTTTTCATGTTTAACTTCAGATTTTTCTTCTCTTCTTTCTTCATGTTTTGAATGCTTTTCCTCTTTTATTTTTTCATGTTTAGCTACAGATTTTTCTACTTTTCTTTCCTCATGTTTTGAATGCTTTTCCTCTTTTAATTTTTCATGCTTATCAACAGATTTTTCTTCCTTTCTTTTCTCATGTTTTAATATATGTTTTTCATCTTTTGTAGCATGTTTTTCATCTTTAGTTGCATGTTTGTCATACTTTGATACAAGTTTTTCGTCTTTTGTAGCATATTTTTCATCTTTTGATGCATGTTTGTCATATTTTTGTACATCTTTTTCATCTTTGATCACATGTTTGTCATATTTTTGTACATCTTTTTCATCTTTGATCACATGTTTTTCATCTTTAGTAATATGGCTTACCTCCCTTTTGGTTGCAGATTTCATTTCATTTTCAATAGAAGTGTCCAAGTCTGGATAATAAATTCTCAGTCTGGTATGCCAAGCTATACTTGTAACAGCAGAGACAGTTTTGAATTGGTGAACTACATTTCTTGGAATAAAATAAATATCATTATCTCGTAAAGATATTCTGGCGTAGCGCATACCTTCTCTCCGTAACTGATTTAACTTTGCATCTTCCACCCAGGTAATGCACTAGAAAATATAAAACAATAACATGTACTGAATGATTGTATACATCAGTCTCTTTTTTTTTTTTTTTTTTTTTTTTTTTTTTTTTAGATTGTATACATCAGTCTAAGATCTAAGTAATATTTTTTATGTATGCACCTGTCAAAGGGAAGTCAACTAATCCCATAAACTATTACTAAATGAGATAGAAAGTAAGCATTTTTATTATGTAGGGCTCACACTGCTTCAGTATCACATGTAATATCATGACACCATCATGTACATGTATGTGTCCAAAGTCTGGAGCCTGTAATTCAGTGGATGTTGTTTGTGGCTGTCTTGCATATTTGTTTTTGTTCATTTTTTTGTACGTTAATTTTCCTGTTTGAATTGTTTAACATTTGTGATTTTGGGGCCTTTTATAGCTGAATACATGGCCTTCAACAAAGGCCATACAATGACCTATATCTGTTAATTTTCTTGTCATTCGGTCTCTTTTGAAGAGTTGTCTCATTTACAATCATACAACTTCTTTTTTATATAGATGAAAATACAGTAATTTTTATAACATGACTTGAAATGACTATATGTTTTGAATATTCTGCAATCAAATGTTCATGTCCCACTTTAGACTAACTGCTAGATAAAAGAAATGCTGGCAGCTATACTTTTTTGTTCATGCTAACCTAGTATATGTTCTATATAAAGTAGTACCTGAGACACAGGAGGTTCATGAAGGTCAAGGTGCAACTTCTGTACAAGCTGAGGGAAATCTCCAGGATGAAAACAAATCACATCTTTGACCACTCTGTCTGAACATGTGCTGCAATATCACAAATGTTACATTTAAATATTTTATAAAGACTATTGCCAAGTTATTATACATCTGTGTTTTTAAAATAACTTTTCAAAAGTTCTTTGATTTTCTTAGTTTTGATGTTTATCATTCTAAAGTAATAGGACTTGAATGATTATTGGAACAAAAATGTGTCCAAAGTACAGGGATGCCCCCATCCACACTTTCCTTTTCTTTGTTCAGTGAACCATGAAAATGAGGTAGAATTAGAAAGATTATATCATAGGGAACATAAGTACTAAGTTCCAAGTTGATTGGACTTCAACTTTATCAAAAACTACCTCGACCAAAAACTTTAACCTGAAGCAGGACAGACAGACGAATGAACGAACAAAAGAACAGATGCACAAACCAGAAAGCATAATGCCCATAAATGGGGCATTAAAATTCAAAATGGTTTGTTTCCAAATGAAATTTTAATGGAATGTTTATAATACAGTTATTATTACATTGTGTACAAGGGGAGATAACCTGAGATCTCCCAAGCTTGTGCTGTTGAAATGTATATTTTTGTTTCTCTCTATATAGCTATCTTTCAAGCATTTTGACCTTTGATTGATTTAATAAAAAGTATTCTTCAGCATTCATTCAATTTTGTTTTCCATGTCTAACACCAATCTTAAAAACATTCTAAATTTGCTCTTCAATAAACAACTGCATTTTAATGACCAAGGACTTTTACTAAGCACAATGAAATCCTATATACAGCAAATTTTGAATAGAAAAAAATCAACATCGGAAACAAACACATATATACATATTTTATATAAAAGAAATATCTGCTTATTTTACATGCACATGTGTGTATGGTTTGTTAAACTTTTTAAACTTACTCGTCTGATTTTTTAACAGCCTTTAACACACCAACAGCAGCTGTTGTAAGTCTGTCAAATCCCTGCCCAACATGATCTGCATGACACCTTGTCCTGTCTTCAACCAATACTTCACGAGGCTCAGAAGCACGAGGTAGATAGGATAAATTCTTCAACTCATTTGCTCCTCTGTAAAATATTTCAGAAAATAAATTGCAATATAAGTCACAGTCATGACAGTTAATAGAGGAAACATATTGCATTGTTAAGTTATACATAAAATTTCCTTTAGATGAATATACATGTAAGATCTACAGTAACAGTAATACTAAACATGCTAATTCTTGCAAACTTAAAAATTCAGATTCAAAGAAAATTTTATACAACAAATTCTTCAAATAAACAACTGTTAACTTTAAAAGATAATTAAAATTAAACATGTAAAAGGTGATTTTTCACAAAAGATTATATAAATTATCGCTTTCTTCATGACATGAAACATACTAGTTAGGATATATACAGTGCATGGCCATAAGGTATAGGGGGAAGGGTTGAGATCTCACAAACATGTTTAACCCCGCCACAATTTTGCGCCTGTCAGGAGCCTCTGGCCTTGTTAGTGTTGTATGATTTTTAATTTTAGTTTCTTGAGTATAATTCGGAGTTTAGTATGACGTCCATTATCACTGAACAAGTATACATATTTTAAGGGGCCAGCTGATGGACCCCTCCGGGTGCGTGAGTTTCTCGCTTCCCAATTTCCTTTCGCAAATTTTATTCCAATGGTTTACCCTTTAAAAAACACATTATATCAAACACAATGTGCAAATTTGATATATTTAAAAGAATGTTTCTTCATTCTTGCTTTCTTTTTCATTTTCTTCACACACTATTTAGCTTTAGTACATGTATCTCCTACATTTTTCTAACATAAATGAAGTCAACATTTTTGAAAAAAGTGAAATGCTTTAATATTTCACAGCTATATACTGTATACTATCCCTATTTAAAAATACCTGCTTGTGTTGCAGTTTATATAAATCATACCTTTTCCGTTTAAATGGTGATTTAGGCATATCAGCTGTTGGAACCATCTGTTCACCAGGTCGAGACCATAATATAGGACCATCATTACTTAAGTTCCTTGCCATACCTGCAACTACAGATCGCTCTCCCCAAGGCATTAACGCTTTTAAAAAAGGATTCTGTTCAACCATGTCTAAAAAGTCTGGGAAATAATCGCCCACTTCTTCATGTACTGTTCCTACTACACTTATCTGCATCAGTGGACCTGAGCGATGAGTACCATCTTTATACGTGCTCATCATGCTCTCACGATATTTGGAGATAGTAGTGGATTCAATGTCAGATTTACCCATAAGTCCTGATTGGCAGTGTAAAGTGGGGAACTTTTCGGAAAAATAATCGATAAAATCTGGCATGTTCACTGCTGACCTATGAACTATACCCATGGCACAGTTCCCAACTCCCTCTGGGTATTCCCCATAAACAAAATCAAAATATTCTGACACAAATTTTGTCATTTCATCGGATGTTAGATTTCTAAGCTCATCTTGATATACATGCAGAACAAGTGCACCACCATTGGTACATTTTTCTAAATGAAACAATTTACGAAATTTTGAATTAGCAAATGGCTCATCTGTGTATTTCATACTTCTAAATTTACGATATCTGTAATCTTTACTGGATTCCAGGTTTTTGTTTTGCATGAGATCCACTAAAGCTTTAGTTTTATTTTCAGACTTTGGTGCTGAGTGGCTGCCATATTTGTTTGATTTCTCTGGATGTTTACTAGATGAAGAATGTGATGATGATGCTTGGTGGTCTTTAGACTTCTCATGGTGTTTATTGGTGCCTGAAGACTCATGAGAGGATTTATGATCTGTTGTGCGCTCATGAGATGATCGATGTTCCTTAGATTTCTCACGGTGTTTTTCTGACTTTGAGGAGGAATGTGATGACGAATGATGATCTTTTGATCCTTTTAGAGAAACCTGAATACATTTATTTTCAGTTCTCCTCTTCAGACAAACCTGAATGCCACAATTATTCAGGATTCTTTTCTTCCCTAAGATTCTGATGCTATTGTGAGATATGGGATCATCCTCTGTTTTACATGGTGAGTTATGTATATCTGGTGAACTTCGTACATCAGGGGACATCCTTATATCAAAGTTCTTCAGTCTTGAGATTGATTCCTCTTGCTTGACGGGTGTTCTATCATGAGAACTGTGGTGCTTGTGTTTATGCTTATGTTTATGGTGGTGCTTTGAGTGATGATGCCCCTCTTTTGATGGGGTTTTACTGCTTCTTTCCTTCACAGGACTTTCATTTTTGACAGGACTTTCATTTTTGACAGAACTTTCATTTTTGATAGAACTTTCATTTTTGACTGAACTTTCATTTTTATCACTTTTGACAATACTCTTTTCACTAGCTCCTTCTTTTTCTGTTTTAATTTCATCTGACTTAGAGGTTTTAACTTTACTTTCATCTTTCATTGATTGCTTATCATCATGATCATCGACTCCTCCATTACCATGACTAACTTTTTCAACAGAGACCTCCTTATTTTGAGCCTTGTCAATTCCATTTGATACTGATTTTTCTTCTTTAATCATTTTATCAGGTAACTTGTGCTCTTTTACCATTTGACATAGAACTGAAAGAAAAAAATCAAAAAACATGTATTAGACTGATTCATTTGCTGAAAAAAACCAGACAAATAAATGTTTCTTATTCATTACTTATACATTGTACATTGATTCTCCCATAGACATGCTAGAGGGTGACCTGGTCATTGTCAGAACAATATACATGAACCTGAGCACCAATTCAACAAGTCCATGTTTAGGACAAACAATGGTAACTTGTTTTTAATAATAAAAAAAACCAATAAGGAGCATGCCTGATAGTTTTATGGTTTAACATGAGGAATGGAAGTTATAAATTTTTTTTTTTTAGAATAATTTGTTTATTTGCATTGACATTCTATTACTTTAGGGGTCCAGACATATATAGAGATACACTTAACTAACCTTTATCCTAAAACACCCAATATTTACTATTACAATAAGCCCCTACCTTAGGCTTACAGGTACATTTAGGTAATATAATGTCAATGCAAATAAACAGACCCATTAGATCCTTCTGCACCCTTATTCAAACACTTAAACTGGATTACAGTTGAACAGAGAATAAAATATCATAAGTGAGTGATGACATTTAAGTGCATTAAAAATGATGCCCCATCATATCTTACTAACAAGAGTGCACATGCTGAAATGTCTCACCTTCTTTACTAATCATTGATAATATGTTGATATAGCTTAATATAAAGCTTTACTACAACTGTCACATAAAATCACCATTAACCAAAGAGAATGAAACATTGATCAATGAACCATGAAAATGAGGTCAAGGTCAGATGAACCATGCCAGGCAGACATGTACAGCAAACAATTCTTCAATACAACAAATATAGTTGACTTATTGCTTATAAACTAAGAAAAACAGACCAAAACACAAACACTTAACACATAGCAATGGACCGTGAAAATGAGGTCAAGGTCAAATAAAATCTGCGTAACAGACATATAGATCATAAAATATTTCCGTACAACAAATATATTTGACTTATGCATAAAGAATTAGAAAAATAAACCAAAACTCAAAAACTTAACTTTGACCACTGAACCATGAAAATGAGGTCAAGGTCAGATGACACCTGTCAGCTAGACATGTACACCTTTCAACCATTTCATACACCGAATATAGTAGACCTAGATTGCATAAAGTATAAGAAAAACAGACCAAAACACAAAAACTTAACTTAACCACTGAACCATGAAAATGAGGTCAAGGTCAGATGACACCTGCCAGTTGGACATGTACACCTTACAGTCCTTCCATACACCGAATATACTAGACCTATTGCTTATAGTATCTGAGATATTGACTTGACCACCAAAACTTAACCTTGTTCACTGATCCATGAAATGAGGTCGAGGTCAAGTGAAAACTATCTGACCGGCATGAGGACCTTGCAAGGTACGCACATACCAAATTTATTTATCCAATTACTTACTATAAGAGAGAATTTAATATTACAAAATATCTTAACCTTTTTTTCAAGTAGTCACTGAACCATGAAAATGAGGTCAAGGACATTGGACATGTGACTGACGGGAATTTCGTAACATGAGGCATCTATATACAAAGTATGAAGCATCCAGGTCTTCTACCTTCTAAAATATAAAGCTTTTAAGAAGTTAGCTAAAGCCGCTGCCGCTGTAACCAGATCACTATCCCTATGTCGAGCTTTCTGCAACAAAAGTTGCAGGCTCGACAACAAGTTTCGTTATGTTTCAGACAAAAATCCATACCCCTTAAGCTTGAGAAATGCTGTTCAAGGAAACCACATACATTGTACTCCCTAAACCAAAAACAGAATTGTTCAAAAAATCTTTTATGTATTCTGGACCATTCTTGAGGAATAACTTACCAATACCGTTAAGAAATATTACGGGTGTTAATTCTTTCAAATACAAATTAAACTAACAGATCATTTATTGGAATCAACCTAGCTGTATCAATACATGTAATATTAAAAACTGATCATGTCATCATGTTTATTTTTTCATCACATTTCATTAAGTTGTATTGATCATTATTATCATACTTGACTTTTTATACTAATGTATGCAATGTTTATGTTTGCATATTGTTTGATTTCATATGATGAGGGCCTCAGGGAAGATTAGTTATATATATATATAGCTAACTGTGTAACCCTCTCAAAATAAAGTATTGTTGTTGTTGTTATTTTGAAAAAAATATAAATGCTTTATAATATATTTGATCCAGTTTTGTTTTTGTACCAATTTGTTCCACTATTCTTGTGCTTCAAAAGCCTTTGGATATCATCCTATCACAGTTGAATTTCCCTGACACAAAGTCATTGTATAATCATGATAATTAAAAACAAGAGGCTCTCAAGAGCCTGAATCGCTCACCTTAATTTTTTTGGTTAAATCTCTCATCAATGATTATTTTGGCTTTTCAATTTATTTAAATGTTCTTTGAATCGTCCTATTTTCTTCAAAAGCAAAAAATAAAAATAAAATCATTTTCTCCTATGTTCTATTTTAGCCATAGGAGCTATGTTTCTTGACATACAAGGAAATAAAATATAAAATTTATACTAGATACTCTGAAACTCATTTAGCCTAAGTTTGGCTGAAATTGATACAGTAGTTTCAAAGGAGAAGATTTTTTCAAGTAAGTCAACATGATGAACAAATTGTGAAAAAAGTCTTTAAAGGGCAATAACTCCTTAAGGGGTAATTGACAATTTTGGTCAAATTGACTTATTTGTAGATCTTACTTTGCTTAACATTTTTGCTATAAACAGTTTATCTGTATCTATAATAATATTCAAGATAATAACCAAAAACTGCAAAATTTCTTTAAAATCATCAATTCAGGGGCATTATACCTGAAAAACCAGTTACCCAATTCGGCTGAAAATTTCAGGACAGGTAGACCTTGACCTAATAATTACTTTAACTTCTTCTCTTATTTGCTCTAAATGCTGGAGTTTTTGAGATATAAGCCAAAAACTGCATTTTTTTACCCTGTGTTCTTTTTTTAGCCATGACAGTCATGTTTTTAGACGAAATAGAAAATAAAACACAAACTTTATTTTATACACCCAACTGATCATTCAGTTGAAGTTTTGTTGAATTTGGTTGAGTAGTTTTAGAGGAGAAGATTTTTTAAAGTTAGCAAATATGATGAACAAATTGTGAAAAATCGTCATTAAAGGACAATAACCCCTTAACATGCTTAAGGGGTCGATTGACAATTTTGGTCATATTAACTTATTTGTATATCTTACTTTGCTGATCATTTTTGCTGTTTACAGTTTATCTTTAGGCCACACCAATTTAATTTCTTGTTCTACGGATTTTTGGACTCCAAAATATGGGGCCAGCGAGCGATTTGAAAATTTTAATAAAAAAATATTTAATTTGCAAATTTTTTAGGTGAAGCTTGAAAAATAAAGGTGAGCGATTATAATTTTTTTTTGTAAACATTAACAAGAGGCTGTCACAACGACAGCAAACCGGATTCATTAGCATTTATTTGTGTCCTGGCAATATCACAAGAACCATTACTGATGATTGGTGAAAGTGAAAATTGTCAATATCAAATTTGACCTCTATTTTGTCATCAGTAACAACATATTAAAATTTGAAAAGCTTTGGTTGAATGGTTCATGAGAAAATGCACGGACATGACTGGAAACACCATTTTTCAATCTTTCAAGAACCATAACTCCTGAACGGTAAAAGTCAAAATCGTCATTATTGAACTTGACCTCCATTTTGTCACCAGTAACAACATATTATGATTTGGGAATCTTTGGTAGAACAGTTCATGCGTAATTGCACGGACACGACTGGAAATGCCATTTTTCAATCTTTCAAGAACCATAACTCCTGAACGGTAAAAGTCAAAATTGTCATTATTGAACTTGACCTCCATTTTGTCACCAGTAACAACAAATTAAAATTTGGGAAGCTTTGGTAGAACTGTTCATGCGTAAATGCACGGACACGACTGGAAACGCCATTTTTCAATCTTTCAAGAACCATAACTCCTGAACGGTAAAAGTCAAAATCGTCGTTATTGAACTTGACCTCCATTTTGTCACCAGTAACAACATATTAAAATTTGGGAAGTTTTGGTAGAACTGTTCATGCGTAAATGCACGGACACAACTGGAAACGCCATTTTTCAATCTTTCAAGAACCATAACTCCTGAACAGTAGAAGTCAAAATGGCCATTATTGAACTTGACCTTCATTTAGTTGTCAGTAACAACATATTAAAATTTTAAAAGCTTTGGTTGAACGGTTCTTGAGTTAATGCACGGACAACATTTGATTGCCGCCCGCCCGACTGCCCTCCCTGCCGCCCGCCCGCCAAGCATCACCAATTTAATAACCGACATTTTTGTCACAAAAATCCGGTTAAAAAGTAGATTTTGACAATATTAAAACTTGATTTATCACTTGTACGTTGACATTTCTTTAATTTCTGATGTATTTTTTCCCTGTTCACCAAGAAATTAGTTTACATCTGGTCTAAACATGTGTGTGTGACTGACAATGAGACAATTCTCCACTCAAGTCATAATCAGTTTGGGGGGCAACCCCTTAATGTTATAAATATCCCTTTTACATGTTTTATGAGGGATCAATATAAGTTATAATATATTTGTTTGTATAAAAGAGCTCATATTTTCTCAAAGAACTATATACATGTATCTATCTGGTATTAAATGGTCAAAACATGTCCAAGAGTTTTGTAATATTCCTGGACTTTAACTATGTTAACACATTTACTTTAACAGTTTAATATTATTCAAAATAAGTGGACCCCTCCTTTAGAAAAAGTTATTTAAAATATGATGCAACTCTCCTCTTTTTGAGTACAAAATTCTAAGTTTTCAAAGGTTTTGTATAGAAGAACTATACAAATCCTTGGTATTTCTGTTTTCTTTTCTACATCAATAAAATGACCCCTTATCTGAAGGAGGGTTGTTCTCAACCTGATAGTAACAAACACAGGTCGAAGTATGGCCTTTTACACAGGGCTTTGATACAGACCAAACAGCAAGCTATAAAGGACCCCAAAATTATAAGCGTACACAATTCGAACAGGAAAACCAACGGTCTAATTTATATATACATTGTATATCCAAACAGGAAAATACCAAATTATGAACAACATCAACAAACAATAACTGCTGAACGACAGGCCCCTGAATCAATCAGGACAGGTGCACAAACATGCAGTGGCTATAGATAGTTTTGTTTCGCCAGCATACAATATAATTGCAGTTGAAGGCAAATCCTTCAGAAGTTCTTCGTACTTTATTCTAACAGCGCACATGTTTTGATAGGGAATATAAGTACATGTAAGGGGGAGAGAAACCAATTGTTTGTTCTTTACAGGTATTTCCGCGCTGTTATAATTTATATCGGAGCACTCCCTCTTTGGATAAATAGGTTTCATGCCGAAGCAAATATTCTCACAGATATTTACACCTTGTGGTGGGGTAATTTTATGTTTAAAGTCGTTATATACAAGTAAGACTGTGATTTTAAAACAAATGTTGATATCTTTTTATAATATTTACAAAAACAACGGTGCAGGAAATGGACATGATTACATTTCCGGATGCAGGAAGCAGGAATATAAAAAAATAAAAAAATTCTGTTTTGAAAAAAATAGGTGCGGGCGGGTCCGTTGAACAAGGAATCAAATTGGTGTGGCCTTATCTATAATAATATTCAAGATAATGACAAAAAACTGCAAAATTTCCTTAAAATTACCAATTAAGTGGCAGTAACCCAACAATGGGTTGTTTGATTCATCTGAAAATTTCAGGGCTGATAGATCTTGACCTAATGAACAGGTTAACCCCATGTCAGATTTGCTCTAAATGCTTTTGTTTTGAGAAATAAGCCAAAAACTGCATTTGACCCCTCTGTTCTATTTTTAGCAATGGTGACCATGTTTGTTGATAGATCAAAACTTCGGATACAATTTATAAACTAGATACCCTAAGGAACATTCAGTTAAAGTTTGGAAGTTTTTGGCCTAGTAGTTTCAGAGGAGAAGATTCTTGAAATAGTTTACGACGACAGACGACGGACGCCAAGTGATGGCATAAGCTCACATGGCCCTTTGGGCCAGGTGAGCTAAAAACATGGTTTTCTAAATTCTAATCAGTCAGAGCTCAGACATAAATAAGTCTGAATCTGCTTTTGACTCATAGAGGTCTAAATTAGTAAGTTTTTGGATTTGTCTCCCTTTAATGTTAAACAAAATACGACTTGAATAAGTCCAATATTGTTAAACAAGAAATAATTGACCAAAATCAAAAAGTTGCAAATATCGACTCCTACAAGTCGATGAGTGATCAAAATTGGTTAACTTCAAGACCCACGCATATTTATAAGGAGGTCATGCATCTTAATCAAATAATGACAACATTGAAAGCCAATGCTTTGTCTTCTAAAGAAAAATATGAATGAGAGTCTAAAAAATCGAAGATAATGTTAATTAACCTTACAATGCAACCACCTGGAATCACACTTAATGAGGTAAAACATCTGTGTTTAGTAAGGATGTTCAATTAGATAATTAAATATAGATAGCTCAAGTACTTGTGAACTCTCATACAGGTTTTTGCTGTCATAGGTGGTGTAGTTTGGCCACAAAGTAACATTAAGTTTTTTCACCAACATAAATAGACCTAAACAAGTCTGTCATTTTCTGACTCAGATAAGTCTAAAATTGAAACTACATTTTTATAAAAAATACATGTTTCGACTTATTTAAGTCAAAAACAAAAATCGACTTGTTTATGTCTGAGCTCTGACTGCTAATCATAGAAATTTTTGACACATGTACAGAAATTTGAATTCTTGAACACAACATTTTACTAACAACCCGTATACATTTTGTATTTCATGCCTTTCTTGTAATCAAACTCTATTCTCAGTACATGTACATGTACAAAATGTAGATGATGTTTTCATTGAGCAGCAGAATATGTACATTCATGACATTGTAGACATAATCATTTAAATTACTCAAAAAAATATGAAAACCAAAATTTGAAAAAGAAAGTTTTGAAGGAAAGGAATTTTGACATTTATTGGTTACAGAAACATGAGAAATGAACAAATTCTGAAAATTCGTACATTTATTAAAATGAACAAAATCGGTGTGGGCGATTTCAGTGGGTCTGGGTGTGAATGAAAATGAATTCTCGACAGTTCTGCACCCAGGTGAATCAGTACATAAACAAATCAACACCCATGAAGGATAAACCGGTACCTAACATAGCCAAATCAGTACCTTATAAATTATTTATCCCCTTTGATCTAAATATAGTGCAATTAAATGATGTTTATTCATACATACATAATCATTTAGAGTTTTATTAAATGATGAATATTCTTTTTGTAATGAATATTTTATATACAAATTATAATATCTATTATTTTAGTACAGGGAGATTAACAATTAATGGTTATACACATTTCCCATGTGTTAAATTCCTTTTACCCACTAAGATGGTCTGCTTACCTTCCGTTTCAGATGTGTTTTTAATGAAAAAATATCATATATTTACAGACCTAATATTATTGGCATGGGTTGATGTTGCAACAATTCTTTAATTTTTTATAATAAATTTATATATTTAAAAACGAGGTGCCGGAAAAAAGCCTGGATTGTCTTGGTCCTGAAATGTCCAAAATAGCCTAGGTGCCGAAATGTCTTCTGACTTGGGTGCTGATTTGTCAATTTTAATTGGCCTTACATGCAGTATTTACATCAAAGCAAATTAAAACAACAATGATCATGATTTTCAAAGACTCAACCATTATACCAAATTTATTATTCAATTAGCAGAAATCATAAATGTACATGTAATTAACATTTTTAAGTTATCATTAAATTGGTATAAAAATATATAATTTTCAACTTGAATTTGAATAAAAATCAGGTTCAAACATGTAGGGTGCACACGGACCTAGGGAGCAAACTTGTTTAGTGTGTTATGCACAAACGGACCTGATATCATGTACAGTTATGAAGAAAAAAAATCCTACATGTATCTGATAATTGTTTAACATGTTTAACATTGTTTAAAGCAATACCTTTGTTCTGAGATAAATCACTTGATACAACAAGTTTTATACTTGGTGACACAGGTGTCTTCAATTTTGGTGGTGATGGTGACATACTGAGATCTGAATTATCACTTGCTGAGGAAAATCTCCTTTCCCTGCCACTACCATAATCATCCAAGTATCCAGAGTTGGAAAGTCGTCTGTAATCGTGCTGTATACGCCTTCTTTTACCAGTGTCTGGACTAGGACAAGTGTCTGGTGTATTTGTAACAGGGAGACCAGTTAAACGAGGTCTTTTTGGATCCGGTGGTGTCTCTTCATTATTTGTTTCTTCCTTCACAACATGTGCAACCTGCAGACCTGGTAGATTTCTAAAAACTTTCGATTTCTTTGCATTTGTAATATTTCCATTTGTGTTTTCATGTTTTACTCCTTCTAATGTTTGGGTTGTCACTTGAGCAATGTTTTGCTTTTGCAAGATTTCAAAGATATTGTCACTGTTTTCATCATTTCTTTCTGGGTCGTAGTCGGCCATTTTGATGCCTTCTAGTGTAAGGTGAAGAGTTATCTCCCATAAAAACAATTATTTTGTTAAACTTACCTTGATTAGTCAATATTTGGGAAAACACCATCCGGTTTACAATATTATCCAATCGTAATGATTCTTACAAAATTGCAGATTTGTGTATTACACTCGCATTCGCGCAAAATAGATCATATTCAAAATCTAGTGTATACATAAACAAAGTAAGAAAGGTTGAAAAAATACATTATGGCTAATTCTGAAGAGACTGCCCAACCACTTGCCAAAGTACAAAAACTCTCTGAAACCTTGTCAGACGATGCCAATGACGTAGAACAAAGCCTTGATTTTTATAGACAAAAAGCACTGGAAGATATTGATGGTTGTCAGAATAAAATTGATGCACTGAATGAAAAGGCTAGCGAAGAAATTCTCCAAGTAGAACAGAAATACAACAAGCTAAGGAAACCACATTATGAGCAAAGGAATGAGCTGATAAAGAACATACCAAATTTTTGGGTTACAGCAGTATCCTTTTACAAAACTGAAACTAGAACTTTGATTCATTGGGTATTATTGTTTTTTCACCATTCCCTCTGCATTTGGTAACAGGTTATTTGTCGCAATACCAATTCTCATAATTTGGGACTGATTTTTAGTCAATTTTCTCCTGTCAGACTTAACTTTATATTTGTATTAAATGTTGTAAACCTTTATGTACATGTGAAAGAGAATACACCTTATCGCTATTCCCGGCTGACCCTGCCGCTTGAACTTTTGACGCATACAACAATCACTTTTTCATTGTGGCGTCAGCTATTTTGTTTTATGACGTCATAATTTTAAGGGAACCTGTGTGATATCCAGTAATGGCGGACAAATAGCTATAAGGTGTTTGGCACACATGGAGTTACTGATGTTTTGTGTTATATATTTACCATTTTGAGATACAATTAAAATCCACACCTTTAGTCCAGAAAAAGTCAAATCAGCACCAGTGACCTTGTAAATTGGTATCTAAACACATCAGCATCTATTTTATTTTTAAGACCATTCAGCATCTGAAATGTCTGATAAATCATACAATGTAATTTACTTTTAATATCTTCTAAAATTTTGGGTTTATAGGTTTTATTAATTTCTGTATATTTTTAAAGTCATCACATATTATTATGTTTCACTATTGTTTTACCGCTAATCAGGCATGACAGGTAGCAATTGATATTTTTTCTTCAACAAACTTAATAAAAAAACCAATGAACTCAATACCAAAGCTGTTGTTATTTCAGGAAGCCTTGGCTCAAAGACATGTACATGTAAGATGTGTTACCCTTTACCACAATATAGAGTAAAGGATAGATTTGAGTTATCTCTCTTGGAAAAGTGGGATCAGAAGTGCTCCTACATGTACCTTTCAAGTGTTTAATATATGCTGTTTCCACAACTTCACACTTGGAAATCTGGCTTGGGACAAACCTAGAGTAGATATTTAAAAAGAATTATTTTCCCTTGTTCACAATGAAGGAAAATTTAGCCCATATAAGATTTTCCCTCTTGCAAAAATGTATATGAATATGCCTAAATTGTAACCCCCACCAATCTACTGTACTTGTTCACATTCCTTGCATCACATGATTGAGTTGCATAAATTTAGTTATTTCAAAGTCAGTAAAAAATCTTTTCTGTGTTACTGTCCCTGAATGCTTCATAATAAATTCACATTCAACAAACTGTCTTGCCATGTTTGTGAATGCGAGTATCATGTACATTGTAAGTACTACAAATACCTTAATTGCACCAATTTTACAAAAATAAAAAGTGAATGTTTTCTAAGAGACATAGCAAATCATATGTTCATCATTTCTTTCTTTTTACACACATGTCTTTCAACAAAAATGTAGCTACACAAAACTTTTACTTCAAATCAACTTGTGAAGTCTTCAGTGAAGAAGTAAATTTTATGGAAAATCACAGGCAACATCTACAAAAAGTTAACTTTTAAAATATTTCACAAGCAAGACTAGTATGACATACATGTATAGATGTACTTTTTCCCAAAAAGGACAAAAAGCATGTTGTGGCATAAAACTTGTGAATGTGTCATATGACACATGTTACTTAATCATCATACACTTACATGGAGTTCAAGTTCATTGTTTATACCAAATTATACAATGTATCTGTTATACATTGAACAAACATTTTTTGCATGGTATTCTAAAGTAAGCAACCCAGTAATTTATTCCTTAACAGTTTTTCAGTTTGTAAATCATCCACAGATTTCTGCTGTTCTAGAAGACGTAGAAGAAGATTGCCTTCATTATTTAAGTAAAGTAAGTAAATGTGAAATTTGTAAAATGTCATGCATTGGTGAAAATGGAGGGAGTAAAAAAACAACTAAGAACTAGTTTAATCATACCGCATTTATCAATGAGCATGTCCAAAGTCTGGAATCTAGTTAGTTTATACAGAGACATATATAATACAATTGTATTATATGTCTCTGGTTTTTAGTTGTCATTTCCTACCATGTCACATGTGGAGAAGAATCTATTACGCTTCTGGAGCACCTGAGATTCCCCTTTTTTAGTGGGGTTTGTGTTGGTCAGGCCTCTCTGTTCTACGTTGTGGTTTGTATACTGTGGTTTGTATTTTGTACTAATGTTTTTTTTTCTTCAAGGCTTCAGTTTATTTAACTTAAAAATTACTTAGTTAGTAATGTTGCTGTCCTTGAGATTGTCTTTTTCTGAATTTTATGTGTTATTAATTGTTATTCCTTGACTTAGTTTTATGCTTTTATTAGTCCCTTACCAACGAAAGGTTCTTTAAGTTTGCACTCCGTCTGTCTATCTGTCCATCTGTCAGTCCAACATATCAGTTTCCCACACATTAAGTTTGTACTCGGTCTGTTTTGATGCTTGAAGATATTGATTTGACATTTGGTTTAGTGTTATAAATATCATGACAAATTACAGATCAGGTTTGATTTGTTTCAGTCTAATGATTTTGTGAAGTTATATAATTATGGTCCTTGGATAATTATATATATATGTTCCGGACCATATGAGTATTTGGACCATACGCGTATGGTCATGACCATATGCGTATACTCATATGGTCCGACCATATGAGTATACATTGTAATACTCGTTTGGTTATTAACGGGCCAGACCATATGAGTATTTGGACCATATAGGTATATTTTTTTTTTAATTACATTATATAAGTTTCAATAATACAAAAACAATGATGGTTACATGACAAAGTATTATTTTTACTTTCCAGTGACTTCTTGTGTAACAGTTCATAATGCAATTTTTGGAATTTATTTTTTTAAGTCGACATATTGCCATCATTCGTAATAACAAATCGGTAATGACCATCGGTATAAAATATGTTTATTATAGTCTTGACAAGTAAGTAAAATTAAATATGTGAAACTTCTAAGTTTTATTTAGCTAATCTTTTCATTATAATATAATAACAAAATTGCCTATATGATAGCGTCTTTTTAATGAACGGTCATACCATATGAAGAGTTTAGAAGTATTAAAAGTAAACTGTTACAGAGTGTCAATTACCCCGACCATACGCGTACGGTCGGACCATACGCGTACGGTCGGACCATATGAGTATATACCCATATGGTCATGACCATACGCGTATGGTCCAAATACTCATATGGTCCAGAACATATATATATAGTTTTATCATGAAAAAGTTACAGGTTAAGATTGAATTTTGTTCCAATGGGATGATGTTGTGCTGAGTTATGGTTCTTGAACTAATAAAATACACTCAAATAATCAGTTTTCCACACTTTTTTCTGTCTTGCTTGAAGATATGGAATCAAAGATTGTAATATAGTTTTATGAAGACAAGTTACCGATCAAGTTCAAATTTTGTTCTGACCTAATGATTTTATACAGAGTTATGGTCCTTGGACTCTTATAGAATTCACTCAAATAATCAGTTTTCAACACTTCTTTCTGTCATGCTTGAAGATATTGATATGAAGTATAAAATATGACAAATTTTAGATCAAGTTAGAATTTTGTTCCAATTCAATCAATTTTTAACTGGTACATTTTGGTAGGAGACTATTGCCATCATGCATCAATACTTTCAGAATGCTTGTTACAAATAATTTAAGTAATGCATTGGTTTGATTTCAGCTAGAGGTAGAGGAATTTGAGGATATTAAATCAGGATATAAAATCAGCTTTGTGTTTGCTTCAAATCCATATTTCAGCAATACCGTTCTTGTGAAGGAATTTCACTTATCTTTTACAGGTTTGTATCTGATTAAAATATTATTTATCTGCCTTTTTTTAGGTTAAACAAACATATATGTGTGGTTCCAGTTACCCTACTGATCCAACTGTTTAGTCTTAATAGTAGTCTACTCTAAAGATTTTTTTGACATTTTTCATTAAGCACTGTGTAAGTCAGAATGTTGCTCCCATAGACTCAATGTAAAAAATAACCAATAAGTTAAAAAAAAAATTTATTCCTACATGCTTTAACTTTTTTAGATGTAACTGGAACCACACATATTTTATTTGGCATCATGCTCCTTTCTAGTTTAAAAAATCACCAATACCAATCAATTGATTTTAAAGTATTTTTTTTATGTTGTCCTCACAATAAATGCTCATGAAACATTTGCTGCTGGACATTTAACAGCCAATTCAAATACCAATCATTTTTGTTTTATTGAGCCAATCATGGCACCCAGTGCTGAGCACAATAAATGTTACACACAACAGCAATTTATTGTCAGAGTAAATCAAGATGAAAAATACACAGGCAAAAATGAAAGAAAAATTAATATAATGTAGCATCTTATAAGATTAACAATAACATTTTCTAAACAATTCCAGCAAATTTACATGTTGAAAAAACAAATATCTTGGTGTGTGAGCTTAATTGTTTAAACAAATAATTGAATAGGTGATCCAACTTCAAAATCCAGTAAAATAGAATGGAAAAATGGAATGGACATATCTGCAAAAATAAAACAAAATGGAAACAATCGGAAAAGAAAACGAGGTCAGAGTCGAAGCTTTTTCCAGTGGTTTGAAGATAATACTGATCCCTCAGCTGATGACATAGCAGAAGTAAGTACAATGTTAATCCAAAAATTGTTGCAATGTTTGAAGGCCAAAAGATAACAAAAATTGTATTTCTGTATGATTTACAAATGATTTAAAATTGTCTACATAAAAAATAGATTAAAACAAAGCTTTCAGAATTAAATTCTGTTTACAGGATAATTTCAGTTATTTATTTGTTTTGCTTTGAGGGTAAAAATGTAAATATTGTAAAACATTCATCATGTGTTCATTGCATTGTGAATATCAAACAAACTTTTTAAAGACTTTAAGATAGTGATTATGTTTAGTTGACACAATATTGTCATCCATTTTATGACTTTTCCTTAAAAAATATTTTAAGAATGTTGTACTTCTTTTGCAGTCACCAAATCTTTACAAAACAAAAATTATCTTGTATTTAATTACATGTCAATGAATTTGATTTACTGAGACTTAACTATATATTTCAGGTAGTTAAAGATGACATGTGGCCCAATCCATTACAGTATTATTTAGCATCGGACATTGAAGTAGAAAATGGAGTCAGGTTTGTATATGTATTTTAATGTTGAGAACTCTGTATTGACTCTACCAGAACATTGAAATATTTGACATTACATTATTCAAGATGGAGACTTAAAATCAAAATTTCTTTGCTAAAACAGCTACAATATTTATATCATAAATAAAGTTTGATGTTTGCACATTTAATAAGAACTGCAAAAAAAAAAAGAATACCATTAACCATGTTAACAAACTAATTTTTGCGACTTTCAGGAGTAGAGTATAAAAAGAATGGGAATAAAATTGTTGCAAATATGAACATTTTGGATCTTTCCTAATTCAATTAAATCAAGTGAATTTAAAATTTCGGGAAACTGAATTGCTTGATGTTTGCTAGAAAGGGCTAAACATGAAATAAGGACATTAAGTGCACATGAACATATGTGGCTTTACAGTACGTAATCCTTGACCTTAAAAAAGATTGTTGATCCTGCACTTCAGTCAACATTGTGAGTTAATAATATCTTGTTTAATATATAGAGAACTATAAATGGCTCTCATAGTTTTGGTTAAAAATTAGAGATAATTTTTTTCTGTAGTGATGATGATGATGATGACATGGATGATTCAGTGGTTGTATTAGATGAAGACGATGATGATGAGGATGAAGATGGGGACCAAGGTATAATATCAACCTCTTAAGTTCTTAATTTGTTACAACTTAGTGTCAATATAATTTTGGGTCTGTGTGACCATTTGTGCGTCCATTAGTCCGTCTGTTTGCTTCAGGTTAAAGTTTTGTTTTTGATTCAACTTGAAACTAATTACACATGTTCCTTGTGATGATCTTTCAAATTTTAATGCCAAATTAGATATTTGACCCCAATTGTAAGGTCCACTGAACATAGTAAATGATAGTACGAGGGGATCATCTGTATACCAGACACATTCTTGTTTTTTCTGTTAATTTATTACAACTTTGACAAAAATGGATGTAGTTGTATATTAATTTATAAGATGAAGCAACAATGTTAGCCTTTAGTGATAAATTTTGTAACAATTCTTTTGGTGGTAGTTTTGAGCAAGGACCATTATTTTAAATGTATATTGGTTATTTTCTTTCTGTTAATGAAAATTTATATGCTTCACATGGAAGGAACTTTGAAAAAAGATATAACCAACTAAAGAGGCAATGTTAGAATTTCATAAATAGAAAGTATAAATATGACAAAGTTACTTCCCTGTGTCCCATTCATGTTTCAAACAAAGAGCCATTCGTCAATTTATTAAAAATAAGTTGCAGTAATTTCTAAATGTAGAACAATTTATATAAATTTAAATCTGACAATCAAAAGCATTGTTCCAAATAATTGAATAAACAGCTGCACCATGAGCGCATGATACGCCCGACGTCTTATGTGGAAGTTATATGCAATAATCATAAATAGTTTCTGAGAAAGGTTTAAGCAATAACCATATATAGTTTTTGAGACATGGCGTTTTTTTTTTAATAAAAACTAAATATCACTAAAATAAAATTTTGAATCAAAACCAAAAAGTATACAGATCTTTAGATTAATATAACAAAGAAGTGGGTAAAGTTTTAAGCAATATTCATAAATTATTTTTGAGATACGGCGCGACATGTAAAAAAAAACTCACCCTTTTTACAAAATACTCAATCACTCAAAAATAAAATTTTGAATCATCATCAAAAAGTATACAGATCTTAAGATTAATATAATAAAGACATGTGTAAAGTTTGTAGCAATAATCATAAATCTATTTTGAGATATGGCGCGAAATGTAAAAAAAACCCTCCCCCTTTTTTACAAAATACTCAATAACTCAAAAATGAAATTTTGAATCATCACCAAAAAATAAACAGATATTAAGATTAATATAACTAAGAAGTGTTTAAAGTTTTAAGCCATAATCAAGAATCGTTTTTGAGATACAGTGCGACATGTGAAAAAAACACACCCCTGTTTTAGTTACAAAGTGCCGTAAATCAAAAAGTTTAAATCTAATTTTCACCAAAAAAAGTATACAGATCATTTGACCATCATAAGAAACAACTATATTAAGTTTCATGAAATTTGGATAAGTCGTTCTCAAGTTACGGTGCAACATGTTTACGACGGCCAGACGGACAGACAGACGGATGGACACCAGACATGTGTATACCATTATAGGTCCCGTATAAAAACTATTCAATATCCAAATTAGCTGGAATTAGAACAGAAATAGCTTGCTGAAATAAACAATTATGAACAACTACCCACGAAAAGAGTTTCTTAATAGAAACAACAGGAAGGTCATTTTATTAATGCTACAATTTAGTTATAGATTTAATGAAGTTTACCATGAACCATGATCATTCTAACTTACTACACATACAATTATTCCACAACAATTTGACTTCAGCTAACACCTCTTAAAAATGAGTATGCACCACTATATATTGGCTTAAGTCTTGTACAATATTCATGAAAAAAATGTAGCATGTTCCTGTTAATTGGTCTGAATACACAGTTATCATCTTTTGATTTTCATTGTCCACGAATATAGTCCTTTATAGTGTGGACCATGTGTTACTTGCCAATTTTTTCTATACCCCTTTCCAAATTTATTTCTCCATATTTTATGCCTCAAATAGCAAGTAGGGGGCGGGGTTGAAATGACACTGTAAAAAAGATTGGGTCATGAAGTAAAGTGGTGATTTGGTCCAGCTGAAAATGTTTAAAATTATCACTTCTGAAGCTGTCAAGAGAATTTCAAGACCCCCTTAACATAAAATTGTCCATATAAGTTTTCTATGATTTTGATCCAAAATTAGAACCATCACACATTGAAAAAATATTATTGAGAAAGCACATTAAATTTTCATTTATTGTCTAAAAGAAATGCACTACGAAATAACTGTCAGACCAATTAGCAAAAATTACCTTTAATATGCAGTACATTTTCATGTTATGGGAAAAAAAAAAGGAAAAAAGAATCTTCATTTAAACATTATTTATTTTTATCTCCAGAAGATGAAGTATATGAGGTGCTAGATGATGACGATGATGATGAGGAAGAAGTGAATGAATCTATTGATGGTAAGGCTTTCTCTTCATCTATATTTTCACATGGTCCTATATCCTAAAACTTGGATATTTAATCACACAAATAATCAGTTTTCAGGTATTTGTTTTTTAAGCTTAAAGATATTGACCTGAAATACATGTATGTTATATAGTTTAACTCTTTGGATATGTTTTTGGGAGAGTTATTGTCCTAGGGCTTAGAAAATTCACACAAACAATAATTTTTTTCACTTTTTTTGTTAAACTGAAAGATATTGATTTGTTATGTGTATATAGTTTGACCATGACAAGTTTAAGATCAAGTTCTTATTCTGCTCTGTTCAGATGATTTTTTTGAAGAGTTATAGTTCCTGAAAAATAAGAATGAAACAACTCTTTTAGTTAGTTTATTCGCAACAGAAAGTTTTCATACATTTTTAGTTTAAACCTCACATTATATTAGGACTTATATATTTGAATAGGAAATACAACAAATTAATGATTAATTTTGTTCCAGTCAAAATAATTTGTAACAGGTATTTTTGTTACCATGCAATACTTGCAGAATTCTTGTTACAATATAAATATTTGTAGAGCAACAAGACTTGACATAATTGAGTTTTTGTCAGGTGGGAAATGAAATCTTTCTTTATACCAACAACATGGTTGTGTCTTACCGGAAGTTGCAATGATAGTCTCTGAAGCAAGACTAATTAATGGTACATCTGACATTGGCAGCAGTTACAACTTACAAAAAAATCTTTAAATAATTTGAAATTATAGTGTGTTCTGGATTAGTAAAAAATATAATTATAAAAAAATTAACTCTGAGGAATACTTGGTACAGGCATTTTGTTATGTAGAAAATGGTGGATTGAACCTGGTTTTATAGCGCTAAACTTCTCACTTGTATGACAGTTGTGTAAAATTCCATTATATTGACAACGATGCATGAACAAAACAAACAGACACAATAGGTAAAAATGTCACAAATAGGGGTACAACAGCCACATAAACCCCTACCCAAAACTGGTGGTGATTTCAGGTGCTTCGGAAGAGTAAGCAGATCCTGCTCCACATGTGGCACCTGTCGTAATTGAATAAAAGAAGACTTAGCGGATTAAAGAATGAAATATGTTAATTTTAAATCATTTTTACTAGGGGAGATAATTCAGAAATTTTACCATAATAATTATATTGTTTCCTTTAACAGATGATGATGTGGAAGTGTTAGATGACATTGAAGAAGAAATAGCAGATGATGATGTAGAGGAAGTTAATTTAGATGATTCAGAAGAAATAGATGAAGATATATTAGATAATTCAGGTGGAGAAGGAGACAGTAATGGACTCATTGAAATCAAACCTAATCAATCAGAAAAATCTACAGACAGCAAACCATCAGAAAATGTGACAGATGAACAATCTAATAAAAAAGACTCATCGTTAGAGGAATCAAATAAAAACACAGAGGAAAAGACTCAAAATGAAAGTGAATCAAAAACAGAGTAGATGATTGTTATTACTGTTTGTTGTTTTGTACTTTATTATTTGTTTCATTTTATTCATAACTTACATAAGATTTCTCATGGAAGGGTTTCATCTACTATTCAATATTTGTGTAGATTGTTAAAACAAAATACAGGTTAGTGTGAGTATTAATGATATAACTAATCGGTATAACATCTATTCTCTGATTTGTTCATTTTTATGTACATACACTTGTGTCATAAAAAAACAACCAATTACATACAACAAATGTGTTTTCTGCCTAATTGCAGAGATTTTTAAAGTGTGGTAATACAAAATTAAAACTGTTGTAAAACTCATCTTATATTAAAAATTCCTCCATAAATGAGATTGGGTATTGAAAAAAATCTTTAATTTATAATATTCAGTACATTGGAACCAGGGTGGGGTATTATCCCATGTAATGATAAATGAAATCCAAAATTGTAATTATTGGGCATTTTAGTACAATGATGCGAATTTGTTGCTATCTTAAAAAAAGGAATTTTCTATTTGACATATAAAATGACTGGACAACATTTTTTCTGCTAACCTGTGTTGCTATAATTTTTATATATAAACACAAAATTCTAATATCAATTTAGTAGAAAAAAAACCACTTTACACATGAGCCAGCCTATTGCTATTTCAACCCTTGCACATACAATGTAAGTCAAACTACATTTTTGGCACATGTGTCATTCAAGGTCACACTGTCTTTATTTTATTTCAAGAATCATGAAATGAATGACAGTTTAGAATTTTTAGCTCATTTTATCAGCATTGCATCAATAATTTTCAATTTTCTTTTTTTCACCAATTTTTAACAAAACTGACAATTTTATGAGTTTTGTTATTGATGTCATAATTATAGAAGCCTTGCCAATTCATCAATTTTTAAGAAATAGTGGTTTATATGTCATACATTAATTTGAAGTGCATGCTCAGAAAATATAATTAAATATATATTTGAGTATCATTTCTTATAGTTTTTCAAATATAAATTTTTAATGTACAAAGATTTATTTTTTGAACTTTCCTGAATAGAAGTCTGAAAAACAAACAAAGAGTTGTGAATGATAACTTGTTGCCTGACAAAAGCAACAGTAAAAGGCATTTAGAAGTTTTCAGACTTTCTATAAGGATATTTACAAATGTCAATTTAGGTTATGGAAATAGCTATAATAGATTCTATCATCAGCATCATAAAGTTATAGGAATAGTCTGTGGGAGAATTTTTTTAAAAACTTATATAACTTGTATAGAAGATTTCTGTTATCAAGTGATACATATATGTATAGCTATGAGGGAAACTATCCTGGGTCATTCTCCTGAGAACAGGGTTCCTAATAAAAACATTTACTAAAAGTCTAATTTTTATTGTAATACATTTGTAATCCAATTTGAAGATTAATTTCTGGTTTTAAAATGGCAGCAATTTAACTGTAATTGTAATTATAAAATTAGAGAAAACAAATATATTTGAGTATCATTTCTTATAGTTTTTCAAATATAAATTTTTAATGTACAAAGATTTATTTTTTGAACTTTCCTGAATAGAAGTCTGAAAAACAAACAAAGAGTTGTGAATGATAACTTGTTGCCTGACAAAAGCAACAGTTAAAGGCATTTAGAAGTTTTCAGACTTTCTATAAGGATATTTACAAATGTCAATTTAGGTAATGGAAATAGCTATAATAGATTCTATCATCAGCATCATAAAGTTATAGGAATAGTCTGTGGGAGAATTTTTTTAAAAACTTATATAACTTGTATAGAAGATTTCTGTTATCAAGTGATACATATATGTATAGCTATGACGGAAACTATCCTGGGTCATTCTTCTGAGAACAGGGTTCCTAATAAAAACATTTACTAAAAGTCTAATTTTTATTGTAATACATTTGTAATCCAATTTGAAGATTAATTTCTGGTTTTAAAATGGCAGCAATTTAACTGTAATTGTAATTATAAAATTAGAGAAAACAAATATTTTTAGTTGTAATTGAGATTGATTTCAAAGAGAGGAATAAAAAATTGGTTGCAAGTTTTAAACCTTGCATGTCACATATTGTTTTAAATGCATGATATAGGTGTTATTTATTTGGTGAAATATGTCGTCAAATATTGTTGCATTGATATCAATATTTAACTTTTTCAATAAAATGTGAGCCATTTCTCCCTTGTTATGTAGCACTAAATTAGAACCTATGATATTCAGTATTAATTGTATGTTGAATGAATTCTGATTATACCTTGAGATCTACCCTTTACCTATCCATTGTGAAGATATATAAGTCAAAGTTTAACTAAGATATCTAAGTCTTCTTATTATTTAGAAAAGGTCTGTGCAGCAAGTTTTGAGTCAATTTAACTTACATTATTTACATTTCATGACATACTACTTCACCACTCATGTCAAATTGAATAGTTCAATGATGTTTAGCACTATTTTTGCGAACATAATCAAAGTTCATGCTTGATATTACAGTTTAAAGAGCAAGGTACGATAATTCAATTAGAGCCTTTAACATCTCTATCCCAATATACATAATGTCTCCCACTAAATGATTCAAAGTTTGATGATTTTTGCATCTATAACATCAAACTTTAAATAAAAGATACAACATATATAGTAAAGTCTACCTCATCATGTTCATATCTTTTCTTGCATCTAGAAATTGACCATGAGAGTCAGTGTAAAACTTTACAACAAAAGAATTCAGCCTCCCAATTGTGAACTTTTTATTTCTATGTAGCAACATTCCAGCAGTGCCTGCATATCTATAATACTAAAATAATGAGGTCCAATTTGTTAGCTGGCATTTGATTAAAAAAAAGGATCAAAGAATTCAACTTTGTATATTACTTATATAGGACAAGGGTGTTGATTAAAAATTACACCATTCAACGTCCTGTTTTCCACATAATTAATATTACCAATTCTGAATTAACAAATTCAGGATGGAGTCTGATACCAATACAAAAAGTTTATGTCACCTGTTACCTAAGCTGTATGTTTCTCATCTGTTAGGTGCTTACCAAATGTATTTCTGGATTTGCTTTATACATACTATTAAAGGTCATTATCACCTTAACTTCATTGTCTTAAAAAGTTGACGCTACTCATTTCAATCAATGTCACATTGATTCCTATTGTAGTATTTTAATCAGCATGACTTTTTAAGATGACAATATATATAAATAACACATAGCTGAGAGGGTGAGAGAGCAGATTGTTACCCCGAGTAAACATTGTCAACCGTGGCGAAGCAGGACAACTATTTTTTAGATTTTCCACGACAAAAAATCGTACGATCTGTTGTGACTGGGGTTAGATTATCAGTTTAAAATTCGACTGTTTGAGTTTGACTATCCCTTTGGTATCTTTTACCTTCTTTTGTCCCTAGTTAAGATAACATTCTATTGGTTTGAAATTATGACTGAAGACATGAGGTAAATGTACATGAAACACAATGGTTACACAAACAGAAACAAAGACAACATACTAGCTTCAACCTTCATGTAAAACTGTATCAGTAGCCACTTTAAGTATGCAGAGCTTTTTATAGCCAGGCTGGCAAATATTTAAGCAGAAAGTTGTTGATATTGTTAGGCGCAATTTTCAAAGTAATTATCCTAAAGGAATTTGAGCATTGTAGAACAATTAAACCTAAATCACCCATGCATGAAAAAAGGAGACATGCACCTGGTAATATTGATAACAAAAAACTGACTAAAGTCCTACAAAATGTATGCTAATTTTTATGGAGATCAGTGGCGGATCCAGAATTTTTCATAAGTGGGGGCCCACTGACTGACCTAAGAGGGGGCCGCTCCAGTCACGCTTCAATGATTCCCTAAATAAGCAACCAAAATTTTTCCCAAAAAGGGGGGCCTGCGTCCCCCCCTAAATCCACCTCTGGAGATAATTCTAGTCAGTCATTATATGATGTAAAATAACGTCATTCAATAGAGCAAGATCTAATTTCAAAACAGCATTATTTAATTCTAACTAGCTTAAGTGAAGCAGCCACATCAGAAGTGAATGCATCAGTCAAAATATTTTCGAAATTAGTTTCTGAGTTATTGTCTCACCAAACTCGGCACTTTGAAAAAATTCTGCAGTCGATGAATAATAAAATGCTAAGAAATTCTTGATTGTAATGAGCGTTTAGTGTTTAGAAATATAATTGATCATAGACTTATCAAAGGGAAATGAAATAGGAACCGCCGTACCCAGTGGAGCCTCCTTTATCAGTTAATAGGAACCTAGATAAGAATTTATTTGTTTTTCTTCCTGTGAATTGTTATTTTTAACTTGGCGTGTACTGGTTGATACGCGTGCACAGTATATCTGCGTTATGGAATTACCGTCTGCAGATTAACCACATAGAAGAAGAAGTTGAGAAAAAGAAAATACTGGAAGTAAAATTCCTCCCAAGGGCAACGGCCAATCAAAAATTGGGTACTGAAAATCAAATGCATATGCTTACACGATCTTCTTACATTAGATATGGGAATGATAGTTAATTTTTACGAAGAGGCAAGAACCAGCGTCTACGAACTGTATTCGTGTAGTGTACCGACATTGTTCTAATATGGCCAATGCCATGTTGGAGGCCAGTCCAAATAATTATGATGATCTGATGACTTGAAAGGCTATATTACTTTTTAGATCACTTGGCGTCCATCGTCTGTTGTCCGTCGTCCGGCGTCGTTAACTTTTACAAAAATCTTCTCCTCTGAAACTACTGGGCCAAATTAAACCAAACTTGGCCAAAATCATCATTGATGTATCTAGTTAAAAATTTGTGTTTTTTTACCCGGCCAACCAAACAAGATGGCTGCCAGGGCTAAAAATAGAACATAGGGGTAAAATGCAGTTTTTGGCTTATTACTCAAAAACCAAAGCATTTAGAGTAAATCTGACAAGGGGTAAAATTGTTTATCAGGTCAAGATCTATCTGCCCTGAAAATTTCAGATGAATCAGACAATCCATTGTTGGGTTGCTGCCCTTAAATTGGTAATTTTAAGGAAATTTTACTGTTTTTGGTTATTATCTTGAAAGTTATTATAGATGGAGATAAACTGTAAACAGCAATAATGTTCAGCAAAGTAAGATTACCGGTAACAAATAAGTCAACATAACCAAAATGGTCAGTTGACCCCTTTAGGAGTTATTGCCCTTTATAGTTAATTTTTAACAATTTTTCGTAAATGCATGATCTTTTACAAAAATCTTCTCTGAAACTACTGGGCCAAATTAATCCAAACTTGGCCACAATCATCTTTGGGGTATTAAGTTGAAAAAAAATGTCTGATGCCCCGGCATCAAACCAAGATGGCCGCCACTGCTAAAAATAGAACATGGAGGTAAAATGCAGTTTTTGGTTATTATTCAAAACCAAAGCATTTGGAGCAAATCTGACAAAGAGGGAAATTGTTTATCTGGTCAAGATCTATCTGCCCTGAAATTTTAAGATGAATGGAACAGCCCGTTGTTGGGTTGCTGCCTGTGAATTGGTAATTTTAAGGAAATTTGCTGTTTTTGGATATTATTTTGAATATTATTATGGATAGAGATAAACTGTAAACAGCAAAAATGTTCAGCAAAGTAAGATTTACTAATAAGTCAACAGGACCAAAATGGTCAGTTGACCCCTTTAGGAGTTATTGCCCTTTATAGTCAATTTTTAACCATTTTTCGTAAATCTTAGTTAACTTTTACAAAAATCTTCTTTTATGAAACTACTGGGCCAAATTTTACCAAACATAGCCAGAAAAAAAAAACGGCTAAAAATAGAACATACAGGAAAAATGCAGTTTTTATACGACCGCAAATTTTGAAAAAAAATTTGTCGTATATTGCTATCACGTTGGCGTCGTCGTGGTCTGCGTCGTTGTTGTCCTCGTCATCGTCCGAATACTTTTAGTTTTCGCACTCTTACTTTAGTAAAAGTGAATAGAAATCTATGAAATTTTAACACAAGGTTTATGACCATAAAAGGAAGGTTGGTATTGATTTTGGGAGTTTTGGTCCCAACATTTTAGGAATTAGGGGTCAAAAAGGGCCCAAATAAGCATTTTCTTGGTTTTCGCACTATAACTTTAGTTTAAGTTAATAGAAATCTATGAAATTTTGACACAAGGTTGATGACCACAAAAGAAAGGTTGGGATTGATTTTGGGAGTTTTGGTTTCAACAGTTAAGGAATTAGGGGCCAAAAAAGGGCCCAAATAAGCATTATTCTTGGTTTTCGCACAATAACTTTAGTTTAAGTAAATAGAAATCAATGAAATTTAAACATAATGTTTATGACCACAAAAGGAAGATTGGTATTGATTTTGGGAGTTAAGGTCCCAACAGTTTAGGAATTAGGGGCCAAAAAGGGACCCAAATAAGCATTTTTCTTGGTTTTTGCACCATAACGTTAGTATAAGTAAATAGAAATCTATGAAATTTAAACACAAGGTTAATGACCATAAAAGGAAGGTTGGTATTGATTTTGGGAGTTTTGGTCCCAACAGTTTAGGAAAAATGGGCCCAAAGGGTCCAAAATTAAACTTTGTTTGATTTCATCAAAATTGAATAATTGGGGTTCTTTGATATGCCAAATCTAACTGTGTATGTAGATTCTTCAATTTTGGTCCCGTTTTCAAATTGGTCTACATTAAGGTCCAAAGGGTCCAAAATTAAACTTAGTTTGATTTTGACAAAAAATGAATCGGTTGGGTTCTTTGATATGTTGAATCTAAAAATGTACTTAGATTCTTGATTATTGGCCCAGTTTTCAAGTTGGTCCAAATCTGGGTCCAAAATTAAACTTTTTTGATTTCATCAAAATTGAATAAATGGGGTTCTTTGATATATGCCAAATCTAACTGTGTATGTAGATTCTTCATTTTTGGTCCCGTTTTCAAATTGGCCTACATTAAGGTCCTAAGGGTCCAAAATTAAACTAAGTTTGATTTTTTCAAAAATTAAATTCTTGGGCCTCTTTGATATGCTGAATATAAACATGTACTTAGATTTTTGATTATGGGCCCAGTTTTCAAGTTGGTCCAAATCAGGATCTAAAATTATTATATTAAAATATTAAGTATTGTGCAATAGCAAGTCTTTTCAATTGCACAGTATTGTGCAATGGCAAGAAATATCTAATTTCACAATATTGTGAAATAGAATTTTTTTTTAATTAGAGTTATCTTTCTTAAATAGTAAGCAAGAAATATCTTATTGCAAGATTTTTTTTTAATTGGAGTTATCTTTCTTTGTCCAGAATCAACTTAAATCTTTGTTATATATAATATACAATGTATATTCACTTTTTACTACCAACTGATAAATTTAAATAATCTTTACCATTCAGTGATAACAAGCAGTTTTTTTACATCCTAATATTTTATGATGTATTTAAATGAGTAGTTATTGTTGCAAACTCCATTAGAATATTTTAATTGAGATTAGTTTTGGAATAAGGGAAAGGGGGATGTGATTAAAAAATTGGGTTCAATTTTTCTCATTTGAAATTTCATAAATAAAAAGAAAATTTCTTCAAACATTTTTTTGAGAGGATTAATATTGAACAGCATAGTGAATTGCTCTAAGAGAAAACAAAAATTTTAAGTTCATTAGAAAACATTCATTCTGTGTCAGAAACCTATGCTGTGTCAACTATTTAATCACAATCCAAATTTAGAGCTGAATCCAGCTTGAATGTTGTGTCCATACTTGCCCCAACTGTTCAGGGTTCAACCTCTGCAGTCGTATAAAGCTACGCCCTGCGAAGCATCTGGTTATTGGCTTATAACTCAAAAACCAAAGCATTTAGAGCAAATCTGACAAGGGGTAAAATTGTTTATATGGTAAAGATCTATCTGCCCTGAAATTTTTAGATGAATTGGACAACTCGTTGTTATGTTGCTGCCCCTAAATTGGTAATTTTAAGGAAATTTTGCTGTTTTGGGTTATTATCTTGAATATTATTATAGATAAAGATAAACTGTAAACAACAATAATGAATAGCAATTTAAGACTCAAAAATAAGTCAAAATGACCAAAATGGTCAATTGACCCCCTAAGAAGTTATTGTCCTTTATAATCAATTTTTAACAATTTTCATAAAATTTGTAAATCTTTACTAAAATTTTCCACTGAAACTACACGGACAAGTTCATTATAGATAGAGATAATTGTAAGCAGCAAGAATGTTCAGTAAAGAAAGATGTACAAACACATCACAATCACCTCAACACGATTTTGTCATGAACTGTCTGCTTCCTTTGTTTAATTCACATATACCAAGGTGAGCGACGCAGGCTATTTAGAGCCTCTAGTTCTCGAGCTCTAGTTTGCTTTGAAGCCTTGCAGTGAGGAGGGGTTGGGGCATCGTCTAAACTTAAATCGGAATGAAATGTTACCTGACCATAGGTTTCAATTGTGTAAATAGATTAGTGTTACGAAATTGGTATTAAAGTCATTTCATTTTGCTAAAATGTCATGTGAGAAAGGTTAGGTAGAGGTATAGAAAAATCTCACGTGTTACGAATACTCTGAACCAGAAGAGGCCCGCTACTGCGCTAGTATGGATGTTGATACATATACGGCAATGCACTTCAAATGAAAAAAATCATGGATTCAGATACCCATATCAGCTGTAATTGTATTCCTTTAACAGCCGAATTTGTATGATTATGCTGTTTCGTTATTGCCAACTGAGTATTGTATTGCACAAACACATTTATCACTAGACAATAAGTCACATGCTTGATATATTTGCCACTGGATGTTTTAAATATCCGAAAGTTTGACAATTCAGTTATCTCCCTTGAATTCAACCTATGAAAGTATTTACCTTTATTTTTTTATTTTTAGATTAGTATAAAGCAAAAATGAAATATTCAGATTTTTTGTATGTAATTACAAACCAATACTTGAATATAAAACATTTAATATAGTGATTTTGTAATTGTTTGTTCTTTTAAAAATACAATTAGGGTTGTGCTAAACAAATTTATCAGTTTATATTCAATTAAAATTGAACCCATTTCCTCCAATATTCTCGTCCTGAATATGCATGAAATTAATATATTTAGAAAGTTAGTGCGTCATACTACGCACGTTCTCATTAATAAAAAGGGCGGAAAGAAGCCAAAACCAAACAGTCGAGGTGGCGATTCTATGAGTCGGTATTTCACATAATGTTCACGTTTAAACTAACAAAAACAGTTTCAGTTAATTCGAAGTTGAGGGTTAATATACAAATCGTATTATTGATATCCATTTGACGTGGCTCAGTACTTGTACATCCCGTCATTGTGTTATTGTACTATGCAAATTCTCGTATTCTTGTCTTTCATTTTTGCTAATGTGCTTTGTCTATATGCCTTTCGGTTTTCATGGATACATATGACGTGGCTCTGTACATATACATCCCTTTATTGTTGCAATTGTAAATTATTTTTGTATTCTTGCCGTCATTGTGTTATTGTTCTATGGTGAATTTGTGTATTTTTGTCTTTAATTTTTGCTAATATGCTTGGTCTATATGCCATATTGTGCTTCTTTGTTACATATTTGTTTGTTTTTATAGTGATTAAGATTATAACACAATGTCGTCTGCTGTACCTCTTTTTTTTCCTTTTTTTTTTTTTTTACATGTTTACCTATTTATATGTCTGTTTGATTTGTTCACACATGGTTGTCAATATAGTATAGTTTGATGCGACTGTCATACAAGTTAGAGGTCTAGCTAGCTTTAAAACTAGGGTTAGTTCATCGTTTTCTACCGGCATAAGAAAATACCTATACCAAGTCAGGAACATGACAGTTGTTTGATGTGTTTGATTCTTTTGATTTTGCCATTTGATTAGGGACTTTCCTTTTTTAACTTTCCTTAGAGTTCAATAATTTTGTGATTTAACTATTTGTCCAAACTGCTGACACAAAAAAATATACAAATATATTTCTAGATCTATTGATTATTGGATCTGATAAGATAAACATGTATTTTTAATAAATTCTATTGTATTTTAAATGTGACAATTTACCTTCATTTTGTATGTTTTTAATCATGTACAACTTTTTAATGCAACATGTATGAGAAATGTAAACGAAAAACATTTTTTACTGATATGATGTAAAAGAGACGGTCCAAAGATACCATATGGACATTCAAACGCATTAGTCGAAAATAAACTGACAGCAAAATGGCAAAATTTAAAAGACCAATAAATAGACCTAAAGAAAAAAAAAAGAGACTGAATGTGTAATTCTTTACTACATGTTTTTTTATGATGTCTGGCATTACGTACTTCTTCATTGCAGTTTAACTATACTTGTGTTATATTGTCCATAAATATTGACATATTTAAATGAAGATAACCAAATATTAATTTGAACTTAACGTACTGAAGATCTTGGCACATACATGACTGTGTGAAACCCAAAGTGAACCATGGTCAACGAAATACCAAAACATAACTGGACTTTCACTTTGTTGGGATTTTGTTGCAGAGCTCTTGGGATTATATTATTATCTCACGTTGATAAAGATGGGATAGTGAAAAAGACGTATGATATTCTTTATTCATCAATAACGTACACAAAAAAATGTTATATTATAAAGTGATAATATAACTTTAGCAATGTTTATGTAAATGATGGGTCCAAAAATATGAACGAATTTTTAAAGCCACCATTAACATGATTGTAACGATATTAACTTATTCTTGTCTTCATGAGCATGTAACCCGGATTAGGAACAGATCCTATCAAAAATCTTGCTTTTGTGTAAGAGAATGAAAAAGGTCAGTTAAATCCAAATCGCCCCCACCCACATCCCCAATAATTTTTTTTTATAGAAAATGAGAAAAAACATCCATGGCACCAGAAATGTGTTGATTCAATCAGATAAATGTAATGTATTTTATTGTCTTTGTTTTGTACGGAGACAGTGCAATCTCCCTTATCTTTTCTATAAAAAAAACACTCAGATTTTTAAAACCGAACCAATAACAGTCTGTATGGAAAAGAAATCGCGTCCTAATCAACATTCCGATAAAGTTTCATTTTTGTTTTTCTTTAGGCAGGTTCTGTGGAATTTTAGCAACTGCAAGGTTGATGATATAGTTGTACGACCTAGTCCAGGTAATAATTGCAGCAGAAATATTTTTCAAAATCCCAATTTTTCTGATTTTTGGCGGGTAAAGATCTTGTACTTTATCATATTTTGTTTATCTAGAGGGATGGATAAAATGTTCTCGAATTACTAGTTTCACTTTTTAATTAACCATGTTGTTAACTTTAGGGTTTTCCTTAATGTGATAGTAATATTTTTTCTGTGCCGTTTGTTATGGATTTTCTTCTTCTTTGGGCCAACAAGGCTTCCCTATTCCCGCTTCCAAAAGTTCTTTATTCCTACTGTACATAAACGACCTACCAGATTACACAGTCAGCAATTATCAGTTAGACTTTTTGCCAATGACTGCGTCCTGTACAGAGAACCAACACAAACACGGACACAGACCTTCCCAAAGAACATATAGAGACCATATAAGCATACGAATAACTGGCTTAAGGAATTCCTTTTTAACAAATACCAAGTTATACATATTACAAACAAGAGAAACCCTATACGACCATGTCCACGTTTAAGAGGACGTCGAATCCGCAAAATATCTGGAAGCAAACATTCATCAAAAACTGAACTGAAGTACTCACATAGACTACGAAATAAAAAAAGGCCAATAACACCAAGGTTTTTTTTTCGCAGAGAAATATATACCAATGCCCACGCAAAACTAAGGAACTCTGCTTCACGATCCTTGTCAGACCACAGATGGAGTATACCAGAATCATTTGGGATCCACACACTGCCAAGTAAAGGAATTTTATGTGACTGTCATACAAGTGAGAGGTTTAGCGCCATAAAACCAGGTTCAATCCACCATTTTCCAAAATGCCTGTACCAAGTCAGAAATATGACAGTTGTCAATTCGTTTGATGTGTTTTATCATTTGATTTTTCCATTTGATTAGGGACTTTTCGTTTTGAATTTTCCTCGGAGTTAAGTATTTTTGTGATTTTACTTTTTGCCAAAAGTATTCAAAACCTGGAAATGGTACAACGTAGGGCAGCAATATGTGTAACTGGTGACTACCACCGAACCACCAGCGTAGCAAACATAGTACACTAACTGCAATGGCCAACCCTACAAAACGTAGATCTTTGAACATAGTCATAATGATATTCCGCATAGTCGACCACATTGTTGCAATACCAACATCTTGCTTAATTTCAACAGCAGCAACCTTTAAGAGGACTCAACCAATTTTGAAAGATTTCTTGTTCCTTTTGCAAGAATGCAGCTTTACCAGGACTAGTTCTTCCCAGGCACCATAAGATTATGGAACTACATTTCTTGACCTGTTGTAGTTAACCTAGAGAATATCATATGTCTATATTAACACACAATTACTTTCATCTCATGTCCTGGTAGCAGAGTTGTTTTTTACACGTTTTAATCAATGAATGCACATATCACTTGCATGAAAGGAATATATAAGACAATATTTATTTTTATTCTTAAACATCATTAACATGTGTAAACAGCAAATTATAAATACTATACTAAAATAAATAGTAAAGATTCTAATGAGTATGTAATTATGATTTCAAATCCATATCTAATAAAATGCAGATGGTCTTTGACAAATTATTTATTAATCAAAAACAAAAGAACTGATTGATGAATGTGGAAAATAAATTTTAACATCTTAAAAAGATATACTTTTGAATTTTCAAAGGGATATACGAGAGGATAAAAAAAAATAAAAGATTTAAAAATCGGTAACTTGTAATATTTGTTCAGTAACATTTAACTTTAAAGATTGTATTTATGTTTGATATGCAATATTGCTTATGCTAAAACAACAAAATACAGAGATAGAGCCCCTCCACATGAATTCAAAGGCAGAAATATGGAACAATTTAACTTCGTCTTGTTCCAAACGAAGAACCATTTTTGGCTTTTTAATGCCACTTTCATTCACATTTTGACAACACTTTTGTTTTGTTTGTTTGTTTGTTTTCATTTTTCACAATCGGTGTCACTGTCACTTTTAGATACAATTAATTGTTTTCCTGATGCACCATTTATTTGAGCAGTTTTCTTCATTGCAATTATAGAAGAAGAGTTGTCACGCTGAATAGGATTTGCAATTGTCTGGTGTTTGTATTCCAACATCATGTTATTAAGGGGAGCTAATCCGATACAAGCCCGGAATATGTTCTCGATACAGCACCTTTGTTTAAACAAGGCATTTACGACTGGTGTTCCTGCGGGTACCAACGGGGCTTTACATAAATAACTCAAAATTGTCAAAACACTATTAAAGCTTTGAAAGTTGTTTTCATTTTCAGTTTTGAACTGAATTCGTTCACAAATTTCAGCAATAATGACTAGGTCTATTATAAGAGGACTCGCTAACAACGAATCTTCACAAGTGTTGTGAATCACCAAGGTATTGGATCCTCCCATCATTATCTCTGACGTATACTCGTCCATTGCACGTTTGCTGTCTCCTACATGAGGTACGTATTTGATGACCACACAATGATCAGGCTTCTTCTTGTCATGATAGAGAATATCATTAGAGTCAACCATATCATCGACAACATTACTTTTGGAAATCTGAAATTATAAATAACCATTAGGAATTCTGAAATGTTATTTGGATATTTGTTTCTTCTTCAAATAGTTATATATCTGCAAATATTGCAAACTTCGAAGATTATTTTTTTAGTGTGCATCAGGTTTTTTTCGAAAGGTTGTTCAAATCTTTTGACACTATGTGTTTACAGTAGTTTTCATTTGATAAAGTTAACAGAATTAACCTTTTTTTGCTTATTCAAAAGTATAAAACAACAGCATCCAAAACTGAACAAACAAATTAAAATTATTCTTTTATTCTTATCTTCATTTTCTGTTGGATATTTGTCGCGTTGTTAATCATACCCATGCGTCTTTTTTTGTTTTTTCTTTAGTTTTAGAATTTTCAGTATTCCACCCAAAACAAAATAAGAATTAATGTTGGTAAAAGTACTTGAAGTATTAAATTATACTAACCTCTTTTGACCTGAATGTTTGTGGAGCTGACAAGTTTTTACCATCATTGTTTCCAAGATGGTTATAGCTAACGATAGAAACCGGCTTGATTCCAGCACTGACTAGAAAGTCAACAAGAACTGACTTGAGTTTTGTCTGTCCTGACTTAAAGTCATCACCAGCAATAAATACTTTCTTCTTATTGGCTAATTCAAGGGCACCTGGTACAAATGTGTTCTGGGGAGACCCATTGATGTATGTAACCTGAAAATTAAAAAAAAATACCATCATTAATCTGTTAATTTTTTTTAACTGGACATCAAGACACATAACACTTTTTTTAATTATTTAATTTTTGGTTTAAACCTTAGATAAAATATAAATTTGAGCTTGTTTTTTTAAGTTTGAAAACCGTAGCCTTTTATCATCAATCCATTGCTGTAAGAGTTTGGCTTCAGCTTGTATTTAATTCTTTATAAAATTTCTATCCAACACACTATCATCAAAATATTTTTAAAAAATTGCAATAACAAACATGTTTTTTTTTCAAATGTGTATTTTATGTCAAATATACTCACTCCTTCGAGAATAGAAGCTACAGCAAATAGAGTTGAAGGTGAAATTTCTTTTTCTCCTTCCCTAATGCTTCTTAACAAATTTTCTGAAGTGTCGTTGATACCCGGGATGAGATCACTATACCGCTCAGTGTTAGCTGTCCACAAAATTATGACTTTGTCGACACCACTTTCTTCCTTGAATTCACGGATATCTTTTCGGATTCGATCTAATTGTTCTTTCTTGCTGCCAGTTAAAACATTGTCTGCCCGTTCTTCCTGATTTGCAGCAATGAAATCTGGTATGTAAATTGATGGGCGTGGTCTCATGTGCTTCATATGAGGACGAAGCTGTACTTGTAGGTTATAATCTAGCACTCTAGCTCTTTCCATTGAATCGGCAATATTCATGGATGATATGTCCCATCCTGTAATTAAAGAAACAATTCATCTAATGCCTTTTTTATTCACGTAGATATGGTCCAACGTTTAAATATTTAAAAAAAACACCTTAAAGATGTTCTTGGCTTATCAAGATATAAAAGTATTTAAATATAGTTTTGATAGTTTTGCTAGTGTTTTGATGGTTTTTTTTTCTAGGGGTCGCCATGTTACAATTAACGCGTTACATTCCTGGACCTTGCTGGTATATTATAATGAAATGCCATCTGTGAACAAGGTTAAAGAGATACACAAACAAATAAACACACATACATACATAATGTTTAATATACATGAATATCACAAGTTTTTCATTTATTTGATCACCATACGTGTACCCGTCTTAACAGAGAGTGGTATCATAAAGTATAAGTATAAACTTTAAGTTATTTGCTTTTTTCAGGTTTTAAAAAACTTCCCCCATCGACAAAGCGAACAATCTAATTATCAATTTGCATGAAAATGTTTTCTAACACAAGCACATTTGTATTAAGATACATTTGTAAATGTTTTGATATTGGGAGTTTATGATTTCTTTTATCCATTATGTGTGAGGCGAAAATTGTCGAAGGAATATTCAAACAGCCAAAAACAAACGACAATAACCAAAAATATTGAACAATACAAAAGATCATTCAAACATGCATCAATGACCGACTCCTCAGGAGAAACTAGATGTTAAAACAAAGACAACAACGAACAATATATATAGCTGACTTGACAAGAACACAAAAGGGTGTATTAATGAATTTGTATATGCACATAACTTCTTCCTAGGTCTTTCATGTGTCGTAAAAGTTAAGAGCACATCTACTAACATAAAAAAGGACCACTTTTATAGGGAAAAGTTTTTCTTCGAACCCTCCTAATTGAAGGAAAAGGCATAGACAAACACAAAAAGAACTTAAAGGAAATTGTGCTTTTAAAGCAAGTTATGTCAGTACAGAAGCTTCGGTCACTGGATCTTTGATTCCCTCTGCGACTAACTTGTCTTGACCAATTCCTGGGAATGGGAAACAACACTGTACAAATTAGGTGCACCCAAAGAGCTTTTGTGGATTAACCTCTATTATTATAGGAACGTTCAAACCTAAAAACTAAATCAAATCATATTTTAGGAGGTATTTCACCAAATCTTTCTAAGGTCTGCTCAACTTTACACATGGGAGTTGAAATCCTAGTTTATCAACGGATTATTTGATAAAATTTAAATAATTTCAGTACCGAAGCACTGACACCTGCACTGACAAACAGTTAGTCCACTAGCAGAATTTTCGCCTAGTACTACACGTAGAAAAGGAACTAAACCATCATACATTTGGTGCGTCTAAAGCCATTTCGGGATTAACCTTCTTTAGAACCGTTCATATAACATCAAAAGCCGAGGAAATACAAATACTATGTATAATAAGCGAAAAGCTTAATGACCAAAGCTCAACGCTCTTGATATTCTTTTACCCCGTATGCAGTATACTTGAATTGTTCAAATTAAAACATTCAGACCTGGTCGTTAGGGAATTATATACAAAACAATGAAAATACACTCATTTAAAAAGTATTCCCTTTCGTTAATAAGTAAAGCAGATATAAAATATTTTAAAACATGTACGAACATAAACTGTTTTTGAACATGGAAGAATTTTTACTTAAAACTCAGATTTAGGACTGTTTTAAGCTTGTATGCATTGAATGCTTATCATATGTGTTAAACAGTGATCTGTTTCAGAAATCAAAACACATCGTCCGAGTTTATAGGAGCAGTCAATCCCGACCTAAATAACAAACCTTATTTTTACCTTATAAGGTCAGCAAATAGTATAGTCATTACTTTTTAATACGTGGAGTTCATTTATTAGTTTAAATACCACCATGTAAGTACACAATGCCGATTACAATGTGTGCCAACTTAAGTTTTTTTTCTGTCGATCTATCAATGGGATTTTACAACTCGTACGTTCTATGTTTATGGTTACTTCTGGTTTGTGATTTGACTACAACGTACTTTATTGAACCGGGTGGGAATATAGATTTTATTTCTCGCCATTCACATTTAAAACCAGAATAAAAGTGCCATTGATTCACTTTAAAAATCGTAATGCGTGTTCAGAAAAGCTTTAATGAATTAATAACAATCAATAGCGCTCTATATGTATCATTTAAATTAAATTATCATCATGTATATCAATATTCCAAGGTTATAAACTATTCATGTATTAAGTTAGACCCCATATGAGTGAGTAATTTCACGTCGTTCCGAAATATTCATGACATACGAGTAATATTTTATCGACAGATTGGTTATAAAGAGAGTCCTTTTAGAAAGCCATTTGCATATGTAAGGATTTTTTTTTGTTTACACACCCTTGCTCCGTACTATCCACTAGCTGTAAAAACAATAATACTCAGGTTTTTGTCTGCTTTTTATCACTTGTGACTAGTGATATTACTTCGTTTAGGTGAAACACTGTCAACGTATATTTGTTCCCCTAACAGAAGCCTCTCTGGAAACTTTGTTATAAACAATGCAATCATGGCATGTGGTCCCCTTTTGGAACATATTTTCTATACCATCTATGCCGAAAAACAAATACTGTTATATTAGTTATAAGTGAAAAAAAACACCAACATTATAGAAGTCTTCCATTTTGAACTTATGTAATAAAGGAACTTCCATTTCATGTCACGCCTTCACCTTGATGGAAAATCATTGTTTTTATTTAAACAGGATCATAAATAAATGCATGTGAACCTGTATGACGGTACTCACCATCAATAACAACATCATTAGGGTCTACCATTGGCAGGATGTCTTTCATTGGAACATAAACCTCTCCTTCCGGTCCGGTACCAAGACCTACAGTGCTAGCCTGTGTTATAGACCCAAAATAGTTGGCATGTTTAAGGCCTTCCTTCGTATGCCATGACATTTTGTGCTTGTTTGCCAAGATGGCAGCAGTTACAGTACAACCATTGTTTCCTCCCCATCCTACCAACATCACTCCTAGTTTTGGTACCTTCCTTTCTGTACGGAATGTGTACTGCGTGGTGACTGGAGTAACGTTGATCGTTCCATCAGGACCGTTCCGTACCTGTGATGTTTGGTAATCATATTTAGATTCTATGTATTCTTCTGTGTACGTTACATTTGGACTATTCACTTTGATAGTTGCCATTGTTATTCAATCTAAAATATTAATATTTTATTATAAGTTTGATTTTTCCCGTCAATAGAAAACTTTCAATTAAGTTTAAAGAGGACCCATCGCACAATAATATAATACAGCATTACACAGAGTAAATTATAGATATTAGATATACAAGAAAGCCATTCTATACAGAATTATATATAAAGAGATTATAACATTAAACATTACAAAAAAAATCCTCTTTTATAAACACATTCATGTGTACATTATTTGGACATAGTTCTGTAAAATTAATTTATATTGATTAAATGATTTGTGCTTATAAATGTCATGAAATACTTGCCACCGGACATTCAGCAAACAAGAATAAACCAATATTCTGTCCAGCGGTAGAATCAATAAAAATAACAAGTATAACTGGAAGCTGATCGTAGATAATATCACTATCAGCAGTTACATACTACATAATTTAGAATGCTGGTCAGTTGAACTCTGAACAAGTTCCATTTATTCACTTATGATTTTTTTCTCGTATATTATCTCGATTCTGTACTCACAGAAGTTCGAAGCTCAACACGTGTTATAATTTTTAGTCGGTTCATTTAAAAATAACATAACTTAACCTAAAGCTAAATCTTATATGATCCTACCTGTTGTCTATTCGACTCCTTTGCAAATAATGATCAATACTGGTGTTTTAAATTTTCTTATACGTTATGACTACCATAAGCCAGTGTTTTGTAATGGTCATGCATGAATGGCAACGGTCAAAGTCCAACACAAAAATATACATACATTTAAACCCGGTATATGGTCTTATAATATCGTACGATACATGGAACATTCTGAGCCAATCAGAGAACACAACGTTGTTATTTACAAGAAAACATCAATACTAAATCATGATATTTGTTCTAAGTATAGAATCTTGATTTTAGTTGCATCATTCAAAATCTTAAGAGTTAATTATGTGGAATTATTGCTTTAGAGAACCATTTATGCCCTTTTTTGATCTTTTTTGTCGAAAAATATTCCAAACCTTTTTTTATATTACGCGATGAAATGTATGTATACATTAACGATATTTCACAATCATCAATTTTCTAAACAATTCAAAATGATAACTACATGTGGTTCTATTGAAACATGTATTCTAATTCTAAAAATAAGTGTATAAAAATAAAAATAGTAAGACCTTATTACAATTTTTTCTATATTTAGAATAACCGTCAGTTTTGCATATGAATTATAAATAGAAAAGCACATGAGAAATACCGATATCATGTACAGAGATCAACAGAGATAAAATGAAATAGGAACCGTCAAAAAAGCTCCGACACCAATATGATATTTTAATATCTTTTAAATATATCGAATTTACAGGAACGTTCAAAATGCAGGTACACATTTTCACTTTTTCTGTTAAAAGGGACATTAACCGTCAAAATCTTGTTCACCGATTTGACTCAAATTCTCAAATTCGACTTATAACGTACTAAAACGTATATCCATATCATGAAAAGTCTAAAATAAACAATTTACGACGCATATATTCGATAATGTGTAATAGTGTGTATGTTTGTCTCGACGCCATCTAAACATCCAGATGTCCTCCGAAGACTGCCGATGTTCATATAACATGATGCAAAAATAACAAAAGATTAAAATAGATAGCGAACTCATGCATTTAGTTTTTTTTCTAGGTTTTGTTTGTTTATTATTATAGGTTAAAATAATATGTTTATAATTGTTTTTATCTGTTTAAGTGTTTGTGAATCAAATCAGTCAACCTAATGGTTTACCAGACGAATAGATGAATACTCCGACTACGGAATGACGGATGGTTTGTTAACTCCGTAAACAAGGTAATCTTGTACGCAATGTACGAACAATTAAGATGCGAATTCGATCTGCCATTCTCACTTATGCACGAATGATCAAAATTCAGTTCAATAACTCCTGAAGAGGCAAACAATTTACTTACAAGTAAAATTTTCACTGATTTTACTTAGGTAAAAGCAATTTATCCGAAATTAAACATAGAGCGTTATTATTCTATCATGAACAAAAAATAACTCAACATTGGAACAAAAATCCTGATAGAAAATGTAAGCTCCGCTGTATTGACTTTACGACAAATACGCAAGTGCTTGTTTAATGCTGCTACATAAAAGGAAAGTTAACTAATGGGAAATGATGTAAATGTTATTTTATAAAATTTCGTTGTTTTTAGATGGTCTTTTTGTATTCACTGCAAATTCCTATGAGTATCACAAGCACGTGCTCTAGTGTCTTTGTACCATAGTGTTAATTTAAAGTAAGACATTTGAATGATAACACATTTACAATTTGTCAAATTCTGTTGGTATCCTATGTTCCATCAACAAAAATATCAATGACCATTTTACATCTTCTCCATATACTATTAGATTGGAACAACGCATTAGTCGACGGCAAGCAAAACTCAAATTTAGTTAAAAATTGGTTTCTTGACATGACGAATAATAGTTGATTAGAATAGAACAAACAGTCACTTTCACAGGAGGAAATGTAGCTCTTGACATATGTTTTACTAATTTACCATCATAAGTTAAGATATGTGAACCATTATCTGGAAAAAGTTTATAGCTTTTAAAGTTTAAAATTAGAGTTGGTTACCTGTCAAAAAATAATTCCAAATGACATACCAAAGATGTTTTGTTATTTCACTTTATTCAACTTTGAATGTAGTCGTTATTTTTATGATCTGATCAACTCTTGCTCTTTATAGTTGAATTAAAAATACCTATTTGTGGTTCATTTTAAGCAAAGTATTGAAGTTGTTGAAGGTTAATATTTTGTTGCATTTCTACAGAGAAAATGAAAGGAAAATAGTAAAAAACATCTCTGTTCAATAACTTTTTTTTCCAAAGGAATTAATTTTTGCGAAGATGGCTTAATCTAGCTTTTCAAATTTCACATCAAATTCGATAAACGTTTGATGTGTATTTCTTTAGTTCAACAAAACACTAATATTATTAACATTTTTAACATATTTGTAAAAATATTCTAGGTTAGGTTAAGGGGAAATAATAGACCCTATCGTTTGCCATTCATATGGTTTTTTTCCGGTCCTGAAATTTAATCCGTCATTTGTCATAAAATTTGAGATTCGCGGTATGCGATATTTACACACATTGCTTTCAAATTTTTTGTTGTGCTCCAATTGTTCAATCATGAATTGAATTTTTCATTTGATACCATTTTACCAATCCGTCTCGTATAATCTTTGTGTTTGTGTTTGCAATCGATTCTTTTCATATTTAAAATGTCCACATGATCTATGGAATACAGATTTTCCTTAATAACACAGAAACATAGCCCGTTTGTTATTGTCCACACCTTTAAAAAAAAACCACCACCGCACAAGGAATTAAAACTTCATTCAGTTGTTTTCATAATCTAGCATTGCGTCGCTTCCACTACTAGTGGACCTTTTTACCCGATAGTATCGCTAGCTCAGTATTTAGTCCTTCTGGATTGACAAAATACTTATTTCAACTTATCCTCTCCATTGCTAAATTGCTAAATTATAAAGAACATGAAAGAAAGCCCAGAAATATTAAGAGTATTCAAACATATTAGTGGAAACAAAACAACAAAGCCATGTAAAAAAAATGAAAAGACAAACAACAGTATACAAAAAACTATCTAGAAAAAACAAAGACTGAGCAACACAAACACCACTAAAAACCGGGTGGGGTCTCAGGTGCTCCGTAAAGGAATTCAAATCCTGCTCCAAAATTTGGTAAATAAAAAAACCACTACAGATTCACAGAATTTATACAGAATATTTTTATAAGCTGCAATATTTCAGATTTAGCAGTTGTTTCTAGAGTGCCAAAAATAGAGCCTATCTTGATAATAAAGACCATATTCACTTATTTATAAACTAAACATAGGTATTTCAATACACTGTGGTTAAATCTTTATGTACAGTGCATTTCTTTATTTATTACAAGCAACAGTCGTGACTATATTTAGAATGTACATATTATGATTAAAACACAAGCTGAGGGGATCACAGAAGACACTTACGGAGCCCGTTTTGGTACACCCACAGGGTAAGCGTGTTCTATAGTTACAAATGCGAATCAACACTTGATGTGTAATATGACAAACAGTATATTCTATTATACTACCTGACTCGAGAATACAAAAGAAGTTATTTTAAAGATTCGGCCAAGCAAAAATCTCCGTTCCTTATTTTAATATTCCAAATGCTTTGTTCAGCTATTTTATTCATTTGAAATTAAATTGATAATAACTTTGAAAGGACATCGAAAGGCGTGATGGACATACTTTCCCTTATTCCTATATTACAAAACCAATTTTCAACTATTTCATTCATCTGAGGATAAAACAGATGTTCTAGTCAACAAAATGACTTTATCTAGAAAAACAAGTTCATAAAGTTTAAATTTTTTGGAAAGTCCGAAGTTTGTAGAATTAACAGTCAAATGGAAATCCAAAGTTTTCTTAAACTATCATATGCACTCAGAATATTCATACATTGTAAATGTTCAAATATTCAAAAATGATTCATGTTACTTTTTTTGACACTCGTATAAGGAAATTACTAATTTATAAATAGGTAATTGTATACTCGGCCATTGTTTGGGTAAAATAAGGTTTAATTTCCTTATAATACTTTTGTTTAATCCATGATTTCAGTATCATTTTCGATTTTCAACTACATAAGTAGGTAGAAGAAAGTCAGTTTTTTCCATAATGTAACAAGCAGGAGAAAGAGGTTAGTAGGATTTTGTTTTTAACTTTTGCTTACAAAGTCTTTTGAAACTTGTATTATTTTTTAATGACATGCATTGCATTCAGAAAAAAAGGTTGATCAATTTCTAAATCTGGACTAGTTTTACGCATTGTCTTAAACATATATAAGAATACGATTTTATCGTCATTTTGTTACATGTGGTTTATCATGCTGAAAAGTAAAATTACAAAGATAAACTTCTAGGAAAATTCAAAACAGAAAGTCTGTAATTAAATGGCAAAATGAGAAGCTCAAAGATATCAAACGAATGGATTACAACTGTAATATTCTTGACTTTGCACATGCATGTATTTTATAAGGTAGATAATGGAGGATTAAATCTGGTTTTATAGTAGCTAAACCTCTCACTTGTATGACAGTAGCATACAAATCCATTATATTGACAACAATGTATGAACAAAATAAAGAGACATAATAGGCAATTTTTTCAAAAATAGAGGTACAGCCGTCAACTTTGTGTTTAAATCTTAATCACTATTAAACAAAAAAGAAATGTCAAGAAAGAAAATCAAAAACAGATATAGACAAAGCACGTGTGCAAAAACGAAAGACAAGAAAAGAAATATTTACTATGGCACAATAACACAAAGACGGGATGTATAAATACCGAGCCACGTCAATTGGATATTACCAAAAATATAATAAATAGTAAAACTTATAATCTACTATGACAAATATAAGAACACTATAATACAGAAGAAGAAGATAAATAACGTCAGTATCTAGAATTTGTATTGCTAGAACATTCGTGAATTATTTATGAAGTTGATACGGAATATTTATCAAGGTTTTGGTATCTTTTGATGAACCTTAAAGAAAAAGAACGACACTTGCTTTGAAAATAACCCAGGTTCATCAACTTTCAACTCAGACCCTGGTGACGTTTTACAAAAGTCTGAAACAAGATATTAAAACCGAATGAGTTGGTAAATGTATATTCCATATGCAGGTGAAGTTGGTTCATTGCTACCTTTTTAAGGTGGTGAAAATTTATAATTTTAAAAGTGAAATAGGGCCGTTTGTCATAGAATCTGGTACTGAATTGGTCGCTTATGTCAAATGAGAGGTATACGTCTAAAAATAAGGCAGGATAGCCTTGTCCGTTGTTGCTTTAAGTTCTGGTTTTATCATATATTAGTGAAAAACCCAATCAGAAAATTTTGGTTTGTTAATGGAAATTACATTATCAATGTATCTGAATTTGAAATAAAATGATCGAGTTTCTTTGGTATATTTATGTTTTCAACAAGTGCCTTTATGAACTCCGACTCATACGAAAATTAGAAGAGGTTGGCAAGGATATTCACACAGTTCGTTCCCATATGAATGCTAAAAAAATGTTGAAAAAGTTAACTTCCAAATTCAACAAATATGTTGACAAAATAAAAATCTATAGCATATTATTGATCATTAGTAATATATTTATAGCGTATAGCGCAAAAAGAACTGCTTCATACTTTTTATCGCGTCTTATATTGTGGTTTACCATCTATGTCGTCCGTCTGAACAGAACATTGTTCTAAAGCGGTGGATTTCGCTAGCCATTAAACCAGGTTGGATCCATCATTTTATTCTAAAAATGTCCTTTTATAAACCAAGCAGTTGTTATCAAATAGTTCGTTTCTATGTATGTTGGCGTTTGCTTTTTTTGCACTTCAGTGTTTCTGTTGTTGTTGTGTTTTCCTTTTATAGTTCATGTATTTCTCTCTGTTTTAGTTTGTTACGAGTGTATGTATTCTCTCAATCTATTTATGACTTTTGAACACTGGTATACTACCGTTGACTTTATTTACCATTTTTATGTTGAAATGCATTGTGGATTAAAGCTTTTAGACGATTTTTCAATTTCACATGGGTAATGGTTGGTATACATGGTTGAAATAAGTTTTGATAGCACTGATGATAGAGAAAGATCGAGAGTTGAAACTACCTAGAAGTTAATTGATGAGCAAATACATTTGTTTAGTTTTCTATTTTTTTCGTTCTTTTGTTCCAAACTTTACCGGTTTCCGGTGATCATAAATCACACTTGATTCTAATCTTTAGCATAACAAAAAGCGTTATTCAAACAGTACTATTTCTACTGCTAAGTAAACAACAACAAAAAAAAAATCCTTCTTGTGCTGAAATTAAATAAAGTATCTACGAAGTTGCTGTAAAAATCTACTTACTTTTTTTCACTGCACGTGTTCAAAATTTGAGATTATTTTAACTACATGTTATATCCTTGAAATATATAATTCATATTTTAATCCTAAATTGTTAAACACCCGGAGGTTTTAGATTTTTGTTTGAACTAGTCAAAAGTACAAGTAGTACTTATTATTATAGAGTACTTAACATGTATTCTGGAAGTGTTTTTAAAATGAAGGGAAAAAAATCGAAAGTGTATTGATCATTAGCTTTTTTGTTCTTGATCGATTTGAATTAATATTTACAATCATTAATTAGCATAATGATATAATAAATCTGAATACCTCAAGTGTGTAGTGGTAATGATAATTATCAAAAATAGTGAAAAGACTTAAAAATGAAATAACTGATTGCTTATGCTCTCAAAGTTAACAAGCTTTTTGTCGGTAGTACTGCACTTAGACAAATCAGACGAAGATTTTTTTGTATTACAAAATGAATAGATATAACAGCAAACAATATCACCTTTTCGTAATTATCTAAATCACTATAAAAACAAACAGATTTTTTGTGATTGTTAAAAGTCGCCCAAAAAATGGATAAAATTCCATCTGGCAATTATTAAGATCTTTGTAATATACTGTCTGTTTGGTAATTGCACACCTGAACGATTTAGAAAAACAAGCCAATAACACCCTCTTATTCCAACAAACAGACTTGACGTATACTGGGTCACCCTGATCAACTACGTAAATTTTGAGTATACCGGTGAACAGCAACCGAAACTACTTTGAGAATATTGTCATACATTTATCGATGCTTGATAATCGAAATTATTTTTTTTTAAATTATTTGATGTGCATCATTAAATAGTTGAAAAACGTACATATGCAGTTTTCCGATGAAGAAACTGTTTTTAAAATAGGCGTATACGATGAATGCATATTGATTTATGTTGTATTGATTTATGTTGTTATAGGACGTTACATTCTATCACTATTGAAACAAAGCCATGTTCTAATTCCAATAGAACATGGATTAAACGTAATTTATCTGGTTGGAAATCAAACATTACACTTTAGAAGAAAAATTTACATGTTTCTATTGTGAATCAGTCGATTTTCTATTACATTTTGTCTTCATTAAATCAAAATGGCTGACTTTCGAACGTGTAACTTAGGTCCGCTTTGAGAAACAAAAGTTCTATTTTTTTTTCATTAGACTCGAAATAATTGTATCATGTCATACTTTATGCTAATTCTAATATGAGTAGGCGTTATAATTGACAATATGTTAACCTCGCTTACACTCGATAAAAAGATATTGACAAATAAAATGTTTATCCATATTAAAATGAGCATGACATGATAGAATTATTTCGTTAATGATGTCCATGTACCAATGATATTTTGCTTTGTTTTGTGTATTTGATGCCCTTGCATATAAATGAAAATACATTTTTTGTACATTAAAAAAATCAAATGTTCTTGTTTTCAAATACACTCTTGATAAAGAATAAAGTTTTACTTGCGTTGCAGAAAGCGAAAGCAGGTCAAGCAACCGCTCGACTCCGTCCGTCTGTCCGTCCGTATTTTCGTCCATTCGTCCGTCCGTCATAAAGATTTTTTTTTTCATAGAATCAAAGTTGTCTTAGCTTCCTCGAAAGAAAATAGTTAGATATTTGGTCTGTAGTTTTATAATGTTAAGTTGTTGCGAGTATGCAATTCTTACATCTGCCATGTATTATCTTCCTAAAAAAATAGATTGGGTATTTATGTAAAGAAAACGTGTCATTGTCCGAAACCAATGTAAACAGGATTTGGTATATAGTGATGTCATATGGACATGTTTTTATGGATTGGACATGTTTGGGCGGATGCGCTTGTTTCTGAGTGTTGCATATACTTATAAACTAGTTCGGTTACGCCGAAAAACTTTCAATTGTTGCTGAATTAACCAGCATCACAACATTAACAGTGGATACAATTTCGATTTATAATTATTCAATAATCGATTGATTGGTTATTGGTGTTTAACAACACTTACAGCAAATTTGGCTATAACATTGCGATCAGTGTGTAGGGTAGGAAGCATGGGTGCCTTGAGAGAGAAAAACTAACAATCTAAGCCATTTAAGATTTCGGTCGAACGCACATGGTTCAAACTTACGATATCAGTGTAGACAGGCTAGTAATACAGTATTTAAACTACTAACACCATTCGACCGAAGAGGTATTATTCAATGGAAATTTCAGTACAGTGTACTGGAAATGAATACAATTTTGTTTTATTTATTTTTTACGATTTATATCCAATAACTGTATACTTCAAATTAATAGTTGTTTCTTATGAATCATTACAGATAATTATGTGGTTATTCAAACTCAATGATTATAGAGCCCAATTAATGGGAATCCATATTTGTTCAAGCAGGTGCAGCAACATGTGATTTTTAACAACTTAACAAACATTAACTAGATTTAGCTACTTGTATTTACCTATCTGTTTAATTAGTATGATTGTTTTGATAAGCATGCACTTTTGTTGTGATAACTTCTTGCACCTATTCCTTGAATGCCAACATAATTTTACAGGTAAATTGTTGGTAGATCAAAGGATGTTGGCATTCAAGGAATAAACTAAAGAACTGTAATGTTTAGAAAACGCCACAATAATAGTTTGATAATTGACACAATTGATATGCAATGGGTAGGAAAAAGATACTCACACCCAACGTGTCAAATGTATATTTATAATCAACAAACTTTTATCCAACGTATCTGATTTAATTAAAATAGATAACAAACACCATCTCGTAACCGTCGAATGATCTAACCAAAGTTATACATGAATTTATTTTTATTGATAGATACTTTTGAATTTTTCAGACATGTCAACAAGCTATTATGAATCGTTAAGGTCTTATAATTATATATGTCAGAAGTTTGGTACAGTTGAAATGGTACGCTTAAGACGCAATCTCTACAATCTTTGGGATATCATACAATACAACGGTCCATCAAACGTTCAGATTAGCAGCGGCAGTGCAGTTGAAGGTTTTGACATGATAGGAAGTGACATCAATATCATGCATTTGCTTATAGGAACAGTTGTATGTTTAAGTGAACGCGATGCCGAAATTGCTGCTCAAGACACCATTGTAGGTTTCAGTGAAGATGATGCCGAAATTGAAACCGATATTACAACTTTAGTAGTGGATACTTATAATACAAAACCATGCTATGCGTTGCTTCGTGTGCCGAAAAACGTTCCTTTATCAGAATACCTCCAGTGCCTACTCGTGCATAAAGGTCAAGACATATTTTATTCTAGTCACCTATTTAAGCTATTTTTTCAGAATAGATTATCAAGTACTAGCCTTCCGTTGAAAATTCATGGACCGTGTTTGACTACAGAAGACGACAAATTCGATACATTATATTGCTTTAGATGTAAATGTTGGCCTTCTCAAGCTCTGCCATGGATTTCAAGGTCGCGAATAAATCATTGGCCGTCACCCGTATTAATATCAAAAATTGTAAGTTTTGGCGTTTTATTTGTGCCAGTAGGTTGTAAAGGGTCGATAAATGAAGATATTGAATGGAGAATGTCGTTTTCGATTGCAGAAAAGTTACTGATATACTCTTTCAATCACACACAATTCTTGTGCTATGGGCTAATGAAACTGCTACTTAAAGATGTAATTGATCAAAACGAATCGTTAAAGGGACTATTATGCTCTTATTTTCTTAAAACTTTACTGTTCTGGTTATGCGAAGAAACCGATCAAGATATGTGGAAACCTGAAAAAATATCATTGTGCTTCAAAGCATGTGTCTGTAGACTTTTATACTATGTGCAGTATTCCACCCTAGTACACTATTTTATTCCCCAAAACAATTTCTCTGAAAAAAGATTTAAAAAGGAGGAATATATCCAAATGATTGGATTTCTGCAAAACGTCCGTCATCATGGTTTGCAATGCCTCTTTGATCAATCTGTTGTATTTAGCGGTGTTTTTCATACACTATATAAACCTCGCCATAATTCAGAGGCAATTCATTCGATGCTGTTCATAATAACAACATTTATGAAAAAATATTTTGAGAAAAACGAGAGCAGTCTTTTGATATTAAACAAAATAAATAAATTTAGTGGTGTAAAACTTGCATTGAAAATAATTATCTTTCTTTGGAAAAAATCAAACAATCTGAATGTACAGCGAGACACAACTAATTATTTCAATAATAAACTACAATATAAACATTTCAAACAACAACAGTTACTTTTACTAAATTTTTCTATACATAATCGATTTCGTGAAACAGGATGGTTGTTTGTAGCATCTTTCTTCTACCGTCACAAGAGGTATCATATTGTAAAAGAACTCATTTCATATGTTGTATCACGTTCGTTAAAGGCACATCCATCCACAATAGGAACGTTATACAAGCCTGAGTTTAATAAGATACCGGCGATGCTTATTTTGAACTTGTTAGTGAATCAGATGATGTTTTTTGAACAAGGGTCTGCATTGATACCAGAGGAACTGGGACTTGAAGTTACAAACAATTTATTATTTACTGTGCCGATTATGGTATATGCTCATTTTTTAAATTTTTTGTCAAATTACCATTTAGGAGATTTTATGTCGTATATGGAGTCGTTGAGATCTCTAGAAAAAAACACATACGGTTTTTACAGATACTATCCAACAGAAAATATAGAAAATATACCTTCTTTCCTTTGTCTGGGAATAGCATATGAGATGATTGGTCATTTAAATGAGGCACACGAATGCTTTAGTACCTGTAATTCTTTGGATCAACATATGTATACAAAAGCAGCTTTTCGAATGTCAAAATTGTATAAATAGTATTGTTAGATTATAATACGGCGTTGTTTTCCCGAATTCTCGTGAGAATTAAAGCCAGTGTATAGAAAGTTTGAATCCTGAAATACCTTTTTATTGTATTTGTCATGGATGTCTGGTGTAGACTATATAATAGATCAACATACGAAACATTGAAATAAAAACTGATATATCAAATGTATTGTTATAATGAATATGAGATACAGGTAGGAGATGCAGTCGGCTTTATATCGTGAATACAGCCATTCGTAAGTAAAATCTGTTGTGCCACGATTATTTGCAGTTTTCTTTTAATAAAAACCTTCATTCATTCGTATTTTCCCGGCGTATATTTTCCGCGAAACTAGGTCATACATGTTTTCACTTTTTGTACACTTGCTTGTTATGCGGAATAATTGTCTAAAGTTACAACATAATTACCTTATTCAGAAGTTATTAATGCATCCTATTTAATTCTAACATTATAAAAGGATAAATATGAATTAAATAGGATGCATTAATAACTTCTGAATAAGGTAATTATGTTGTAACTATAGACAATCATTCCGCATAACAAGCAAGTGTACAAAAAGTATTTCCGATATCATTTGTGAAACCTTTATTCCATAACGGTCAACCAGCGAGGGCGTCCGTAAAATTTACGAAGGGATGATTTCAACTTCAACTGTTTGCACTCTTGGTTTAAAAGCTTCCTTGAAAGCAGCAATACTCTACCTTTTTTGTGCTGACATGAATTGCCATTGATATGGTTATATTTATAAATTTACTGTTTACAAATGTTTTATTTTTTTTTAAAACTAATGCTTTTCTACCTCAGGCATAGCTTACTTTAGCTGTATTTGGCACATAAAATTTTGGTCCTTAATGCTCTTCAAATTCGTACTTTATTTGGCATTTTTAACTGTTGTGGATTCGAGCGTCACTGATGAGTCTTTTGTAGACGAAATGCGCGTCTGGCGTAAATACTAAATTTAGTCCTGGTATCTATGATGAGTTTATCTACCAAGGAAATCATGATAGGAAATGCAAGCCTGGGAATATCGTATCAATTTGGAGATATGTACTCCGTATGCAGGCGCTGCTTGCATATTGCTACATAGAAATCGAAAGTTCCCAATTGAGAAGCTGAACTCAACTCTTTTGTCGTAAAGTTCTGTTTTTAACCGACCCTCATTGTCAATTTCTAGATGGAATTTAAGATATGAGGCGGACTTTACTGTATATGTAGCATCCTTTATCTCTAGATCGATGGGATAAATTCGTTCAATATAGTCACAAAATTGTGTATTATTTAGTGAGAGAACATCATCTATGTAGCGGAACTTAAAGTTAAAGGTTGTTGCTTACTTTTTATCTTTCATCTTTAGAAGTTCCTGTATTAAGTCAACCTAATAATAAAAAAGATACAAGTCGGCAAGAGGAGGGGCACAATTGGTTCCCATTGGAATTCCGACAAACTGAAAAACACGTCCTCCGAACGAAACAAATATGTTGGCAATCAAGAAATAAAGCATCATGATTATGTCCGGTTCAGAGCATTTTTGGTTTGAATCAGAATTATTCTATACAAAATAGGATGTATCCCTCCCCAAGACAAGATACTTGTATCTACGTTCGCCATCCTTTTTAATGAAACAAAGTAAAAACATGCACAAAGAACCGTATTTTATAACATCTAAATGTGACTTTGCAGCATGTTATATTAATATTATGGATATATATGATTTTGATTTGCATGAAAGCTCTAGAAATACACCAATTTGAAACCCGAATTGTGAACCTTTTAATATAATATGATATAGATGAAATTAAGGTCCAAACCTTGTTCTTTTATGCTTTTGAATAAAATAGCACGGTGATCAGACTCAATTTGATTTTAGATTTAATCGTCAAATATACTATTTGTCTATATTATCTATCACTGCATTCGTCAAAATAAGTACTTTTGAGATATCAATGTCGTCAAAAAGAAATGTGGTGACAGTTTTTTTTTTTTAAATAAGGTCAAACATCGAAGTTGACAATCAGATGTAATCATAGTGAGTTTGTCAAAGTGTTGAATACTTAAAATAACAAAGAAATTAAGCCTGTTTGTTTTCTTTATCAGATATGAACTTCACTCTTTGTGCGGCGTTCCCTTTCAAGAGCTTTTCTAAAGTATTTTATTTTTTTAGTGGTCAAAAACGTCTGCCCCTGTGTGCGCTAGAGTAAAGCATTGTTACATATTTTTAAAATAGTCAGCTGAAAGGTCACCGAATGTTTTATTTTTCTTAGAATCAACACATTGAACCTATGCAATGCCATGTGTACTAGAATGCAAGTTGTGAGTGATGGGTCAAAGGAAGGTAGAAAAGGAAACAGAGAGACTTCAGATTTGAATTGCATCACCAAATCAGTCTCATGGTGCCGACATCATGGAAAGGAGAAACTGGAGTGGGACCGACAGGATGAAACAGCACATTTTCTACTCTTACATCATCTATACCGTTTGTCAAAAACCAATGCATATCTGAATAAAAGTTTTGGATTTATGTGACCTGAGGTTATTTCAAGCGATTTTCATTTTAGGTCATATTTTCAAACGTTTTTAATTTTGACTATGATATTGGACTAGGAAAAATCTTTAAATAACCTCCAAAATGAGCGCGAAGTGTGAATTAGTAAGACATGTTCACGCCTTCCTTGACCGCTGTGAGCATATATTGAAAAGACATGGATGATTGGATTTGAAAAAATATCCTTATTTCAAATTGTACAAATCGTGTACGATCTTTGTCATTTTATATTAGTTTCCTTGTTGATCTAGAGATACGAGGCTATGTCATACAAACTTGTCTGGTCTTGTTTCCTTTCTGGATTATTGGCTATATACAATTCATCAGGCTTTCTACTGATTTTTTCAAACTTTAGGCTGTAGTTGTTTCTATTGTAGATTCATTGTGCAATGAATCAAATTTTATTTTTTACTACATACCATTACCGCCAATAAGATGCCGCTTGTACGAATACAAAATTCTAAGATGTCAATGTTTTCCGGTGTACTTACTTATATTAAGATTTCAACTACCAATAAACAAAAACAATTCTATTTGTTGTAAGGGAATAATTCCGAAACATTGACACGAAATAGTAAATGCAGTTTTTAATTATACATTCTGCTTCGGGAACATAGTTTTAGTTGATATGTTTTTATAGTTTTCATTAGATTTTATTGTTAAATCACTATACATTTAGTTCTTTTGTGATTTTCTGCTAATTAGAATGATGATTGTAAAAGAATCGAGAATTGACACGTGGAATGGTTTACTTTGTTCATATTAGGCAGATTTCATACAGCAGTTTCTTAGGAAGAATAAAAAGAAGCTAGCATTATTCTTTGACTTATCGTATATTATATACATGTATATATATTCTCCCGTCACGAAACAGTCCAAAGTTTGGTGACTATATCTAACGCATCTATCGTATCGAACTTGAAATTAAGGATCCGACATATGCATTGTTAACAGTCTGCCTCATATCTTGACTTACATCTAGAACTGATATCCAGGTTTGGTTGAGAACTTAACAATGACATTTACGACAAAAAAGATGACATCAGCTTTTCGAACTGTGGTATTCGCGTCACTTTGGTGAATTGTTCAAGCGGAGCATATTTACCACAGTTGATATTGATATAGGACTGCTCCTTTTAGGGACATGTCATAATTGTATTATTGTAGTAACCACAGTTCTGTCCTCTTTTCCTAAAAAAAAGACCTACCGAAATAGACTTTTTATCAGGTTTGTAATTGCATGAGCAAGACCACGCGTGTCATATGTGGATCAGAATCAACTTTCCCAAGGTTTTTGTTATGCTCACACATTGGTGCCAGGATAAGTTTTACGCGACTGACTAACAAGTGAGAGGTTTAGCTAGCTATAAAAGCAGGTTTAATCCAGCATTTCCTACATTAATAAATGCATATATAAAGTCAGGAGAATTACATTTGTTTTCCAATCGTTTGGTGTGTTTAAGAATTTAATTTTGGCATTGTTAAGAGATTTTATATTTTTCATTTCCTTCTTACTCGATATTTTTGTTATTTACTTATTTGGAGGGGTTCTGTTTACTCTTTATACTTGAATTTTCTATGTTGTATTTTGCTAATTTTTTTCTTTTTTGCCATGGCATTGGCAGTTTGTTTTCGACTGTAAAGTTTTAATATCCCTTTGGTATCTTTGGTATCTTTTGTCTCTCTTTTTGATCTACCGGAATTTAATTAACGGTACCAATTTTCTTGCACCAGATGCGCATTTCGACAATACATGTCTCTTCAGTGATGCTCGTGGCCAAAATATTTGAAATCCAAAGCTTATATAAAAGATGAAGAGCTATAATCCAAAAGGTCCAAAAAGTATTGACAATTACTTAATTAGCTGTAATTACAAATTGTGACATTTACCACTGCTGGTGGACGTTTCGTCCCCGGTGGTATCACAAGCCCAGAAGTCAGGACTTCTATGTTTACATGAATATCAATTATATGGTCATTTTAATAAATTTCCTGTTACAAACTTTAAATTTTCGAAAAAAATAAGGATTTTCTTGTCCAAGAAAAAGATTACCTTAGACGTATTTGGCACAACTTTTTTGGAATTTTTAGTCCTCAATGGTCTTCACCTTTGTACTTGTTTGGCTTCATAACTAGTTTGATCTGAGCGTCACTAATGAGTGGAAACGCGCGCTGGCGTTAAATAGCTAATTATGACAGTTATTTTATAATAGAAACTTACATATCTTCAAATTTATCAATTCAGAATCATGTTTTATGCATTTTCAATTTGTGTTCGATGTCTTTATTAATAATAAATAACATATATACATATGACAAAACATTGACTTGCGGGGTTATGAAATTATAATAGCTGTAAAATATGTCAATGTACACAGAAAAAAACCGTGAATAGATACTTTTCAAACAATCACAAAATAAAATTGCACAACCCTGTAATATGAACTCAGAATATGCGTTTACAAATTCAAAAATACCTAAATCGGTTATTTTACTAGGAAATTGATACGGTCAGAACATTTAAGTTTCTTTGTAATAAATTCTATTCTCGGACATTTTTTTGGAAAATTAAGATTTTGTTTCCTTATGATAGTTTTGTTAAAGAAATAACTTCTGTTTGCTTTTACGTAGAACGAAAAAGGTCAATCCATTACATTATTCCACAAGCTGGAGAAAGACTTTTGTATGTTTGTGACAGTTTATTTTTGCTTCCAATGTCAGATTCTTAATTGAGTCTATTTATTTTTCTCAGTATAAAATTTCATTTAGATATTACTGATTATGCAAATTATCTATCACTATACAGTAGTTTATAAGCGTATTTTTGAATACAATGCTGACGGGTTCTTCTGTTAGTCCTGTAAGTCTTCATTTGACTATATGTTGACAAAATGAACAGACTTATTAGACAAACAAAATTACCGTCATTTGTATAATTCTTTACTAAAGAATATCTCTTTTTAGGAGAAATAGCATATACACAACTGTTTCAAAATATTGAGCTGTGAAATTAAAAATGATAATCGTTCAGAAATTATTAGTATACACAAACGTGAAGAGTTATTTTTCATCACGAAAAATTGCTACAACGCTGCACATGCAACCCTGCACATGCACATAATATGTTTATACATAGTTTAGAAATAAAGAAATAAAGAAATGCTTCCCGCAGTTTTAGTTTGTAACCCGGGTTTGGTTTTTCTCTATCGATTTATGAATTTTGAACAGCGATATACTATTGTTGCCTTTATTTGTGTAACTTATTATAAAATCTTTCAAGGAAATTGTTACAATTGGCGCATTTGAGACTCTTTGTTATTAATTGAATTCTCGGACATTATTTTGGAAAAACAAAGATTTATTTCCTAATGATATTCTTGTTAAATATATAACTTCTGTTTGTTTTTTTCCATATCTTATAAAGCGAAGGAAGAAAGAGGTCAATCTATTTCTTTATATTACTGGAACTGGAGAAGGAGGTTTGTACGTTTTGTCAGTTATTTCTGCGCCCACTTCACCAGCCCAGTAGCCAGCACTTCTGTGTTGACTTGAGTTATCATTGATATGTTCATAACTATAAATTAACTATTAACAAAACCTTGAATTTTTGAAAAACTGAGGCTTTTCTACATCAAGAATAGATTACCTAACCTGTATTTGGCAAAACTTTTAGGAATTTTTGGTCCTCAATGGTCTTCAACTTCGTACTCTATTTGGCCTTTTAAAATTTTTTGATTCGAGCGTCACTGATGGGTCTTTGAAAGACGAAACGCGCGTCTGGCGTCAATATAAAGTTTTAATCTTGGTATCTATGATGAGTTTATTTTTAGAATCTTAACTGAGTCAATTATCAAATAACAAAATCAAAAGCTCAAGCACATCAAACGAATGGAAAACAACTATCATATAACTGTCTGTATTTGGCAAAACTTTTAGGAATTTTTGGTTCTCAATGCTCCTCAACTTCGTGCTTTATTTGGTCTTTAACATCTTTTGATTCGAGCTTCACTGGTGAGTCTTTTGTAGACGAATTGCGCGTGTGGCGCAAATATAAAAATTTCAATCCTGGTATCTATGATGAGTTTATTTGTACAACTATTTCTTTATGTAGAAAATGGTGCTAAATCGCTTACTTCAATGACAGTCACAATTCGAAAGACGTAACTAAATCTTAATAAGTTATAACATTTTTGACTGAATTTTCGAATGCCAAAATGCGAAACCAAATTCTTAACTGCGTATTGCTACCTAACCAACATAAGATGGCGTTCCTAAAATCATAAAAAAATACTCCACAGGAATGATATGGTATAAAAAAACGAGGTCAAATGCGAACTGTCCTTTGAGTAAAAACAACTTGTGCGTAATATATCAAATAATTTAAACGACGCTACAATATTGCCGATTATACAAACTACTTTGTACGAAATGCAGTTAATAGATGACCGGTTCTTTCGTGCGTTATGTAGGTCGTCTGTTCAAATGATTGTATCTCGACAAAAAAATAGAAATATTAGACAAGCAAAATAACTGTAGTTTGTTGTTTTAAACTAAAACTAAAATATCTAATAACTTGCATTTCGTCAGTGTGCGTGTTCACAACTCGATGCAGATTGCATGTTCTTATCCGTGAAATCAATAATCTTAAATAGTTGTAAAACCGGGATTGTTTCATATACCAATATATTAAAGATTGCAATTTTTTTTTAAAGTTTTAAGTTCTTCCATGCTTGATAGTTTTGCAGCATATTTTTTTAATTTAATAGGTCATGTGTATTTTCAGATAAATGTTGGAACTCAACTTATTAGCATAATTAAAACTGTTCATATAATTATCGAATCTCAATCCACTATTTCAAGTGACCGAGTACACCTGTTGAAACAAATTATGCCACCTACAGACTGGAAGCAATAAGTATACTCATTGCTAAGCACTGCATATTTAAACCTGTTAAACCAATGCCAACTACTTTCAACGACATGAAACTTGATTTGTTTTTAATTGCCTTACCTGATTATTTCTTATATTTTTAATTACAAGAGGACATTTCCCCCCTTTAAAACTGATATTAAAATACAGCTATCATATGCTATATTGACTGTCACAAATTTACAAATTTCTGACGGTTGGTATTGTAGAAAGAAGTAACAGCGGAACGCCATTTGCCTAAAATTACCCAAGGGGTACAATCAAAATCACGTGATGGATATACACACACCGGAAGTTACAGTCGAACTCGCCGCTTGAAAGGTTAGTAGTTGCATTTTCTTGTTTATATCAATTAAATTTTGATTAATAAGTTGGCACACCGAATGTCGGATAGTATGTAGTTTAAAAATACACAATTGTTTTTTTCTAGAAAGCGTGCAGTTATTGCAAACACTTCGACACAGTTCCAAATTTTCGACGGATAACTGTGTCGAAGTGTTAGCATTAACTGCACGCTTTCCAGCAAGGATAATTGTGTATTTCAAAACTAAATAGTATTCGACATTCGGTGCACTACCTTATTTATTAAATTTTATTGATATAAACAAGTAAATACGACTACTTACCTTTCAAGCGGTCTGCTCGACTCTTAATTCTGGTGTGTGTATATCCATCACGTGATTTTGATTGTACCCCTTGTTACCTATGCCAACAAAGGCCTTGATGTCATTAATTTAGGCAACATCATTATTAAGTTTAATCAAAAATACATTCCTTCGTAAGTTACACTTACACATCCTCTATCACTGTTGACAAGCGGATGATGATAACTGAAGTTACCACGTTCAGTTAACCACGATTCCAATATGGTGAAGGGGAATCCCCGTAAGATCTCTCTCTCTTAATTTCGTTGTTTTTAAAGAAACGTGGCTAACATTACTCAGCCGTTGTTTGGTTATTAACATTTGCAATGAGTCTATAAAATATTAACCTTTAACAGTTGGCCATTACTTAGAAAATAGAGAGGGAAAACAGTACGTTAATGTTAGTAACTGTGCATGTTATTTTTACAAGATCGTGGTAACTGATTTCTTGGATGGTGGTAACTTGCCAAAAGGTTGTAAATATATATCATAGGTTTGAACGTAGTTTTCAATTTAGACTCGTTTATATTTTTTGTTTGGGCTTGTATCATATTTTCCCTCCGGTTTCCGTTCATCCTATATTGACTCTTAACATTCAAGAGTTTATCTAAAAATGAGTGTACTTTTTTTCTAAAAATGAGGGTACTTTTTATATTGCCTTCCAAATACCATTTTGATCCCTAACATCACTGAAGAGACATTTATTGTCGAAATCCGGATCTGGTGTACTAAAAAAATATTGACACCGAATGTTTGTGGCATAACATCGTGGCCACAAGTTAAATTTTATCTGTTTAGTATTAAATTTATATTAAGATCCATTTTGTAACATCTTGTGATCAGTTTTATTTGGCAATCGCCAATTGCAGTCAGCATGGTTAAAGAACATCAGTTGTTCGACCTGTTAGTCAAATGCGTTTTGTTTAAACATACTTTTTCACTTTTTTGGTCTTTTGGAAAATGTTGTTTTGTGCTGTTTTAGGCCCTTCTACAACGAAATTTGTTTTTACATGCACACGTATAAAAATTGCGGTCTTTATCCAACGCAATCATAGGTTTGAACGTAGTTTTCAATTTAGACTTGTATATATATATATATATATATGTAAACGAGTCTAAATTGAAAACTACGTTCAAACCTATGATTGCGTTGGATAAAAACCGCAATTTTTATACGTGTGCATGTCAAACAAATTTCGTTGTAGAAGGGTCTAAAAACAGCACAAACAACATTTTCCAAAAGACCAACAAAGTGAAAAAGTATATTTAAACAAAACGCATTTGACTAACAGGTCGAACAACTGATGTTCTTTAACCCTGCTGACTGCCATTGGCGACTGCCAAACAAACTGGATCTTAATATAAATTTAATACGTCACAGAAAAATAAAATAAAAAAAATTGTTAACTTGTGGCCACGATGTTGCGCCACAAAATTTTGGTGTCAATATTTCTTTAGTACACCAGATCTAGATTTCGACAATATATGTCTCTTCAGTGATGTTAGGGATCGAAACGGTATTTGGAAGGCCATATAATTTACTCTCAATTTAAGATTCACTCTTGATTTAAGAGTCAATATAGGATGAACGGATCATATAAACCGGAGAGAAAATATGATACATGCCCAAACAAAAAATATATTTAAACGAGTCTAAATTGAAAACTACGTTCAAACCTATGATTGCGTTGGATAAAACCCGCAATTTTTATACGTGTGCATGTCAAACAAATTTCGTTGTAGAAGGGTCTAAAAACAGCACAAACAACATTTTCCGAAAGACCAACAAAGTGAAAAAGTATATTTAAACAAAAAATATATATATATGTATATGTATATGGCTCATTCACCATTAAGTAAATTTACGTTACGTATTTCGTCATAGATTATGACCCATAGTTTAATACTACGTATCAGTATCAGGGGGGATCAAGACACTGTGAAAAAAAAGAAGAGGTGTACTATCAAGAATTTCTCAGAAGCAATGGAGTGCTAGTACTTTATTCATTTATACCTTTTTTGGTAAACTTGTCACATGAATAATAAAAATATTCCTAATAAAAACCACCCCTCCTTTCTTTGCCAAAAAGAAGTATTGTACAATGGTCTACACTCATTCTTAAGTTATTTATTTGCTACGGAAGCCTTTTAGAGCAATGCTTATTTACGTTTGACAATTTGATATAACAGACAAAGAAGGGATTCGGTATATACACAGTCATTTGACAAAAGTGAGTTCCTACTACAATTTTGAAAAATATCGATTTTAGTTGAAATGATAGCACTTTTCTTGAGTGGAAACTATTTTCTTTGCCAGGAAATACATGAACTGAACGTCAAAGGTAAAACGTTGACGTCATTTGATTTATGACGTCACGCCAGGTATGCGATACGGATTAAGCTATTCGATAAGGGGTATGCGAACAGGGTAGGTGATACAGACTGGAATAAAGAACCTTTATTAGATATAGAAATTTGCTTTATTTTGTACTAAATATATGATAAAACAAATTATCAATTTGATATAACAACTTTTTCAATTTGATATAACAAATTATTCATTTGATATAACAAATTATTCATTTGATATAACAAATTATTCATTTGATATAACAAATTATTCATTTGATATATCAAATTATTCATTTGATATAACAAATTATTCATTTAATATAACAAATTATTCATTTGATATAACAAATAATTCATTTAATATAACAATTTATCATATATTTAGTAGTAAATACAGTAGTTTTGAATATCTAAAAAATAGCCTGCTGTTTATTCCATATCGCGCAACTTTGATGCTCACTCTTTATCATATCCTTTATCACACCCCTGCAATTATTTTTTTCATTTTACATTAAGTCCGTTTTGATTGAAGCTTCTCAAAATTTATTTTTTTCAAAACGGGTCGTAAATGAACGGTCATTCGGGCATGACACAATATATGGAATAACGTCATTGTTTGGCATCGTCACAAACGTCGAGTTATGACATTTTCTAGCACACGAAATGCAACTATAAAAAAAACTCAATGAAAAACTATTCATTTGATATAACAAATTATCATATTCTTATAGAATATAATGGTATAGCTGTACCACTTCTTTGTACATATATTTATTTATCAAATTTAAAGAATTGTCTTAGCTGTGTAATACAACTTTCTTTATCAACTGTTTTCGGTTTATATCAACTGCTTCCGGTTATTATCGCTTGCTTTTCTATAACGTTATTTCATGACAGTTCGACGTCATTCGTCAAATTCCGGAAAATTTACCTCAATTGTACTTTTTTTTTTTTAGAAAAACATTACAAAGTTGGAGGAAAAGAAAATATTAATAATCAGTTATTAAAAAATACAAAACAAATAGAATCATATGCAAAACAGTGTGGCTGTGGCCATTGATTGACGTCCTAAAAGAGGGACGAAAAATAAAGGGAACAGTCAAACTCATAAATCTAAAACAAACTGACAACGCCATGGCTAAAAATGAAAAAGACAAACAGAAAAACAATAGTACACATGACACAATATAGAAAACTAAAGAATAAACAACATTATCCCATTGACTGGGACAGATTATGTGAACTTTTGTCTGTAACGACCACTACTCTCTATGTACTTGTTAAAGACACTTAAACTGTGGGGTTACCAAAGGTTCTCAATACCTAAATAAAGTAATTCGAAAAATTAATCATGAATAACACGATGTTATATGATTTATATCAATAATATAAATCAAAACATAAAGGTTATTCCTGATTTATTTTTTCGGATTATTTTATTATTAAAGGCGTTAAGAACCTTTGGTGACCCTACCGTTTAAAGTCTATGATGAATAAGTAGTGAGCAGTGTCGTTACAAACAAACGTTCACATAATCTGTCCTAGTCATTGGATGAATTAAGGACGTCAATCAATGGCCACAGCCACACTGTTTTGAATATGATTCTATTACAACAAATGCATAGTTTCAAAATTTTGAAAAAAGTTTTGTCTGCATGTCTTAAGCTGAAGTATCAAATTAAATGATAAAAAAAACATAACATGTCGTTTTTCAAATCAGACCCTCTATCAGCCCATGGTCAAAATCATTCCTCGAGCCTGTCGGCTCTCGGGCTGATAAGGGGTCTGATATGAAAAGGTGATGTTATAATCCTTATTTATTCATTTGATGTAATAATTTGTGAATGTCTCTACAAATAGTAGGATTCGATCATGCTAATTTACTTTTTACAATTTGATATAACAAATTTTTAATTTGATATAACAGATTATGGATTTGATATAACATATTATTAATTTGATATAACAGATTATGGATTTGATATAACATATTATTAATTTGATATAACAAAAAAGGAAATTTGATATATCATTTACATATGCATGGATTGGAGGGTTCCCCCTTCTCTATTTGACATAAAGGATATATAAGTGAAAGGCTAAAACTCACGGTTTATATATATAGGTCTTATTGGTGTAAATCTCACGCATGTTTCTTTAATTTTAATAAAAAAAAATATATGTTGAAATATATTTTATGTTCCTATTGTTATTATTAACGCAACATCCTAGGCTTTTTTTTTTTAAAGAAATCATTTCTTATCCTTGCACGTTCATATGTTCCTAGATATATATATACCAATATCTCTTCGTTTCGTTTTGACATGAAAATATGTCAAATAGACCCCTCTTTTTCCTATAAAAGAGGGATGGAAGATACAGTCAAACTCATAAATCAAAAAGACAAACAGACAAACAACAGAACACATGACACCAGGTCTCATATATGAAATTGAGAAACTAATCCCGAAAACTGAATATTCGAATATCACGACACAGTCCATTTGTACATTTCCAACAAATCTATGGCTTATAATAATTATTTCTTAATTGTACATAGAAAAATGAAAATAAATTTGTTCTTGCGTATACTTCTTCTGCCTGTATAATCTTCCGTTTAGGAATACCAAGAAATTGCTTGTTTGTCAATTAAACTGATCTAAAACTTGGTACAAGTGGGGTGAATATCAACAATAAAACTATGTGTATTTCCGTATTTTTCAGTTAAACGATTTCAACATGCCAAAAAGCAAAGATGAGTCTGTAAGGTCATATAATTATGTATGTCAGAAGTTTGGTACGGATGAGATGGTACGCCTAAGACGTCATATCTACAACATATCGGATATTATAAGAACCGAAACGGATATTAGAAGAAGCAAAAGAGATTTCCCAATAAGTAGCGGCAGTTCAGTTGAGGGCTTGGACATGATTGGAAGTGACGTTGATACCATGTATTTGTTTAATGCTATAGCCGTATGTACAAGTGAACGTGATGCGGAAAATGTTGCTAAAATAAACCATGTTACAACATTAATAACGGATACTGATATTACAAATCCATGTTACGTTTTGCTTCGTGTGCCGAGAAACGTTCCTTTCATAGGAATTATCAACTACCCAGGTCTTAATCAGTTTATTCTGGAACGTAAAGGTCGGAATGAATTTTTTCCAGTGAACTGTTCAAACTAAAACATCTGGATAACTTATCATGTTTAACATTAGTAGGATTTCGGTATAAAATACATGGGCCTTGTTTCACCACACTAGATGATAGACTTGATTTAGCCTGTTGCCTTAGATGTAAAAGTTGGCCTTCCCAAGCTCGACCGTGGATGTTTAGATCACGGAGTAATTGGCCATCATCAAAATTAATATCAAAAATTGTAAATTTTGGCGTTTTATTTGTGCCAATAGGTTGTAAAGGGTCGATTAATGAAGATATTGAATGGAGAATGTCGTTTTCAGTTGCAGAAAAGCTACTGATATACTCTTTTAGTCATACACAAATGTTATGCTACGGGCTGATGAAACTACTCCTCAAAGATATGATTGAAAAAAGAGAATCACTTAAGGGCATATTATGCTCTTATTTTTTGAAAACGTTATTGTTCTGGTTGTATGAGGAATCAGGTAAAGACATATGGATACCTGAAAATATATTGTCGTGCTTCAGGGCATGTATATGTAGACTCTTATACTGTATACAATATTCTGTCCTTGTACACTATTTTATTCCCCAAAACAACTTTTTAGAAGGTAGATATAAAGACGATGACAGATTCCAAATGACGGGACTTCTTCATGACGTCTATCAACTTGGTTGGTAGACTTGCTACATGTCCCTTTCTATTATTTTTCTCTTACTAATTTATATGTTTACTGATAAGTGCCAGCCTACTGATTGCCCTTGGAGATGTCAGTATAATTGTAATCTCCTAGTTCTATTAAAGGGGCAAAATTGAAAAAAAAGAAGAAAACACATAATTAGGAAGGGACATGTAGCAAGTCTACTTGGTTGGCAATGTTTCCGTATTTCTGGTACCTTTACCGGCGATTTCCATACAATAAATAACCCTATCTATGATTCTATGCCAATTCATATGACGCTTCGGGTTTTGATACATCTATCAGCATCATATTTTGAAAAAAACGAAAAATGTCTTGTGATACTGAACAAGATAAATAATTTTAGTGGAATAAAACTTACATCAAAATTAATCATCTTTCTTTTGGCAAAATCGAACAATCTAAAAGTACAGCAAACAAAAATGTTGCATTATTTCAATAACAAAGTACAATATCATCACTTCAAACAACAACAGAGTCGTTTGCTAATTTCTTCGCATGCAGATATTAGTGAAATAGGATGGTTGTTTCAAGCAGCTTTTTTCTATCGTCACAAAATGTATCATATCGTGTTAGAACTCATTTCACAGATTCTTTCACGTACGGTAAAGGCAGATGCATCCTCATCGTACATTACAAGAATTCCTGCTTATACAGATGGTACTAAGTTAAAGAATATTGAGGATTGTGTACATTCAGAGATGGATATTTTGCGTTGTTTATTTGGTTTACACATGACCTTTGAAATTGGTTCTTCTTTGATACCAGATGAACTTGAGATTGAAGTGACAGACAACGTATTTATTGTGGATGCAATTATAATGACTCATATTTTGAATTTTTTGTCCAACTACCATTTAGGAGATATTATTTCGTGCATTGAGTCATCGCAATCTCTAGAAGCGAACGCAGAAACTTGGTACAGACATAGAATTGTAGGCAAAACGCAAATAGCATCGGCTTTCCTTTGCCTTGGAGTAGCCCGTAGGATGATGGGTCATTTATACAAGGCACAAGAATGTTTCAGTATTTGTGTTTCTCAGGGTAAATGGAACTGTACAAAAGCTGCTTTTCGGTTATCAAATCTTGATGCATAGTATTGTCAAAGTGAGTCGTCCATCAGCGTCACTAAAAATGTGTGTTGATACTCATTAATAAAACATCTTTATGTTCAGAGGATACCCTTAACATTTCTAATTTTCTTAGCCTTGTTTGACGTCTCAAATATAAATAAAAAGTAAAATAATAAAAATGTCGAACTCCAAACCAAGAACGAATTAAAACGGAAAGTCTGTGATCAAATGGCAAACCAAAGGATGGCACCTAGAAGAAGAGAATATTTACTCAGGGAACGTTGAATATTGATCAGAGGAATTGGGCTGGTGCAAGCTTAAACATGTATCTTGTTTTCCCATCTTTTTTATCATGTCATGCAAAAATATTTCCGCTAATCTTACAATTTCTGTTACAAGTCGATACTCGTCTTTAACTCCCAAAGGGTATCACCAGCCAAGTAGTCAGCACGTCTGTGCTGACATGTATTATCATTGATATGGTCATATTTATGAATTAACAGTTTACAAAACTTTTGAATTTTTTAAATATTAAGGCTTATCTTCCTCAGGATTTGATTACCTTAGCTGTATTTGTCAAAAGAAAATAGGAATTTTGGTCCTCAATGCTCTACAACTAGCTTTGTTTAGCCCTTTTTACTTTTTTGAATTCGAGCGTCACTGATCAGTCTTTTGTAGATGAAACGCGCGTCTGGCGTAAATACAAAATTCAATCCTGGCAGTGGCGAAGCCAGGGTTGGAACGATGTGGATGTTTCGCCGAGCGAAAAAAATATTTTTTAATTAACCATATGTACTCCCCCAGAATCCGACACTAGTTAGATTTTTGTTTAAATTCAAAATATCCACCAATTCATATATTGATATTTTCAACCGACTTTTATTGTTTCCGCGAAACTACCATCATTCAATTCAAAAATATTTGATGTAAAAATTTCCCACCCAATCTTATATTTGACATCATTACAGCAGCACTTCTGTATAATTGAGGAACTACGGAATATAGCAACCAAACCAAAAATTGTCCGTTTGGTGTGAAAATTTGAGGGCAGATAGATCTTGACCTAATGAACAATTTTATCTACAACAGACTTGCTCTTAAAGCTTTGGTTTCAGAGATATGAACCAAAAACTGCATTTTACCCTCTGTACTATTTTAACCATGTTGGCCATCTTGTTTCATGGGCAGGGTCATCGGACACATTTTTTTAAATTAGATACCCCACTAATGATTGTGGTAGAGTTTGTTTAACTTTGGCCCAATAGTTTCAGAGGAGAAGATTTTTTTTAGATTACTAAGGTTTTAGAAAAATGGTCAAAAATTTACTATAAAGGACAATAACTCCTTAAGGGGTCAACTGACCATTTTGGTCATGTTGACTTATTTGTATATCTTACTTAGCTGTACATTATAGCTATTTACAGTTTATCTCTATCTATAGTAATATTCCAGAAATAACTAAAAACTGCAAACAATTCATAAAATACTAATTCGGGGGTAGCAACCCAACAACGGGTTGTCTTATTTGTCTGAAAATTTGAGGGCAGATAGATCCTGACCTGATTAACAATTTTACTCCGTCAGATTTGCTCCAAATGCTTTGGTTTCAGAGATATAAGCCAAAATCTACATTTCCCCCCTATGTTCTATTTTACCCATGGCGGCCTTCTTGGTTGGTTGTCATCGGACAAATTTTTTAAACTAGATACCCTTGTGATGAGTGTGGCCAAGTTTGGTTAAACTTGGCCCAGTAGTTTCAGAGGAGAAGATTTTTGTAAAAGTTAACGACGACGGACGCAGGACAAAGACGGACGCCGGACGCCGGACGCCGGACGCCAAGTGCCGAGAAAAGCTCAATTGGTCCTGTGGGCCAGGTGAGCTAAAAAGTCATTATGTTTAGAGGATAGCTTTAACATTTCTAAACTTCATGGGAAGCCCTGTTTGACGGCTTAAATATGAATAAAAAGTAAAGTAAAAAGATATAGATCTCCCAGGAAAATTTAAAAACGGAAGTCCGTAAACAGATTGCAAAATCAAAAGTTCAAACACATCAAAGTATGGCACCAAAAAGAAGAACATCCTATATATCAAGATATGCCAAAACTTTTCTGCCAATCTAAAAAATTCTGTAAAAAGTCGTTACCCGTCTGTAAATACAAACACATCAAAAGTGTAAGTATCTTTTTGAAAATGTATTACTAGTATACATGGGAATCATAAAATAGGATGGTGGTGAAATACCTATTCTAGTATATAATATAGTTACTTATTTTTATGAACGATTCAGAAATTGATTTTCAGAATACTTTTGTTTCTGTAGTATTTTCACCTCATGTAAGTTCAATATAGAATGCACTGTAATAACTCATCAGTCTGCAAGTATTTGAATGACCTGGAATTTACAGGAAAAAGGTTCTTTCACATGACTATGATGACAAAAAATTCTCTAAGTTCAATAAGATTAATTCTTGTTTCATATTTGTAATATATTTTAAAAATAAATATGTGCATAACTGCATGTCTGCTGTAGAGAAAACAGTATATAAATTGTGTGTTAGTGCTGCACAGAAAGTATCGACATGAACAATATATAAAACAAACCTGTACGAGTGCTGCACAGAAAGTATCAACATAAACAATATATAAACAAACTTGTACGAGTGTTGTACAGAAAGTATCGACATGAACAATATATAAAACAAACTTGTACGAGTGTTGTACAGAAAGTATCGACATGAACAATATATAAAACAAACTTGTACGAGTGCTGCACGGAAAGTATCGACATGAATAATATATAACAAAAAACTTATATGAGTGATGCAAAGAAAGTATTGACATGAACAGACTAACTACTCCCTAAAAAACAAAGAGGTACAAACCACAAAATCTGGGGTCACAATAAATGACTTGTGTTTGACATTTTCACCTATTATGTGTGTTTGTTTTGTTCAGGCATTGTTGCCAATAGAATAGAATTGCTTGCGACTTTAATGTGAGGTTTAGCTAGCTATCAGTCAGGAACGTGTCAGTTGTTTTTCATTCGTTTGATGTGTTTGAGCTTTTGATTTTGCCATGTGATATGGGACTTTCCAATTTGAATTTTCCTTGAAGTTCGGTATTTTTGTTATTCTACTATATTTTAAATACAGTGTATGAAATGCACCAACTCACTATAAAAGCTTTTTTGAATCCCATTTCGACTATGTGCTACTCTTCAATATTGTAAATTTATGTTTTCCTCTGATTTAATGTCCTTAATCAATATGTTAAACATTTTGACTTTCCATTATTATAAAGATTTACATTCCATCTATAAAACCAGGTTTAATCTACCACTTTCTACATAAGGAACTGCTTGTACACCAAATCAGGAGTATGACCGTTGTTATCCTTTCGTTTGATGATTTTGAGCTTTTGATTTTGTCATTTGTTAAGAGACTCTCCGTTTCGAATTTCTGTAATTCATAATTATAAGTTTAATTTCCCTTCACCGCCATCCCTACTGTAAAACCTTTTTTGATATCAATCTTGGTACCGTTTGACCAAACAGCATTTTGGATCACAGCCGGCAACCAAGGTTTTCTTGAAGCTTTTAAGTCTAACAGTTCACAAAGTATTTGGTTTATTACAGCATCTCATAAATGAGCTGACTTTAGAGCATATAAGGTAATATTATGAATTGATATGGTTTTCCAAGCATTACAGCTTTTGAATTACACAAATTTAAGAACCGAATTCCTATTTTACGACGAAGATAAAATTAAGGACCAGTTTGTGCCAATCGTGAACCCTGTCCTATTATGCCTTTAAATAAAATTTAAAAAATGAGAGTTTACAGTTGGAAATGATATCAGATACTATTGGACAACTTTGAAAAATTCTTTTTCATTAAAAATGGACTAAGATTTTCATAAAATTGGGCCATTATGTCATGTTTTCGTGTATGCAAAATTATAATACATTAGAGACATACTGCCTTGAATAAAATTGTTTTCAGGAAAGCATGACAGTGAAAGGTAGAAATTGTCATGTTTTATCAAGTTATATGAAATTCGTATAGACCTTTACAATCATAATCAATAACCATTATTTCTAAATGCTATATGTTGTACTTACTTTACACAAGATCTAAAGAGTTAAAGTTAAATACAAATGGAGTTTTAATTTTATTAGATCTGAAACAATTGTTAATGAAATTGTCGAAAAAGTCATTGTCCCTTACGGACATCATAGATAGGAATGAGATGAGTCCCCCATTTACAGCATGATGTTCCACACACAAACAAATCTGCCAGTCACTATTCTTAGATAAAGATTATGTCGCCCTTCCATTTATACGGTAAATAGTTAACACAGGTACCAGGATCAGAATCTAATACGCAAGACGCTTGTTTCGTCTACAAAAGACTCATCAGTGACGCTCAGTTCAAAATAGTTATAAAGCCAAACAAGTACAAAAGAGGGACGAAAGATACCAGAGGGAGAGTCAAACTCATAGATTGTAAATAAACTGACATCGCCATGGCAAAAAATAATACAAACAGACAAATAATAGTACAGAAAACACGACATATAGATAACTAAAGACTAAGCAGCACGAACCCCAACAAAAACTGGGGGGGGGGGGTGATTTCAGGTGCTCCGGAAGGGTAAGGAGATCCTGCTCCATATGTGTTGCACCTGAGATCACCCCTAGTTTTTGGTGGGGTTCGTGTTGTTTATTCTTTAGTTTTCTATGTTGTGTCGTGTGTACTATTGTTTTTCTGTTTTTCCTTTTTAGCCTTGGCGTTGTTTTAGATTATGAGTTTGACTGTCCCTTTGGTATCTTTCGTCCCTCTTTTGCAGAGCATTGAGGACGGGATATGGTTCTCGACAGTTTGAACATTCAAAACATCTTTATCAATTTGAATCATTAAACGCGTATAATGATACACAATTAAGGGGAGCGGGTAGTACTATAAATTATTTCCTTTCTTTTCATATTGATTATTAGGTTTTTAACCTTCCAGGAGAGCATAATTTACAGTTCAAGTAGTGTAGGAAGAAATGATTTTGTTCTTGAGGAATGCAGTTTGGCTTTGTTGTTTTTTCTCCATTTTCCGGAACACTATTCTTCTTTCTATTTGTAAAAAATTTACTTCATCTTTGTCATTTTGTATTAGTTGTATAGCAATGAGGTTATGCCATGCAAACATGTCTGTTCATTGGCTATACACAATTCATCAGGCTTTTTACTGATTTGATATTTCAAGCTTATTTAAGGTGTCGATGTTTACAATGGATCAAATTCGACTTTTTACTTTATATCATTATCGCTAATAAGACGTCGCTTATATATTGTCACTACGAATACCATATCATCAGATGTCAATGTTTCCCTTGTATTTGTTTATATTTGGATTTCAACTACAATTATATTTGTGTTAAGTGAATAATTCAGAAATACTGACACGAAATAATAATGATTGACTCATTTCAGTTTTTATGCCCCATTTATGGCCATTATGTTTTCTGGTCTGTGCGTCCGTCTGTTCGTCCGTTCGTCCATTCGTCCGTCTGTTCGTCCGTTCGTCCGTTCGTCCGTCTGTCCCGCTTCAAGTTAAAAATTTTGGTTGAGGTAGTTTTTAACGAAGTCGAAGACCAATCAACTTGAAACTTAGTACACATTTTCCCTATAATAGGATCTTTCTAATTTTATTGCCATATTAGAGTTTTTTTCACCTTTTCACGGTCCACTGAACATAGAAAATGATAGTGTTCTAGGGACACAATTTTGTTTATTATACATTCTGCAACGATGACATACTTTTAGTTGATATGATTTATTGTTAAATCACTATACATGTTGTGTTGTTTCATTGTGATTTTCTGCTTCGTAGGATGGTGATTGTAAAACAATCGAAAATAGATTATATGGCCATCGGACTGTTTTTAAGATGTCAACTCGATAGTTGGTAATTAGATGGCGTCTAGACTTAAATACACACGAAACGAAGCTATATCTTTTCGAGTCCATGTCCTGTAAATTGTTTATTTAAGATTTAATTTTAATAGTTTGGATAAATGTTTTACATTATTATAGATCAAATAAGAGAATTTGATTAAAATCGATGAACATGAATTTGACAGATAGTACCCCTTCAATCTCACAGCGCAATGTGTTGCAACAGTTACATGTGTATTCAATCTATATTTTAATGATATATACTTTTCTCCATGTATACGGATTCAATGAGGTCGATGTATTCATATGCAGAAATCTGAAAAGGAAATTGTTATGGTTTGAACAGTTGAGCTTCTTTGTAATAAATTATATTCTAGGAAATTGTTTATGGAAATATAAAGTTTTGCTTCCTTTTGATATTTTTCTCAGATTTTATGTACGTAGAAAGAAAAAGGTAAATCCATATTATTTTGTAACAAGCTTGAGAAAGAGGTTTGTATGTTTTTTTCAGTTAATTCTGCTTCAAATGTAAAAATCTTCTTTAAGCATAGAATTTTTTCGGTATTTCTTTCTTTTTTTTTGTATTTTGGAACGTGTGTGAGAAGTTACAGGATTGACCGAGCTTGTGTAATCAAGTTGTTCAAAATTATATAAAACATCAAAATGTGGTTCAATATCCTGTTCCATCAAAAACATTTCAAATCAAGGTATCGAGAAAATAATGCCAGGAAATATTTTTTTTTATTTCAAAATAAGATAAACTTCAACTTTATATCAGTCTTTTAATGATCATTTATATAATTTATGTAAAATTATATAAAATTATACAAATTATTACAAATATATGTGTGGTTTTATGTTGTTGTTGTTGATGCTTTTAACCTGATATGATGATGCACATTTACAACAGAATTATCTAGTCTTAATCAGTAATAGGATTTCTAATTTACTGTTGTTTAGGCAACATCCAGCTGTGTAAGCGAATACTTTATGTATGCATTAACAAGTGCTTTTGGATTGAAAATGTAATAAACGTTCTCGGCTAGATTGTTTTCTAGAAAACAAAGCCTCCTTGTTTTGATGCAAAGTTTCAGTTTCATCCAAAGGTTCCATTTTACATAAAAAAGGAATGTTTCGGTCTTAGTCATATCTCATATTGTAGATTTTTGATTTGCTGCTGATATTTTTCCTCCCTTAAGTTGGATCCCTACAGATATAGCAATTATTTTCACAAATGATTTTTTTTCTTAAAATTTTCATACATATACTTTGCAATAGCCTCTATAAAAACTTGAGTTAAAAATATGATGTCAACAGATTTGTTTCCATGGTAAAGGCCACCACAGTTGGCACAACATATGTATGAATAAATATTTGCATGAAGTACAAATTCTGGATTTTTTTTAATCCTTTGAAAGTATTTTGAAAGCTTTGTTCTTCATTTTTTACAGAAATAATGTTAAAAATGTAAATAAAACACAAATAAAAACAGTTTTGTACATGTTTATTTAATTCCAGCCCAATTTCGTCAACACTGGTGTAAATGAAAAACAAAGAGTTTGATGAAATTTACATTTTCCTTTAAATTTCCCAAAAAAGGTCCAATGATTTTTTTTTAATTTGACATAACATGGTCCTACCTCTGGAATTAGAAAAAGAAAAATATAGGTCATCCAACTATTTTTTTTCTAAAACATTTATGTTACCAATGCCGACACAGTAATCAACAACAGCTCTTTGTATTCTTTCAAAATGTGTGTGAACAAAGTGTGTCTCATCAAGTTTGACATGAGAAGCAAATGCACGCCATTTCTGTTTCTATGAATAACGGTTACTATGGTAACCGGGCAAGAAGTATGAACATTCGTTCTGACATGCAAGATTGTATACTTACAGACAAAAAAGATCAAATACCATGATTTCAGAGCTACGAAACATGGCTTCTACTTAAATGTTCACGAATTTAATGATAATGCAGCTTTTATTAGCATTACTATGGTTTAAAATGAGCAACATAAATTACTGAAAAAATCACTATATAGTTAATTTCAATTATCGCTACCAGTCTTGCAAGTAAAGGATTTAAAAATTTCAAGACTTTTTCACCCTGTCCTCAATTTATGATTTGACAGTGACGAAACATAAACATTATATATGTTTAGTTGTCATGATAACTTAACCAAAACATGATGAAATAATTACTTCAAATGTCTTTCAACTTTCTTCAATTTTCAATGCGTCAATAATTTAGCAACAATATTGACTCTTATATTTCAACATATGTATAGTGTACTCCTCTGATTTGAGTCAAATACTGATTGGTTGTCATTATACTAAGCATATTTAGAGCTCAATTTGTTCCCCGTCAACATTGTGAATGCTTCCATGTTGAAAAGTGCACGTTTAAACAGCTTTCCCATTCAAATATATCATATTAGTCGCATGACGAAAAGCAAATGCCAGGTTTTTATTTCATTCGCTTCATTTGAAATGTCACATCTTGGCATGATGTACATCTCTGGAATATGTTTTGTCCACTGACAGCTAAGGCAACATCAAATACTCGGGAAGGGTAAGCAGATAATGTTCAACATGTGGCACCGGTCGCGTTACTCGTGTAAGTACAAAGCGGATGGTAAGTCTAATTTGGTGGTCATAGTCTACGAAAACATGAGGCGATTTTGTTTGAAAATTACCGTCGTCGTTGATGAAACGAAATTTTAAAATGGTTAGGATAACAATACACAGGTAGGAAAAACAACTTGAAAAAATTGACACTCATAGATTTTTACCACCCTCGTGTGATCCACAGTAGAATCTTTTTCTGAAACCATTGCCATTTATCTACCAATTCGTCAAAACAGAATCAGATATTTTCACCTCATTATTCCATAAATTGAATTGGGAATTCGAGTGTTTAGTATTGCCGATATGCAAACTATCTTTTCATCCTTGGGCATTTTCTAGTTATATTTTTTAATACGATGGTGACGGGGTATTTCGTTCGTACTGTAAGTCTTCATTGGACTTATAAGACAAACAAAATTACCGTTTTTTCAGACCAAAAAAAATCTAAAGATATCCAAAGTCTCATTTATTCAATTAAAAGCCTGATACATAAGAAATCTAATTAAAGAGAAATTGCATTTCGAATAACTCTGGCAAACAATGAGCTGTGAAATCAAGAAATAATTATTATTTAAAATTGATAAACGTACAAAAAACGTGAACAGCTATTTTTCAAATTTGTCATCACGACAAATTCCCACCATCCTATCTTATACACTTCGAATATGTCAATACATAATTTAAAATACATGCGTTATGTAACTACTTATGAAATCTTTAAAGGAAATTGTTTCGGTTGACATATTTGAGTTTCTTTGTAATTAATTGTATTCTCGGACATTGTTTGGGAAAAACAAAATGTTGTTTCCTTTTGATATTTTTGTTAAATAAAGTAACTTCTGTTTGTGTTTTGCATATTTTAAGAAGCGTTGGAAAAGAAAGGTAATTCCATTTCGTTATGTAACAAACCAGAGAAAGAGGTTGGTACGTCTTTGTCATTTTTTTGGCCTCTACTTTTAGAGTCCTTTATCAAATTGCAAAATCACAAGCTCAAATACATCAAACGATGAAAACAACTATCTTATACCTGTCTTGGTACAGGTATTTTTTTTATGTAAAAAATGTTGGATTAAACCTAAATTTAGAGTTTTGCCAAATCTTTCAGTTTAATGGCAGTCGCATAAAATTCGCACGACGTAACTAAGTCTTAATGAGTAATAAGATTTCTGATTGTTTTTTCTTCTTTTTTTTAAAGTCAAAATGCGAAACGTAATTCTGAGTTGTGTATATCTAAATAACCAATCTATGATGGCGTTCCTGAAAAATTACACTTCTTTTTTTTTCGTCGATACAATATTGCTAATTATTCAAATTGGTAGTTAAGTCACCAAAACGGAGTTTTGGGGACTTTATGTTTTTGTTCGGTTTCTTATTATTATGGCACCCTCAACGGAGTTGGGGTGACATATTGTTATTGTTCGTTTCTTTTTTTCTTATTATTATTATTATATTTATTCTTCCACACTTTTTTGTCCATTCTATTTCTCGGAATTGGCTTGAACAATATTGATGGAACTATACCATAATGTAGACAAGAACATTCTATAGGGCAGTGGGGTATGGCACCGTCAAGATGGCTGCCGTTACCATGGAAACGAAACAAATGTGAAAAAATCCAGTTTTTTGTTTTGGTGAACTATTTGGATACTATTTAACTCAGAATCATTATATTTTAATACAATGTAGGTGCCCACTATATATAGGTGATGGATGATTTTGGCTCTCATTGGAACTACTATGTTGCCATGGAAACTACTCCAAAAAATTCAAAAATCTCAAAATGCTCCAAACTTCAGGAAACTTCACAGTAACGATGAGCAACATTGGAAGATGTGGAATTTGGCGTTGGAATTTCCAAAATCGCTCTTGTTACCATGGAAACAATGCAAAAAGGTCAAAACTTTGAATTTTCACAGAACATTCTAGAACATCAATGTTTAATTTATTCTAGAGACATTAAACGGTATATGATTGTGGAGGGAAACAATTGCAGCGGGGGTTTGACTTTGGAATATTCAAAATGGCCGCCGTTACCATGGAAACAGCAAAAATACAAAAAAACTTCAAAATGCTTCAAATTTATTGAAACTTATAACAAATGTTGCTCAGCTAATGTAGACTTGACTTTTGAGTTTGGAATTTCCAAAATGGCTGCCGTAACCATGGCTACCGCTCACCTGGCAATAGGGGAAGGGTGCCATCCGCTATTGCTTGCAATCGCAAATCTAGTTATGGCACCATTATGGCACCCTCAACGGAGTTGGGGTGACATCTTGTTATTCTACGTTTCTTTTTTTTATGGCACCCTCAACGGAGTTGGGGTGACATATTGTTATTGTTCGTTTCTTTTTTTCTTATTATTTTTATTCTTCCACACTCTTTTGTCCATGCTAATTCTCGGAGTAGGCTTGAACAATATTGATGGAACTATACCGTTATGTAGACAAGAACATTCTATAGTGCAGTGGGGTATGGCACCGTCAAGATGGCTGCCGTTACCATGGAAACGGAACAAATGTGAAAAAATCCAGTGTTTTGTTTTGGTGAACTATTTGGATACTATTTAACTCAGAATCATTATATTTTAATACAATGTAGGTGCCCACTATATACAGGTGTTGGATGATTTTGGCACTCATTGGAACTACTATGTTGCTATGGAAACTACTCCAAAAAATTCAAAAATCTCAAAATGTTCCAAACTTAATGAAACCTCACAGTCACGATGAGCAACATTGGAAGATGTGGAATTTGGCGTTGGAATTTCCAAAATCGCTCTTGTTACCATGGAAACAATGCAAAAAGGTCAAAACTTTGAATTTTCACAGAACATTCTAGAACATCAATGTTTAATTTATTCTAGAGACATTAAATGGTATATGATTGTGGAGGGAAAAAGTTGTAGCGGGGGTTTGACTTTTGAATATTCAAAATGGCCGCCGTTACCATGGAAACAGCAAAAATACAAAAAACTTCAAAATGCTTCAAATTTATTGAAACTTATAACAAATGTTGCTCAGCTAATGTAGACTTGACTTTTGAGTTTGGAATTTCCAAAATGGCCGCTGTTACCATAGCTACCGCTCACCTGGCAATAGGGGAAGGGTGCCATCCGCTATTGCTTGCAATCGCAAATCTAGTTCTTTTTATTTTTATTCTTCCACACATTTTGTCCATGCTATTTCTCGGAATTGACCATACCCATGTTGATGGAACTATACCATAATATGAACCGCCATGTTAAGTTGTGCAATAAACATTAGAATGGTAAAAAATGGCCGCCGTTACCATGGAAACTACAAAAATGTAAAAAAAAATCCAAATTTTAAATCTTTCGTTATAAGAGGCAAAGTCTTGAAAGTTTATGTAAATGTTGGCAGTGGTGCCCCGAGGTACCAACAGTACTTGGAATTTTCAAAATGGCTGCCATTGCCATGGAAACTGGACAAAAGTTTAACATTGACCCTATGGGAAAATGCGTTTTAGCTGCATTTTCTTTTAAAATATAACAACAATTCCACGGAAATCGTAATTAGGAGTATGTGCATATGGTCACATGCAATGCTGTACTGCTAACATGTACTAGAATATTCTAGAATAAAAAATATGTAATTTATTTAATGTGCTTTATAGAGAAAATCGCCACCGAAAGAACGAGAAACACTCAGAGTACAAATTACTGACATTTCTGCACTTGCGTTAAAGTACATATCCGTGAATGACACACCTGCTAAAATATACACATTAGCTGAAATCAATCGATAAACATGTAATTAAATTGTACACGATAAGTTACATGTATTGTGTGATACGCGAGCTATTGAAGAATAAATTGAACAGTTAATACGCCGCTCCGTCAATATATACACATGTTGTCTGTCCAAGGTCCCCTCTAAAAAGAATATTAATATGCTAAGTCCACGATAATATACTTCAGTATCACGTGACACCACCTTCCTACTTGCGCGCGTGTCTAATTTTAGATTTAAAAAGGATTCCCAAACTATGTATAGAACTGAAACGTATTCTACGGAAGAGAAAAAAAAGGGGGGGGGGGGGTTGTTTAGACATGATGATTCCCACATGTATAATAGATATGCCATTTGACTTTTGTACACTCATAATTGTTGATGCTACTGTGACAATGTGCAGTACGGGGTGCCATCGTCCGCTATTGCTTGCAATAGCAAATCTAGTTATGGCACCCTAAACGGAGTTTGGGTGACATATTGTTATTCTTCGTTTCTTTTTTTCTTATTATTTTTAATTATGGCACCCTCAACGGAGTTGGGGTGACGTATTGTTATTCATCGATTCTTTTTATGGCACCCTCAACGGAGTTGGGGTGACATATTGTTATTGTTCGTTTCTTTTTTTCTTATTATATTTATTCTTCCACACTTTTTTGTCCATGCTATTTCTCAGAATTGGCTTGACCAATATTGATGGAACTATACCATAATGTAGACCACTAAATGAAATTGTGCAATCGGGGTATGGCATCATCAAGATGGCTGCCGTTACCATGGAAACGAAACAAATGTGACAAAATCCAGTTTTTTGTTTTGGTGAACTTTTTGGATACTATTTAACTCAGAATCATTATATTTTAATACAATGTAGGTGCTCACTATATACAGGTGTTGGATGATTTTGGCACTCATTGGAACTACTATGTTGCCATGGAAACTACTCCAAAAAATTCAAAAATCTCAAAATGTTCCAAACTTAATGAAACTTTTCAGTAACGATAAGCAACATTGGAAGATTTGAAATTTGGCGTTGGAATTTCCAAAATCGCTCTTGTTACCATGGAAACAATGCAAAAAGGTCAAAACTTTGAATTTTCACAGAACATTCTAGAACATCAATGTTTAATTTATTCTAGAGACATTACATGGTATATGATTGTGGAGTGAAAAAATTGCAGCGGGGGTTTGACTTTGGAATATTCAAAATGGCCGCCGTTACCATGGAAACAGCAAAAATACCAAAAACTTCAAAATGCTTTAAATGTATTGAAACTTATAACAAATGTTGCTCAGCTAATGTAGACTTGACTTTTGAGTTTGGAATTTCCAAAATGGCCGCCGTTACCATGGCTACCGCTCACCTGGCAATAGGGGAAGGGTGCCATCCGCTATTGCTTGCAATCGCAAATCTAGTTATGGCACCCTCAACGGAGTTGGGGTGACATATTGTTATTGTTCGTTTCTTTTTTTCTTATTATTTTTATTCTTCCACACTTTTTTGTCCAAGCTATTTCTCGGAATTGGCTTGAACAATATTGGTGGAACTATACCATAATGTAGACAAGAACATTCTATAGTGCAGTGGGGTATGGCACCGTCAAGATGGCTGCCGTTACCATGGAAACGAAACAAATGTGAAAAAATCCAGTTTTTTGTTTTGGTGAACTATTTGGAGACTATTCAACTCAGAATCATTATATTTTAATACAATGTAGGTGCCCACTATATACAGGTGTTGGATGATTTTGGCACTCATTGGAACTACTATGTTGCCATGGAAACTACTCCAAAAAAATCAAAAATCTCAAAATGTTCCAAACTTAATGAAACTTCACAGTAACGATGAGCAACATTGGAAGATGTGGAATTTGGCGTTGGAATTTCCAAAATCGCTGTTGTTACCATGGAAACAATGCAAAAAGGTCAAAACTTTGAATTTTCACAGAACATTCTAGAACATCAATGTTTTATTTATTCTAGAGACATTAAATGGTATATGATTGTGGAGGGAAAAAATTGCAGCGGGGGTTTGACTTTGGAATATTCAAAATGGCCGCCGTTACCATGGAAACAGCAAAAATACAAAAAACTTCAAAATGCTTCAAATTTATTAAAACTTATAAAAAATGTTGCTCAGCTAATATAGACTTGACTTTTGAGTTTGGAATTTCCAAAATGGCCGCCGTTACCATGGCTACCGCTCACCTGGCAATAGGGGAAGGGTGCCATCCGCTATTGCTTGCAATCGCAAATCTAGTTATTATTATTATTCTTCCACCTTTTTTTGTCCGTCAGCTTTTTTGGAGTAAAATGGAACCAATCTTAATGATAGTTCACCATAGGGTGGAACTAAAAATTTCGGGTTGCAGGTGGGTCTAAGACCATAAAAAATGGCTGCCGTTTCCATGGAAACAGAACAATTGTGAAAAATTCCAGTTTTTGGTTTTTGTGAATAATTTGGAGATGCTTGAACTCAGAATCATCATATTTTAATACAATGGAGGTGCCAGCCATACACTGGTTTTGGATGATTTTGGCAATCATTGGAACCACTATGTTGCCATGGAAACTACTCCAAAAATTTCAAAAATATGAAAATGCTCCAATTTTTTGGAAACTGTAGCATAACGATGAGCAACTTTGGAAGATGTGGAATTTGGCGTTGGAATTTTCAAAATGTCTGCCGTTTCCATGGAAACAATGCAAAAAGGTCAAAATGCTCCAAAAACTTCCAGGTTTGGTAAATAACTTTGGTATGCTTGAACATGAAAGCATAAAATTTTTACACAATATAGTTGTCTACTATATACAGGTTTTGTATGATTTTGACAATCATTGGAACTACTATGTTACCATGGATACAGGATCAAATATTTCAAAAATTTCAAAATGCTTCAAAATTGATGAAACTTCATATGATTGGTGACTGGCAAGTCTGGATGAGACTTTTGGAGTTGGAATTTTCAAAATGGCCACCGTTGCCATGGAAACTGCAAAAATGTCAAATATTTTCAAAATGCTCCAAACTTAATGAAACTTAATATTATTGTTGACTGGCATGTATAGATGAGACTTTTGACTTTGGAATTTTCAAAATGGCTGCTGTTGCCATGGAAACAGAAGAAATGTGAAACTTTTGACATTGCTCAAAATGAACTGAACAGTTACAGAAAGATATATTGTAATGCGTTGATCTGCATTCACTGCTAAATTGTTTTCAAATGGATGCCGCTTAGTGGCAATAGGGGAAGGGTGACATCCGCTATTGCTTGCAATGGCAATTCTAGTTATGGCACCCTAAACGGAGTTTGGGTGACATATTGTTATTCTTCGTTTCTTTTTTTCTTATTTTTAATATTATTTTTCTTCCACTTTTTTGTCCAGGCAATTTCTCGGAACTGTATGGACCAATGCTTATGGAACTTTACAATAATGATAACCACCATGTGCAGATTTGCAAATAAGGGTTGGCACCACCAAGATGGCCGCCGTTACCATGGAAACTGGTAAAATGCAAAATTTTTCAAAATTTTCAAAATGCTCCAATCTTTCTAAAACTTATCAAAAATGGTAAATTGCATGTGCTGATGTGCTCTTTGACTTTGGAATTTCAAAAATGGCTGCCGTTGTCCTGGCAATTGGGGAAGGGTGCCATCTGTTATTGCTGGCAATTACAAATCTAGTTATGGCACCCTCAACGGAGTTGGGGTGACATATTGTTATTGTTCGTTTCTTTTTTTCTTATTATTATTATTATATTTATTCTTCCACACTTTTTTGTCCATTCTATTTCTCGGAATTGGCTTGAACAATATTGATGGAACTATACCATAATGTAGACAAGAACATTCTATAGGGCAGTGGGGTATGGCACCGTCAAGATGGCTGCCGTTACCATGGAAACGAAACAAATGTGAAAAAATCCAGTTTTTTGTTTTGGTGAACTATTTGGATACTATTTAACTCAGAATCATTATATTTTAATACAATGTAGGTGCCCACTATATATAGGTGATGGATGATTTTGGCTCTCATTGGAACTACTATGTTGCCATGGAAACTACTCCAAAAAATTCAAAAATCTCAAAATGCTCCAAACTTCAGGAAACTTCACAGTAACGATGAGCAACATTGGAAGATGTGGAATTTGGCGTTGGAATTTCCAAAATCGCTCTTGTTACCATGGAAACAATGCAAAAAGGTCAAAACTTTGAATTTTCACAGAACATTCTAGAACATCAATGTTTAATTTATTCTAGAGACATTAAACGGTATATGATTGTGGAGGGAAACAATTGCAGCGGGGGTTTGACTTTGGAATATTCAAAATGGCCGCCGTTACCATGGAAACAGCAAAAATACAAAAAAACTTCAAAATGCTTCAAATTTATTGAAACTTATAACAAATGTTGCTCAGCTAATGTAGACTTGACTTTTGAGTTTGGAATTTCCAAAATGGCTGCCGTAACCATGGCTACCGCTCACCTGGCAATAGGGGAAGGGTGCCATCCGCTATTGCTTGCAATCGCAAATCTAGTTATTATTATTATTCTTATTTTTCTTTTTCTAACCCCTTAAACGGTCCTACCATTTTCTTGGAAGGAGAAGAGGATGGAAATTTTATATTTTTTCTGGGTAAGGGTCTGCATCATGGGGGGTGCAGAACCCAATGTCCATGATACCAGGGTGTCATCTTGGCATAATTAGGGGGGCTCAAAGATGGGTGGGGTTAATTTTTTTTTACTTTTCCTAAATTTTCCACTGTATGGAGAGTAGATGGAATTATATATTCTCTTATGAATATTTAGAGACACATGTCTGCTTCAACTTGGCACTAATTTTATTTCAGTAGGGGGTCTCCATGGCATAATTTGAGGGGGGTGAATTTTTATGGAATATTCTAGAACATCAATGTTAAATTTGTTCTAGAGACATTTCATGGTATATGATGGTATATAATTATGGAGTGAACAATTTGCAGCAGAAGTGACACTTTGGAATTTTCAAAATGGCCGCCGTAACCATGGAAACAGCAAAAATAAGAAAAACATCAAAATGCTTCAAATTAAATGAAACTTATAACATATGTTGTGAAGCTAATGTAGACTTCACTTTTTAGTTCGGAATTTCCAAAATGGCCGCCGTTGCCATGGAAACTCCAAAAATGTGAAAATTTTCAAAATACTTCAAAATTGATGAAACTTTAAACAAATGTTGCCTGCCATATGTAGACATTACTTTTGACTTTCAAATTTCCAAAATGGCCGCCGTAACCATGGAAACGGCAAAAATGTGAAAAAAATCAAAATCCTTTAAATTTAATCAAACTTTACACACAGGTTATGTGGCATCATGGATACCGTAAAACAATGATTTGGGGTCCGTTTTGGTGACTTTTGTGTTAGCATCCTAACACAGGATTACTTGTTATGTCACCCGATCGACAATGTCGGGTGACATATTGCTTTTCTTATGTTTCTTTGTTATGTCACCCGATCGACAATGTCGGGTGACATATTGCTTTTCTTATGTTTCTTTGTTATTATTATTATTCTTCCACCTTTTTTTGTCCGTCAGCTTTTTTGGAGTGAAATGGAACCAATCTTAATGATAGTTCACTATAAGGAGGAACTAAAAATTTCTGGTTGCAGGTGGGTCTAAGACCATAAAACCTGGCTGCCGTTTCCATGGAAACAGAACAATTGTGAAAAATTAGAGTTTTTGGTTTTTGTTAATAATTTGGAGATGCTTGAACTCAGAATCATCATATTTTAATACAATGTAGGTGCCAGCCATACACTGGTTTTGGATGATTTTGGCAATCATTGGAACCACTATGTTGCCATGGAAACTACCCCAAAAATTTCAAAAATATGAAAATGCTCCAATTTTTTGGAAACTTTACCATAACGATGAGCAACTTTGGTAGATGAGGAATTTTGCGTTGGAATTTCCAAAATGTCTGCCGTTTCCATGGAAACAATGCAAAAACGTTAAAATGCTCCCAAAACTTCCGGGTTTGGTGAATAACTTTGGTATGCTTGAACTTAAAAGCATCAAATTTTTATGCAATATAGTTGTCCACTATATACAGGTTTTGAATGATTTTGACAATCATTGGAATTACTATGTTACCATGGATACAGGATCAAATATTTCAAAAATTACAAAATGCTCCAAAATTGATGAAACTTAATATGATTGTTAACTGGCAAGTGTGGATGAGACTTTTGACTTTGGAATTTCCAAAATGGCCACCGTTGCCATGGAAACTGCAAAAAAGTAAAAATTCTCAAAATGCTTTGAACTTAATGAAACTTGGTATTAATGTTCACTGGCAAGTAAATATGAGACGTTCGACTTTGAAATTTTCAATATGGCTGCCGTTACCATGGAAACAGGAGAAATGTGAAATTTTTTAAATGCTCTGAATGTACTGAAAATTTACAGAAAGATGTATTGCCATGTGTATATGTGCATTCACTGTTAAACAATTTTGAAATGGCTGCCGCTTAGTGGCAATTTGGGGAAGGGTGACATCCGCTATTGCTTGCAATGGCAATTCTAGTTATTATTATTATTCTTCCACCTTTTTTTGTCCGTCAGGTTTTTTGTAGTAAAATGGAACCAATGTTGATGGAACTCTACTATAATGAGGACCCCCATCTGAAGTTGTGCACCTTGCTATGGAATGGTAAAAAATGGCTGCCGTTTCCATGGAAACGGAACAAATGTGAAAAATTCCACTTTTTGGTTTTGGTGAATATTTTGGAGATGCTTAAACTCAGAATCATTATATTTTAATACAATGTAGGTGGCAGCCATATACTGCTTTTAGAGGATTTTGACAATCATTGGAACTACTATGTTGCCATGGAAACTACACCAAAAATGTCAAAAATATGAAAATGCTCCAATTTTTTGGAAACTTTAACATAACGATGAGCAACTTTGGTAGATGTGGAATTTGGCGTTGGAATTTCCAAAATGTCTGCCGTTTCCATGGAAACAATGCAAAAACGTCAAAATGCTCCAAAAACGTCCGGGTTTGGTGAATAACTTTGGTATGCTTGAACTTAAAATCATCAAATTTTCATGCAATATAGTTGTCCACTATATACAGGTTTTGTATGATTTTGACAATCATTGGAACTACTATGTTACCATGGATACAGGATCAAATATTTCAAAAATTTCAAAATGCTCCAAAATTGATGAAAATTAATATGATTGGTGACTGGCAATTCCGGATGAGACTTTTGGAGTTGGAATTTCTAAAATGGCCACCGTTGCCATGGAAACTGCAGAAATGCCAAAAATTTTCAAAATTCTCAAAACTTAATGAAACTTGATATTATTGTTAACTGGCAAGTAAATATGAGTTGTTTGACTTTGAAATTTCCAAAATGGTTGCCGTTGCCATGGAAACTGCAGAATTTCAAATTATTCAAAATGCTCTGAATGTACTGAAAATTTACAGAAACATGTATTGCCATGCATATATGTGCATTCACTGTTTAACAATTTGAAATGGCTGCCGCTTAGTGGCAATGGGGGGAAGGGTGACATCCGCTATTGCTTGCAATGGCAATTCTAGTTATGGCACCCTCAACGGAGTTGGGGTGACATATTGTTATTGTTCGTTTCTTTTTTTCTTATTATATTTATTCTTCCACACTTTTTTGTCCATGCTATTTCTCAGAATTGGCTTGACCAATATTGATGGAACTATACCATAATGTAGACCACTAAATGAAATTGTGCAATCGGGGTATGGCATCATCAAGATGGCTGCCGTTACCATGGAAACGAAACAAATGTGACAAAATCCAGTTTTTTGTTTTGGTGAACTTTTTGGATACTATTTAACTCAGAATCATTATATTTTAATACAATGTAGGTGCTCACTATATACAGGTGTTGGATGATTTTGGCACTCATTGGAACTACTATGTTGCCATGGAAACTACTCCAAAAAATTCAAAAATCTCAAAATGTTCCAAACTTAATGAAACTTTTCAGTAACGATAAGCAACATTGGAAGATTTGAAATTTGGCGTTGGAATTTCCAAAATCGCTCTTGTTACCATGGAAACAATGCAAAAAGGTCAAAACTTTGAATTTTCACAGAACATTCTAGAACATCAATGTTTAATTTATTCTAGAGACATTACATGGTATATGATTGTGGAGTGAAAAAATTGCAGCGGGGGTTTGACTTTGGAATATTCAAAATGGCCGCCGTTACCATGGAAACAGCAAAAATACCAAAAACTTCAAAATGCTTTAAATGTATTGAAACTTATAACAAATGTTGCTCAGCTAATGTAGACTTGACTTTTGAGTTTGGAATTTCCAAAATGGCCGCCGTTACCATGGCTACCGCTCACCTGGCAATAGGGGAAGGGTGCCATCCGCTATTGCTTGCAATCGCAAATCTAGTTATTATTATTTTTCTTCCACACATTTTTGTCCAGTCTGGAACTCTAATGTGAATGGACCCAAGAAGATGGTACTATACCATAATGTTAACCACCAGATGAAGATTTGCTTTTTGGGGTTGGCACTTTCAAGATGGCTGCCGTTACCATGGAAACGGAACAAATGTGAAAAAATACAGTTTTTTGTTTTGGTGAACTATTTGGATACTATTTAACTCAGAATCATTATATTTTAAAACTATGTAGGTGCCCACTATATACAGGTGTTGGATGATTTTTGGCACTCATTGGAACTACTATGTTGCCATGGAAACTACTCCAAAAAATTCAAAAATCTCAAAATGATCCAAACTTAATGAAACTTCACAGTAACGATGAGCAACATTGGAAGATGTGGAATTTGGCGTTGGAATTTCCAAAATCGCTGTTGTTACCATGGAAACAATGCAAAAAGGTCAAAACTTTGAATTTTCACAGAACATTCTAGAACATCAATGTTTAATTTATTCTAGAGACATTAAATGGTATATGATTGTGGAGGGAAACAATTGCAGCGGGGGTTTGACTTTGGAATATTCAAAATGGCCGCCGTTACCATGGAAACAGCAAAAATACGAAAAACTTCAAAATGCTTCAAATTTATTGAAATTTAAAACAAATGTTGCTCAGCTAATGTAGACTTGACTTTTGAGTTTGGAATTTCCAAAATGGCCGCGGTAACCATGGCTACCGCTCACCTGGCAATAGGGGAAGGGTGCCATCCGCTATTGCTTGCAATGGCAAATCTAGTTATTAAGTCACCAAAACGGAGTTTTGGGGACTTTATGTTTTTGTTCGGTTTCTTATTATGGCACCCTCAACGGAGTTGGGGTGACATATTGTTATTGTTCGTTTCTTTTTGTCTTATTTTTATTATGTCACCCGATCGACAATGTCGGGTGACATATTGTTATTCCTCCGTTTCTTTGTTATTATGGCACCCTCAACGGAGTTGGGGTGACATATTGTTATTGTTCGTTTCTTTTTTTCTTATTATATTTATTCTTCCACACTTTTTTGTCCATGCTATTTCTCAGAATTGGCTTGACCAATATTGATGGAACTATACCATAATGTAGACCACTAAATGAAATTGTGCAATCGGGGTATGGCATCATCAAGATGGCTGCCGTTACCATGGAAACGAAACAAATGTGACAAAATCCAGTTTTTTGTTTTGGTGAACTTTTTGGATACTATTTAACTCAGAATCATTATATTTTAATACAATGTAGGTGCTCACTATATACAGGTGTTGGATGATTTTGGCACTCATTGGAACTACTATGTTGCCATGGAAACTACTCCAAAAAATTCAAAAATCTCAAAATGTTCCAAACTTAATGAAACTTTTCAGTAACGATAAGCAACATTGGAAGATTTGAAATTTGGCGTTGGAATTTCCAAAATCGCTCTTGTTACCATGGAAACAATGCAAAAAGGTCAAAACTTTGAATTTTCACAGAACATTCTAGAACATCAATGTTTAATTTATTCTAGAGACATTACATGGTATATGATTGTGGAGTGAAAAAATTGCAGCGGGGGTTTGACTTTGGAATATTCAAAATGGCCGCCGTTACCATGGAAACAGCAAAAATACCAAAAACTTCAAAATGCTTTAAATGTATTGAAACTTATAACAAATGTTGCTCAGCTAATGTAGACTTGACTTTTGAGTTTGGAATTTCCAAAATGGCCGCCGTTACCATGGCTACCGCTCACCTGGCAATAGGGGAAGGGTGCCATCCGCTATTGCTTGCAATCGCAAATCTAGTTATGGCACCCTCAACGGAGTTGGGGTGACATATTGTTATTGTTCCGTTCTTTTTGTTCTTATTATGGCACCCTCAACGGAGTTGGGGTGACATATTGTTATTCTACGTTTCTTTTTTTTCTTATTTTTCTTTTTCTTCTTCCACACATTTTGTCCGTCGTGTTTCTCGGAATCCAATGGACCAATGTTGATGTATCTTTAATATAAGGAGGACCCCCATGTAAAGTTGTGCACCTTGGTATGGAATGGTAAAAGATGGCCGCCGTTTCCATGGAAACAGCATAAATGCGAAAAAAATCAAAGTGTTCCAAACTGGAAGAAACTCCACAGGAAAGTTGACTGGCATGTGCTGATTTCCAGTTTGACTTTGGAATTTCCAAAATGGCTGCCGTTACCATGGAAACAGCCAAAATATCAAAAATTCTAACTCTTTCGTTATAAGATCCAACTGGATGAAACTTTATGAAAATGTTCTCCAGTATGCCAAGATGTCAAGACAATATTTTGATAGTTCAAAATGGCCGCCGTTGTCATGGAAACTGGGGCCAAGTTTTGCATTGATCCTATGGAAAAATGCATAAAATCAGCATTTTCTCAGAGAGTATAGCACCAAAGTAAATGAAACTGTATTGATATATAACATGACATGTGGCAATGAGATGTACGCTTTTAGAATTTTGGAATTATCTACTGTAACCATGGTTGCAGCACAAATGTTCAAAATTTCCCAAAAAAAATAAAGTGCTGCAAACTGGATGAAACTTAACAGGAATAGTGACTGACATGTGCGGAGTTGCATTTTGAAGTTGGAATTTTCAAAATGGCCGCCGTAACCATGGAAACAGCAAAAATATCAAAAAATTCAAAATGCTTCAAACTTAATGAAACTTTGCAAACATGTTACTAGACATGTGTAAATGCATTCTTCGACTTTGGAATTTTCAAAATGGCTGCCGCTCAACTGGCAATGAGGGGAAGGGTGCCATCCGTTATTGCTAGCAATTACAAATCTAGTTTTTATTTTTATTCTTCCACACATTTTGTCCATACTATTTCTCGGAATTGGTCAAACCCATGTTGATGGAACTATACCATAATATGAACCGCCATGTGAAGTTGTGCAAGAGACATTGGAATGGTAAAAAATGGCCGCCGTTACCATGGAAACAGAACAAATGTGAAAAAATCTAGTTTTTAGTTTCGGCGAACTGTTTGGTTATGCTTTTACTCAGAATCATTATATTTTAATACAATGTAGGTGCCCACTATATGCAGGTGTTGGATGATTTTGGCATTCATTGGAACTACTATGTTGCCATGGAAACTACTCCAAAAAATTCAAAAATCTCAAAATGTTCCAAACTTAATGAAACTTCACAGTAACGATGAGCAACATTGGAAGATGTGGAATTTGGCGTTGGAATTTCCAAAATCGCTCTTGTTACCATGGAAACAATGCAAAAAGGTCAAAACTTTGAATTTTCACAGAACATTCTAGAACATCAATGTTTAATTTATTCTAGAGACATTAAATGGTATATGATTGTGGAGGGAAAAAATTGCAGCGGGGGTCTGACTTTGGAATATTCAAAATGGCCGCCGTTACCATGGAAACAGCAAAAATACAAAAAACTTCAAAATGCTTCAAATTTATTGAAACTTATAACAAATGTTGCTCAGCTAATGAAGACTTGACTTTTGAGTTTGGAATTTCCAAAATGGCCGCCGTTACCATGGCTACCGCTCACCTGGCAATAGGGGAAGGGTGCCATCCGCTATTGCTTGCAATCGCAAATCTAGTTATGGCACCCTCAACGGAGTTGGGGTGACATATTGTTATTGTTCGTTTCTTTTTTTCTTATTATTTTTATTCTTCCACACTCTTTTGTCCATGCTAATTCTCGGAGTAGGCTTGAACAATATTGATGGAACTATACCGTTATGTAGACAAGAACATTCTATAGTGCAGTGGGGTATGGCACCGTCAAGATGGCTGCCGTTACCATGGAAACGGAACAAATGTGAAAAAATCCAGTGTTTTGTTTTGGTGAACTATTTGGATACTATTTAACTCAGAATCATTATATTTTAATACAATGTAGGTGCCCACTATATACAGGTGTTGGATGATTTTGGCACTCATTGGAACTACTATGTTGCTATGGAAACTACTCCAAAAAATTCAAAAATCTCAAAATGTTCCAAACTTAATGAAACCTCACAGTCACGATGAGCAACATTGGAAGATGTGGAATTTGGCGTTGGAATTTCCAAAATCGCTCTTGTTACCATGGAAACAATGCAAAAAGGTCAAAACTTTGAATTTTCACAGAACATTCTAGAACATCAATGTTTAATTTATTCTAGAGACATTAAATGGTATATGATTGTGGAGGGAAAAAGTTGTAGCGGGGGTTTGACTTTTGAATATTCAAAATGGCCGCCGTTACCATGGAAACAGCAAAAATACAAAAAACTTCAAAATGCTTCAAATTTATTGAAACTTATAACAAATGTTGCTCAGCTAATGTAGACTTGACTTTTGAGTTTGGAATTTCCAAAATGGCCGCTGTTACCATAGCTACCGCTCACCTGGCAATAGGGGAAGGGTGCCATCCGCTATTGCTTGCAATCGCAAATCTAGTTATGGCACCCTCAACGGAGTTGGGGTGACATATTGTTATTGTTCCGTTCTTTTTGTTCTTATTTTTATTTTTATTCTTCCACACATTTTGTCCATACTATTTCTCGGAATTGGTCAAACCCATGTTGATGGAACTATACCATAATATGAACCGCCATGTGAAGTTGTGCAAGAGACATTGGAATGGTAAAAAATGGCCGCCGTTACCATGGAAACAGAACAAATGTGAAAAAATCTAGTTTTTAGTTTCGGCGAACTGTTTGGTTATGCTTTTACTCAGAATCATTATATTTTAATACAATGTAGGTGCCCACTATATGCAGGTGTTGGATGATTTTGGCATTCATTGGAACTACTATGTTGCCATGGAAACTACTCCAAAAAATTCAAAAATCTCAAAATGTTCCAAACTTAATGAAACTTCACAGTAACGATGAGCAACATTGGAAGATGTGGAATTTGGCGTTGGAATTTCCAAAATCGCTCTTGTTACCATGGAAACAATGCAAAAAGGTCAAAACTTTGAATTTTCACAGAACATTCTAGAACATCAATGTTTAATTTATTCTAGAGACATAAAATGGTATATGATTGTGGAGGGAAAAAATTGCAGAGGGGGTCTGACTTTGGAATATTCAAAATGGCCGCCGTTACCATGGAAACAGCAAAATTACAAAAAACTTCAAAATGCTTCAAATTTATTGAAACTTATAACAAATGTTGCTCAGCTAACGTAGACTTGACTTTTGAGTTTGGAATTTCCAAAATGGCCGCCATAACCATGGCTACCGCTCACCTGGCAATAGGGGAAGGGTGCCATCCGCTATTGCTTGCAATCGCAAATCTAGTTTTTATTATTATTATTCCACACTTTTTTGTCCAGACTATTTCTGAGAATAGGATGGACCAATTGTTATGGAACTTTACCAAAATGTTAAAGACCATGTGCAGAAGTGCAGTCGAGGGTTGGCATATCCAACATGGCTGCCGTTGTCAAGGAAACAGAAGGAATGTAAAAATGTAATAGAACATTCTAGAACATTGGTGTTAAAGTAAATCTACGACCATTAAATGTTATATAATGGTATTATATTATGGCGAGCACAATATTAAGCAGCAGTATGACTTTGGAATTTTCAAATGTTGCCATGGAAACTGTGCAAAAAAAGCAAAATTTTGAAAATTCTTCAAATCTGTATGAAACGTTACAGAAATGTTAACTTGTTAATCTAGATGCAGCTTTCAACTTTGGAAATTCCAAAATGGCTGCCGTTACCATGGCTGCTGTTTAGTGGCAATTGGTGAACCAGGGTGACATCCGCTATTGCTTGCAATGGCAATTCTAGTTTTTCTTATTATGGCACCCTCAACGGAGTTGGGGTGACATATTGTTATTGTTCCGTTCTTTTTGTTCTTATTTTTATTTTTATTCTTCCACACATTTTGTCCATACTATTTCTCGGAATTGGTCAAACCCATGTTGATGGAACTATACCATAATATGAACCGCCATGTGAAGTTGTGCAAGAGACATTGGAATGGTAAAAAATGGCCGCCGTTACCATGGAAACAGAACAAATGTGAAAAAATCTAGTTTTTAGTTTCGGCGAACTGTTTGGTTATGCTTTTACTCAGAATCATTATATTTTAATACAATGTAGGTGCCCACTATATGCAGGTGTTGGATGATTTTGGCATTCATTGGAACTACTATGTTGCCATGGAAACTACTCCAAAAAATTCAAAAATCTCAAAATGTTCCAAACTTAATGAAACTTCACAGTAACGATGAGCAACATTGGAAGATGTGGAATTTGGCGTTGGAATTTCCAAAATCGCTCTTGTTACCATGGAAACAATGCAAAAAGGTCAAAACTTTGAATTTTCACAGAACATTCTAGAACATCAATGTTTAATTTATTCTAGAGACATAAAATGGTATATGATTGTGGAGGGAAAAAATTGCAGAGGGGGTCTGACTTTGGAATATTCAAAATGGCCGCCGTTACCATGGAAACAGCAAAATTACAAAAAACTTCAAAATGCTTCAAATTTATTGAAACTTATAACAAATGTTGCTCAGCTAACGTAGACTTGACTTTTGAGTTTGGAATTTCCAAAATGGCCGCCATAACCATGGCTACCGCTCACCTGGCAATAGGGGAAGGGTGCCATCCGCTATTGCTTGCAATCGCAAATCTAGTTATGGCACCCTCAACGGAGTTGGGGTGACATATTGTTATTGTTCGTTTCTTTTTTTCTTATTATTTTTATTCTTCCACACTCTTTTGTCCATGCTAATTCTCGGAGTAGGCTTGAACAATATTGATGGAACTATACCGTTATGTAGACAAGAACATTCTATAGTGCAGTGGGGTATGGCACCGTCAAGATGGCTGCCGTTACCATGGAAACGGAACAAATGTGAAAAAATCCAGTGTTTTGTTTTGGTGAACTATTTGGATACTATTTAACTCAGAATCATTATATTTTAATACAATGTAGGTGCCCACTATATACAGGTGTTGGATGATTTTGGCACTCATTGGAACTACTATGTTGCTATGGAAACTACTCCAAAAAATTCAAAAATCTCAAAATGTTCCAAACTTAATGAAACCTCACAGTCACGATGAGCAACATTGGAAGATGTGGAATTTGGCGTTGGAATTTCCAAAATCGCTCTTGTTACCATGGAAACAATGCAAAAAGGTCAAAACTTTGAATTTTCACAGAACATTCTAGAACATCAATGTTTAATTTATTCTAGAGACATTAAATGGTATATGATTGTGGAGGGAAAAAGTTGTAGCGGGGGTTTGACTTTTGAATATTCAAAATGGCCGCCGTTACCATGGAAACAGCAAAAATACAAAAAACTTCAAAATGCTTCAAATTTATTGAAACTTATAACAAATGTTGCTCAGCTAATGTAGACTTGACTTTTGAGTTTGGAATTTCCAAAATGGCCGCTGTTACCATAGCTACCGCTCACCTGGCAATAGGGGAAGGGTGCCATCCGCTATTGCTTGCAATCGCAAATCTAGTTATTATTCTTATTCTTCCAATGATTTTTGTCCGGCAGCTTTTTTGGAGACAATGGAACCTGACTCTTGATGATAGTGAACTATAATGAGGAACAAAAAATTTCGGGTTGCAGTGGGTCTCTAGACCAAAAAAAATGGCTGCCGTTACCATGGAAACGGAACAATTGTGAAAAATTCCAGTTTTTGTTTTTGGTGAATAATTTGGAGATGCTTAAACTCAGAATCATTATATTTTGATACAATGAAGGTGCCAGGCATATACTGGTTTTGGGTGATTTTGGTCATTATTGGAACTACTATGTTGCCATGGAAACTACACCAAAAATTTCAAAAATATGAAAATGCTCCGATTCATTTGAAACTTTAGCATAACGATGAGCAACTTGAGTAGATGTGGAAATTGGCGTTGGAATTTCAAAAATGTCTGCCGTTTCCATGGAAACAGGGCAAAAATGGTAAAAACGCTTTAAAAACCATTAAAAGTGGCATTTACTTCATTAAAATGGTAGGTCAAATCTATTGAAACTCTGATGGTATGTTCCCTCCCATGTTCCAATGTGGTATCTGCCATTAGAAATTTGGAATGGTATCTGTTATCATAGAAACCAGCCAAAATGTCAAAAATTTCAAAAATTTCAAAATGCTCCAAAATTGGTGAAACTTAATATATATGTTGACTGTCAAGTCTGCATGAGATTTTTGAAGTTGGAATTTCCAAAATGGCTACCGTTGCCATGGAAACTGCAGAAATGTCAAATATTTTCAAAATGCTCAAAACTTAATGAAATTTAGTATTATTGTTAACTGGCATGTACAGATGAGACTTTTGACTTTGGAATTTCCAAAATGGCTGCCGTTGCCATGGAAACAGAAGAAATGTGAAACTTTTGACAATCCTCTAAATGAACTCAAAATTTACAAAAAGATATATCGCAATTCATAGATCTGTATTCACTGTTTTATTATTTTGAAATGGCTACCGCTTAGTGGCAATGGGGGAAGGGTGACATCCGCTATTGCTTGCAATGGCAATTCTAGTTATTATTATTATTCCACACTTTTTGTCCAGACTATTTCTCAGAATTGGTCAGACCAATGTTGATGGAACTGTACCATAATATGAACCGCCATGTTAAGTTGTGCAAGGGACATTGGAATGGTAAAAAATGGCCGCCGTTACCATGGAAACTGCAAAAATATAAAAAAAAATCAAAATTCTAAATCTTTCGTTATAAGAGGCAACCTCTTGAAAGTTTATGTAAATGTTGGCAGTGGTGCCCTAAGTTACCAACAGTACTCGGAATTTTCAAAATAGCTGCTATTGCCATGGAAACAGCAAAAATTTCAAAAATTTCAAAATAATCAAAATGCTGCAAACTGGATGAAACTTTACAGGAATGGTAATTGACAAGTGCAGAGTTGCATTTTGAAGTTGGAATTTCCAAAATGGCTGCCGTTACCATGAAAACACGGCAAAAAAAATCAAAATGCTCAAAACTTTATGAAACTTTACAAAAAAGTTTAACACCTTTCAAAGATGTGGCATTTGACTTTTGAATTTTCAAAATGGCCGCCGTTGCCATGGAAACAGCATATTTGTACAAAATTTGAAATGCGAACTTAACGCTATGAAAACAACAGAAATATCTGTTGTCATTCATACATCTGCATTCACTAATGGAAAACTTCAAAATGGCTTCTGTTTAGGGGCAATTGGCGGACCAGGGTGACATCCGCTATTGCTTGCAATGGCAATTCTAGTTATATTTATTCTTCCACACTTTTTTGTCCATGCTATTTCTCGGAATTGGCTTGAACAATATTGATGGAACTATACCATAATGTAGACAAGAACGTTCTATAGTGCAGTGGGGTATGGCACCGTCAAGATGGCTGCCGTTCCCATGGAAACGAAACATATGTGAAAAATTCCAGTTTTTTGGTTTTGTGAATAATTTGGAGATGCTTGAACTCAGAATCATTATATTTTGATACAATGTAGGTGCCCACTATATACAGGTGTTGGATAATTTTGGCACTCATTGGAACTACTATGTTGCCATGGAAACTACTCCAAAAAATTCAAAAATCTCAAAATGTTCCAAACTTCACGAAACTTCACAGTAACGATGAGCAACATTGGAAGATGTGGCATTTGGAGTTGGAATTTCCAAAATAGCTGTTATTACCATGGAAACAATGCAAAAAGGTCAAAACTTTGAATTTTCAGAGAACATTCCAGAACATTAATGTTAAATTTCTTCTAGAGACATTAAATGGTATATGATTATGGAGGGAAAAAATTGCAGCGGGGGTTTGACTTTGGAGTATTAAAAATGGCCGCCGTTACCATGGAAACAGCAAAAATATGAAAAACTTCAAAATGCTTTAAATTTAATGAAACTTATAACAAATGTTGCCTAGCTTATGTAGACTTGACTTTTGAGTTTGGAATTTTCAAAATGGCCGCCGTTGCCATGGAAACAGCAAAAAAATTCTAAATTGCTGCCGCTGGCCTGGCAATGTGGGAAGGGTGCCATCCGCTATTGCTTGCAATGGCAAATCTAGTTATTATTATTATTCTTATTTTTCTTTTTCTAACCCCTTAAACGGTCCTACCATTTTCTTGGAAGGAGAAGAGGATGGAAATTTTATATTTTTTCTGGGTAAGGGTCTGCATCATGGGGGGTGCAGAACCCAATGTCCATGATACCAGGGTGTCATCTTGGCATAATTAGGGGGGCTCAAAGATGGGTGGGGTTAATTTTTTTTTACTTTTCCTAAATTTTCCACTGTATGGAGAGTAGATGGAATTATATATTCTCTTATGAATATTTAGAGACACATGTCTGCTTCAACTTGGCACTAATTTTATTTCAGTAGGGGGTCTCCATGGCATAATTTGAGGGGGGTGAATTTTTATGGAATATTCTAGAACATCAATGTTAAATTTGTTCTAGAGACATTTCATGGTATATGATGGTATATAATTATGGAGTGAACAATTTGCAGCAGAAGTGACACTTTGGAATTTTCAAAATGGCCGCCGTAACCATGGAAACAGCAAAAATAAGAAAAACATCAAAATGCTTCAAATTAAATGAAACTTATAACATACGTTGTGAAGCTAATGTAGACTTCACTTTTTAGTTCGGAATTTCCAAAATGGCCGCCGTTGCCATGGAAACTCCAAAAATGTGAAAATTTTCAAAATACTTCAAAATTGATGAAACTTTAAACAAATGTTGCCTGCCATATGTAGACATTACTTTTGACTTTCAAATTTCCAAAATGGCCGCCGTAACCATGGAAACGGCAAAAATGTGAAAAAAATCAAAATCCTTTAAATTTAATCAAACTTTACACACAGGTTATGTGGCATCATGGATACCGTAAAACAATGATTTGGGGTCCGTTTTGGTGACTTTTGTGTTAGCATCCTAACACAGGATTACTTGTTATTATTATTCTTATTTTTCTTTTTCTAACCCCTTAAACGGTCCTACCATTTTCTATGAAGCGGTAGAGGATGGAAACTTTATATTTTTTCTGGGTATGGGTCTGCATCACGGGGGTTGCAGAACCCAATGTCCATGATACAAGGGTGTCATCTTGGCATAATTAGGGGGCTCAAAGATGGGTGGGGTCAAATTTTTTTTACATTTCCTAAATTTTCCACTGTATGTAGAGTTGATGGAATTATATATTCTCTTATGAATATTTAGAGACACATGTCTGCTTCAACTTGGCACTAATTTTATTTCAGTAGGGGGTCTCCATGGCATAATTTTAGGGGGGTGAATTTTCATGGAATATTCTAGAACATCAATGTTAAATTTGTTCTAGAGATATTTCATGGTATAAGATGGTATATAATTATGGAGTGAACAATTTGCAGCAGAAGTGACACTTTGGAATTTTCAAAATGGCCGCCGTAACCATGGAAACAGCAAAAATAAGAAAAACATTAAAATGCTTCAAATTAAATGAAACTTATAACATATGTTGTGAAGCTAATGTAGACTTGACTTTTTAGTTTGGAATTTCCAAAATGGCCGCCGTTGCCATGGAAACTCCAAAAATGTGAAAATTTTCAAAATGCTTCAAAATTGATGAAACTTTAAACAAATGTTGCCTACCATATGTAGACAGTACTTTTGACTTTAAAATTTTCAAAATGGCCGCCGTAACCATGGAAACGGCAAAAATGTGAAAAAAATCAAAATCCTTTAAATTTAATGAAACTTCACACACATGTTATGTGGCATCATGGATACCATAAAACAATGATTTGGGGTCCGTTTTGGTGACTTTTGTGTTAGCATCCTAACACAGGATTACTTGTTAATAATTGAATTTATAATAACAAATGAACAAACTTTTTAGACAAGCAAAATTATAGTAGTTTGTATACATTTTGAAATTTTAGACAATAACTTTAATATCCAAAATCTTACATTTCGACAGTGTGCATGTTAACAATTTGAGGCCAATTGCATGTTCTATCCACGAAATTAAGCATCTCAAAAAGTTTCAAACCGGGGTTTTTAAACTAGTCGAATGCATATGTACAAAAATATTAGTAATATGCATATTTATTCAATCTTTTTGAATAAAAATAAAATCGTGGAATGCAATTTGACATATTCATTCTTACCAACTCAGATAAAAATTTACAATCTTCAATAAGCGTTATGATATGTATACCTTTCACTGTCGTCTTTATGTTGTAGTAACGATGATTATGCAAACTCGTGTCAATCGGAAATGATATAACTGATAACTGACGTCAAAATTAGCAAAAATGTAAACACGTATTACCGGCTTTCAGTACAGCAGATTTTGAAAGACGGATCCAAAATATTTTTTGTTATTTCAAGAATATTAAAAATTTGCAATCTGTACTGTTTTCAATAATTCTATGCTTACTTATTTGGAGCATAATTTGTTAATTCAATAGGTCATGTGTATTTTCAGAAACTTAAGATTTGGAACTGCACTTATTAACCAAATAAAAACTTTTTACATGTGTAAAATTATCCAATTCAAATCCACTATTTCAAGAGACCAAGCATACCTTCTTTGTTGAAACAAATCATGCCAATTACAGGCTTAATGCAGTAATTATACACATTGATAATCTTTGCTTATTTAACCCTGTTAAAACATAACAAGTAGAAGTTCAGTGTTTTAGTGATGTTGCTTTTGGCCAGTGTTTGTGTGTTATCATAATGCGTGTTTGTCAAATATATATATATCGTATAACCCCGCTGGTTTGTACAATGCAATTATTAAGTAAAATATATTTGTAATTCTTCAATATGTTTACACATACTATTTTTTTTAATCCTTTATAATCTCTTCTGTTCTTTAGAGAATTTCAACTGGTTCTTAATGTATGGTGAACGTTTCGTCCCCGAAGGTATCACCAGCCCAGTAGTCAGCACTTCGGTGTTGATATGAATATCAATTATATGGTAATTTTTATAAATTTTCTGTTAACAAAACTTTGAATTTTTCAAAAAAAAAATAAGGATTTTCCTACCCCAGGACTACCTTAGCCGTATTTGTCACAACTTTTTGGAATTTTGGGTCCTCAATGCTCTTCAACTTTGTATTAGTTTGGCTTTTTAACTTTCTTGATCTGAGCGTCACTGATGAATCTTATGTAAACGAAACGCGCGTCTGGCGTATAAAATTATAATCCTGGTACTTTTGATAACTATATGCATGAGGATAATACTAGTATGTTTTGTAACAAAGAGTTAGCATTTCAGTCAGATTAAACCTCGATGTTCGACAAGAACAGTCTGTTATATTCGAAATATCCTCCTGAAAGTTTTCATGTATCAATTGCTATTTATGAAAGTATCTGCACTTTTCAGAATTCAGCATGTCATCAAGGAACAGTGAGTCTCTGAAGTCGTATGATTATGCATGTCAGAAATTTGGTACATTTCAGACTGTACGCTTGAGACGCAATCTTTACAATCTACATGATATGATATGTAACGACGATCCATTACTCTGCCATATAAGTAGCGGTAGTGCAGTAGAGGGTTTGGACATGATAGGAAGTGATTTAGATAAGATGGCAGTGATTAATGGAACAGCTGTATGTTTAAATGAATGCGATGCAGAAAGTGATGCTGAAGAAAACAATATAAGAACATTAATAATGGATATTGATAATACAAACCCATGTTATGCATTGCTTCGTGTACCGAAAAACGTTAGATTTCCTGAAAACATCCATTATTTTCTGGAACATAGAGGTCAAGGTTTATTTTATTCTAGTCAACTGTTTAAGTGCAGTCAACTAAATTTTATGTCACTTTCAGGAGATCGGTATAAAATTCATGGTCCTTGTGTAACCACAGAGGACGATGCAATTGATCAACTATATTGCTTTAGATGCAAATATTGGCCTTCTCAAGCTCGGCCATGGATGTCAAGGTCGCGAATGAGTCATTGGCCGTCGCCCCAACTAATAACAAAAATTGTAAATTATGGTGTTTTATTCGCGCCGGTAGGTTGTAAAGGGTCGATTAATGAAGATATCGAGTGGAGGATGTCGTTTTCGGTTGCAGAAAAGTTGTTGATTTACTCTTTCAATCATACTCAATTATTGTGCTACGGACTGATGAAACTTGTGCTAAAAGATGTTATTGATAAAAGCAAATCGTTAAAGGGCAAATTATGTTCTTATTTTCTAAAAACATTACTGTTTTGGTTGTGTGAGGAATCAGAAAAAAACATATGGAAACCTGAAGATATATTATCATGCTTTAGATCCTGTATCTGTAGACTGTTATATTGTGTACAGTATTTTACCCTGGTTCACTATTTTATTCCCCAAAACAATTTTTTTGAATGTAGATTTGAAAAAGACGAACATATCCAAATGATTGGTCTGTTGAAAGAAGTGCGTGATCACGGTTGGCAATGCTTCCGTGTTTCTGGAACATTTAGCGGTGATTTTCATACCCTATATAATCCTTACTATGATTCTAATGTAATTCATCAAATGCTCTGGTGTATGGTAGAGCAAATGGCAGATTATTTTGAGAATGACAAAAACAGTCTTGTGGTAGTGAAAAAAATACTTCAATTTAGTCGGATAAAACTAGCTGTTAACATTATTATCTTTCTTTTGGAAAAATCAAACAACTTGAAAGTACAGCGAGACACAATTACAAAATATCATTTAAATAATAAACCGCAATATACACATTTTAAACAACAGTTACGGTTACTAATCATTTCTAAACATAGGCAATGTCCTGATACAGGATGGATGTTTCTTGCATCTTGCTACTATTGTCACAAGAGGTACCATAGTGCATTAGAAATCATTTCAATTGTTTTATCACGTTCTTTAAAGGTAGATCCCTCCACTCTAGCAACTACCGTTAACATTGTTCACTTCGAAAAAATGTCAGCGATGCATCTTTTGCACATGTTAGTGTCTAACATCATGGTGTTTGAGAATGGTTCTGCATTGATACCAGATGAACTGGAAATTGAAGTGACGAACGATTCTTCATTATATTTGGCTGTCATCATATTTACTCATTTTTTAAACTTTTTGTCTAATTACCATTTAGGTGACTTAACGTCAAGTATGGAGTCATTGAGGGGTCTAGAAAAGTGCACATATAATCTTTACAGATATAAAGCATTGGGAAAAACACAAATTATATCTTCTTTCCTGTGTCTAGGAATAGCCCATGAGATGATAGGACATGTAAATAAGGCACACGAATGCTTTAGTACTTGTGTTTCTTATGGTGAATATAACACTACAACAGCTGCTTTGAGGTTGTCAAAACTGTAAACATTGGTAACATAACTTATGATATTATGTATAATGTATAGTTTTACATTAAAGAATCTATTTCAGATTGTGTAATATAAGATAATAAAAGAAAAAGAAAATGCATGTTCATCGTTGTATTAAAAATTGTTCACATTGCCTACAGTGTTCATATTGTTCCTACCGGTTTCAAACCGCAGAAGATATTCATGATAATAAAATTGAAAATGGAAATGGGGAATAACAACCCGACAAAAAAGCAGACAAAGACCGAAGGCCACCAATGGGTCTTCAACGAAGCGAGAAAACTATGCACCCGAAGGTGGTCTTCAGCTGGGCCCTAGATAAAATTTTGTACTAATTCAGTGAAAATGGGCGTCACACTAAACGACAAAACATATTAATGAACTAAAAATTAAAAAACCATAATCAAAATCTCATACACATCAAAATAATGGATAACAACTGCCATATTCCTTACTTTGTACAGGCATTATTTTAATGTAAAAAGGAGGGTTGAGCCAGGTTTTATAGCTGGCTAAACCTATCACTAGTACGACAGTCGCGTAAATTTATATCCTATTGACAACGATTTGTGAACAAAAAGAAAACCAGACATAATAGGTATAAAGTTTAAATAGGGGTACAGTAGTCAATATTTTGTTAAAATCTTAATCACTATAAAAACAAACAAATATGTAACAAAGAAGGAAGAAGGCATAAAGGCACAGCACAGTAGCCAACATGAAAGACAAGAATACAAAAGATTTCCATAGCACAATAACACAATAACGGGATTTTTAAGTACAGAGTCACGTCATATGTAACAAAGAAAGTTTTAAGAAACTCATAAAGGTAAATAGACAGATCACATTAATAGAAATGAAAGGCAAGAACAAATAAAGATGTATCATAGAACAATAACACAATGACGGGAAGTACAGAGCCAAGTCAAATGGATATCACAAAGAACAGACTAAATAGTAAAAGTGATCTTCATAAGGACAAATAAAAGATTAAATATAAAATTGAGAAAAATTGGGGAATGTGTCAAAAAGAAAACAACCCGACCAAAGACTGGAAAACACATTGTTAAGATGATAAACTATACTTCAAGACCATCGTGTACTATTTGTGATGTTGATACGGAATGTTTATCAACAAGATCATGGTATCTTCCAATGAACATTTTTAGAAAAATGACGAGACGTTCATTGACATACCCCTGGTTTATCAACTTTCTGCTCAGACGCTGGTGACGTTTTACAAAGTCTGAGGAGTAACTGCAAGCAGGTGACGTTTTACAAAGTCTGAGAAGTAACTGTAAGCTCTTGGATATATAATAAGTTGGGAAATGTATATCCCATATGCAGGTGAACTTGGTAAATTGCTAATAAGGTGGGGGGATTGATAATTTCAAAACTAAAATCGTCTCATTTGTCATAGATTCTGGTACTAAAATCACCGTTAGTCAAATTCGAAGTATTAGTCTAAAGATGAATTGGAGGTAGCCGTGTCTTTTATTTCTTTATGTCTAGTTCTTGGGGGTATATTAATTGAAACCAATCCTTCTAATATGACGTCCTTATTACGCTTTGTAAACAAAGCCGTGTTCTAATGAGCACAAAATATGTTTGACACATGCGCACGAACTTACTGTTTATATTATCGTTATTTCCATCTTTATCCTTTAAAATATATACATTAAAGCAGCTAACATAAACTTTTATTATATTTTTTTTATGAAACAACGAACAAGTTGTGAAAAATGAACACCATAATGTTGTGTCAAAGGATCATCACCATCCAAAAAGGGAAAATTAACAATGGGAAGCAAAAATCGTCCCATTTGTCGTAAATTTTAGTGTGCGGTTTCCCGTGTAAAACTGAAATATCTAAATATTGGAAAGGACAGTTATTACCGTTTAAATTTGATACATTTAAGGTTCCTTTGGGTAATTTCGGCAGTATTGAAATTTCTTGGTGATTTAACGAAAAAATGTCATCAAGATAACGGTTAAGTGTTATTGAATGTATCAATGAACATTTCAGGAACTCAATTTTCGGCTCTCCCTTGACACCATTTGCGAGTATGGTCTTGAGGAAACGATGATAGTCCGTCGGACGGGGACGATAAATGGCTGACCCGTGTTAAGAGAGAGCCATATCTCTTGCACGTTAAAGACACCCTTGTAGATTTCGAAAAAGAGTAGGCTAATGCCGCTACAAGGCAGCACTCGCACCCGCAAAGTGGAAAGGGATTAATATAAGTTGTAAAACTTGTTTCCCAATCCACTATAAATAAATATGTTTAAACTAATGAAATGCAATTTAGACTGAGTTTGGTCATAAACTGTGATTCATAACCGTACAAAAACAAGTCTGCTATTAGTTTGGATGTCGTCTGCTGCAACAAAATGGTTCTGTCTACATAAGGTTCGTGTCTTTTGGGGTTACAACTGTTGTTGCCAGAGCAACTGCATTTTATAGTTTCAATAAACCCAACAAAAAAGACAGATAATTTAACTGCTAGACAAAGAAATGTGAATTATTGAATCAACCTACACTCGGGAAATCAAATTTTCCCCCAATGCAATGTTGCAGATGTTCATGTATATTCGTAAATTAAAATATATATATATTTTAAATTAATTTCACTTTCAACCTAAACTAATCAAATTCTTTCATTGGGGATGCTGGGAGGAAACATTTGAAGGTCTATTTTTTCTGTCAAGTTTCATCCTTAAAGAGGGAGAATAAATTCAAGAGTATTCCCTGTTCCAAAGACATGATAATTTTAACCATAAAATATCTCAATACGTTTATTTTTTATAACAAAAACTCAAGAATACAGTGGCATCATTGCTAAAAGGTTGCATCAGTATTGATTCTATAGAGCTACTTTAAAAGTTCTTTAAAAAAAAATGGTAAACTCCAGAGCTCACAACACATCTAACGAATGTATGTTACAGTGTTACAAGTGAGGGAAGTTTGTTGTGGCTGCACGGAAATTTATTTGGATAAGCCATTGGCATTTAGCTAAAATCCCTAAACTAAAAGGAATCTAGATCACAATAATACGTAAATTATGATTACTGAACTCATTGGTACTATGAAATCATGGTCACTCCAAATAATACTTAATACATTTCAATCGTTCGAAGCGCTTTTTTTATAAACTCATTCAAACTAAACATCTGAAAGAAAAAAAAATCTTTTGACATAATAAAACGCAACGGGTCTTATTAGAGCAGCCAACTTGTTCTAAAGTCAATTTTGTCAAGGGAGTTGCAGTCTTTGTTAAAAACGCTGGCTATCGGGTATATGGTATGATATCCTATAGGAGACTTAAATTAAAACTTTTATTGGCAAAAACTGCTAAAAAGCAGATTCATCCGAATCAAAGAACTGCGCGTCAACTAATTATGGTTGTGTTGTGATGTCTTAGTCCGTTTTTGTATCATTTTGAATATTTGCTTTGGACTAATCTTATATTGAATACCATTTTACTGTTTTACTATAAATTTATTTTCTATTAGTATTGAACACGCTCAGTTCAATATACCTACCTCACTTGACCCAATCTCTGAATCTCTCTTTAAACAAATCTTGTTTTGAAAAATCAATTATTTTTTAGGACGAATACAAAAATAGAAGAAAAAAAAATTTCCCCCACAGAGAAAGTTGTCAAATAAAGTTGATGCTATCTATAAATTATGCATTAACAACAACCTTTCAAATGGAGACAAATTCTCTAACTTTGTCATTTTTTGCTCGGATTGTGATGAATTATAGACAGTGCACTAAGGTTACAATACTGTCTGAACACGATTAAAACTCTCTTTAGTTTATTTGATACATATTATATGAAAAAGCTTGGTGAATTATGGTAGCGAAGTGTAGGAATGAAACTTTTCACCTCATTTTTAAAGAGGATTTTGAAAGTAAAAAAAAAATACTACAAATTACGCATATGTTTCATTGTATGTGCAGAATTAATGTAAAATGACGAAATGTTGTTCTAAACTGACAATTACGTTTTGAAAAAATGATATGCAGAAATGCTAGTCTTTGAGGCTAACAATGTGAAAATTAAAATAAATTGAATTGGTCATATTAATTATTATAATGATTTATTATGTAATTATGGCTGATGTAATGTTTGGTTGACACAAAATGTTTTAAATTTAGATGCTTCTCATATGATAGCTATAAAGAAGTACCGTGTACATGCATACAACTTGAACATTGATACCGAAAGGTTTTAAAAAAAAAATCTGTTTGAATATGTTATATGTGCAACTGTACATTTTTTGGGGGGATTGGAATATCATTTTATGAATGTATTTGATCGATAAACAATATTCGTATGGCTTTTAAGACCCTTATTATTGGGGAAATCCATCAGGATTAAATTGATAAAAAAGAACTTCGTTGATATTAGTTTGGGATGAATTTATGTATCGAAAAAAAATCGTAATTAGCGAATGTGCATGTTGATCATAAATGACCATAAATGTTTCTCGTTTCTCTTATAGATTAAACGTGGTTTGTGTTCCTGATTGAATGGTTTTACATTAGTCATTTTAGTATACCCTTTATGGCTTGTTGTTCGGTGTGAGCCAAGGCTCGGTGTCGAAGACTGTTATTTTACCTTTAGTGCCGGGTTTACTTTTACAGTTTGTGACTTGGATGGAGAGTTGTCTCATTGGCACTCATACCACATCTTCTTAAATGACTATATATACTATGTGTAATAAGATGATTAAAGATTACCACTTAGTTATTCTCTAAAAACATTTGAGTTATTTTTCTATTGTTTGATTTCATTTAATTACTGTGACATGTTTGATATTTTCTTAATTCTTTCGTGTATGTCATTCAGTTTAATCTAATGATAGGATTTGTACGTACTAATAACATGTATATATTACATCATGTATTCGTGACGTAGTTTATAATCCTGTTATTATTTCCTATTGTCTAAATACTCTCTAGTCTTACCTATATCCTTTTAGTCTATTATATCTAAATATCTGATTTATGTAACATGGTGTAGTTATTATACAAGCCCCCACGCTACATGTCTTTTCGTATGAAATGTGATGGTGTTAAACAACGCATTCAGAAAAAAATCTGCAGAACTGAATTTGACTGTTTTAAAGTTAGCCTTTAGTTGTGTTGTCGCTGTAATAAAAATACCGGCCATTCATGAATTTTATAGTTTGTTGCGGATTTTTTTTTAAAGAACCGGCATAATTTTCCCAACTTAATTCAAATCAGAGATATATATAAATACAGTAATACCAAGGATTTGTAAAGTTAGTAACTATACAAATCCTTGGTAATACATATTATAATATGTCTCTGTTAAAATACAACTGACAGCTAGCCGATAAAAGAAGAAGAAGAAATGCAGTGGCGGATCCAGAGGGGGGGTTCCGGGGGTCCGCACCCCCCCTTTATTTTGGCCGATCAATGCATTTGAATCGGGACATATGTTTGCACCCCCCCTGCACCCCCCCTTTGCCCTGGGCTAGCACCCCCCCTTTCGAAAATTCCTGCATCCGCCACTGAAATGTTCTTTTCAGGGAATCACAATCTTGTATTAATGTCCCTTTACAGAGTCTTTACAGTTAATAAGGAACGGCACACGATTTGATTAATTTCCTACTGAAATGATTTTATAATGTTTAACGAAATAAGAATAAATTACCCCCCCCCCCCTAAAAAAAAAAAAATCCCAATCAAACTTGAAGATCATATGGTTTATCCAGTATGATATTAGCAACTTTCTTAATTGCATTAAAATTGTGTGCTTTTGAATTGTTTTTTTTTCACAATCTGGCAAAACTAAATGATATTTGAACTAGAGATTGTATTATATGTCTCTGTTTGAACTAAGCAGGTAGTCGGAATATTAAGTGTATAACAAGGATTTTGTTTATAATAGTGATAAAGCAGAAAGCCCATGGCCAGGTATTTGTATGATGTATATTTAGAAATTTGGACATTTTAAATCCAAGCATTTTAATTGGACTATCTGAAAACAAATGTCACGAGTTGAACTTAATTTTAGAAATTTGACAAAGAGGACAGGTAACAATCGTATTTGACGTCATCAGACAGGTGAGAGTATCGAGAAGTTAATTTGAGAAGGGAAACCCCCTACAAAGTGACATCACACGAATTCCGGTTTATCGGTGAACGAGGCAAGAAGAATCAAACTAAATAACAAGTTGAAGAAAAGTTTACAGGACAACTAAACCAGCTTTTAATGAGAGTCAGGTAAAAATACATTGAAACATGTGAATATAAATGCAAGTGATTTGTAAAAAAAACCTGTTTGTTTGTAGACACTTCGAGGCAGTCATAGACTGTCATGAAACGAGTCATTTTCAATATTGTCATGTAACATGTGTAACAGTGTTTTCGAAATTCTCATCCCTGCAAACACTGTGTACGTCTCAGTTGATATTGATACGTGCATATCTAAACTGTAAGGTAAGTATTTGATAGTAGAACAGGTGCTTGCTAGGGTACAGGATTTGGACAAGGTTTTTATACACCCGTTTACATGACAAAAAAATATTACACAAATATAGCATTTGTATGAGGTCGATACAAGGATATATATTGACCTGAAAGATGTATATTGACTGAGGACGAAGTCCGAGCTCGATATACTTCTTTGGGTCTATCTGAGACTACTATAACACATGTGTTATAGTAGTCTCAGGGTCTATATATCCTGTATTGACCTCATACAAAGGCTATACATGTATTCATAATATTATTAATTTCCGACCATTGTATCAAAATCGTAATTTGATAATGTTGGATTTTTATTGATATCATATTGTCTCATCACAAAGTATATCAATTTTTAGATATTCTAAAAATAACCGTGCTATAAGCTTTTTGCTGTGCAATATGCTTTTTGCTATCCACCATTTTCTCTCTACCTTCGAAAATATAGTTTAACATGTGATTATTCCTAAACAAAATCAAATTTGTTAAAATATATGAAATAAAAATATAAAGAAATTTCGTCTCCGCCTGTTTTTGGTCAACACTTTAGACATTACCTCAAAAACCGCTTCAACCAATTTGCATAAAACTTCGGTAAATTTTTATACCCCTGTCAAAATTTTGACGGGATATCATATGGTATGCAAATGTCTGGCCTCTGTCTATCCGTTGTAAACATGTCGCACCCTAACTGGAAATTTAATATAGTTGTTTCTTATGATGGTTAAACAATCTGTTTTCTTTTTGTGAAAATAAGTTTAAAGTTTAGGTGGTTGCCTATCATTGCTTACAACCTCTTCATTTGAAATTAGGTCATAGATGGACAGTTGTCTCATTGGCAATCATACCACATCTCCTTATTTGTGTATGGCCTTTATATGGGTGTGAATAATGTCAGAATTTTAAGTATTTATATGCCAGTTTTATGTTTCTGAGTTTGTATTTATTAAAAATTCAGACAAAACTCAATAATGCTTTCAAAAACAACAATATCGAGTTGTACTTTAACTTTATAGTTTACTTATATTTAGTGTTTGTGAAACTATATTCATGCAAACCGCAAGTACATTTTTGTCTAGTTTACTGGTAAAATAATAAATATCAATGATTTATTAACTTAAATAAATTATTGTAAAATTATTTAAAAAGTGTCTTAAATTGGTTGTATTTTAAATGCTGTCTACAGTTGTAATAAATCAGTCTACTTAAATGGAATAAAACAAAGTGTCACATTTAAATTATAATATTTCTGCTTAGTGATTCATTAAAATCTTTCCTCCGAGAAAGGAGTTAAACAATTCCAGGTAAATAATGTTTTGGATTTCTCATTCAGGGGATTTTTTTTGTAAATCTTGCAGATAGATATATTGTACTACATTAACAATGTAAAAATATATAACAGGGGCAGATCCAGCCAGGATCCACCCAGGATAAAGGGGGTCTCATTGGGGGGTTCCGATCCCGGATCCCGCTTAGTGTTTTGTCAGATTCCCGTATCCCGCTTACACTATGTACTTAGCAATTCTCATTATTTTGTCATTTCCCCGGTACCGCAAGACCTCATTTCCCGTTTTCACGACACAATAATTTGACTTTCACGTTTCACGCTTACAAAAAATTGGCAATCCTGCATCACGCTTAGACCCCAATGAGACCCACGATAAAGTTGGTTGGGGGGTTCCAACTACATGTCCCATACAACTGCATTGATCGTAAAAAAAAAAGGGGGGGGGGTTCCAATGCCCAGACCTCCCCCATTCTGGATCTGCCACTGTATATTTGATTATTACCACAAAACACAGATCAAGTTTGAATTTTGGTGGTGTTATTTTAACTGTTTAATCTGAAATATGCATGAATTGCAAATGTATTACATGTATAACGAATCCATGCATTATGAATTGTTTCTTTTGGACTTTTTGTAATTTGGATTTATGGATTCATGATCATGAACTTGACAGCTACATGTAATGCTCTTTTAAAGGCATAAAAAGTATAACATGTGATTTATCTTCAACTACACATTATTATAGTCTGATTTGATTTTTAAAGAATCAATGAAAATAAAAGTTACATTGTGCTAAACAGTCTCTCTTGTAGATATACTATAGGTGGATCTAGGGGCTTTTTATATAAATGTAGGGTATCACTAAAGCATGACTAGAGTTGTCCATTGGCCCCCCTTAGGTCAGTCAGTGGAACTCTAGATCCTCACTGTATTCAACTACAGTCGATTCCACTTAATTGCATACCGCTTAATAGCATAATTCGGTTAATTGCATACTTTTCTCCTGCACAAAACCATTTCCCATTCACCTAATGTTAAATTGTCCGGTTATATGCATATTAAGGTCAAGGAACAGTAAATGGGCTATGTCGCAGATTTTGCTAAAAATTTGCATACAACCTTGGCTCGTTGAACTACAACTGAAAATCGAAAAAATAATACATTTATCTCTTTTATTATCTGAAAAATTGCAGATTGATTTCTTTAAATATGGGTGAATATTTGTATAGAAAGCACATAAAATCGGCGAAAAACCTTCTAAAATTTGTCTTAAAATCGCCAAATCTCTAATTCTACTCCATAGATTTTTCTTAAAAAACTATATATTGTTGACACATAAATTTATGTTTTAATGATATTAAATAATCATAGGGTCACCGAATTCGTTTTTTGTCTAATAATCAATTTGATACCCTGTTTGTAGTGAAAAAGGTCAAAAATCAACGTTTATACGGCCTGCAACGCGATAACGTTACGATTATTTCGACGTTTTGTTGGATTTTTTCACAAAGAACGCAACTTTGAATGATGTATACCGTAAAAACGAAGTCGGTGACCCTATCTTTATTTTGCATCATTATAACGGGAATTTATCTATCAACAACATTTAGTTTTTTAAGAAAAATCTATGGAGTAGAATTAGAGATTCGGCGATTTTAAGACAAATTTTAGAAGGGTTTTCGACGATTTTATGTGCTTTCTATACAAATGTTCACCCATTTTGTAAGAATTCAAACAGTAATATTTCAAATAATAATTGAGATAAATACATAATTTTTCGATTTTCAGTTGAAGTTCATCGAGCCAGAGTTGTATGCCAAATTTTACTGAAATCTGTGACATAGCCCATTTACTGTCACTTGACCTTAATATGGTAAGCTTGTTCCTGGATGTTTTAATATTTATTTTTCAACCTGAAAGAAGTTTCAAAATATGTTTTTACTCATTATCACAAAGTTGTGAAGTATACATGTATTACAATGTGTTAATAAAAAGTCAAAACAAAAACTTAAAGATATGATATGGAGACTGCATACATGTACATTAGAAAAAGTTATTGTCTAATTGCTAATCTCATTTTTCTTAGGAGTTAACTAAATTGAAAAGGTATTGATCAAAAGATTTATGATTTTTTTAATACATGTACATTTTAGTTTATAATTTTTTTTAACATTTGGGATTTAAAATAAATACATTACAGGAACTATAAGGCCTTCTTGGTTAGGTATTACTTGCTGTATATTGTTCAATAACATCCCGTTAGGAAATTTTCCTGGATAACAAAGGAATGCGGTTTATTAAATTATTATTATATTACTAAGAAGATAGTTTATTTTATATAGAATGTACTGTGCCGCGCACAACACTATCTATACCAAAATACATTGTATGAAAAGTGTAATGAACCGCTCAAAACTTATAATACCAAATAAACATGGTATTTGTTAAAAATTTCCAGCACAAGAAATTATTCAAATTCTATAATTAAAAATAATTCCAAGTTCAAATAATAGGCTGTTTAAACCAGACTCTAAAGATCAACTTTTTTCTTGCTGTTCTTCTCAAAGTTACATCATGGTTTGTAACTCTGGTCTAATGGAAGCAAATCCATTATGGACTCAAACATATATGAAATCTGTTCAAACTTATAATACAGAATGCATAAATATAGGGGGCAATTTTCATCTAACATATACCGGTATATAGAAAACAATGTATTTTATTTCATCAGAGTTGTCTTTCTTTATTTGAAATAACTGCATGAAGAGGACTTTATGTGTTATAATTAAGGTTGATGATTTTATTCCTCTCTTTAGGTATTAGTATTTTTTTCATTATTTAACTCCTGTTAAACATAAAAATTTCCTAGACCTACAATGTATATGTTTTTCCAATTGAAAAGCATTTCTCAGCAGAAAAACACATACTTGATGTCTGTGTGAAAATCAGACTCCAACTGAGGCATCTATTGTTACCTTTTCTGTTCCTCTGCCTATCCCATTTTGGTTTCTTTTAAGTTGCATCAGTTTCCATTTACTTGGTCATGGAAATTTGGATAGATTGTAGAAAACCAAACAAAGGTTAGAAGATAAACTTTGTCCCTATGCCCCCTCCTTTTAACTCAAAAAGTTTATTAAGTTTGTTTAATCCTAAATCAACATTTAACCATCCCACTACTGTAATGTATTCTGCTCCATTAATGGTAAGATATACAAAATCAGGGGCAGATCCAGGATTTCAAGTTAGGGGGGGCACAATTTTTAATTTTTGGAGGTTTTTTAAGGTAAAATTATTGAAATATTCTTCTAAAGGGGTGCAATGTTGATATCTCGAACTATTGTGTGTTAAAATTAGCGAGGAATTAAAGTTTAAAGCTGAAACAGCCTTGAAGGCCGTACGGTGACCTATAGTTGTTAATGTTTGTGTCATTTTGGTCTTTTGTGGATAGTTGTCTCATTGGCAATCATACCACATCGGCTTCTTTTTTATATCAATCCACACCTGACAACAATCTACAGATAGACGGGCGGACAGACAGACGCAAAATGAGACGAGACAGATCACAATTGCTCACCAGACCAATATGTTTTTCAAAGTCCTGTTTTACTTTTTTGATTTTCGGAGGTCGTGCCAGACTTAACTGTGTTCGCCATAAACAACTAAAATCAAAATAAGATGCATTTACGCAGTTATGTTTATTTTCTAGGGATCCAAGCATACAGTAATACGGTACAGATTTCGGCTAAATATTTAGGTTGCAAATGAGAAATAAATATAGACACAGAGATACAAATTAATAAACTAACCTTTTGCTTGAAACAGTATTTCTATCTTTCATTACGGATATTATAAAAGAATCTCACCTGCCAACTGCTTTCTTGACCGTGTCATGATGAAATTGTGAAAGTGAGTAAGGGATGTTTTGGAATTTCAATTATCCAACAAATTGATTATAAAAACCGCAAATACAATGTAACATTTGTTTTTACTTTAACTGCTAAAAACCTTTTATATTTGTCATCAAATGCAGCTCCGCGTTTGACACCTTCCTTTGAAATCATTTATAGAACTTTAATAAAGTGTAGGTCAGTTGATTAGTAATCACGTTGATTCTGTTAAACTGACCGTTTTATATACTTTGAATGTTAAAAAAGATTGAATGGTCTCTTCTGATACATTAAATATGTTGAAGTCGACCCATGCTTTGCAAATTTTAAGGGGGGGGGCGCATGCCCGCCACGCCCTTGCCTAAATCCGCCCCTGAAAATCACTTATGAATTAGGCCATTAGTTTTCTTTTTTCAATTGTTTTACATTTGTCATTTTGGGCCCTTTTATTGATGACTATGTGGAATGGGCTTTACTCATTTTTGAAGGCTGTACAGTGACTTACAGTTAATTTCTGTGTCTTTTGTGGAGAGTTGTCTCATTGGCAGTTTTAGGCAGTTTTCTTGTTCCTGACTTTTCTGACATAAGATTGAGAATGGAAATGTGGAATGTGTGAAAAGAGTTCACAACTTGACCTAAGAGCAGATAACAGCTGAAGAGCATCATCTTCACCATGGTGGACATGTGGTCAGAATGAGAATGTTAAATCTGAATACTTATGTAAAGAGAGTGCCACACTCTTTACATTTAAAGAACCCTTGCAACTCTTTAAGGGGTCGGTAGATGGCCTGTTGCAAGGCAAAATTTCTGTCCCTATCTGATATACCCTAATTTTCCTGTGGCAGTCCAAATCATACTTGATGGCCCCTATTATTACAAGACCTACCTTTTGTATTTATTGTGAACTTGTTCTCCTTCTCAACATGCATGAAATATTTGCCACTGGACATTAAGCAAACAATATTTCAATCAATCAACCCAGCGAAGAAAATCCTGCGCGTGGAGTTGAGTTTCAGATGGCCCCTTAACAAAATGTTTATCAATAAATGGCTTGACTTTCCATATTTTGGCTAGAGAACTTGGGCTTACTTTTGTTCTTCATTGATATACAAAAAATTGTTATGAAAGTTCAAATTATATTTTTTTACAATATTTTATAAAAAACATGCTCTGAAATATCTTTATTCAACATATGTTTTTTTCATCAATGACCTAAGTGTGTCTGTCTGTTATCAGGTTAAGCTGGAATTCGATTCTTTATGTTTTTAAAAATAACAGAAACAGTAACATAGAAATAAGAAACATTATTTATAGATACACTATATATCATTTGGAAAGCAAACTTGTGTCTCTGTATCTAGAACTGAAAAATGAAACATTGAATAGATAAAAAAAATATTTTTAGGTTTTACTGTCAGCAGTTTACTTCTTGAGAAGACCCCTTCACTCTCATAATTTTGTTAATTAATGTTTTTTGAGAAGGCCCCTAAAAAGACACCAAGATAATGATAACTATATAATCCATTGATCTTTTCAGAGTTTACCTGTATATAATTGTATACCTCTGTGGGTTACTTGTCAGGAAAGAAAGGATTAATTGTGTATTAACACAACTATTGTAATTCTAGGGAATACATTTTATTATCAGACATAATTTTAGCTGATTTTTGGATTTGAATGAATGGTAAGTGTGAATGTGAGAGCTTGTAATAAAGTTAATTAACAGCGTATGTAAGTAATATGCACTAGATGATGAGCACTAATGCACTTTTAACATTTTTAAATAACTCATTTTACATGTGTACAATATAGTTTTCATGTAATTTTGGTTCATTTTGAATGCATTTGTAGTTTGATATTTTTGTGCACAGATTATATCTTTAAAAGTTAATGCAATAATTTAGTTTGATTTCTTTGGAAGAAATGCTGGGGTGGGGTGGGGTTGCTGACCCTGACCCTTTACAGTTAATTGTTAATTTTCAGTCCAATTTCTTATATATATACTGGTAGTATTTTATGACACAAAAAAGAACGTGCGATTTACTTGATAACATGTATGTAAACTTCTCACTTGAGCAATGACATTTCAGGCCCGTAGCCAGGAATTTCCAAAGGGGGGTTCGTTGGACTCACAAACTCCACTTTAACAGTCACAATTCAAACAGAACATTGACTTTAACAGTGCTTATTTGTTTTCAAGGGGAGGTTTAACCCCCTGAACTCCCCTGGCTACGGGTATGCATTTTTTTTTATCAAAATTATAGAATACTTTTTGGGAAATCTACATTTCAAACTTTATTTATATTTTCAGTGTAATTATTTAGTTCTACGACTTTCGAGATAAAAATTTGTTAGAAAAAAAGAAGTTATGGAAAAAAAGAATATGTGACACTAAGATTTAAATCAGGATGAGTAATTAATTAAAAGCAACAAAATCCTCCTGTATAGGTACAAAAAAAATTTAAACCACAAATCATGACAATAGACTGATACAAGTCATGAATGTGTGAGACATACATGTATATTTGGTTGAAAAACTTTTCTTATGAATAATTTTAATTCTTGTCACTGCAAAAAAAACCACCTTCATAATAATGAAATGTCACACAATATTTTATTCAAAGCTTTAATCATTTCAATTTATCAAAGTATATATATCCCTGTTTATTACCTGTTTAAAGAAATTTCCTTTTGAAAAATAACGGTTATTTTTTTAAAGCAGTTTTTTTTTTATTGAACCTTAAACATGTTAAACTAATGGTTTTATTTTTATTTATAAAACTATGATTTTTTTCTATAAAATCACGGAAAACATTAACCAAAGTGAATAATTATTATAAAATCATAATACACATGTAATATAATCTAGTTGATACTCTTTGTTCAGAACAGTGAGAAGACGAAATGGGTGTAAAACTGGAAAAATTCTCATAAAGTATTCTAAACTGCCTTTCTAGGTTTAAAATATGTATACAAATAACCTGAAGTAAAACGCTGTATTTTTAAGTAACAAAGTTTAATCCATCTTGAAGACACATGATTTTTCAGATCTTGCTGTATGAGATAGTCTGCAGTTTACATATTTTAAAGCATCTGGAAGCATGTATAGCATGTACAGGGTTGTCTAATTGCCTAATCCAGTTGAGAACCTTATTTCTTAAGAAATCTGTTTAAAATCTAGAAAAAACATATTATTGTTGATACTTTATTTAATATAAAAAAGAAGATGTGGTATGATTGCAAATGAGACAACTCTCCACAAGGGACCAAATGACACAGAAATTAACAACTACTGGTCACTAAATATGGCCTTCAACAATGTGCAAAGCCCATATCGCAAAGTCAGCTATAAAAGGGGACAGGCACATACATACAGAATGTTGCAAACATGTAAGCGGGATTTCAACCCGCCCCTAACTTGGGACAATGGTGTAACAGTACTACATAAGAACGAACTTTACAAATTAAGCCCATTCTAATTCACTACAGAAGATTTAATTTCACTATTTTCAAACTTCTTGATGTAGTCAAATAAGGAAACATCTTTCTTATACTTATGTTTGGTGCTATTCATTTTACTGTCAATTTTCACGATTGAAATTCTAATCAGATATTTGTGCCAGGGATATGCACTGTGTTGTTTTTTCCTTTTTCATTTAAACTTTGGTACAATAAGACTTACCCTCACTTAAGATTTGTTTCTCTCTAAAACTATATTGTATATTATTAATACTCTGTATGATTCTATTATATTTCAAATAGATTGGATGTAGCTCAGACATTGATAGCTGGTCACTATATAGACTTTTTCATTCAAATAAAAAGGCTAATAGAAACTGATGTTTTGGATGTACCATAAATAAATGAATATTAATGAATGCTTTGTTTGGTGTTAAACAATGTTAAAAGTTGCAATTTTTTTCCTGAAGATTTAAGAAATTGTCCATTTTCCAAAGAAAAATTGGTGATCAAAATTTATTTTGCTAACTCTATGTATATAGTCTTAAAACATATTTACCAAGTATTGGGGAACAGCACAGTCTAGAAAAAAATCTTCAATTGAATATTAAGGTGGTACCCAACACTTGCACTAAAATTAATTTGGCTCGTTTAAATTTCATAAAATTTTGTCAAAGTACTTACTTTGACCCTTTAACAAAATATAAAAATTTCAAAACCAACCGTTTTGTCAGAAAAATTACACTGGTTATATAGCTGTTTGACAAATACCAATTTTGAACATTGAGAAGCTTAATACTCCTTTTACATCACAATGTTTAGCTAACTTTACAGAGTTATCTCCCTGTAGTGTTAGGTACCACCTTAATTGAAATCATATAATCTAACTAATTTCAAGTTCATTGAGTACATTTATTTTGTGTCAAAAACCTGTAATGTGTCAAATATTTAATTACAATCCTAACTCAGACCTGTATCAACAAATATTGTGTCCATTTTTGCCCTAACTGTTCAGGGTCAGACCTGTGCAGTCTTATCCAGCTGCGCTTGGCAAAGCAGTTATTTGTCAAATCATTTTGTTCAATAAGACTTCCCTCACCTCCTTTATATTAAATGCATGTACTTATTTCTTACTCCTTTTAGCTATGAATGAACAAAATGAATTATATTCGTTTGAAAATAAAATTAAAAAAGATATTATAAATGTTCATGATACTTAAAAATGGTGATTGCATAATACATAGAAAACAGCTTGTTAAGTAGGTTTAACACCAAGTTTCCTCTAAAAATCTGTCACTGATGGAAGTCTTCTACTTAAAAGGTTGATAAAGTTGACACCTACATGAATCAAATTGAGAAACCCTTTTTGCAAGATGTATTTTCCCCCTTTTCTGACCCTACAGTAATATTTCTTTACATCATATTATTGAAATGTTGATTTTTAGAAAACACCTGAACACGTATCCAATTATTGTTTCATTTACCAAAATTTTTCTTTGAATTAAAGAAAAAATACGAAACCATAGATAGTGTTATAATTATAAATTGGAGACTAGTTTTTCAGTAGTGTTGATTTGACCATTATGGATGGAAGTGTCTTGTAATATGGGTTTAATTGATAAGCTGTCACCCAATCATGTCTCAAAGAAACTCTGGTTATCTGAGACTCAGGATTCCTCTGAAAACCACAATACCAAGACATTTGTTCAAATGCCAGGATAATTACTGTTGGTAATTATTGGTCAGAAATCTATTATCTTTTTCTGTCCTTTGCCAATTATACACAAACAAATAATTAATTCGTACTGGATTAGTGTCTTGTCTCTTGTCAAAGAGGAAATTGATATTGATTCACAGTTAGATTTAAAACATAGGAGCTCTGCTGTTCTTAGGGGTATATCAACAGGTGCTCTGACTTTCTAGTTTTGTCCTTTAAATATTGTGTTATCATAACGGTTACACATTATTATTAGCTCACCAGGGCCATGTGAGCAATTGCCACATTATCTGTTTTTTCTTTTAAAAAAAATCTTCTCTGTAACTCCTCAATGGTTAGAACCAAAGATTTGTCTGCTTCACCTATAGACTATAGGAGGCTCAAACTTTTTAGAGATGTTGGAATCAGTTTTTTAAAAGCTCGGGATTTTGAGATTGATCCTTTCGGGATCTGGGAATTTTTTTTTTAATTCCGGGATGTCTGAATTTAAATTTCTTAAAATTCAGGACCTCAGGATTTTATGTTTTTAAGCCCAGGGTTTCAGGATCAGAACAACCAGACCCCCTTTTTCTTTAGGATGTTAACTATACAGTTTGTGGTTTTTATCCAGGTGGACCAACTAACCTAACTTTCATGTCTATTATAATAGAACAAAAGGTCAAAGTAAAGTTTTGGCTAATATCTCCAAAACTTTATCAATAAGAAAGAAACTTAACAGTGTAAAAAATGGTGAGCGTTACAATATCTATCTACCCTGAAATAATAAACATCAGTAGATTTATCCACCCTGATCATTAGAGAAAATCTAACAACTCAATTTTGGAGTTACAATGTATTGTCCTTGAAATTCAGATTTGTTTTCATTTTTGCAGATGTTTGCTGTTATCATGAAAAGTATAGCAGTTAGGTTAGAAATCTAAGTTGAAAATATGATCAGAATGACAACTGGTAGTTGTATATCTACCCTAAGAGTTGGATAAAATCTGTTGACCTGTTTTGAAGTTAATGACTCTGAAATATACTTTTCTGCTGGTTTTTTTTTGGGGTATCATGCACAATACAAGTGTTAGGAAAAAAGTGAACATTGCAAAAAGGAATATTACAACGAGATGTATTGAGTAAACACCCTGAAAATTTGACCTATTTGTAGTAAGTGCCCCTGAAATATTATTTTTTTTGGTGTTTTGCACAATCCTGGATTCACAACTCTTTATTAATTGTGTGTTTTATTTAATATGAATGGTTGAACTACATATTTTTGGTAAGGGGCCAGCTGAAGCACGCTTCTGGGTGAAGGATTTACAGCTGTGTTGAAGACCAATTGGTGGCCTTCTGCTGTTTTCTGCTCTTTGGTTAGGTTGTTGTCTCTTTGATACATTTCCCATTTCCATTCTTAATTTAATTGTTATGTACATGACATCTATGTATATTAAATTCAATTTTTCAATTGAATAAAACATAGCAGAGGGTGATAGAGCAGATTGATACCCTTTGAAAGAAAAAGAAAACATTGTCAACCATGACTTCACCTAAATTTACACTGTTTTCTGGAGGCAACAATCTGCTTTATCAACCTCTCAGCTATGTGTTATTTATAAATTGATGTATTTTCAATAGATCTAAAAGTCACTGCATTCCTGAGGAAAGAAGTCATAAATTTGTACCCCTTCCCATCTGTCAACATACAAACAATTTGCATACTTTGTTACATCTTGTAACAAAATGAAGTAGCCTCATAATATCTCAAAGTTGATCAGACTGATAGAGTTAGATATGAGATATTAGATGTAAATAGAATTAAAAAAAAATATCAATTGGGACAGACATTTAACCTTGAGATAAAAAAGATAAAGAAGGCAGACTATGTGAGTATTATTTTCTGGTCCATTTTGTTTATCTCAATTTATTCCCTTTTTTTTTTTTTTATAGTTTACAACCAATTTCAATTTGTCATGACTATTCATCAGATTAAGGTTTATTTGCATTTTTTTTACCAGGTTAATGTGACCTTGGTATGAATCTTAACCCTTGTCATGGGATACTGTGGGGATTGATTAGCTCTTATGATGGTAGAGTTGGTGTTACACTGGATGGGTACTAATCAAGGTAGAGGTAACCTTGGTATGCACCTCAAATTGTCATGGGTTACTGTGGGGGTGACTAGCTGACACATGGTAGAGTTGGTGTTTCACTGGATGGGTTGTCAAGGTTGAGGTAACCTTGGTGTGCACCTCAATTTGTCATGGGTTACTGTGGGGATTAATTAGCTCACATGATGGTAGAGTTGGTGTTTCACTGGATGGGTGGTCAAGGTAGAGGTAACCTTGGTATGCACCTCAAATTGTCATGGGTTACTGTGGGGGTGACTAGCTGACACATGGTAGAGTTGGTGTTTCACTGGATGGATGGTCAAGGTTGAGGTAACCTTGGTTTGCACCTCAAGTTGTCATGGGTTAATTACTGTGGGGGTGACTAGCTCACATGATGGTAGAGTTGGTGTTTCACTGGATGGGTGGTCAAGGTAGAGTTAACCTTGGTATGCACCTCAAATTGTCATGGGTTACTGTGGGGGTGACTAGCTGACACATGGTAGAGTTGGTGTTTCACTGGATGGATGGTCAAGGTTGAGGTAACCTTGGTTTGCACCTCAAGTTGTCATGGGTTAATTACTGTGGGGGTGACTAGCTCACATGATGGTAGAGTTGGTGTTTCACTGGATGGGTGGTCAAGGTAGAGGTAACCTTGGTTTGCACCTCAAATTGTCATGGGTTACTGTGGGGGTGACTAGCTGACACATGCATGGTAGAGTTTGAAAATTGAATCATTGTAAAATTTTTGATAGTCAATATCATTTGTCATTTGCGATAATATCTGTTTTTCCAAAGGTTATTTTTATGTCCTTTTATTTGACTGGCCAATACATGAACTGATATATATTGTGTTGAGTTTTCCTCTTTCAATATGTTTGAGTTGCAACATGATTTTAATTTTTCTGCAGCTATTTCATGCAGACATAACAATAACAAGTCTGGACTACCTGGTATATGATTGTAAAAGAAAGACAGACATGTTAACACTATATATATCTCAGCTGTCATTAGATACACCTCACCTGGTATACATTCTGTACATTTTGTTTTGGCTAGTAGTTGTACTGTTGCTATTTTATTGATGTACAATGATTAGTTAACTGTAATATGATGTTTTTATCAATATATAAGCTGATATGATTCCCTTATATATTTGGTGAATAGCTTCATTAGTACATGTATGGATATAAATTCATTGAGGAGTCAGGTTATAAAAGAAACATTTTAGAAATGATTTTGCTCTTTATGTATTAGTATTGTTTGTTACTGAAATCTTTAAAAGGCATTCTAAAATTGACATTTATTAAACAGAAAACTTGACATTGTGGAACAAAATAAATGCAATAAACTCATACCCAAAGGAGATCTTACTGAAAACTCATTTCACTTTATCTAATTTCGTTCTGTTTGAATATGCTTTATATTTAATTACGACTTATGGCAAAATTCTCAATATTATGAATGTTTGGCAGGTCTGGGTGGGAAATTCACTGTGAAATGGTGTCAATGTGTAAATGGGAGATCTTATTCCAATAGCTAATTTACTATTAGATGATATAAAATTGCAACTAACAGTATATAGCTCTGAATTGGAAGCTATATACTGATGAGGACAGAATAAATGTTTCAGTGTACAATAGCAAAGCATGTTGGATTTATTAGAGGATTATACTTAGTATTGAGTACATTTGAATTAATACTAATTAAAAAAAGATAGGTAGGTCTCATTTATTAGTTATTTCTGTTGTTAAAAAGAGATTGAATGAATTAACAGTACTCCTACATAGTCATGCTTGCTAATGTATTATTAATAAATGAGTGTACCGGAAATTTCAAATTTTGATTCCTGAATAATATTATAGAAATATACAGCCATGGGAAAAGAATGGTTGAAGACTTGAATATTCAGTTTCAAATTTGAGTTTTTTTAAATTTTTATTGGAGTATAAAATTTCAATTTAACTGTATATTTCTGCCAACAGGTTGAACTGGGCTTTTGATATAATTATATAAAAGCCATTTAGTCAAAAGGCAAAGTCAAAACAATTTTAACAAATTTTCTTGTCTTCTTAGTTTTTGGTCAGAGATTTTTCGGGTTTTAGCTAGCTGATTATTTGAATTGTGTATCACCATAGAATTTTTATACATGTATATGATGTGTCTCATTTGTTGTTCATCTACGATTAGAATTTTTATACATGTATATGATGTGTCTCATTTGTTGTTCATCTACGATTAGAATTTTTATACATGTATATGATGTGTCTCATTTGTTGTTCATCTACGATTAGAATTTTTATACATGTATATGATGTGTCTCATTTGTTGTTCATCTACGATTAGAATTTTTATACATGTATATGATGTGTCTCATTTGTTGTTCATCTACGATTAGAATTTTTATACATGTATATGATGTGTCTCATTTGTTGTTCATCTACGAGTCATTTGACCTTCTGTTTTGTCATTTGACCTTCTGTTTTGTCATTTGACCTTCTGTTTTGTCATTTGACCTTCTGTTTTGTCATTTGGTTGTTGTCTGTCTCATCTTGGTATACCCCACATCACCTTCTATTCATATTGTTACCTGACAGTGGGATTTATTTCTTGATTTTGTTTTATTCATTTCATTCCCTGTTTAAATGGTACCCGAGAAATGGTATTACCTTTTGATATAAATATAGTCACACAGGATTATAGTGCAGTTTTTATCAGTAATGCACAATAATGCACATATTTATACAACTTGAGGTTATCTATTTTGGTTATAAATAAAACATTATTATTGATGTGACAGTTTTGTGTGTACATGTATAATACATGTACTTGAAAAATGAATTGAAAGTTTAATTTAGTAAATTTTTTGAATTACAGCTTTTATTGAACGACCAGATTTTTGGTTTTGGAGCAATTATTTAAAAATCAGTTTCTGCATCTCTAGGCAATTGAGTCACATTTTAAGTTCCATAACACAAAAAGAGTGTTGGGATTGATGTTGGTGGTTATTGGCTTATCTTTTTAGGAGATAAGGGGCCAAAAGAAAAAACAAGCATTTTTCTTGTTTCAGAATAAAAACACATGTATGTCATTGTATGTATAAGTTTATGAATCACTAAGAAATTGACTACATGGTTCCGGTAACTCCAGTGTTCTCCCAAGGCCGTTTTAGCACAGTGCTGTTTAGCACTGTCGTAATTCACCGCGGTGGTATTGGGCAAAAGGAATGTTTAGATTGGAACTGGCCAAATAGTAGATAAAAAAGTGGCTGAGTGGTCAAAGTAGTCCAACTTCTGTATAACTAGCCTAACACCATCAAGATTGTGAGTTTAAATCCCGACCATGGAGGTGGATTTGACTTTAAGCTTAAAAATTAGAAGAATTGTCAAATTTCCTGCCAAAGGTCAGTAGTTCTGTCCAGGTACTTAGACTTACTCCACCAATAAAAACTGACCACCCTGAAATAGCAAATAGTGCTGAAATGGCTTTTTAAAATTACCAATCAATAAATCTGTTACTAAGGAACACTCACTCTGGTGTCATGAACCAGGGTCCATGCATTATTGGGGTATTTGTAATAAGTGACACTGAACAAGATTTGTTCACTGCCACCTCTTTTCTATACAATACAATTACAGAACATGTTTGGAGGCCTGCCTTAAATAAGTGACATGAAAAGCATACAGAGAGTACTTATGAATGCCAAAAGCTATCACTTAAGTTCTATGATAAAGAGAAGATAATCATATAATTATCTCATTATATCATCTAATATAAACAGTGGAGAGGGACAAGTACTAAAACTTATTGATAAGTATTGGGCTAAACGAAACACTGATGGAATTTTAATCATCTTTATTGCTTATGTTTCTCAGCATGAACCTTATATTAGCCTATAAAACTATTTTCTAAAGTACCAAAGAGACTGACTACAAAGACTAGACAAAAACCTAAAACAAGAATTTTCTTTGTACAAAAGGTATTAATGAAATACTATAGTACTTAGTCCACATCTAATAACATTTTATTGTATTATAAATGCATAAGTTTGCACTATTATAAGTCAAATATGTGATAAACAAATTAATAAGTGAAATGACACCAATGTCACATGGAGAATTGAACCCCCTGTTTATTCATAAAAAACACTAAATCGGAGAATAACACATTGTCATTACACATCAATTGTTCAACTTCTGTATTATTAATAAGATAAAGAATATATTTAGTATTGAACTGTATAATGTTGAGATGTACTGCATAAGTGATTTCCAGATCATCCTAGAAGCCACTTCCTGTTTAATAATACCTTGAATAGTATTACAACCATTGAGTATGTAATGTTTTGTTAATGAACTGGTATCATGTGGTATTCAATGTAATAGGATTGTCTATTGTTGAGTTGTTCTGTGGAAGCAATTTACCGATCTGTCAGGAAGTCACTTTCTGTTTGACAATCACTTTAGATTTTATTAGGCCCACTTAGCATGGAAGTTTTTAGTTAGTCTTATAGCAAATATCAGCACATGTAACTTTTTTTTTTTATTGTTGAAGGAAGCAATATTTACTAATTTTAGCTCTCTGAACAGGTGACAATATCCCATAATGCTGTGATGGTTTAGTTTAGAATTACTAGTATGACAATAACCCAAAATGTTGTCATGGTTTAGTTTAGAATTACTAGTATGACAATAACCCAAAATGTTGTCATGGTTTAGTTTAGAATTAATGATTTGATAATATGCCAAAAAGTTATCATGGTATGGGTTAGAATTAAAAATATGACAATATCCGAAAATGTTGTCATGGTTTAGTTTAGAATTAATGATTTGATAATATGCCAAAAAGTTATCATGGTATGGGTTAGAATTAAAAATATGACAATATCCCTAAATGTTGTCATGGTTTAGTTTAGAATTAATAGTATGACAGTATCCCAAAATGATGTCATGGTTTAGTTTAGAATTAATAGTATGACAATATCCCTAAATGATGTCATGGTTTAGTTTAGAATTAATAGTATGACAGTATCCCAAAATGTTGTCATGGTTTAGTTAAGAATTAATAGTACGACAATATCCCAAATTGTTGTCATGATTTAGTTTAGAATTAATAGTATGACAGTATCTCAAAATGTTGTCATGGTTTAGTTAAGAATTAATAGTATGACAATATCCCAAAATGTTGTCATGGTTTAGTTTAGGATTAATAGTATGACAATGCCTCAAAATGTAGTCATGGTTTAGTTTAAAATTGTTAATAGTATGACCATATTATTTTTTTTATATTTTCAGGTTAAAAATGTAGAAGAAACATATTTTTAAAAAGTGGAATAAGAAAAATATGATAAGCAGAGACTATATTGTATGGAATTAACATTATAAAATATAAACCCATGTGTTGACATTTTCATCAATGCTTCTTCTGATTACTGTGACTGAACATCAAACTGAAAATTAATTAGTTTTCTACAAAGGTAGGCTGTATTTTTAATTTAAGAGTTTTAGAGGCAGTCATTATTATATGCTATGTTAGTGCATTAGTTTCCTTATCTTTAGTGGTGACATGTTAAGCTTGTAACAGTTCCTGTACTTATGGATATGTTTATTAAAGTTGAATGTCAAGGTTGCAATGGGGATTAAATGCCTTATATGCTAAACCATTCAGACTTGTCCTCACCACAAATTTGTCTAAGTATTATGAGTTACACTGAACAAGTTTGGATTTTGAAAATTTGGAGGCAATAATGTTACACAGCTGTTTTTTCTGAATGCCTTCACGTATTGAGTTTTTATATGTGAGTCAATTATTACAAAAGGTTACCAGGTGAGCAGTATTGGCTTGAATAAATCTTTTCTCTCTAGAATATTCTACAAGGGTGTAAAATGTTCTTGCTGTGATTTAGACCCATAAGCATTGGTGGCCTTTAGCTGTTTTCTGCTCTGTGGTCGGGTTGTTGTCTCTTTGACACATTCCCCCATTTCAATTCTTAATTAAATTTAATGACTCTATTCAAAATCTTTAGATGAGGAAGAAATTTTAAAATCTAAGCTTTGTCAATTAATAAAGTTAATCCAAGTATCTGAAATATCTTATAAAAATAATGATTTAAAACCAATTATTACATTGGAGTACCCATAATATAATTATATTATATGACCATTACTTCAAGGAAGTTATCAGCAAAAAGTCAGACAGACTTTATACTAACGAATAACTTCTGTGTTGAAGAAAATATGAAGTAGGTTAATGAAATATAACTCTAGATAAATAAAACGGGATGTTAGGCATATGTCAATGTGACAGTGAAACATTTAAAAGAGAAAATACATTGTATAGTATCTGAGGCAACTTGAAAAAGGGGATTTTTTTTTTTTGAAATACTCTATTGCTTATCCCATCATGATTCATTGTAATTTCCAACCATATTTTGTCTCATTGGGCAAAATATGTTTTTTTTTATTTCTAAGAAAAAATAACTAATGTTGAAATTTGCCATTCATAACACTATTTTTAGATGAAAGACAAAAATTACAATACATGTAAGGTATATAGGACATGGTCTGCTTCTTATCTTTTATACTCGTATCTAGTGATCAAAAGAGGAAATGTTTTAAATCATTTTTTTAAATTATGTGCAAAATCTATTTAACTGACTGAACTTTGATAAAACCACCCACCACATGTGACAGTTATACTTCCTTTTCCAATGTATATTCCACTTTATTAAAGTTTCATTGTTACAAAACTGTGATACCATGTATACATGAACAGTTAAACATTTCTTTTAATATATAATAAAAGCTGTTTAAATTTGAATTATAATAAGGTGAGAATGAAAGTTGCATTAACATATCAATCGATCTACAACATGTATACTTAGTCAATCATGTAAAATCAGTTTTAGCTCTGAGCAATCAATGAAAATAATTACCATTGTTGAAAAAATTTACAGTGAATTTGGCTTGTGGAAAAAAACCTTCAAAGGTCAATATAATTTGGTCCATTTTTAACCCACAGCCTGTATTTTACATTTATATGCTGAAGACTTTTTTATCTCTCCTAATGCTTCTTGAAGGTATGTTCTTTCTGCATGTAATGGGTAATATAATTAATATTTCAGATGGTATTCATATTTCATGCATAGATGCTTATGCTCATCACTTTTCATCTTAAATCTAAAATACCTGTTGACCTTGTTCTCAATTTGATGCTTCAATGAGTTTTGAAATTTGCTTTGAAGGTTTAATGAATGAAATTGTTTGACTGACTGTTTTAAGTTCTTTTGATGCACATGGTCAGGCAACCTCTTTTGATATGATATAATAATTGTTTTTCTTTCTTATTCATAAAATTAATTACACAGATACTTCACTATCAGATGCAGACTGATGCATTAGTAAATCCCACATAAATTACTTTTATGATTGACTGAACTTCAGATATTTTTGTAAAGTTTTTATGATTGGATCAAAACAATATATAAGTTTATAGTTTCCTAGCTAACCTCCTTAAAAACTATGACTTATCTTTGCCATTCTTCTTCTCCCCACTGACCAGTAGCGGATCCAGAACTTTTCATAAAAGAGGGGGGGTGCTGACTGACCTAAGGGGGGCACTCCAGTCATGCCTCAGTGATTCCCTATATAATCACCCAAATTTTTCCCACAAAAGCACCCCCCCCCCCCCCCCCCCCAATGCTGACCTTATTTTTTTGCAAATGAAAGTGGATACTTTTCCATGTAAAATAATCATTTCAACAACTAAAAATAGATTTTCACAACATCAAAATACTATAAATTCAGCAAGTATATTTATTAATTCTTTTATTTCATCTTATCATTCATAAACATGATTATATTGTCCTTATGATTCACAATTCAGACAAGAACTGTGCTTCAATGCTCTTAATCTTAAAGCTGTGCCACTGCTAGAAACAAACGGCAAGGATGGCAGCAGGGGATTATAAATACTATCAATGTTGTTCTTCTCGTGGCTGGTAGTAACAGCTTTGCAAAAGAGGGGTTTCGTTGGTGCTGTGCAGAATGTCAAAATCCAGTTCTACCTCATGTAGAGAGTACGTCATATTAGACATGTTCAGACAAAATTTCTGGCTCCATCCAATATACCCTTAGTTTCTAGTGGCAGTCCAAATTTCTGTGACTTTCATCCTGGAAGGACCTTCCTATAGTACTTATTGTGAATTTGTTCTCCTCCTGAACATACATGACACATTTGCCATTGGACTTGAAGCTACCAACAATCAATTAATCAACCACTCACTGCTTGAACACAAGTCTATATATCTATTGTAGAAGTACATGTTAGTCTGACAGGATCACTTGCCATTGACCTCAAAACCATGGGTTAAGGATTCACATATGCTCTCAATGATTTAGACAGTTTCTAACTATTAGCCAAGTGTAATAGTGGTCAGTTCTAGGCTGATGAATGATTGCAAAATAAGCAACATACTCTTCATATGATGCCAACATGAATATATAGTAGCATAGATTCATAGTTAAATAAGAGATTTAGTGGATAAAAAAGTTTTTTAGGATGTTATTTATAAGCTTATTACAACTTCATATTCTCAGTAGGTGGGTAGCCTGTTAACAGTGTTTGATTTATGTCTCTATTCACATGCTTAACAAGGGTAATCTGACCTCGACTTCATCGACATTGTATTACATTTGTGTTATTTACTGTGTAAGTTATAAATTAAAATCTAAAATGCTAGTGGGGCATTAATGGAAAATAGATTACTTTATTTAGACAAATCAATGGAAATCTTAATATTTATGTAAAAGATTCAGTTTTATAAGTTTTGAGATTTTCCCTATGTGTTTTTTTTTTTAAATTTCATTTTTGACATGTCCCCTTTTAAAACTCTTTAAACTTCCTATATATACATACTTGGTTAAAGGTGATTAACTGATCCTTCCTTGTTGAAATTTTAAAGTTACTCAAAATATTTTAAGGTTTTTCATGTACTTAAGTGGGATAAATTGAAATGGACTATTTATGAACATTTTTTACATTGAAACTACAGACCAGCAAAGGTATGAGTTATTTGAATTATTTGTATATCTATGTAAACATTTGGTTGTTTGACCTAGATTTAACATTACTGGGTGAGTGATGTATACATCTCAGGTGCTTTGAATTTTATGGACCATTAAATAAGATTCATTTATTTTGATTAAATATCTGTCAGTATATATCTATTTTTGTAAGATTTAATCAAATATATTTAATCCTTTAAATGGCAATAAACACATATTTGTTGAAAATAAATCCAAATTGTGATGTTGTCACCCATACACAAGTATTTTTTATCTCCTTATTATTATGATTTATATATCTTTTTATTATATGCACAAAAAAATAAGTGTAATACTTAAAAAGTACCAACTGTACCTATAAAGACTATATTTAAGATGTGGGTGGAATGAAATTATTCTTAGCTTGTACATGTATATACTCTCTTCTAGCATGTATAGCATGTCCAGTTTCCTTAGGACATTTTTAATGGACATTTTATTCGGCTCAATGGACATTTAATCAGTTTAACATATCCTTATGGGTATTTGTGAAGAAAATAAAGAACTCAGTCTGGATGTGGGATAATTGTCATGGATTAAGTTTATGCTGTGACAGCATGCAAGCTAGCTAGTACATCTTCCTTGAGGGGGTAAATGTTTAAATTTATTTTATTGCTGTTGATGATGACATCTAGATGGAGAATTATTGTGATGGATTATCCATTACAATATAAAGCTTTCTACACTTGAGACATCAGTGGGAAGGATAATCATTTTGGAGCCTTCATTTTCAGGTGATTTCAGGAAGGAGCAATAATTTATTATAATTTCCATAAACACTTAAGTTCATAAAGGGCCCAAAAGAATATACATTGGTGGATTCAGCAAGGATTGTTGTTTTGATCAGTATGAGAATGAAACATTTACCAGAATTTTCTTTATAGACCTGTGAATATTCCTATTCCTAAAGCAAAGATAATAATTACCTGAGACTGTCATCCAAAGCATGAAAGATGAGCAGGGGTTGGATCCAGCCATTTTAAAGGGGTTGGGGTTGGGGGTCCCAACCAAGTATAAAGGGGGAAATCCAACTGTATGTCAGATTATATCCCCATTCAAATGCATTGATCGTTAAAAAAAGGGGGTTCCAACCCCTGGATCCTCCATCTTGATCCGCCACTGATATGAATACTCTCTATCCCAAAAGTGCTTTTGTTACCTACAGGTTCAGGAATCTTAATTGTTTATGAATTATTGGTTGGTCTTCATTATGTTCTTTATGAATAACTAGTTTTCTTTATATTTTATTTTCATTAGTATTTATCAATAATAGAAAAAACAAAGGATATTGGGTATTCATCCATGATGGAAAAATATCAGTACATGCACATAACAAAACAACATAAAAAGCAAAGAAACAGCGCTTTTATAATGTTCCTTTTCTTGAGTTCAAATAGGTCAGTCCTGTTACATGAATGATTTAATGTAAACACCAGAGTGTGTGCAGCTTATTGGTGTAAATATCTATTTCCTGTACTTGATCCTACTAGATACATTTTATACATATATATATGAGATGTTTACAGTATACACTTTTACCATATTCTCTATTGATATTTTGCAATCGTCTCAATTTGAAGCCAGGTTATGTTTATTATTTTATACTGCTATTTTGCATTTGTCTCAATTTGAAGCCAGCCTCATGGAAAATTGGTGGCTGAATATTGTCTCAATTTGAAGCCAGTCTATTTTCAGTATTTTCTACTGCTATTTGGCTTTTGTTTCAATTTGAAGCCAGGTTTCCTTCAGTATTTTGTACTGCTATTAGACATTTGTCTCAATTTGAAGCCAGGTTTCCTTCTGTAGTTCAGTATATTTTCTACTGCTATTAGACATTTGTTTCAATTTGAAGCCAGGATTCCTTCTGTAGTTCAGTATTTTGTACTGCTATTAGACATTTGTCTCAATTTGAAGCCACTCTGGTTTCCTTCTGTAGTTCAGTATGTTCTACTGCTATTAGAGATTTGTCTCAATTTGAAGCCAGGTTTCCTTCTGTAGTTCAGTATATTTTCTACTGCTATTAGACATTTGTTTCAATTTGAAGCCAGGATTCCTTCTGTAGTTCAGTATTTTGTACTGCTATTAGACATTTGTCTCAATTTGAAGCCACTCTGGTTTCCTTCTGTAGTTCAGTATGTTCTACTGCTATTAGACATTTGTCTCAATTTGAAGCCACTCTGGTTTCCTTCTGTAGTTCAGTATGTTCTACTGCTATTAGAGATTTGTCTCAATTTGAAGCCAGGTTACCTTCAGTAGTTCAGTATTTTGTACTGCTATTAGACATTTGTCTCAATTTGAAGCCACTCTGGTTTCCTTCTGCAGTTCAGTATGTTCTACTGCTATTAGACATTTGTCTCAATTTGAAGCCACTCTGGTTTCCTTCTGTAGTTCAGTATGTTCTACTGCTATTAGACATTTGTCTCAATTTGAAGCCACTCTGGTTTCCTTCTGTAGTTCAGTATGTTCTACTGCTATTAGACATTTGTCTCAATTTGAAGCCAGGTTTCCTTCAGTAGTTGGTATTTTCTACTGCTATTTTGCAATTGTTAAGCAATGACATTTTGGTGCCTGGTTTCCTGGGATGACTGTTGTCTACCATTGTGAATGTATTGCAAGAAGGAAAGTCTTGTTCAAACAAAAGTAATATGGTTTCTTTTCAGAAGGATTGATGCTCTTTAAGATTTGTAAAATAAATCTCTAAACTTAAGTCAATACATTTTGATTAATGCTGAAAATACTCAGAAAACTTAACAAATGCATTATGTCCAAAGTCAATGCTTCATTGAATTGTTGGCTCATATTTCAAACATTAAACTATCAGATCATGAGGTGCTCATCAATTTTTCATATAGGCTAATTATCTAGAACATGAAAACATTTATTTCTGCATCAATATTGGTACACGAGTTATCGTCTTATATATTGTCTTACAATTCTATGTGCTATTTCTATGCCAAGACATGTCTGGATTAATTATTTAGGAAACTATTTTCACAGATTGTTTAAGCTGTTTAGTTGAACATGTAGGACAATTAAAATTCTAAAAAAAAAAAAATCTTTTTTTACTGTTCTTGTTTTAGAAAACAATGACATTGTTTATACATCTATGATACTTGTAATAGTAGAATCTATAAGCATTCAAATAATTATAATGTTGCTTTCCTTAGTTAAATATACTATGATGGTTTGGGATAAAGATTCATCCATAAATGATAGAATCGTGAGGTGCTCATCAATTTTTCATGCCTGCCTATCATCGGGACAGACTAAGCAGAGTTCTTCCATTGATGCTGTTAACAGAGTGATATTGGCTGTCATGTAGTCCGATTCTTAATGGTAAAACTTATTACCTAGAATGGAAAAACTTCCAATAATGTCTGTCAGCTTGTCGCAAGCAGATTGCTCATTTTTTATTGAATACCTAATATATTTGACCTAAGCTCGACTGATGTATTGGGGAGAATTAGGTTTCAGGTTTGTTCGAGCTCTAATTTAGTAATTAGATTTCAATGATAGTGAAACATTTGATGATATGTATGCTTGATACATACAAATTGTAACATCAACTCTCAAGTAGAAAGCTTCTTTTGAATAGACATGATAGAAGCACTCAAATGAATTTTGAAATGGCTGATAAAAAAGATCAACGATTTTCTGTAATTCTTATCCATTGAATTAGAATTCCAATTTTGTTTGCAGCATTTGATCGTCATTTGATAAAAATGAAACAATTGAAATATTTCATTGTTGTTTAGATTTAAACGTTTTTTTTTTATTTTAGTTGTTCTCATACAAATGTGTCCATTTAAGTTGGCTCATTGATGATAGCAGTGTTCTGATTAGAAGCCATTTTTTCATTTAAAGCGAGAAATTTTAAAGATTAGAAAAAGCATTCTTTTTATAACATCAAGCTCAGACCTGGTCTATTATATTGCAGGCTTAGGTTTTCAGATGCTTTTTAAACTGTTGAATTGAATTGTAATAACAACAACAATATTTTATTTTAAGTTGGTATACAAGGTTAGGTATTTAACTTAATATATCTTCCCTGAGGTCCTCATCATAGAAAAAGCAGGAACAAAAGTGTAAACATATACAAAGCATACATTAGTATGAAAGTCCGAGTACAATTGTGAAGTCTTTCACATGTAAATTCAGAAAACAAACTTAATAACACAATGATCCCAATAATAAGAGTTTCACATTTTTATTTCTTTACAAAAATACATGTAATACCGCTATTCTCCGAAAATAGATGAAACAATATTGTATTTTATCTCAGATTGTTTTTTGTTGTTAAAGATTTGATTATCTCATAGATATCTTTTGTTGTTGGTTTTTAAACAATTAATGAATGTATTTAAAAATGAATGAACAGGCTTTTGAATTACAAGTGTCTCAGCAATTTGAGAGTAGAAAACTGGATACCTGCTCTTTGTAAATGTACAATGTTTGCACCTGTCCTAAGTCAGGAATCTGATGTACAGTAGTTGTCGTCTGTTTATGTTGTTCATATATGTTTCTCGTTTTTGTCGAGCCTGCAACTTTTGTTGCAGAAAGCTCGACATAGGGATAGTGATCCGGCGGCGGCTACGGCGGCGGCGGTGTTAGCTCACTTCTTAAAAGCTTTATATTTTAGAAGGTAGAAGACCTGGATGCTTCATACTTTGTATATAGATGCCTCATGTTACAAACTTTCTGTCAGTCACATGTCCAATGTCCTTGACCTCATTTTCATGGTTCAGTGACTACTTGAAAAAAAAGTTAAGATTTTTTGTAATGTTAAATTCTCTCTTATTATAAGTAATTGGATAACTATATTTGGTATGTGCTTACCTTGCAAGGTCCTCATGTCTGTCAGACAGTTTTCACTTGACCTCAACCTCATTTCATGGATCAGTGAACAAGGTTAAGTTTTCGTGGTCAAGTCCATATCTCAGATACTATAAGCAATAGGTCTTGTATATTCGGTGTATGGAAGGACTGTAAGGTGTACATGTCCAACTGGCAGGTGTCATCTGACCTTGACCTCATTTTCATGGTTCAGTGGTTATAGTTAAGTTTTTGTGTTTTGGTCTGTTTTTCTTATACTATATGCAATAGGTCTACTATAATTGGTGTATGGAATGATTGTAAGGTGTACATGTCTAGCTGACAGGTGTCATCTGACCTTGACCTCATTTTCATGGTTCAGTGGTTATAGTTAAGTTTTTGTGTTTTGGTCTGTTTTTCTTATACTATATGCAATAGGTCTACTATAATTGGTGTATGGAATGATTGTAAGGTGTACATGTCTAGCTGACAGGTGTCATTTGACCTTGACCTCATTTTTATGGTTCAGTGGTCAAAGTTAAGTTTTTTAGTTTTGGTCTATTTTTCTAATACTTTATGCATTAGGTCAACTATATTTTTTGTATGGACATATTTTATGATCTTTATGTCGGTTATGCTGGGTTTATTTGACTTTGGCCTGATTTTCACGGTCCATTGCTAAGTTTTAAGTGTTTGTGTGTTTTGGTCTGATTTTCTTTATTTACTAGTATAAGCAATAAGTCAACTATATTTGTTGTATTGAAGAATTGTTAGCTGCTCATGTCTGCCTGGCATGATTATTCTGACCTTGACCTCATTTTCATGGTTGATTGATCAATGTTTCCTTTTCTTGGTTAATGTTGAGTTTATGTGACAGTTGTAATAAAGCTTTATATTAAGGTCTATCAAGATGGTCCGAGAACACAATTAATTCGTAGTGCATTTCTTTTAGAACATAAATGAAAATAAAAAAAATCCCACCTGCGCTTTCTCAAAGAAACTTTTACAGTGTGTTGTACTACTTTTGGGACAAATTATATCAAAATTATAGAAAACTTCATCGTCTCTAACTCAAAATATGGACAATTTTATGTTTAGGGCGTCTTGAAATCTTTTGACAGCTTCCGAAGTGCTCATTTTCAACCTTTTTCAGCTGGACCAAATCACTACTTTCCTTTAAAATTCTGGACCCAAATTTTTTAACAGTGTAATTTCATCCCCCTACTTGCAATTTGAGGCATTAAACATGGAGAAATAAATTTGGAAGGGGTATAAAAATTAATGGCAAGTAACCCACTGTCAACACTAGGGACTATATTTGTGAACAACGAAAATCAAGGGACGACAATGGTGGTCTCGGACCAGTATCAAGGATTATTAAAGAAGGCGAAACATTTCAGTGTGTGCACTCTTGTTCTAAAGATTAGATGGTTGGTTTTCTCATTTGAATGGTTTACACCAGTAATTACTTTTTGGGGCCCTTTTATAGCTTGCTGTTTGGTGTGAGCCAAGGCTCTGTGTTGAAGGCATACCTTAACCTATAATGGTTTACTTTTATAAACTGTTACTAGGATGGAGAGCTGTCTCATTGGCACTCATACCACATCTTCCTTATATCTAAGAACCAGTACATATGCTTCAGGAGTAGTAACATTCTCGGATAGCTATCAGACAGCATTCTATATTATCTGATGTTACATTTCAGAATGAAATAATATACATCAAATTGATGGAATTGTATACAACATATTATATATCAATTAGATATTGTTTTCATTTTCATTTGGCATATTGATCCGAACTATTGTTCAAATGACAAGGATTTAAAGCTACTATATTATCAAACAGGACTTATATCAAACAGGAAGAACGAAAATGTCATACTGATCTATCAAACAGGGACATTTCCCTTTTGATCCTCAAAATAAACTTTGATTAAATATTCAAATGTCCTGAAGAGAATATTGAAGAAATGAATATTAATACCCTGATCTTTCATTATTATTCCTTGGATACCTATATTCAGGTCTTTCATCATGTTCACAATCAAGGCTTAGATGAACTGAGAATTTAAATATTTAATAAAGTACAAATTTTCTATACACAGTATAGGCTTGTATTCAGACTTTCAACTTTTGGCTATGCATGAAAATATTATATTTTCTCAATCAAAAAAAAATTGGTACCCACAAGAAATAAATGATTCCACAGTAGCTAATATTTCGAAGAATTCAAACTAAACCATAACACTTTTGATTATTATTTAAATTTATAAAAATGTAAGCAAGTATTATTTATTAAATTCATAAAAATGTAAGCAAGGTATTATTTATTATCAGCCATAATTGTACTTACTAACTTTGTCAAGAAATTTGAAATTAGAATGTTAAACTGTGCCCTTTGGTTTTTGCATTTCTTTTTTTTTCCTTTTTGAATTTGCTTCAAAGCTCTATTGGTGTGGTGTACTCATTGAAAGTATTGAAATTAATATAATATATGTATTTTCCCTAACATCAGAAGTCTTCTAACTTATGTTATTGTTTATAAGCACATCTTTAATATTATGAGAATTCTAATTTAAAATTTGTTTTCATTTGCAGGACTTGATCATTAGAGATGGCGGGAGGAGTTGGATTTATACGTGTTAAACTTCTCCAGGTGGAGAAAGGGAGTTCAATGGACTCTATAGCCCCTATGTTTGACCCTTATGTAGCTGTGAATGTGAAAGAGTCTGTTCAAACACCAGGTAATTTAACATCCAAGAATTAGTGTATGTAGAAATTGATGGTATTACTGATATGGTGTTGTTGTCACTGAGTAAGAATTAACGAAAGGTCACACACAGTACAGGAAGTATGTGTGATAAATTAGAGGCAATAGAACATAAGGTCAAATCTCCAAATCCATTTTGAAGATGCAATTTGAGGTTAAAAAAGAAAACAAAAAGTCTGAGGAAATTTCATTAACTCCAAAAGAACAACAAGTGTGAGTGAGTAGGTAGTCAACCCATGCTGTAACTAAATATACCAGACATGTAGATAGAAAAGCTACTATCCATCAATCTAAGAATCTTTCTAGCATTAGTATCATACTTTCGAAAGCTACACCAAAATAGCATTTTGTTTAGTAAACAATGTTCTATACTACAGGAATTCAGTGAATGATGTTCTAATATTATTTTCATGATTAATACACGAAGTAAGTGACCTATATATATCCTAAAGATTCAGCAACAGCAAATTGCATACCTCTTATGATAGTATGAAACAGTTATTAAAGGCTGTTTATATGGTGGATAAACTCATCAGAAAGAATCATTTTGACCTGAGTTTGTAAGGAAAGTTAATCACACTCAAATGGGTCTCATCAAATTGATGATAAATTATTAAATACAAAAGCAAACAAAAGCTTCAATTGTGTTTACTGCTGTTTAATACTGGTTTGATGATGATGCCAGAAACTAATGTAATTAAACTACTGTATGATGTAAAAGGGTAATGTGAGGGCACCTACCTACCTGGTGATAATGGTTGAGTGAGAAAACCTCAATGAACATTCTAAACACCTGTATACACTTAGGTATCTTTTTGTAACTTATAACATCTTGTATGTCAAGCTAATGACTGAAGTGCTGCCATGCTTAACCAATGACACTTATTTTAATCATCTTGGCTGCTACAAAAGTAATAAAAGAAATAGGGATGTTGATCTGCAACTAAGCACTTTATATAAACCAACATGTTTCAGAAGGACTAAGAGCTTGATAGTCCATATCAGGTTTACAGTTGCTTTACAGTCTGAGGTTTCTGTCTGGCAAAAGCCCGTTGTCATTGTCCTCATTCTCAGGGTTCAATGACCTCTTCAAAAACCGTTTAAATTGTATTTGTTGTATTTGCGATTAATTTAGTTTCTCAGATTCAAAAAAGTTTGAAGAATAATAGGTGTAAAAAAGATTTTAAGGTATTAAGGTCTGACAGTGTTAATTTGATCATCGGCTAACCTCATATTCATGGTTCTTTGGTTAATTTAAAAATTTTGTTATTTATAATTAATAATTAGTAAAATTGAGAATGGAAATGGGGAATGTGTCACAGAGACAACAACCAGACCATAGAGTCCATTTCAGATACTTGGTAGCTCACTATATCCAGTGTACAGAATGATTGTAAGATGTCCATCTGACCAGCTCTTTACATGTACAAACAAATGTGAAGAATTGATATGATTTGTTTTATTTATTTGCAATTGATAAAGGTCGTGGTATTCAGCAAGTTCAGAAAAAGCGCACAATTTATCCTGAATGGAATACATGTTTTGATGCACATTTGTATGATGGCAGAGTTATCAACCTTGTTGTCATGGAGAAACCAAATAGATTTTTAGCAGAGATTACATTATCAGCAAAAGTATTGGCAGAAAAATGCACAGATGGAAATATAGCAACTGCCTGGGTAAGAAAAAGTATAGGGAAGACCTTTTGGCGTTGAACACTTTCCTGTTATAACAAAGTTTATTATCAGTTCCTTAACTAACACTTATCTGCAAGCCATCAGTTTTATTTTAAAAAAAACCTGCTAATTTCAGTTATGATTTGCCATATAAGTCCATTAAGGTATCAACAATTACATATCTTTATTCAGGGAACAATTCAAGCTCTCATGACCTTCTGTTAAAATACTGTAGCCCTTTTCACAAACAATCTTAAGTGTAAAATTAATCTTACGATAAAAATATTTTGTTGAATTGTTAATGAATATTTAAAACATACGATAAATTTTACACTTAAGATTTTTTATGAAAAGTGCTACCAGTTGGTAAAGGTCCAAGACAGACAAATGTACTGATGTTGAAAAATATCTATTCAAATAAATGTGTTTGTGTTATTGAATATGGATGTATTCATATTTATATTGATATGAATTCAGCGGCTGTCATTAATTTGTTGCTGCAAAATCATATTTGATTTTGGGTTCATTGTTTTGTGCATAAATCAGGCTGATTTCTTGTTTTAATTGTTTAACATTTGTCATTGTGGGCATTTTAGAGCTTAGAATGCAGAATGGGTTTCATTCATTATTGAAGGCTGTGCTTTGACCAATGGATGTTAACTTCTTCGTCATTGGTCTCTGGTCGTTAGAAATGTCTTATTGGCAATCATACCACACCTCCTTTAACATTTTCACATGTCCATGATTCAGTACCAATTAGATGTAATTATGACAATATTATATATTTTGATACACACTTTTCCTTCAAAAATATCAATATGATTATATGTATTCATTACCTATAACAGCTGTTATTATATGGCAAAGCTGGAGGTTGTCTGTTATGTTGATATCTAATCATTTGATTAATTGATGCAAAGTTCTGTTACAATGTTTATCCAATATGTACAATGTAATATTTGTATAAAGTGCATAAATATCAGATTAAACTGTTCAGCTCAGGCGTTGATCCAGAGGGGGGTTTCAGGGGGGGGGGGGGACCCCCTTTTTTTTTAACAATCAATGCATTTGAATGGGGACATGTAATTGGAACCCCCTTTGTCCTGGGTTAGGAACCCCCCCTTTTTAAAATGGCTCGATCCGCCCCTGCAGCTGGTCAGAAATTTTATCTATCTCTGAAGATAGGCCTCATTTAAGCCATCAAGGTGTGAAGTGATTTAATAAAAAAGCACACTTACAATCCATTATGATTTGAATACCACTTTACTACTTTTATGAAAGTGTGGCCTTGATATTTTATATATATTGTTATTGTAATGATACTTAAAAGGATGAGAGGACTGCTTGATTTCGAACTGCTATTAAAATGTCCCTAAGAGGTTTCATACTATTCTTTTTATACAGTCTATTATGTTTATAAGAGAAAGACGTCTGAATTCAAACATGTTATTTTTGTCGAGCCTGCAACTTTTGTTGCAGAAAGCTCTACATAGGGATAGTGATCCCGCAGCGGCTACGGCGGCGGCGTTAGCTCACTTCTTAAAAGCTTTATATTTTAGAAGGTGGAAGACTTGGATGCTTCATACTTTTTATATAGATGCTTCATTTCACGAAGTTTCCGTCAGTCACCTGTCCAATGTCCTTGACCTCATTTTTATGGTTCAGTGACCACTTGAAAAAAAAGTTCAGATTTTTTGTAATGTTGAATTCCCTCTTACTATAAGTAATAGGATAACTATATTTGATATGTGCGTACCTTGCAAGGTCCTCATGTCTGTCAGATAGTTTTCACTTGACCTCAACCTCATTTCATGGATCAGTGAACAAGGTTAAGTTTTGGTGGTCAAGTCCATATCTCAGATACTATAAGCAATAGGTCTTGTATATTCGGTGTATGGAAGGACTGTAAGGTGTACATGTCCAACTGGCAGGTGTCATCTTACCTTGACCTCATTTTCATGGTTCATAGGTTATAGTTAAGTTTTTGTGTTTTGGTCTGTTTTTCTCATACTAGATGCAACAGGTCTACTATATTTGTTGTATGGAATGATTGTAAGGTGTACATGTCTAGTGGGCAGATGTCATGTGACCTTGACCTCATTTTCATGGTTCAGTGATCAAAGTTAAGTTTTTGAGTTTTGGTCTTTTTATCTAATACTATATGCCATAGGTCAACTATGTTTGGTGTATGGAAATATTTTATGATCTTTATGTCAGTCGTGCAGGTTTTATTTGACCATGACCTCATTTTCACGATTCATTGCACAGTGTTATGTTTTTGTGTTTTGGTCTATTTTTCTTCAACTGTATAATAAGTAATAGGTTAACTATATATGTTGTATAGAAGCATTGTTAGCTGTACATGTCTGCCTGGCATGGTTCATCTGACCTTGACCTCATTTTCAAGGTTCATTGGTCTTTCTTTAGTTATCGTGATTAATGTTAAGTTTATGTGATAGTTGTAATAAAGCTTTATACTTAGGACTATCAACATTATATCAATGACTTGTACAGAAGGCGAGACATTTCAGCGTGTGCACTCTTGTTATTAAAATGTACCTGTATGTGAAGTTACAATAAGATTGCATTAAGTTTTCATGGGGAGATAATCTAATATATTCTTATTTCTCTTTTAATTCATGAAAACATTTATTTTGAATATGTATTTTGAATTTCAATTTTAGGACTACTTTGAAGCATTTAAAATTTTTATTTTAGAAAATATACAAAACTGCAGTTACAAAATTACTCTTTTAGTTTTTAAATGACACATTACCATAAACTGTACGTTTGTCCATTCTAAAATTGGTTTCAATTTCCAAACTTAAGATTGCCTCAACCAAATGGTTTGAAATTCATACATAATCATTGTTAACACAAATCACAGATTAAGTACTAATTTATATAAAGTTACTTTTACTGTTTTTGAGTTCAGTTATGTCCCTTTATAAAGTTACATGCAAGGGGGTCATCATCTGTGTTCCATGGACACATTCACCATTTATTTAAAGTTAAACATTTCATTACATGTAGTGGAATTGAAGTCTTATAAGTTATGAAAGTATGAATTATTTTATCACTTTTAACAATGAAGACTGGTTCTTTGACACACCAGATGATTTGATTTGATGAAAACCAATTCGAATTTGGCCAGAATTTTGATTAAACTGGTATAAGGTGGACAGCAACACAAACAAGTCAGTGTATTGTATGATCAATATTCATCTCATCCCGAAAAAAATCTGTCATCTAATAAAACAATTTCAAGACTTAAGTGTAGTGGATACAGGGTTAATTATCCCAGGAAATTAGGTTGACCTCAGCACATGGCCTCAGTAAAAATTATATTCTTGGTTCAATAAAGCCTTAGATCCACCTTATCACAATTCATTAATATTTGTAATGAATGTAGATCAACCATCCTTTCCATACTTCCACATGTAAAAGTCTGTATCAAGATTATACATACTATCTCACTGGGGGTTGTCTTTTCCTATATAAAGGTATGCACAAACATTTTTTTCAGAATGCAGAATATATCAGTAGAGTGCAATTTCATAGAAATTATATTATATAGGCTAGGGGTAGTCTTCGCCGTAGAAGTTTATTTGTCAATGAGTCAAAAATGTTCATTTTCTGCTCAATATATAAATGGGTTATGATTTTTCCATGAAATATATGTTAAGTGTTGTAACTTGTTTGTTGTCTTATGGAAGGTTGTCACATTATTTATCATACCACATCTAGATCTGTTTATTTTCATAGTGTTTCGCCAGAATGAATATATATGAAGGGGTGGTGTTTAAACCTTAGCCAAGACATCTGTACACACATTTGTATGTTGAGCCCTCCCCCCCCCCCCTCTATGTACTTTCTATACAATTACAATAAGGATCATCTTTCTGACCATTCTGCTTTCTGTTATGCTACTTTGCAGTTATCTGGGTTTAGAGGTCATTTGAAATTGTTTTTCATGTCTATATGTTTGTAAAAAAGCTTTCTACATCTTAATTTCATATCTTAATTGATGTTGATAGATTGCTGTCTCATTGATATATACACCATTATATCCTCACATCTCCTTTATGTGCTATTAGATTAATGTAAGCATTCATTTGTTTTCGTACAAGCTTTTTATCAATTTTCTTTTCTTCTTTTTTTTTGCATAGATTTGATCTTTTAATTTTGAAGATAAAAGTAGACTTTGTTTGTCTTGGGGCCCTGTTTATTGTCTAGGATATATATTAAATCTGGAATAATATTTTGCGTTTTAATAAATATTATATACTCGAAGGAAGTGACCTTTTTGTTTGTCTCATTACTCTGTTTATAGTCCAGATATTAAATCTGAATTAATATTTTCCATTTTATGAAGTATTTTATACTTTTGAAATCAGATGCAAATTGCTGTTTATACAGTTCCTATATTTCATAGAGATAATCCAGGAAAGATTTCTAGAAATACAATACATAATTATAACCATCAGTTGGATTTTATCGATGAGATTAGTTGTCTGAAACATCACCATGAAGACATTACAAGGAGAATTTCTCCAGGGATTTATAATTACACTGAAATATGACAGTTTGTTCAGTTTAGCTAAGGTTTTTTCTGATATTAGTTCTTCAAAAAAAGTTAGTACAGTTTATATAACGGAGATGACCTTTAAATCAGTTGTAGAGAAATATCTGTCTCTGTATCTCCGTGGAGTTCCTATTAACACATGCCTACGTCAGTGGTGCGATATCTGATCATTAATGCCATCTTATAAAGGGAATTCCTCTGGGTACTCTTAATCTCTTTTAGTTGATATTTCTGTAAACATCTGATGTTAAAAATCCCATAGGAGACGATCTTCTGTGGAATTTTCACTTTATATCAATAGACTTGTTTTCTATCTAATCATGAGTCTTGCTAAAGAAATCTCCGTGAACCTCATTTAATAAAAAGCAGTCATCAATCTTGTTAAATTCTCTTTTCTGTTCAATATTGAATAGTTTTTTGCATGCAATGCTTCCTAACAGCTCATTAAAAATTGATTAATTTGTCACTTCTATATTTTAAATGATTCACACAAGGGAAGTAATTTCTTGGTAGTATCAGAATATAAAATACTTGAACAAGAAAGTAATTTCTTGGTAGTATCAGAATGTGAAATACTTGAACAAGGAAGGAATTTATTAGTAGTCTCAGAATATGAAATACTTGAACAAGGAAGAAATTTATTAGTAGTATCACTATCAGAATATGAAATACTTGAACAATGAAATAATTTATTAGTAGCATCAGAATATGAAATACATGTACTTGAACAAGGAATTAATTAGTTTATTGGTAGTAAAAATGTATCAGAATATAAACAAATAGATAGTAGATGCATTGCATGTGTTTTTAACTCAATTCAGCTGGCAAACTCTACTGTTTTGTTCACAGTGAGACCTGCCATCATTTTAGAACAATTTCCTTTTTCCACCTGATACAATAACTGCTAATGGCAATTTAGTCAGCTGTCTTAATTTGTATCCTGCCCAACTTGAACCTCAAATTCTTGGATCTGCATCAACAGATTGTTGCCTTTTGAGTTCTTTAGGAGCATCTGATTTAGCAGGTCAACATTTATTTCTTGTCTTTTTTTTTTACCTGTGATACATATTGAATCAGCTACAATTCTCAGTGAGTAAATGCCACCCTACCTTATATTCTACAGTCAATTCTAAGATTAATATACATTTGTAGTTTAAGAGATGATTCCATACAATAAAAACGTTTCTTAGATAATAGACGAGTTTTAAAGATTACAAATAATAGATGGGTGCTCAAGTTAATGTTTTCTTCTGACAGGAAATATCAATGATCTAATTAGATTAATGACGGAATACACTTAATGTGTATTAAATTTGATGAAGATTGATTTATTCTTTATTCTTCAGTGTAATACACTTTAATATGTTTAAGATGCTACTTATAATGAAATATGTAGAACTGATGTTATAAGAAACAAAAGCTATTGACATATACTGAACAAACCAGTGCTGTCCGTTAACCATTTTTGACACCAAACTAAACCTCTAAACCCATCCATATTTATTCCTTATGAACAGTTTTGCCTTTTAAACTTGTAGTAATAAAAGTTCGTGATTCAATTTTGCTTAAACCTTGATGGTCTCTTCAAAGCATGCCTGCTCTAGTGATGGAAATATCAGCCTTGGTTTAGACAAATCAAAGTCTTGAAAATTGGCATTTACTGCATTTTCTGAGAAGACGTTTATTACAATTAATTAAAGAGCAAGACTTGACTGATCAGAGTCATCCCTGTTTTTGACTTCTACTTTGTGAATTCGTTTGCATGTTGAAAATTCAGCCAAGCAAATCAACTAGTAGACAATAACAAAACAGAGTATATATTCATATCTCATTTTAAAACATGTTCTCATCCTGAGTTGCATGTACTATTTGCCACTGAATGTTAAAAGACAAATTTATCTATCCAGCTATCCAGGTATTGATCCAATTTTACGTGTGTTGGAAAGTAGGGTTCTTTAGTAAAATTAAAAAAACACCAACCTTATCAAAGACCAGTGCATAAATAAATTCAGAAGATGTATATAAAGTATCCCTTATTAATTTGTATTATATATCAATATGCAATAAATCTAGGAATAATTGTCTAATTAAGTATTATTTATAATTTACAAACAGCTAATTTTAATAAAGCACCTGTTAGACATATGTTCATATACCTAAAATCTTATTAAATATGTGTAACTTATGCATACATTCAAATTTAACCAGTTTTTAGTGAAGTGCACCTAGTGCCTCACATATCTGGTATACCTATTTCTTACAGTAAAAGAAGCAAAATAAGAATAGGCGTATCTCTAAAAATTACCTACCAGATTATCACATAGTTAATGATATGGTTTACATAGTAAAATGGATCGGCAACCCTATGAAGAGTAATTAGTGAAGTTGTTTTTCAGATAAATGATTTCTACAGCAAGTATCGTTATCTGGAAAATAATCATTGATAAATAACTTGCTTAGGATTATTTATTTTTTGTCTAAACACACATGTAGCATTTCTCAGCTCATTGTAATCATGCTGACACCAGTTTCCTGCTAGGTACATTCTCACCAGTGTACCAGATATAGGTACCTTTCATGTATATGTCTTAATTACATGATGATTACTATGGCAATGAAGCTTTAAATTGCATCACATGCGGTAGTTCTGTTTGGTTTTGTATATCATTTACACTTTCAAAAAGTGTCGGTAATTTTTTGCATGGTATATAGATTTGATGCTCTATGGTTTACACATTCTTATTACAAATTTTGGAGTTCAAAAGTCTCTGCAATCTTTGTTTAGTATATATATTTGTTACTTTATGGTTTTGACTTTCGTACACCAATAGTTTATTAGACCTATGTCCTTGATTGACCTTAAGCCAAAAGTCTGGAACATGACAAACAAACCTGTTGAACTAAACACTTACCACATACACTGTATTCATTTGAATTTAGTCTAGAAGTTCTTCTAAAATTCACAGTGGGTCTTGATAAGTTAATATAATAAATATATTAATGGGTTAATGGGACACAAACATTAGCAATAAGTTGTGCACTAATGTCTGATATATTTGTGTTATGTAGAGAATAGTTCTGTTCACATACTGAAAACAGTATGGCATTAATTTGCATTGTCATTTAGTTATGTCACTTTCTTAAAATGCTGTTTATTTTTTTGGGTATGTTGCTTTTTTGGCCAATTAATGTCAATTCTGTTATTTTTTTTACAGTTAGATTTGAAACCATCAGGAAGATTACAGATACAAGTCAGATTCTTCTCGGAACAAGAAGGTAGGTACAGTGGATGCAGTGGAGGATCCAGAACTTTTTGTAAGGGGGACCAGCTGACTGACCTAAGGGGGGCCCGCTTCAGTTACACTTCAATAATTCCCTATATAATCAACCAAATTTTTCCCATGAAAGAGGGGGCCTGGATCAGCCTATGGGATGCCACTTCCTAAGAAATACAACTTTCTGAAAATTACCACTCCCTAAGAATTACCACTTCTTTAAAAAATACCACTTCCTAAGAAATATCACTATTATCCAGAGACCAATGGACAAGTTAACAGCTATAAGCCCACAGCATACCAAAATTTGAAACACTTCAAAAGAGAAAAACATCTGCCTGATTCATGTTAAAAAGGATAAACAATAAATAAATATTGCAGACAGCAACAAACAACATACACTACATTATCCACTCTTGACTCTAAACTCCATGTTTGAGTGTGCTGAACCCTCCCCTAACTTTGGACAGTGGTATTAAAACACAACACAAGAGTTCACAGAATATCAGTTGAAAAAGGCAAGTTGGCACGATTTACTATGAAAAACAACAAAAAAAGGCAAAAAAACACTAATTTATGTACCAATCCAAGAGTACTTGCAGTTACTGAAAGTTAGTTGAGCACCAATTCCAACTAAAGATTAACCATATTTTCCTTCACGAAAAAACACATCTGTACACAAAACAACTGCATATTTAATTTAAAAAATCATGAACAGTCTAATAAAAGCATGACCTTGTGCAATGATGATAACACATTTTAGTTATGACTTACTTTTAAAAAATAAATCAATTTTTGTACCTCATAGACAATATTCATGGTCACTAGATTACAAAATGATAGTTAGTTATAACCACATGGTAACCCTAGATAGCTACAAGATAACATGCTTATGAGTTGGGAAAGATAATCTGGCACACTAAAACATATGATGATTTAATAACCTATTGATCATTAGGTCTCTAGTGGAGAATTGTCTAAATGGCAATCATATCATGTCTTCTTATTTTGATGTTGTGGGCCTTTAATCCTTTTCCTTACATGCGTCAACTGGTGTTGTAGTACAACAATGTAAAAAACTGTCAAAATCAGTTAAAAAGTAGCCAGACTCATCAGATTGGTACTTAACACAAAAAGCAACAGCAAAATATGAAAGGACAAGTCACAAAGTACTGCCCTTAGACTTCTCACAGTTACTGGAAGGAAATCTGCAGCTATATTTCAACATATAAATAGAACAGATTAAATTTATCAATCAGTAATCTTCAATTGATTTACAAATCCTTGTTAAGAGTAAGGACATCATAAGCAGTCTGGGAAATCGTGACCTTATGCAATGGAAAAGAAAAACTGCAATTTCATCTCAAATTCTCTTTTGAAATTTGTTTGTGTTATATGTTTTCACACATTTGATATACCCTTAGGGGTTTGTTTATAAACTTATGATTTATTTGCCATCACTTGTAACAGTAAACAGATACTATTCACTCAGTTTAAAAAATACAATAAACAATTAACGTCCTTTTACTTTGAATATTATTGTCCTTTTTACAGAACAAGTGCCATTTATTGATACTGAGAAAGAAGCAACAGGAGGCATTACACGCAGGAGAGGTGCCATCAAACAGGCTAAAGTACATGAAGTCAAAGGTCACCAATTTATTGCCAAGTTCTTCCGCCAATTTACATATTGTTCATTCTGTAATGAGTTTATATGGTAAGTGTTGATCTCTCAAGGTCATATTTCAAAAAAGGTCATATATGAACTGATTGTATATTTGTAGACAGTATCTTTTCAAAGTTTAATATAACTTTTGTATTTGTTGGTACACATGTTCTTATAAATGGTGAAAATGATCCCTGTTTTATAAGAGTTTTAGAAATTATCTTCTATCAGTGCTCAATATAATTCTAGCATCAAACCGTTCTGAAAATGTACCCTATTATAGGATAACAATGTAAGAGTTAATATGCAGCTTTAATAGAAATCATAGTACATTCTATTATATATTTATTGATTTGTGACCACTTCTATTTGAATTATTGAGAGGTATCTGTTTCATATTTCAACAAATATCTTAAGAGTATGTGTAATAGTGAGTTGTAAGTAGAATATGTCTTTGAATATATCTCCCATTTGATGAGGGCAGATATTATGTTTTAATCATTTCATTGCATAAAGGTTTCATACAATTCTGTAATTATACCCCCGCTTTAAAAAAGGGGGGTATACTGTTTTACCTCTGTCTGTCAGTCCGTCCGTCCATCAGTCCGTCCGTCAGTCAGTCCGTCCCACGAAACTTTTGTCACATTTTTCTAAGGAACTACACATCCTCCCTTTCTGTAATTTGGTATCAACATTTATATATGTCAGCCATACCGTGTGATGCGTTTTCAGATTCATCACTTAACAACTTCCTGTTTACCGAACACTTGTATGATTTTACACATGATAGCCAAGTTGAAAATTTTCGTCACATTTTTCTCAGGAACTACAATACAAGGATTTCTGAAATTTGGTTTCAGGATTTATATAAGTCAGCTATACCGTGTGATGCGTTTTCAGATTCATCACTCGACAACTTCCTGTTTACCGAACACTTGTATGATTTTACACATGATAGCCAAGTTGAAAATTTCGTCACATTTTTCTCAGGAACTACAATACAAGGATTTCTGAAATTTGATTTCAGGATTTATATAAGTCAGCTATACCGTGTGATGCGTTTTCAGATTCATCACTCGACAACTTCCTGTTTACTGAACACTTGCATATTTTTACACTATTAATATTATCCACTTGCGGCGGGGGTATCATCAGTGAGTTGAACTTGCACATATTTTTTATATGAAGCAGTGAGAGATCCAGAAATGTTCATAAGTGGGGGCCAACTGACTGACATTAGAGGGGGCCCGCTCCAGTCACGCTTCAGTGATTCCCTATATAAGCAACCAAATTTTTTCCCGAAAAGGGGGGGCTAAATCCGCCTCTGTGAAGTGCTTCAGTCAATGCTTTTACACCCCAATAGAACTACCCAAAATACCATTCAATTCTTAAGTGGTATTTCTTCTGAGATATCTGGGTAACATTTATTATAAAGATTTTTTTTTTTTTTTTGGGGGGGGGGGTGGTATTTGGCATGAGATGATTTACCCTATATCATCATGAACACCCTATGGCCTTGACCTTTAAATTGGAGGTCATTTTAAAAAAACATGCAGAAAATAACTTTTTTTCTATCCTTTGAGCAAAGCTTTGCTAATTGGCATGTTGGTACATCACCTTGGTACATCACCTCAATATGATGTGATTTGTAACATTGAAGATGATCTCTGGCCTTGACTTTTGACTTAGATTAGTGATTTCCATAGATTAAACGGGGATATTTGTTTTTATCCACTAAAAGAGTTCACCTAGTTATCATAGCTAAATTATACATCAAACATGTAAAATATGAAATGTTGATCTGTCAGATTTAAATGATGATCCTGTTACCAGAATTTCTTTTGTGTCATTTATTCTGTCTATGATTTTTGATATTGTTTAAAACTAAAAGCTTTAAACTTAATGTTTGACATGTTTTTTTTATAAATGAGATACATTTCAATCTTTTTATATTTTTACTTGACAAACTAGATGAAATTGCACTAAATTGAATGTCTTTGAAAATGGTTCATTTTTATATTTTCAAAATGAAATTACCAGGGTACATAGATGTATTTTTATCAAGTATCAACAACATCACATATTGTATGGATTAATGTAGGAAGTGACCATCACAATGACCATTACTTATGTTATGAATGGAATGAAATTTTATTGTTACAGCATCATTAAGGTCATAAATAAAATAAATTTTACTTGAAATGTATTGGTGCTAAAAAAAATGAATTAATTATTTATAAGAACTTTGGTACTGCTTTTTGTATTCTCAGTATGATATATCCTCTACTTCATGGGATAATTCATCAAAAGTCAATATGATTTTGTATATGTTTGATTTCGATGCAACAGTGAACTGATGGGGCATTGGGACTTATAATTACTAAAGTATACAAACTGACAGATCACTAATCAACGGTAATCATAAAATAATAGCTGGCAGCAGTAACTAGTCATTTCTGATATTTGTTTACCATATTGATCCAGACAATATTGCAATAACTAGTCATTGTCTTCGATGTTTTATTGTCTGTTTTTGAATGACAGACAAAAAACATTTCAGTTGGGACAAACCTCCATTGATTTTATAGCCTGACAAGTAGCCGTTAATATCAAAACACTTTATTAGTTATAAATCTCATCAGTTTAGGTTTTGTTTATATTGTCAAAATATATATAATTTCCATAATATCTTTTTGGTTTGATGTCATATTGTTTGTTGCTGTTGAATATATAACACTTAATGGAGTAACTGTAAAATTTAATGATTTCTAGTCTGGCTATCTGGATCATGTTTAAATTATAGAAAAACACAGGATATGGGATAACCATCCATGACTCAAAATCAGTGAGTGCACAGCATAAAACAGTTAGAAAAAAACACCCCAAAAAGCATAGAAACAGCACCGTTATTGCTGTTCTTCATGTCAAAGTCACATTGGGGCCTTCAACACTGAGCAAATACTCACTTCAGTTTTTAGTGGAATTCTAAGGAAAATAATTTGGGTAGACTTTGTAAGATGAAATATCACCCAATTGGACTGATTTGTTTTTTCGTAAGATTCTGCATGAATGATATAGGTTAAAAATATATACATGTAAATGTGGCATAATTTAATTCCATTTATTCCTGTTGAAATCATTAGAAAAAATAGAGAGTGGCACAATTGATACCATTCAAAACTGTATAATTGGTGCAAATTGATTATGCCTTAAATATCTATGACATATTTTGTTTCCATAACTGTGTCAATTTGTGGAGTGATCTTGTATGATGAAACTAGAAGCTGTGTCATTAGATATAATTTTGTCATGATAGGTGTCTTCAACATTATCTTGCATTTCATTGCATTTAAACAGCACATTTACCTATTAAGTATCGATTTACAGATAGGTTAACCAAGAATAAAAAATAAATCTTGTATAGAAGCTAGATCATTTTTTTCTAAATTATTAGCAAGAAAAATATTAATCCGTCAGTTATTATGGAGTGTGTGCTATTTAATAAATGCTTTGTAGACACAAAAGTTCTCTATCTTTAAGCAGATGTTCAATTTATTTTTATGATAAGTTGCTATTAGTGACCACATTAAGCTGGATATAATATTTTAAATCTTGCATTATGAAACACAATTAACCAAGTTATTTCATCGTAATTGAAAGTATAAAATATACTTAAAGTGGTACCAAACATCTTGACTTATATAAATTTAACATGTTTAATTTTCATAGAATTTGACATAATATTTACTTTGACAAAAATATGAAAAATTCAAAAAAACTTGAACCACACGTGCATGGTTTCAACAAAATTTCATTTCATGTAGAGCAGTTTACCTAACACCTATTTTCAATCATTGGGAAGCTAAATATTTCCTCAACAATAAAACATGATCTTTCAACTGATTTTTACAGAGTTATCTCCCTATAGCGTAGTGTACCACCTTTAGAAATAATTCATTCATGCCATGCTCTATGCTCATTTTAACTTGGTAAATGTTATATTTGTCTACATCATTACAACGCTATGCACTATGCTAATTTTTACATGGGTAAAAATTAGCATAGTGCATAGCGATATAAGAGTTATATTGATTCGAATATGAAAATTAAAAAGATTTATACTTCAAAGCAGACCTACAAGAAAATTTTAAAACTTGATTGATTTTATAGAGCCAAAACAGTATAGGAAACTAAACCCTTTCATGAAAAAAAGAAGATAATACAAACAGGACAAACAATACATCTTCTAAATAACCCTACTAGGTATCAATGTTTAATGTAGACAGGACCTTTATAGCTTGCTTTTGATGTGAGCCAAGGCTCCGTGTTGAGGAAAGTACTTTGACCTATAATGATAATTTTATTAATCATGACTTGAATGGCGAGTTGTTTCATTACCACTCACACAACATCTTCTTGTATCTAGACATATTGTCCATATAATGCATAATGATATACCATTAAAAAAAAACACCATTTAAATAAATATCATGACAAAATTTGAATGCCAAAAAAAAAGGATTTCTGGTTGTGACTGTTGAAGTATACATCTAGTCTTCTATAGATAAGAGCTCCATTCTGTTTCTGTATGATGTGCTATGAAATGTATTTGACAGATTTTATTTTATTTATTTTTAGGGGACTCAACAAACAGGGCTACCAATGCAAAGGTATGTATATAGTACACAAGGAAAGTAAATACCAAACAGGATAAGTCTTATTTTAATTTTATTTTGAACCCAGTTATGATTTTTCCAGTTATGGTAACATATGGGCTTTGTTAAGGGACCAGTTAATGACTGCCTCCAGGTATAGGATTATCTTGCTTTGTTGAAGACCCACTTCTGGCCTTTGTCTGTTTCTGCTTTTGTCAGGTTGTTGTCTCTTTTGACACATTCCCCATTTCCATTCTCAATTTAATTTGTATTTGAATCAGTTGTCAAAAGATATTGCCATCTTTGAAAATCACAATATATGCAGGTTAGGTTACAAAAATATATGATCTAAAGAGAAGACATCAAATCAGACAAAGTTTAATCACTGTGTTATATGTAAAATGTAGGCATAGGTAACACAAATACTTAAATGACTATACTTGTGAAGCTATTGCTTTCACATTTGTTCACATTTTTATGCCTTCATTGTAGCAGTGGGGGCATTTATTATTATCCATGTCTTTCCATCCATCTGCCAGTCCATACTGTCTGTCCTGTTTGTCTGTACATTGTTAAAACTTTCATAAAAGCTCCATTGAATAATTTGTTTATGTTTTAAGTTGGACACGTTGGATCCATCCTAAAAAAAGTATATCATATCCTTGTTCATAAGGTGATTTTAAAATAAATTCTAATGTGTTTTACACTTTATTTTGTAGTTTGCAATTGTGCAGTTCACAAGAAGTGCCATCATCAAATATTGGGAACCTGTCCTGGCAGTGCTAAGGATAGTAGGGAAACCAAGGTCAGAATTATAACTCTGTAACAGACAGCAATCCTTTACAAAATAGTCAAGCAGTATGTAAAAATAAGGTTTTCATTTATTTGAAAATAAAACAGAATTTCCTACAATGTTTTAGAAAAAAAAGCATTTACCGTTCTAGAGTTATTTTTATTGATTATTCATGAAATATTATATTAAGAAAAATTCCAATGTGATTTTAAATTCAATAACAGCTAGAGACCACCCCATAACCAGTGACAATCTATACATATTTTTAGTTCAGATATTTTTTCTTTTCAGATGATGTCAGAGAGATTCAACATAAATGTGCCACATAGATTTAAAGTCAATAATTATATGTCTCCAACATTCTGTGATCACTGTGGCACCCTGCTGTATGGTCTGTTTAGACAAGGTTTAAAGTGTGATGGTAAGGTTCAAAAACTCAAAATTAAAATAATAAAATAAATATGTAGGACAAATAAAAGCATAGTTTATCTGCTTAAACTTGAATGTTTTATGTTCAACATGTAAATGTATGCAAATACCATAAGCCAGACTTAAAGAAATAATCATCACTCATCATGATTTGTATGTTAGTAAACCCTGCATTAAGAATACAGTTAAAAAAAAAGCAGGATTGAATATGTTTTTATCTATTCTGATCCCTATCTGCTATAATTTGATTTTTTTGTTGGGGTTATATGATTCATTTTGATGGTTAATCCAACAAACCAAAATGTTTCTTAACCCTTACCATGCGTTGACTGTTATTTGACGGGCGGACCCTTATAACCGTTATTTGGCTTCAATGGCGTTCCATACTTTTAGAAGTCCACTTTATGATACTTATTTTAAAAGTTATGCATGTTCAGTCAACCTGAGGCTATCCATATTCACGTTTCTCATGTATAAGTAGCATTTTAAGCACAAATACGGACTTGGAAAATTGAAATTGGCTAAAACTCGGTTTTCTGGAGGGGTAGGCGTCACATCTGTATCTTACACAAGAAGTTCAGAGGCATAAAACTGGCAAAGATAGTGCAAACCATGGCCATATAACTACTGATCATTATTATTATTGAAATACGCATAGGAAACAACTACTTCCAGTTTTGGGTCCTTTCGAAGTAAAAAATTGGCAAAAATCGTGAAATTCGGTATTTTGGGTCCTAATGACCTTCTGTAGACTGCTGAACCAAGATCAGATTTACTCAGACCTAACAACTGTTGGGGTCAATTTGTTCACTAGGGTCCACTCTACACACAGGCTACAGCTTGATACCTTAACCAGCAACTCTGGGTCTTCTGGGTCAAGAGAAGGGATGAAAAATCGGCAAAATTGACGCTTTTTGCACCTGATGACCCACTTTGGGGCAAATTCCCCACCTGACGGAAGCTACATAAAAACCCTCAAAATCTGGACCAAAACTATATACAAAATATTGTATTTACGTCAAACCAAGAGAATACATGACACATTGAAATCATGGTTAATTATTTATCATATATATCAATGAGTATATTATGCTTATTGTCAAGTTCATCTTTTAATGATTGTATTAACTTTTTTATAGTTTGTGGTGTAAACTGTCATAAGAAATGTGAAAAGCTGATGCCAAATCTATGTGGAATAAATCAGAAAATGTTGGCAGAAAAATTAAATGAAATTAGAAAAATGCCAAGTCAAAAGAAAGGCAAGACAGGCATGTCCAATAATACATCAACTACTAGTGTGAGTATTGTAATAGATATTCAACTATATGTCATTAATAGTTCAATATATATTTCGTCTTTATATATGGAAACAGATTAATTAGTCATTTGATAGATATATCCATCTTACTGAAGAAATTAGTGAAAGGGATAGAATGTAATCATATTATTTCATTTTTCCACTGAAAGGCAGGTTAATATTGCATGATTTTAACCTACATTTTAATCACAACAAACTGTATCTCCATAAACCTTAATATATTCCTTAAATATATTTTTCTCAATATTTTTGTTTCTGACGAGTAGTTTGTAGCTTAGGGAGAAAAATTAATATGGAAATGATTTTTTTTAAAAGATAAATCAGCTTTTAAGCGAATAAAAACCATCTGCAGCAAGGTCTTACTTAAACTTATTTTTTTGCCATTAAGGGACCATATAAATCAAAAGAGAAATCTATTGTTATAATTAAAAATCAAATAAATGAGAACAGAAGCAATTAACCATACTTTAATGTTTGTCAGTAGTAGAACCATAAAAAACTATTTTAATCCTGTTGAGAATGTACTAGACAATGCTTCCTTAGTTTTCCAATGTTAAACATGGTCATGACATCTTTGCATAAAACATTTGCCAGGGGGGTCTTTATAAACAGTAAAATATTTTATAATGGGTAAGATATCAACATTTTTGGAATTTCTCATAAGACCTTAAAGGCCTTTGGGACAAACTTTTTAAACACTAGATATAGGATCGTTATACTAAGGAACATTACTATTGTTCCTTTGGCTAGTCAGTGTGACCTCTCTGGAGGAGACAACTCTACAATGGAGAAGATTCTTTCCTCGTTATTTATTTAATTTTTTGTTTAATTGATTTATACATGCTAATTTAAATAGGAAGTTACTGATTTCAAGACAAATAATTGTCTCTGCAGGCTTGTTATATTCAAGAGACTTTAATTTTTCTCAATTAAATATGTGTATGTTTTTGACTCTACACAACGTTAATGTTGTACAGCATGGAATGTCCTTCCCTATGATGTAATATGTAATTTGAGACTAATGTTTATTATAAAACTAACACTAGTTTGTATCAAATTCTGCAAATTATAAAAATGTAGTAATAATAGCATGTTTGTTTGTCATGCATGATTGGATATTATCATAGTTGCATCATTGCATTACAGGTACATGTACCAATGCGCAATGGTAAATCAGGGAAAGGATCAAAGTCCTCACACGTAAAAACTACACTTTAGTTCTTGTAGTGAACCTTCAACAGCTTTAGGACCTTTAAACATTTTGTGTTTCTCAAATCTTTGCTCATTTTAACTGATTTTGTTTCTTTTGACATCATTAACAATGGAAGTTGCTTCTTGTGCTTGAAATTATCAACTATTTATATGGGGAAAAATCTCATATAAATAAGAAAAGAATATTGTTTTTACTTTAAAAAGAATAAATAATGTGAAAAAGACATTTAAGTATATGAAAATGTATAGAAATAATTACTTGCTGAAATATGATTTTGAAGGTTTGAGAGACAAACAGAGATGGCTTGAATTTTATTCCTTCAAGTAATTGACAAAAGCACCTCAATTCTTGTTCATAGAATAGGCTTATTTTTAGTTCCTAGGATAGGCATAATTCTATTTCTAGGATAGCCTCAATTCTTGTTCATGGAATAGTCGCAGGTCTTGTTCATTATAAGGATTGTCATAATCCTTGTCTTTAGCCATCACTTGGCGTCCATCGTTGTTGTCCATCGTCGTCCGTCTGGTGTAAACTATTTCAAACATCTTCTTCTCTGAAACTGCTGAACCAATTCCAACCAAACTTAAGCTGAATGATCCTTAGGGTATCTAGAATAAAGTGTGTTTTATTTTTTGTTTCGTTAAAAAACATGTCCGCCTTGGGTAAAAATAGAACATAGAGGTAAAATGCAGTTTTTGGCTTATATCTCAATAACCAAAGCAGTTAGAGCATATCTAACACAGGTTAAAGTTATCATAAGGTAAAGTCCTATCAGCCTTGAAATTTTCAGATGAATCTAACAAGCAATCGTTAGGTTGCTGCCACTAAATTGGTTATTTTAAGGAAATTTTGCAGTTTTTTGTTTTGAGGAAAGTGTGACAAAAAACTGCATTTTCTTTTTTTTTCTTTTAATTTTTTTATCCAACAAATATAATATACAACAGTAAAACTGCATTTTCAAACACTTATTAATATACATTAATTCAAAAACACAAACTACTATGAAATTGGACACTTAAACTCTTAAACGAAAGATAAATGCCAAAAAAATCAAGGTGAGTGATTCAGGCTTTTGAGAGCCTCTTGCTATTATAGTTACAATTCTTGTTCATATGATGAATTAAATTTTTGATCAAAGGATAAACAGTTATAGTTTAAAAGTCATTTAAAATTTCACTGCTTCTTAGTTTTAGTTCATGAAAGGATAGGAAAATCAGTAAAATTTGAATCTTAATACGATTGTTTTCTAAAATTTGAATTAAAACAAAACCCATGCCAAACTGGTACTCTATTTCAGACAATGGTATAGAGTAAGAAATCCTTCTATACTTTTTGAACAAGGATCGAAACAGATACTTATCATTTTCTTGATTGTTCAGAATTATAGGACATTTTATAGCTTTAAAGTATAACAATTGATCACAACTTAAACTTTTTCTTTTCCTTTGTCTCTGTGTACAGATAATTAAGAATTTTATATAAATTCATTTTTAGCTCTTTTGGTGGGAATGCTTTTAAAAACTATCTTTTCGCAATATCCATTTATGGTTTTATGTATCTAACTTTGAGTGAATATTTATATACAATATTATATTTCTTTTAAAGGGGCACTAGCTGGCAAATTCATGGTCACCGATTTGACTCAAATTCTCATATTTGATTTATAACAATTTATAACAATGTAAAATATTTATCCAAACTATCAAAAGTCTAAAATAAACAGTTTACAGAGCATGGGGTAGATAATATATAGGTTCGTTTCGTGTGTATTTTAGTCCAGACGCCATCTAATTAACTATTCATTCGACCTCAGATGACCATATAAGCGATGTAAACATTAATAAAGATATGAATAGATTAAACCACCACGTGCAATTGGATTTTTATAGGTCTGTATGATTTTATTTTTTAGATTAAAAATAGATGTTTCTCATTGTTTTTAACCGTATAAGAATGATTTTATGTGCATCAAATTAGTAATCAAATGATTTACCATAGTTTCACTTTCATTGTTGACATTCTTTTTCTTTAAATAACCAGTACATGTACAATGAATGCATTGTCAATCTCTAGCTAGGGGGTTAAATTGAAGTTCATATGAATACGGATTTAAAGAGGTCGACTCATTCACTTGCAAGTGAATAACTAATTATCAATGTTTCTTAGCGTAGTTTGACAAAATTAAACATTTTTGGCTGCAAAAAGTAAATTGTTATTTCACTTTCATTATTGATTGAACAGAAAAAAAAATCAAACTTTAGATTTTTTATATATGTTGTAGCTAGTGCCCCTTTAAGAAAAGGCTCTGTGAATGCATATTTGTGCTTCATTTACCTTGTTTGAAATGTTTGACTTATATGTCAGTGTTCATCATCATTAATATTTCATGCATATGCATGTGAAGTTTAGTGACTTGGTTTTATCAGAGAATAACAAGAGTTATATGTCAGTTCAATGTGGTTATTTTGGCACAAAATATTGTTTGCACTCTTGCTAGATGTGTATAAATAATGTTTGCCATTTATATACTCGAATCTTCTTGTATCATGTATAATCATCTTGCTTGTTCTTATGCAATGTATTGAATGTCTGACCATGTATTCTATATATCTGTCGGTACTTTGTTTTTAATTCATACAAATACACTTTGGATAAAATTTTCTTGAATTCTTGTTTTTCCTACAGTTATTTTAAAACATTCTATCTTCACATACATTTCCTATAAAAAATCAAAGAGGCATTCTATTCTCACCATATAATACTATTTTCTCAAACACGTATTTAGATTATCTCAAAATTAAGCACAAAGTTGAGATATTTTAATAAAGTTTTAATATATATAATTAATTTTGTATAATAAATATCCTTGTGAATATGTTGTGTTATAAAAATGTAAACTTTTATTGAAAATCATTTATAGATATATTGCAATTTGAATCTTGGCCCCAAATATAATACAATGTATATCGTTAACATGTTATTGGAAATCAAATACATGTACAATGTATATCCCCTCTATATGTGCCTTAAATTGAGACAGTCAGACCTGTAAGTTTTTTGTACAGTAAAGTTTTTCCTTATTCCTGCTAAAGAATTCTACCCATTTTCTTCTGTAATTGATAGTCAATACATTTATTAGAGTCACAGATCATCAGCAAAGTTTTATAATTGTGATACGTTTTCATATCTATTGCATATCAACTTTCTTAAATATTTTATTAAATATAATGGCTATGTATGTTGATATCAGTATCCTTTTGTACTTCCATTTTTAGAGCATCCTAAGATTTGATATTTAGATGTATGTTAGCATGCATTGTCACACCAATTACTCATCAAATACCTGTTTACCAAATACTGATGTATTCTTGCACATAATGGCAATGTGTGGAAATTGTTGTCATTTTTCTCAAGAAACTGTGAATCAAAGCCTTACATGAGTTTACTTTATTATACTTGTACCTTTTTAAATCAATTTTAGAAATATCGTATCATATTACCAAAAATTACATTTTTCAACATCTTGTAAAAATTTTAGCTAGTCAGTTGAAAGAAATATTTGCTTTGAAGTAAAATATAAGGAAATTTCTAATTTTTTTCCAGTTAAATTCTGATGGAAAGGAAGATGAAAGTTCTGATGATGAATATTTAGGTTATGACCAGATTTGGGGTAAAGAGGGTGCTCCTCACCAACCTCCAGGAGGCGGACCTCCAGGTCCACCCAGGAAGAAATTTACTACATCTGATTTTACATTCCTTAAAGTTCTGGGTAAAGGAAGCTTTGGAAAGGTATGTGCTGCTAGTCTGTTATTGATGTTAATCTTCATGCCATGCCAGTGTTTTAAAGGAACAGTTAATACAGTATGAACAAACTGATACTCATAAGAGCTCAATTTGAGAAGGCACTTGCTTTTGAGTGTATACTTAAATGTTGAGAGGGTAATATGATGCAACAAAACTAGACACATATTAGAAATAATATACATAACACCCCCCTGATAGTAGGGTCATTCAAAAGAATTGATGAAAGGGAGTGGAAGTTTTCATGCGCTCAAACCACCCTGCAAACTAAATAACTATCATTTGTATATGCTGTAGTAATTTGATTTCTTACCATGCTTATCATGTATACACAATTTATAGATCATGCCTTCCAATACTCCCCTTCAGCTTCTTCTGTTGTAAGGCATTTTAAACTGGAGAATGCTTCGATGAAGGGGTAGGAGGGGGATCATCCTGACTAACCAGAGAAATTAAGTACCGGTACTCTTTCGAGACAAAACGTGCGTCTGACAAAATTTGATCCTTGTATCTATGATGAGTTTATTTTTTCCATGTCCCAATAAGTGTAAATTATCATGAAATGAAGGCCACATTCAATGTCACAAAAAAGTCCTTTCACTACTCTAAGATTACATAAAATTTAGTTTCTTGTATATGAACATCAAAACTTCATTGTTCAGTGGTCTTGATCTGGTTTCTGGTTTTGTTCACATCAAAAATATTATTTTCAGGTGATGTTAGCAGAACATAAAGGAAAGAAGCAGTATTATGCTGTGAAGGTGCTAAAAAAGGATGTAGTATTAGAGGATGACGATGTAGAATGTACAATGATAGAAAAACGTGTTTTAGCATTAGGTTGCAGCCATCCCTATCTGACACATTTACACAGTACTTTTCATACCCAGGTAATTATCTATACAAATAAAAGGACGAGACCGATAACATTGAGCTGCATCTCCTCTGAAACCATACAAAGTCGGAAATATTTATGATAAGAGGTATAAATGTAGTGTTTTGTACTTCCTGAATTTGTCTTTGAGAAAATAACACAATCCCTGTGTTATACGCTTTCATGCATGCTCAGTCAACATACTGCCTGTGACATTTAAAACATGTTGCTTCATCACCTGCCCAATTGTACTGGATTTAGTGGGTCTCTTTTAGTTACGTTATGTTAAGAAGCTTTTTTCAAAGTTTTCATGTTTGATTGATTTTGTCTCTTCTTGTCTTTTTTCCATTTCATGGCTTTATATCAGAGATGTAACAAGAAATACTAAGTAAATTTAATTTTGGCATAAATAAGAAAGACATGTATTAAACCCCAAGTGTATAGTTGATATCTAATAAAATAGAAATATTATTATATTTATGGCATTTTATTAACTGCTTGTATTTTTTTTCTTTTATAATAAAAAAATGATATTCTATACCCCCTGACATTTAATGTTATTTTATTGAAATTTTTATTTTGCTATGGCATTTGAAAAATGCTTATTTGTAATAACTGTATAATAAAAGGCAATCTTGAATTCTGTTATAAAATCAAGGTCTTATGTTTAAAATGAGAAAAACAAGAAATATCTGGTACTGAGAAATATAATATTCATAAGAAAAAGATTAAATCAGTTTTGATAAGTCTGGTGTCAAAATCTTGAACAATCTCAGATTTTTTTTATGTCAAGTAAAGTGCAGTTTACACAAGAAATTAGAAGTAAGAACAATCCTGATTTTTCTACAGCAAACAAGACCAGTAAAAACCAGTACCATTAATTTACAAGACAAAATCAGAATTTTAAGCGGGATACAGGTCATCTTTAAATTTAGTATTTATTGTGTTCTTGGAAACTGGCAAAAGAGATCTAATGATTATACTAAAATAAGCTTCGGTTTGAGCCAAGGCTCCGTGTTGAAGGCCGTACTTTAACCTATAATGGTTTAATTTTTAAATTGTTATTTGGATGGAGAGTTGTCTCATTGGCACTCACACCACATCTTCCTATATCTTTTCCCAACCATTATTAATTGGTTTTGTTAATTCAATCACAGTAACAAGATTTTGCAAGTTAGAAATAGGTTACACCTTTCCAGAAGCTAATGTCATTAAAGTAATTCTCTGGCAATAGAATTATCCTAAAAAAAAACAACATTCTATTTCATCGTCAAACAGCAATATTGACTTATGTTTTTCTGTTTGGTTTTATGCAAAACTAATGTTAACATCATATATTCGAGCAGCTAAATTTACAACTAAAATTTCAAAAAATTTAAATGCAATTTTCATTCACCCTCATATTTCAACAATTTCTTTTTCAATGCATCTTTTAGGACAGGGTCTAATAATAGGATGAATATTGTTTATAGATTTTTTGCACTTTCATCCCAAATTTCATAGTGTTTTAGAGTTAACTATATTAAACAGAACAAACTGTAAGGGTTCATATTTTCAAGCGTCATTAGCTGCAAGAAAAAACATTAATTTTCTTTTTTTTAAATGTTACGTAATAAACCATCTGTGCTTATCATTTTTCAAGACATATTACGATGGTGACTTGCGTCATTTAGAATACATCTTAAAACCTGGAGTAATTCTGATTGTATTATCATATGGTCTATCCTTTGATAAATACCTTTGCACAGCATTTTTGTTTCTATTGCAGTTTATTGTTTCATGCACTATCTGTTTGAATATATTACATGTGGTAGAAAAGCTATTTCGTATTGAACAGAGAAGAAAATAATGTTTTCACTCTTCTGAATGTGCATAAAATATTTGCCACTGGATGTCACACAACAAACAATAAATCAATCTGTGCCAAATTATGTTGTTTTCTTTATCTTCAAGCAAATTTTTTTGTTCATTACAATTTTTGGGAATTGTATTGTATAATTTCCATATTTTGATATGTTGAGCGATCCTTATTGAAATATTTTTTTTCTATTCCAAAACATGTTTACGACCACCAAGGTATATCTGGAAACTCACAGCCAATAGTTACATTAATCAACTGTCTTTACGATGTCTTTGCATTTTTTAGACATATGTACCTGTTTTGTTATTTGGCATACAATTGTGACCAATGATTGAAAATATGTGATCAACTTTGACCGTTGGTAACATCTGAAGGTTTATAAAGACACAATAATTCTCTAAAATCATATGAGAGTCACATCCAAGTTTCCATTAGCTTTACTCAAGCTGAAAACTTAAAGGTGTCAGTCCCACTCTGTGGATTATAGTTCTAGGTTAAAGGTGTCAGTCTCACTCTGTGGATTATAGGGGCGTATGACATTTGCGCCGATTTTGAAAATTTTCATTCTTTCATTTGCGCCGATTTCATTTTTTTATTTGCGCCGATTTTATATTTTTCTTAATTGGATTTACAGGTTAATTACAGGTAAGTTCATACTTTTACATTGGCTGAGCACAGAGTATAAAGACAAATCAAGTGACCTTGTAATTGGTAAATGGCTATTCCAATGTTTCGGATTACCATTCCTTTTCATAAATGAAATCGATGACTGCTTCACAGTTGACATTGTCTTACACTCCTTCTGATGACAAATGTCATACATTCTTAGACAATGTACAAGTACAGATCCCATAACGGTCAACCAATTCGTGATGGCGTCCATAAATTAAAGAAGGGATGATTTCAACTTCACCATTTGTAACTCTTGGTTTAATAGCTTCCGTGTGAGAAAATGCGAATTCTAGAAATGCCCCCACCAGGACGTATGCCAGACAAAGAAAAGATGGCCTTTGTTTTCGACAATTAAGCCAAATATAGAAGAGACGAAATCATAAGAAAGATGTGTTGCCTATACATACTCGGCAAGAACAGATCTATGATTTGAATGCATTCTGTTTTTATGGATTTGAATGCTTCTACATATATTTTTAATTCGTCATTTTAGTATAAACAAAGTGCTTTTTTACTTCTTGATTTTAAGCAGGAGACAACAGTTATATACATGTTATGATTGACAATTCATAACACATGTACAACTGGCTAACGGAAGAGGTCTTTAATGATAAATAAAAATAACATTACTGGGATGGAGAGGTGTCTCATTGGCACTCATACCACATCTTCTTATATCATTTCACATGTAATTTACCTGTTATTTACCTGTAAAAAAATCAGCGCAAATGAAAACAAAAATCAGCGTAAATGAAAGAAAAAATCGGCCATATGAAATGCAGATCGGCGCAAATGCAAAACGCCTGATTATAGTTCTAGGTTAAAGGTGTCAGTCCCACTCTGTGGATTATAGTTCTAGATTAAAGGTGTCAGTCCCACTCTGTGGATTATAGTTTTAGGTTAAAGGTGTCAGTCCCACTCTGTGGATTATAGTTCTAGATTAAAGGTGTCAGTCCCACTCTGTGGATTATAGTTCTAGGTTAAAGGTGTCAGTCCCACTCTGTGGATTATAGTTCTAGGTTAAAGGTGTCAGTCCCACTCTGTGGATTATAGTTCTAGGTTAAAGGTGTCAGTCCCAATCTGTGGATTATAGTTCTAGGTTAAAGTTGTCAGTCCCACTCTGTGGATTATAGTTCTAGGTTAAAGGTGTCAGTCCCACTCTGTGGATTATAGTTCTAGGTTAAAGTTGTCAGTCCCACTCTGTGGATTATAGTTCTAGGTTAAAGGTGTCAGTCCCACTCTGTGGATTATAGTTCTAGGTTAAAGGTGTCAGTCCCACTCTGGATAATAGTTCTAGGTTAAAGGTGTCAGTCCCACTCTGTGGATTATAGTTTTAGATTAAAGGTGTCAGTCCCACTCTGTGGATTATAGTTCTAGGTTAAAGTTGTCAGTCCCACTCTGTGGATTATAGTTCTAGGTTAAAGGTGTCAGTCCCACTCTGGATTATAGTTCTAGGTTAAAGGTGTCAGTCCCACTCTGGATTATAGTTCTAGGTTAAAGTTGTCAGTCCCACTCTGTGGATTATAGTTCTAGGTTAAAGGTGTCAGTCCCACTCTGTGGATTATAGTTCTAGGTTAAAGGTGTCAGTACCACTCTGTGGATTATAGTTCTAGGTTAAAGAATTACATACAAAACATTTGATGAATGACTTGTAATGTTGTAAATTAATTTTCTCTTGCAGGGTCATTTATTTTTTGTAATGGAGTATTTAAATGGTGGAGATTTGATGTTCCATATACAGTTGTCAGGGAAATTTGAATTCCCTAGAGCACAGTAAGTATTTCTGATTCAATGTGTTGCCATCTCTTTGTAAATTATTTTCTTAGTTTTAACACATTTGTTTATAATGGATTGAGAAACAAGTTATTGCAACTAATATTAATCCCTTTACATTTTGGGGTGTAAGTGCTGCCTTGTAGCATCATTATATATTGCCTGCTCTTTTTTCGGAATCTACAAGGTTGTCTTTAATGTGCAAGATATATGGCTCTCTCTTAACACGGATGGACTATTATCGTTTCTCAAGACCAACTCTTTGTTCAAATAAAAATACACTTTGTCAAATGTATCCTTAGGTTATCACTTTTCAAAATAAAGTTTAGCTGTACACTCTATGGTGAGTCACCAATAAGTTATTAATGAGGATTGTGACTGTGTTCAGTTGCGAAATGATCAAACTCAGGTTAAATGAAGTAAGTCCCAAAAGCATATAATTTTGGATCATCCTTTATAAGTATAGCACATGGCTTTGCAAGTCTTAATTCTTTTAGAATTAAAAAAAAGTAAATCAATATAGTTATTGGAGTTCATTCTAAACAATTATCATATATATTATGAGCTGCAAAATTGTTAATCATAGAAATTTCTTATGGAATTATTGATTTTGCTAATTTTGGAATTCCTTGCGGACTGTTCTCTCTTTGATGTTTAACACTTGTCCATATATTGTTAATGAGAAATTTCTATCATCATATCTTTGTCAGCAGTCTAATTATTTATATTACTCTGGTTTAATAGTCAATTAAAGGCATACTTATATACAATAACAGGGGAGGTAATAGAGTTGTTAACATAAAATGATATTTTTTGCGATGTCTAAATGTGATTTATTGGTAAAAGATGTATGATTCCATTAACTTTAATCATTTGTTTGAAGTACTGTTAATTGAGATATTAATGCGATGTTTTTATTATTGTGAAAAATGTGACAGGGTTAAAATCGCAATAATTTAAACTCCAATTTGAAATTTTGTATATGAATTAACAGGATTGTTCTCAATATTGCAAAAATTAACATCACAATAATAGATGCACGCAAAATTTCTGAGTTTACAGTCGTTGTCAAGGCCATTTTTTTTTTTTTAAACCTGAAATTTTTAGTAAATATCGACATTATTTATCTCTTAAAGAAGCAGATGAAGGTATACAAGTGTTCAATCATTGCAAGAAATAAACTATCAGTCACCCTTAAGAGGACAGGATACAGTGATAGTGACTTTTATATAGCTAATAATGGTTCTCGCACATGGCTTTTTTAATGCCTTTGTATTCTTTATTTATCTTACAGTGTTATATATTCTCTTTTATATTTCCATTTGGATTCAGATTGCAAAGGAAAGAGTATTACCATATTTAATATGCCGATGCCTTTTTCTTTTGTTGCATGAAATTAGAAGCTAGAAAACAAAGCTATTTTAAAAGCAAATCATCAGAAATTGGAAAGTTGTCAATGACAAACTAATTTCTTTCCATGATTTTGATTATACTTTGAACCCCTTTATAACAAATAGGAACATTGTTGTTGGTGTTATTTTACTCTGGTTTTAAGATATTCTAAATATAGACTACTGACTGATTGGAAAACAATTATTTCTTTTTTATTAATGGTATTTTTTTTGTTGGAATTAATGAACTACAGATATATAGCATTAAATGGATAGTTTGTTCACAATTCCACTAATTTGACACCAAAGGGACAATATTGGCCTAAGCAAAGACGGCTTAATTGTGATTAACATTTTATAAAAGGAATTTAAAAAAATAAGGAAATGTGGTGTGATTGCCAATGAGACGCCTATCTGCTAGAGTTCAAATGAAGTGAATGTAATCAACTATAGATCACCATACAGCCTTCAACCATTGTCAACTATAGATCACCATACGACCTTCAACCATTGTCAACTGTATATCACCATACGACCTTCAACCATTGTCAACTATAGATCACCATACGTCCTTCAACCATTGTCAACTATAGATCACCATACGGCCTTCAACCATTGTCAACTATAGATCACCACACAGCCTTCAACCATTGTCAACTATAGATCACCACACAGCCTTCAACCATTGTCAACTATAGATCACCATACGGCCTTCAACCATTGTCAACTATAGATCACCACACAGCCTTCAACCATTGTCAACTATAGATCACCACACAGCCTTCAACCATTGTCAACTATAGATCACCATACGGCCTTCAACCATTGTCAACTATAGATCACCATACGACCTTCAACCATTGTCAACTATAGATCACCATACGGCCTTCAACCATTGTCAACTATAGATCACCACACAGCCTTCAACCATTGTCAACTATAGATCACCACACAGCCTTCAACCATTGTCAACTATAGATCACCATACGGCCTTCAACCATTGTCAACTATAGATCACCATACGGCCTTCAACCATTGTCAACTATAGATCACCACACAGCCTTCAACCATTGTCAACTATAGATCACCACACAGCCTTCAACCATTGTCAACTATAGATCACCATACGGCCTTCAACCATTGTCAACTATAGATCACCATACGACCTTCAACCATTGTCAACTATAGATCACCATATGACCTTCAACCATTGTCAACTATAGATCACCATACGGCCTTCAACCATTGTCAACTATAGATCACCACACGGCCTTCAACCAATGTCAACTATAGATCACCATACGGCCTTCAACCATTGTCAACTATAGATCACCATACGGCCTTCAACCATTGTCAACTATAGATCACCATACAGCCTTCAACCATTGTCAACTGTAGATCACCATACGACCTTCAACCATTGTCAACTATAGATCACCATACGACCTTCAACCATTGTCAACTATAGATCACCATACGACCTTCAACCATTGTCAACTATAGATCACCATACAGCCTTCAACCATTGTCAACTAAGATCACCATATAGCCTTCAACCATTGTCAACTATAGATCACCATACGACCTTCAACCATTGTCAACTATAGATCACCATATGACCTTCAACCATTGTCAACTATAGATCACCATATGGCCTTCAACCATTGTCAACTATAGATCACCATACGACCTTCAACCATTGTCAACTATAGATCACCATACGACCTTCAACCATTGTCAACTGTAGATCACCATACGACCTTCAACCATTGTCAACTAAGATCACCATACAGCCTTCAACCATTGTCAACTAAGATCAAATCAATGGAGTGGATGTAATCAACTGTAGATCACCATACGACCTTCAACCATTGTCAACTAAGATAGATCACCATACGACCTTCAACCATTGTCAACTAAGATCAAATCTATTATCTCAAAACTATTCTAATGAGAAAATCAGTGGCTGATTTATGAGGGGAAAAATACAATGAAAAACAAATCTGAAAGACATCAATGTTTATATTATTCACAGATTCCATTTTTCAAAATGGGTTAGATTTTAAGACTGAACAATTCACAAAGAAAGAAAACTTAAATATTTCCTCTATTTTCAGATTTTATGCAGCTGAAATATGTTTAGGATTAGAATTTTTGCATTCCAATGGTATAATTTATAGGTAAGTGATGAAATTGACGTGTTAAATCCAATGACAGTTGGATATTAAGGTTTTTGCATAATTTCTCCAAATGATACATCTAAATAAACCTGCTTGTTTATATAGCTAAACTATTAGAAGGTACAGATCCAAGTTCCTGTTATGTAGTATGAAAGAATCTAGAAAACGTAATGATTTTAATGTTTTTTTATAAGTTAGTATGTTCCATCATTCTAGTTTTACTTTTTTTAAGGTTTTGCAACAAAAAAAAGACAAACAAAACCAAATTAGACCTTGAGGATTTCATTTACCGGTATATTAATTTTCTTGTAATATTTCTTTTTGTTTTTAAATGATTTTTTTTCTTTTTCAGAGATTTAAAATTAGACAATGTATTATTAGATAAAGAAGGACATATCAAAATTGCTGATTTTGGAATGTGTAAAGAGAGAGTATTTGGTGAAAATAAAGCCACAACTTTTTGTGGGACACCTGATTATATAGCATATGAAGTAAGTTATAAAACTCGTCTTGAAACTATTGTTGCTTATATAGTGAACACGATGACAACTGTTACAGTTGACCATATGGTTTGAACTTTGAAAGGAAGTGCACATTATTTGAAATACCTACTTTGCACAGGTCATCTGCATGTTATAGTTATCAATGAAGTTACATATTTTATTTGTGATGTAATTGTCCTGGATGAAATATTTGGCACTGAACATCAATGTAACAACAATCTTCCAACCATATATTCCTGATTTACAGTAAAAAACTGAGTTATTAAATTTATGACTTTATATGAAGACATATTATAAAACTAAACAAATAAAATCAAGAAGCAATTAGATATAATAAAAAGAAGATGTTTTTGGATTGCTAATGAAATAACTGACCACAAGAGACCAAATGACGCAGAAATATTGAATCTGAATGTTACCTATTAATGTAGTACCTGTTGTGTTATGCCAATTTTCAATATTAATGGAGTTACCTGTAAGTTGGTTAGGCAGAGATTGTTGACCTTGATTTGTGAAAGAAATGTATTATAATAGAGGATTAATTTTAGAAATAATAAGAAATCACAAGGCTATAATGTCCTTGGCTTATAACATATAAATATGTCATAAAACCGAAACTTGATTCAAATTCATCTATTATTTCTGTTTTCTTTTAGAAATGTCTCAGATTTCATAGAATAACAAAAATAAATGATTTGTTTCATTAAAAATATATTTTATTGAAATACTATCTCAATACCAAACATAAAAGCTGAAGTTAATTATTTTTTTTATATTAATATTCTTTATTTTTGTAGATATTAAAAGGCCAGAAGTATAATTCTTCTGTTGATTGGTGGTCATTTGGTGTTTTATTATATGAGATGTTGATAGGACAATCACCGTTCCATGGAGATGATGAGGAAGACTTGTTCCATTCCATCATGAATGACACACCACATTATCCAAGATGGCTAGCCAAAGAGGCCTCTTCGTTACTTAGTTTGGTATGTATATGTACAATGTCTATTTTACCACTGTATCATGAGATACAAAATTTCCAACACTCCTTGTTCAAAATTTGGCATTCCACCTCAGTGGTCCTATATGCCTGTTCACCTTATGTACTGGAGGTTGTCAGTTTGGTCCCTGATTGGCTCAAAACAAAGAGCCAATGTCATTCAATTTATTAATGATATTTTAATATTTATTTCAAGAAAAAACTTATGTTTAACAGAAAATGCTTAATTATGAACAAAGGAAGATAACTCTAATTCAAAATATATAATTTGCCTAAATGTGTTCTATTTTAGAGACAATTCCTTGTTTTGACATTTGATTGAATACATTTACTTTTAACACAAACTTCAGGGAAACATTACTCAAAGATGATTAACAAAATATTGAGATTAATCATATCACTCGCTATATTTGCATTTAATGAAAGAAATTGCTTATATTTGATTGCGGAGTTTATTTCTTTTTAATTCCAGCTATTTGAAAGAAATCCAAAGATACGAATGGGTATGACTGATTGTGTAGCCGGACCAATTAGAATGCAGGCATTTTTCAGGAACATTGATTGGGATAAAATGGAAAGACGAATGGTGGACCCACCATTTAAACCTACGATCGTAAGTAATAATGCATATAGAGTTTGATGGGTTTTTTTCAATGATAATTGAAAATCAGTCTGACAAAGTTCTAATTACCATACACAATTTGAATAAACCCTCAGTTTTAGGTCAAAAGTGTTTCACTTTTTGAAAATTCCCCTATTATTTCATATAAAAACACATTTCTAAAAATATTCTTTGAATTATATAGAATTTATAGTTTTAGAGAAATTGCTATTTAAAGACAAACATGTGCCAGGGCTGTTGTGTAGAGGTTAGCGCAATTCTGTTCAACAAATTTATTTTGCTTTAATGCTACACTGTTTCTATTGCTCTATTTGACTACAACAGGCCATCAATTCTATATCTAATCCATAACTTATGATATCTCCTGTTGAAGAACAGTGTAAAAAATCAGGTTTAAAAACAAAATTCCTGTAATTTAACTTAATGATGTTCTTTTTTTCATTTCAGAAATCTGCTCATGATATATCTAACTTTGACACTGACTTTACAATGGAGAAACCAAACATAACACCACCAGACAAGGATTATATCAAAACAATGAACCAGAAAGTCTTTATGGGATTTAGCTTTACCAGTGCTATGGCTGATGACTGATCGACCAATTAAATGACTTGTTACAAATGCTCATATAACATTGTACAATCAAATGCAATCTGTGATACGATAATTGTAGAAATAATTGCATGATACATTTGTCATATAGAATTGTTTTGATTACTAACAGTTAAAGAGGTTTAAAATTTTTATTAATGGGCAAGCAGGAAACAGGCACATAGCTCTTACTGACTTAGATCTAGAAATGAACCTGTTGTTCCCTTAATAGATGAATTTAAAATAACCCATGAAAATTGAAAAAAAAAGGTGATAAGATTGTAATCCAGGAAACCTATGGTTTATTTGCCCAGCAGAGGCTAACCATGCACGCTAACTAAAATTGCATTATTTCTGAGGCAAAAAGTGAGTGGCCTTTTATTAATTCCCTGTACTTACTAATGAAGTAAGCATGGTTATCTAACCAAGTGAAGATAAATTCAAGAATCTTGCCAAAGATTTTTCATTTGTGTCAAAAATATTTAGTTGGTGAATTGATCAGCAAAATTATAACAAACCCTCCTCTGGAATTCATCTCAGCTGTTTTCTCTAATTTGCAGTGTGCATTTATTTATTTAATAATATTTCAATAGTCTGTTGATATTTTTCATCAAGTTGGTTTTAAAAATTGTGTACTATCAACATTTCATCATCAATTTCATATCTTTTTATTTTTTAATGGACCAACTTTGCATGGCAACTAATATTGGCTCTTAAAAATGTTTTGCCGAGTCTCTTTTTGAAATTCTTTGTGTTTGGTTACATTGTTAGTATACTGGATGGCATTAAACACCTGAATCATTATAATAATAAGAATACAGGGTTGTGTTCATTATCATAGCAGCTAGTATAAGCGCTATAATCTATATATTTAAGTTGAACAATAGGCTATCAAAATAGGTGTTGATAATAATACCAATCAATCACCATTGCAGAAATAGCGTGATTTTTGGGAGATACCTATTAAGCATTATGGTAATAAACGCAAATCTGTACTATATTTTGTGCAAGAAGAAAGTTCATTTGAATTATTTCCCTTAATTATGATTTTATTTTTTATTCTTTACAAACATGTTTTGAAAATTGACTTTATTTACCATTTGTGTATTTAATTTCATTTATAAAAATTATTTTGCCATGTTATAATTCTACAAAGTAATTGAAGAATGAAACCTTTCAAAGGGTAAAAATATATTTGTATTCTAAACTACAATTAGATTTATCTTATCCATGGGAAATAACTGTTTCAGCTATCCATCCATGTCAGATCAGTGATTTAGGAATAAATTCATGTGAGATCAATGATTTAAGAAATTGTCACTTATATAGAAATTGATCGATGTGGAAATCGGTGATTTAAGAATAAATCCATATGAGATCAGTGATTTAACAATAAATCAGTGTGAGAAATAAGTAATTTAACAATTGATCCATGTTATTTAAGTGATTTAAGAATGAATCCATGTGAGATCACCAATTTCACAATTAATTAGTGTGAGATCAGTGATTAAGCAATAGATCCACATGAGATCAGTGATATTCTATGTGAGATCAGAAATGAATTAATCCGTCAAATATGATGGATGTTTCCTACATTTAACTCACTGTGTATGTTTGAGTGAATGTTGATGTCTGTTATAATTATTGTATAAAGCGAGATACATAGTGGTTGATTATTTATGCATTGTAGTTATTCCAGGAATGTTCGAAACATATTGTACAGATGATAGGTATATTGTTAACATTAGTACATACGTATATTGTAAATATTCGTCAATCTCATCTTTTTTTACTATTATCCTAAACTGTTACATGAATAATAATGTTTAAACTGCACATCAAGCTAAAAGCAATTGGTCATTCAACTACACTTTTTATTATTTTATTACTATGGATTCATATTTTTATTAGATTTTTTGCACATATGGTAACCACACATTTTAATGTTCAATATAGTGCAAATTTTCCATTGGCTTCTATGATGACTTAGAAAAACCAAGAAACCAAAAACCATTAGAATAGTGGTATTCCTCAATCGACGAAAGTCTGATTATCATAATCATAAGCAGATCATGACGGCCTAAGACATTTTAAGATAAAGAACCCAAATTGAATGTTCTTTGGATTGTAATATACATCAGATCTTACAGCTCTATACAGTCTTACCATTTGCCATTAAGTATATTACTTGACATTTATTTACGAAGTGAAAGTGAAGAATGCATGTTGAGTTGAAAATTTTCTTTAAAATATTTAATGTGTATGCCTTGGACATGTAGAGTTTAAATTGTGTCAATATTTGGCAGAGATTTTGATGAAGTCCAAAACAAAGTTAGAAACTATATTGTGTCAATTTATTGTCATAGTTCTGCAAAATTTTGTTATCTTATTTATACAGGTTCCATTTACTTGAAATGTTGTTTATTATTATTATTGTATACTAATATATATATATATACATATACACACCATTATTTATCCAATTCAGCCTGTCTGATGTGTGTTTGTTGGCGTATGAATGTTTTATATGAGTCATTTATGCAATTGTTACTATCAGGACAAAGGATTTCATATGTACTTTTTATATACTGTGTGACGCAGGACTTCAAATCATAATTTAAGCTTATATTGAATAATATTGGTGCATCTGGATTATGTAATGTTACTATGTATTTTTTTGTAATCATGATGTTTGTCGGATATTATATACAACTCATTTGTGTTATGATCACCGTTTCAGAATCTAATGCTTTATGGGTAAATTTTCAAAAGTGTACACCAAAACACTGTGATTGGTTAACAACATACCAAACATTTAAAATTTAACCAATGAAATTAAGTTGATTTCTTTTTGGGTAAAACAAAATCTGAAAAATGATCTATGACTATTCATAGATAGATGACAAACAAATTAAAGACAATGGTAGCTAAAGCAAATATGTGGAGAGTTGTCTCATTGGCAATCATACCACATCTTCTTATTTTATGTTAACAAAACCAGACTTCATCACATCACTTCTTTTTCCTTGCATATTCAACAGAAGGCAGCATTATATTATTAAAACCAATTTCCACTTTTGAATTTATAGATCTTTAAATGTGTTGTAAGGAACACTAAATTAATTCATTTTGTAAGCGTAACCTTTAAGGTTGTTTTTTTCACTGCTTAAATCAAGGAACTACTATTTGGTTTACAGAATTTCTCTCCCTTATAAAAGAGTAGATATTTTCTGGCACCTATAGGGCTCATGGCTTCAGGACTCTTGATTAAATTAAAAAATAACAAAAGTTAATTTCTGTATTAGTTCATCTATCAGTTACTGCCATAAAAAAAAAAGTTGTTTTGTGAGCTTTTTATGCTGATCTCTACTTGCCTTCTTATGTGTTGTTGGGTTACTGCGTTGATGTCTACCAAACATTCATTTAATTATATTAATTAGTATGGAATAATAGATGACTAATAATAAGAATAAATCTGTATTTACATAACATTGACTTACATCATGTAGTATGCATGCATTCAAGTTATATGAAGCAAAACTTAGCCTCAGGTTAAAATTTTAATACAAAACCTTTTGGAGAATTTTAAAGCTCTAACTGCCACTAAGTAAAGAAAAACTTGACATATATGTATCCTTAAGATTTCATTTTGCATGTAAAAATTAAAATGATATAAATATTAATACCTTTTTGGATCTGACATTAACAACATAATATTTTGAATTTGATAGTTTATTTTACCTTAAAAAAATGTTTTCAAAGTATTTATCAACCAAGTTTGGAAACAAATATTTGTAACTCTCAAAATTAGGTTCAACCTGAATATATTTTTTTTTAGTCTTACTGTAATTGATTTTTATTTATAGACTAACAAACAGAAATGCAATAGACCACTTTTGTGTTCATCCCTCACCGGAAAAAACTCGTCAATTATACGCACCTTTATGACGTCATTTACCAGATAGAGGGGGTCGCCTGTATCCCTGCACTATTTACGTTCATCAAGCGTCTTAGTGATCGTCATTGTGTAGGATAAACTAGAAATAATGGTTGTTCTGTAGGTACTAAATGACAATTTCCTAATGACAGCAGTGCTAGTTGTCAATTTTGAGAATTCAATTTGCCGAATAATTCGTACAATACAGAATTATAGTTTTCCAACCACTCGCTCAACATTGGAATGGAAGTGACGACGCCCCTAAACGCACAAATGACGGTGATAAAGGCGCGTATAATTGACAAGTTTTTTCCAGTGACGGATGAACTCGAAAGTGGTCTTTTGCTAAGGACATTCATGCCTTTTGTTCCTTCAAAAGTATTGCATTATCCAATCAGAATCTATGTTACAAACAATTCATGCCTTTTGTTCCTTCAAAAGTATTGCATTATCCAATCAGAGTCTATGTTACAAACAGCATTGTATTTGTATTAGAAAGATTATTGTCTGCAATTGTGAATATGTGTTTACAGACTTTAAACCAAAATGTCATATTTGTTACTTTTTCTTTTTTTAGATAAATGCTACAGAAAGAAGTGTAAAACCACATGAAAATTTTGTTATAGCTTCACTTGTATTTTTGTTACTTGGCATAATAATTGTTGCTTATAATGTACAGACATTTTTGAATGGTTATTGTTTTGTTAATATGTATATTGTTTACTTTCTATATGAAATCCAGGAACCCAAAGACTAACAACCACCTAATACTTATTTGTATTTTATCTAATGAAATAAAAAGTCAAAATAGATATCTTGGGTTTTGTTTTATGATTTTCCACATCCTGTACATATTAATTTTTTTCGAAACAGTGACTTGCTCTTCCTGAAAAGTGGTATTTGTTTATGAGATACAATGTAGAATTGAGAATAGAAATGGGGAATATGTCAAAGAGACAACAACCTGACCATAGAAAAAACAACAGCAGAAGGTCACCAACAGGTCTTCAATGTAGAAAGAAATTCCCACACCCGAAGGCGTCCTTCAGCTGGCTCCTAAACAAATATATACTAGTTCAGTGATAATGAACACCATACTAATTTCCAAATTGTACACAAGAAACTAAAATTAAAATAATACAAGACTAACAAAGGCCAGAGGCTCCTGACTTGGGGACAGGCGCAAAAATAGTTGTTGCTGTATAAGAAATAAAAACCTTATATTGCTTTTCTATATTGATGAGATTGAGTAATGAGAATCAGGACGCTAGAAGTCAACGTGATGTTGCTAGACAATTCAATGTCAGTAATTTCCCTTTCTGTCCCAACAAAAACCGTACAGGCAGGCAGAATTTGTAAAAGACCATCCATGACTATCCTTAGACTAGTGACCATGACATGTCAATAAAATTTCATAAAAAAATACCATTTGTGGGACAGATAGTTTAAACATTTATTTATAGTGGATTGGGAAACAAGTTTTGCAACTTATATTAATCCCTTTCCACTTTGTGGATGAGAGTGCTGCCTTGTAGCAGCATTAGCCTGCAATTTTTCGAAATCAACAAGATTGACCCCTTCAAAGTCTACTTCTAGATAAGTTACTGCATATCATGGTAGACAGAAACTGATTGATGCCAACTATACAGAACATACCAATTTAATGAACCATGACTGATGGTGAATATAACTTCCATGTTAACAGTTAATACCAATACAAATGTACAACTTACCACATACCTATGACTTATCACAACAGGTTCCTTTAAACTGACCCATTCATCAACCTTAACATGTAAACTATGCAAAAGTTCCAATGTAAGTACAACTTGTGTTTCTCCTTTAACTGGCCTTATCACAAATTATATTATTACATAATTGTATAAATAAACCAATTTTTTGAGACGTTTTGGCCATTCTTCAGTTCTTTATTTTTTCTCTGAACTACATCATACATGGCTGACATTTGTATTTCCTTTTCAATCATTGATAACATCTTTTCAATGATTGAAAAGGAAATACAAATGTAATGTCAGCCATGTAGTTGAGAGGAAAAATAAAGAACTGAAGACGGCCAATGGCAGAATTGTCTAAAAAAAATTGGTTTCTTTATACAATTATATAAAGTATGTTCCCTATTAAGATTTTGAAAACAAGGATATTTTATCACATATAAACTGAGCAACAATTTCATAGTCAACGGACCATGACTTACGGGACAGGGCCAAATAATCATCATAGATATAGAAGTTTGGAGATGTGTACACCTACCCCTATACAACTATTATGGGCAATCTGTGCTCATGTTAATTGTTTTTTTTAATAATTGTTTCAGAATGTTTTGTTCGTAGTATTTCCTTATTTTTACTTCACATTTGTATGCAATGAAACACTCTCGACACTGTCAAAGTCATCCTTATCTTTCCAAATTATCCATTAAACAAATTAAATCTAGCTATCCAAATAGGGATAAAATCTAAGTACAAAAATTATTTCAAATGGGGTATTCTCCTAAAAAAAATACTACAAGTCTTGACTCTTGTTAGTTTATTTTCAACTTCATAATTAATAATAAATAATTCTTTAACAGAAAATAGTCACCAACACATAAAAGAACAATTTTATACCACTACCATTTGTTTGGTAACTATAAGACATCAAAAGCAGCGTAAAGAAAGTTCACAGACCAAGAAAGTATTTTATCAAAAAATAGAATAAAGATCCATAAAAATGTCTTCCAAAGGTAAATAGCTTCATTAAGTTAACAAAGCCTCTTGAAAACCACAACCAGAAATATGATAAAGGGGAATAGTTTCATATAATTGGTCAAAGAAGTTGGAGTAATGGGACCTGCAGAAAAGCAGATATTTAAAAAAAAAATCAACAGGTTGTGGACAAAGAAATGGTGTGAATGATGAAACTTTATAAATTTGGAAAAAAGAGATGTGGCAATAGGGAACAGGTCAACAAAGCCCTAATAATAAATTTGTATCTAAAATTAAAAAGTGAGCTTTGGAATAAGAACTTTAATAAATGATAGGTCAAAGAATCCCAAATAAATAAGTCTGTAACCAAAACAGAAAAGGACTATCTGTAATAAAGTGGAGTAAGCATCATGGTAAATAAAAGTTGGATTTTATAAAGTTATGCAGAAGTTTATACATTATAATAAAGCAACAAATATTGGTCTTATTATTAACCCTGTCTCTTAACAAATAATTGTTCAATAATTAATATCAGTATTGAAATTGTCTACAATGTTATCTGTTGTCATGTGATTTCCATACTACTACACTCCTCATCATCACTATAATCCCATACCTAAAAAAAGAGGAAGTGAAACATTAGTACAACAAATGGAAGTTTTCAACGACCTTGACTGGCTATTCAGTTCTTGCACAGTCAGCTATTTGTACGACAAAACTGATTTGAAGCTGGAAAATATATCAAGTATCTCACAATTCTGAGCAATCACCAGGCTTATGGAAATGCTAGTGATATCTGTACTTTTGATCTATAAGGTGCTTTATATTCTGTAAATTCAGAAATTGTTGGTAAATTTTTATTTTTGCAAAATGCGACGGGGTTATAATCGCAAAAATTTAAACTCACATTTTGAATTGAATAAATTGTTAACACAGAGATATGTCTCATCTGTATGAAATTTTAATAGTGTGATACAAATATTGATATAACTTAACTAATTAGTACATGTAGTTGTGACATATCAAGTTAGGAGTGGGATGTTCAGTACATCTGCTTCTGATAAGATCATTAGTTTGGTTTCTAAAATTACTATAAAACCTTATCTTGAAACTGTTACGCCATATAAATCACAAGATTTAAGCTAGAATAGGGTGATATATTTACTAATTTTTCTTCATACAAACTTTTGAAAAGCTGATAGCATTAACATATCAAGTTTTGTTTCAATGTGGAAAATAATTTAAAATACTCAGCACAGAAACTTCCTTCTGACTTTTAATAAAAATAAGAAGAAAATAAAGGATAAAGAATCTGAATAAAATTTTACTTTTCAGCTACCAGTTTTATTATTATATCATCTATACCATAATGTTATATCATACATACCTCTGCATCTAATGTTTCTTGGTGCATCTGTGTAAGACCAGTAAGATTTTCTAAATATGCAGGATCATTAAAAGCTTTGAGTAGAAAGTCAAAACCTTCCTTCTTGTAGGCATCTATGACCTGTCAATACAAACAGTACATGTTTTGGAGCATGGGTTTTAAAAATGTCCAACTTAAAAATATCTATACTACTAAAGGAAGAGGCTGATTTTATTGAGTTGACACCTCTACATATCAGAATATGTGTACCATCCCTGGTGTATAAATGAAGGGTTTTGTACTTCCTAAATTTGTCTTTGAAACAACCCACAGAAAACACCAATTTTTGAGAAAATATCAAAATTTTATAGAGACAGTTATTGATCCGTGTCTTAAACGCTTTCACACATGCTCAGTAAAAGTATTGCCTGCTAAATTTAAACTCTTTCAACACTTGCCAAACTGTACTGGAATTTCGTGGGCATCTACTAGTGTATCTAAAAGTAGTCTTGTTATCCTTATCATTATCAAATAATATTCAAGTGATTCATTTACAATATATCACATAGTCTTTAATACTAGTATGTAATTCTCTAAAACTTATTAGTTATTTTTCATTGAACTTACAGTTTTTGAACATGCTGTACATTTATCAAAAGCCATACTAGCAGGTAAAAGTTGATGAAATCTAGACAGGAAACATCTAATCTGAAACACAAAGAATTAACATACATTATTACATTTCAAAATTAACACACATTATATATTTTCTGTTGTTACATAAATATCTCCAAAAACAATTAACCCAATAAATATATAAAAACAGAGTATGTTAAAATATAATAAACAAGTTAAATAACACAAAAAACAGATTTGTCATTGTCTGACTCAAAGAAGCAACTGTAACTTTAACCTGAAGTGGAACAGATTGACAAAACTGATGACCAAAGGGAGGTATGAACAAATGCACAAACCCAAAAACATAAGGCACTAAGTGTGGCCAAACAAACATGACTTTGATGAGAAATTTCTTCTTCTTTCCTTTAAAACAATATTTTTTTTTAAAGATCATATGAACTAGAGGCTCTAAAGGGCTTTTGTTGCTCACCTTGGTCTATGTGCATATTAAACAAATTACAAAATTGTGTATTGGTGATGGTGATGTGTTTGTACATCTAACTTTACTGAACATTCTTACTATTTACAATTTTCTCTATCTATAATAGTATTGGCCCTTTGGTTACAGAGGAAAATGTTTTGTAAAAATTTACAAAAATTGTTACAAATTGACTATTAAGGGCAATAACTGTTGACTTATTTGTAGATCTTACTTTGCTAAACATTATTGCTGTGTGCAGTTTATTTCTATCTATAATAGTATTCAAGATTATAACCAAAAATGGCAAAATTTCTTTTAAAATTACCAATTAGGGGGCAGCAACCAAACAACCAGTTGTCCAATTCATCTGAAAATTTCAGAGCAGATAGATCTGCACTTGATAAACAATTTAACTGCTTGTCAGATTTGCTCTAAATGCTTTGGTTCCAGTTATAAGCCAAAATCTACATTCTAATATAACGTCCTGATTACGCTTTGTTACTTTAAACATATTTTATTTCAAAAAATCATGTACATGGCATACACTTATAAATACAGTGATAACATATTACAAAAGAATTCGGAAACAAGGTTTCCCTTATATTAATCCGTCTCCCTGTAGAAAAAAGATAAAGGGAAATAACTGCAAATTAAAAAGTTGATTTTTTTTTCCATCAGATCTTTCCTATATATATATGTACCGGCGGCGGAGTGTGTTTACAGGACTTTGTCAAGACTGTCTCACCCAATTACGATCTTTATCATGCACGAACGACGCTATTAGCCAAAACGCTTCGAATCTACCAAAAATTGTTGCACTTGTTTAAACACGAGTACATTTTCCTCTTGATTGAGGTTATTGCAGCCAAATAGGAGTGTTTCTATATTGTATGGGAAGGGAATTTTTTCTATCGTACGTTTTCCGACAAGGGAGTAATTCTTACATTCGAGGAGAAAATGCTTACTGCTCTCGATTCTACCACAGGTACAGTTTTTACTTACTACAAGATTTCTCTTAAATAAATGTTCGTTCAGATTGCTACAATCCATCCGAAGTCTGGCATGAAGTATTTGTCCTTTCCTGTCTCCATAAAATAATAATTTGGCATTTTTCTTACATTTTGATTAAGGTAATTTTTAAGTGTAAACTTAGATGGACTTAGTCTGATATCGTCCGGAATAGCATTCCAGGATCGAATAACTGAGGGGAGAAAAGATTTCTGGTAAAATGCAGTTCTACACTTTATATGTTGCGTGTCATTCGTTCGTCGTGTGTCATAATTATGAATATTGAACAATTGTTGAGGGATAATGTCGCTTAAATAATCAGGGGTCTTATTGTGAAACATTTCATGAAATTTTATAATTTTGTGTTTTTTACGTCTTTCTGATAGTAACTCCCATCCTGTTTCGTCGTATAATTTATTTATGGACGATAACTTAGTACCACCAGTAACTATCCTAGCCGCTTCAATTTGCATATTTTCTAGTTTGTCACTTAAATAGTCTGGAATATTGTCCCAAATGATATCTGTATATTCAAATAAAGGTTGAATAAAACTTAAATATATAGTTTGTAAATACTTTCTTTTCAATTTGAATTTCAAGGCACGAAATAAATTTAATCTAGGTGTTATCTTTTCAATTATTTTATTGACATGAGAATGCCATGAACCATCCTCATGAAAAATTAAACCGAGGTGTTTATGGCTTTCTACTTCTGAAATCATATCATCATTCATATAAAGAGGTGGATGATGGAGTTTAACTGATTTCTAGGAAACTGTCATAGCTTCAGTCTTTTTTGCATTAAAATTTACCAGCCATTGGACTGACCAATTGTTGATAGTCTCTATATCAAAATTAAGTTTGCTCGCTGCTGCATATTCATCTTCAACTACTATGAAAAGGGAAGTATCGTCAGCATATAGTTTAATGTTACAGTCTATGTCGTTTACAATGTCATTTATATATACTAAAAAAAGTAAGGGGCCTAATATTGATCCTTGAGGGACGCCAGCATTTACACCAAAAGTATCAGAGGATTGACCTAAAATAACAACTTTTTGTTTTCGATTTGATAAATAGCTCATAAACCACTTTAATAGGTTTCCTCTTATTCCAATATTTTTAAGTTTATAAATAAGACCTTCATGCCAGACTCGATCGAAAGCACGACTTATATCAAAAAAGACAACACGAATCTCTTTTCCTGCGTCAAGAGCTTTGCCAAATAAATCTGTTATGTGTAAGAGTTGGTTAATTGTAGAATCTCCAGGCATGAAACCTGACTGGGCACTTGTTATTATTTTATGTTTTGTTAAAAAGTTAAAGAAGTGCTTAAAAACACAACGTTCCATACTCTTACCAATGATCGACAAAAGTGATATCGGTCTATAGTTTGACACCAGTTCTCTATCACCACTTTTGAAAACTGGTATAACGCTTGCTAATTTCCAGGTTTCTGGATACACAGCTTCACGTATAGATTTATTGAAAAGCTGAGCCAGGGGCCTACTTAACTCTCGAGCAGCATACTTCAGAAGCCTACCGCTAATTTCATCAGGGCCCGTCGCTTTAGTGACATCTAACAAAGACAAGTGATCAAACACTTCCTCTTCGGTTATTATAATATTGTTTAAAATTGGTATATCATCTGACATGGGGGTATTAGGAAAAGACGCTTTAGAATCATCCACGGTAGCTTGCTTACAAAAAAAGAGATTAAATGCGTTTGATTTTTCATTATCGTCTTCTATATATTCATTATTTACTAACAAAGGGGGGTAATTTGACGCTTTCGAAGGCTGTCCAGATAAATTTCTTAAAAGCTTCCACCAATTCTTAACATTGGTTTCTGGATTCTCTAATATATTTATTTGTTTGATGAAAAAGTCAAGTTTAGCTGTTTTTATGAAATTTATGCATTGATTCCTAACATACCGAAATTGTCGCCAAGAATCAGCAGTATTTTTCTTTTTTGCAATTTTATGTAGTCTTTTTCGGTGCCGAATTAGTTTTTTTATATGACCAGTTAACCATGGCGGGTCTTGAGATCTAAACTTGACATATTTACAAGGTATATGTTTTGCAGCTATTTTTAATATAGTTTCTGTAATTTTTGTCGCGGCAACATTTACGTCAATATTATTAATAGTATCATCCCAATTAACTTCACTTAGATCAAATTTATATTTAGTTAGGTCTGCGTGGTCATAGTCCCAAATCTTCCTATTAAAAACTTTATTTGGTGTTTTTTGAATGTTTATTATGCCACTCACAGGACAGTGATATCTTACATTAGCTTCCAAAATATTATCACCGACTTCAGTATATAAAAGTATGTCAGGATCATTTACTAAAATTAAATCCAGTAAAGATGAACTGGTCTCGCAGAAGAATGTCAGCTGATCAATTGCTTGGTTCAGGCCGTTTTGCAAAATAATATTTGTAAGTTTTGTGTTTCGATAATTCAACAAATTTTCGTTGAAATCGCCCGTTACTACTATTTTATCAATACCCGAATTGAAAGCATTTTCTATGGACAAATTCATATTATCCCAGTATTGCGCATTAGAATCAGGGGGTCTGTAAAATACTCCAAACAGACATTTACATGCTTCAAAAGGCCCTTCCACTGTTAGTTCGGTATAATAAAGCAATTGTGGCCCCTTAGATGCAAAGAATATCCAAATTCGGCCTGCGCCCTCTGTAAAATAACCTTCTCATGTTGACACTTTTGGATATTCGCCTTTTCTAGGAGCCATAATTGTATCATGCTTGTCTCAAGCATATAAATATATGGTACTTGTCAACCTCTTGTTATTTTGGGGGAAATATTCCTAAATTATAACTCAGTTGCCCTCTTCTTTCTCTTTAGGTCTATGATGGAGAGTTGTCTCATCTGCAATCATACCACATCTTTTAATCATATATAGTATCTTAATATCAAAGAGCTTGGAAGCACTGAATGGTAAAGATTGCTTTACAATGGGAGATAACTCCAAATTTTAAAGATGACTTTAACAATGATACCGTATATATTTATAATACAGATATTGGACTAGTATATATTAGTTTAGGGGCCAGCTGAAGGATGCCTCCGGGTGTGGGAATTTCTCACTACATTGCAGACCTGTTGATGACCTTCTGCTGGTTTTTTTTCTATTGTCAGGTTGTTGTCTCTTTGAAACATTCCCCATTTCCATTCTCAATTTTATTTATTGGATTCCTGCAACTTGCAATAATTATGTAATTTTCTTGACAGTTGTTACATTATTTTTTTACTTGAATATCTGAGCATATATTGTATTGATAAATTTCTGGAAATGTTCATGAATAGGTTGTGTAGAATGTTATGATCAATGCATTATATTTTGTGTATCAAAAAGGTAGTGATAAGCCTTGGAAGATTTAGATATCAAGTCAGTAACATAAAAAGGTTTTGATTGCATTTCATCCAATCTTTACCCAATTAAAAAAAAATGTTTATTCATTTCTTTTCATTGAAACAGGGACGTATATAGAACATAGTTCAACTGTTCAGCTAAAAACTTAAAAAGTTCTTGATTGATTTTGATGAAATTTATTTTGTCTGAAGTCTTAATGTGTTTTACATGTACAGAAGAATTTTCATGGTTATCAATAAGGTATAAGATTAAATATAAGCAATTTAAAAATGTATAGATGATATGTTAAAATCAAACGATTCTCTACATATTTTCCAAAAATTATGAGTTTCCTATCCTTCTATATAAGTCCTTGATTGAAACCAATTTTCATGGATTGAAGGAAAACCTGCATTTTCATAGATATTTGATTTTGTGGTTTTGCTAAAAGCTGCATACAACCCTATAGAAAATTTGCAATTCATGGAACATTTAAACTGGTGGTTTACATGTACCAATGAAATCAATGAAAATTGGTATTCAACTAATAGTAATATTTCCACAGTAAGTGATAGGTATTTTAATCCATTTGATGTATCTGTATTTAACATATTTTCTAATTCAAACATATCAACAGTACACCTACCTGATGAGGAACAATCCCAAGGTTACATGACAGCTCTTGAGATAAGTGTTCATCCTTAGCACTGGTATCTGCTGGGGCTTTTGGTCTGAAACAAAAATTAATTCCTTAAATTCAAAGGGTTAAATACTATTTTCAATCTACAACCCTAAAAAATATTTATTCATTGCACAGAAATATCAGTTTGTTTTGAATCATTATTTTAGCTCAAATGAAATACAACATTATAAGGGGAAGGTTTGAGATCTAAAAAACTGGTTTTAACCTTGTCACATGATCATTTGCTGTCCAAAGTCAGCAACAATGCCAGTAGTTGTCATATGTCATATATCAAGCCTTTTGTTGTTTTGGAGAATTGTATGGTGTGACCTAGATGTATTTTGTTGTTTTGGAGAATTGTATGGTGTCACCTAGATGTATTTTGTTGTTTTGAAGAATTGTATGGTGTCACCTAGAAGTATTGTGTTGTTTTGGAGAATTGTATGGTGTCACCTAGATGTATTTTGTTGTTTTGGAGAATTGTATGGTGTCACCTAGATGTATTTTGTTGTTTTGAAGAATTGTATGGTGTCACCTAGAAGTATTGTGTTGTTTTGGAGAATTGTATGGTGTCACCTAGATGTATTTTGTTGTTTTGGAGAATTGTATGGTGTCACCTTGATGTATTTTGTTGTTTTGGAGAATGGTATGGTGTCACCTAGATGTATTTTGTTGTTTTGGAGAATTGTATGGTGTCACCTTGATGAATTTTGTTGTTTTGGAGAATGGTATAGTGTCACCTAGATGTATTTTGTTGTTTTGGAGAATGGTATGGTGTCACCTATTTTGGAGAATTGTATGGTGTCACCTTGATGTATTTTGTTGTTTTGGAGAATGGTATAGTGTCACCTAGATGTGTTTTGTTGTTTTGGAGAATGGTATGGTGTCACCTAGATGTATTTTGTTGTTTTGAAGAATTGTATGGTGTCACCTAGATGTATTTTGTTGTTTTGGAGAATGGTATGGTGTCACCTAGATGTATTTTGTTGTTTTGAAGAATTGTATGGTGTCACCTAGATATATTTTGTTGTTTTGAAGATTGTATGGTGTCACCTAGATGTACTTTGTTGTTTTGAAGAATTGTATGGTGTCACCTAGATGTATTTTGTTGTTTTGAAGAATTGTATGGTGTCACCTAGATGTATTTTGTTGTTTTGAATAATTGTATGGTGTCACCTAGAAGTATTGTGTTGTTTTGGAGAATTGTATGGTGTCACCTAGATGTATTTTGTTCTTTTGGAGAATTGTATGGTGTCCAAAGTCAGCAACAATGCCAGTAGTTGTCATATGTCATATATCAAGCCTTTTGTTGTTTTGGAGAATGGTATGGTGTCACCTAGATGTATTTTGTTATTTTGAAGAATTGTATGGTGTCACCTAGATGTATTTTGTTGTTTTGGAGAATTGTATGGTGTCACCTAGATGTATTTTGTTCTTTTGGAGAATTGTATGGTGTCCAAAGTCAGCAACAATGCCAGTAGTTGTCATATGTCATATATCAAGCCTTTTGTTGTTTTGGAGAATTGTATGGTGTCACCTAGATGTATTTTGTTATTTTGAAGAATTGTATGGTGTCACCTAGATGTATTTTGTTGTTTTGGAGAATTGTATGGTGTCACCTAGATGTATTTTGTTGTTTTGGAGAATGGTATGGTGTCACCTAGATGTATTTTGTTGTTTTGGAGAATTGTATGGTGTCACCTAGATGTATTTTGTTGTTTTGGAGAATTGTATGGTGTCACCTTGATGTATTTTGTTGTTTTGGAGAATTGTATGGTGTCACCTAGATGTATTTTGTTGTTTTGGAGAATTGTATGGTGTCACCTAGATGTATTTTGTTGTTTTGGAGAATTGTATGGTGTCACCTTGATGTATTTTGTTGTTTTGGAGAATTGTATGGTGTCACTTTGATGTGTTTTGTTGTTTTGGAGAATTGTATGGTGTCACCTAGATGTATTTTGTTGTTTTGGAGAATTGTATGGTGTCACCTAGATGTATTTTGTTGTTTTGGAGAATTGTATGGTGTCACCTAGATGTATTTTGTTGTTTTGGAGAATTGTATGGTGTCACCTAGATGTATTTTGTTGTTTTGGAGAATTGTATGGTGTCACCTAGATGTATTTTGTTGTTTTGGAGAATTGTATGGTGTCACCTTGATGTATTTTGTTGTTTTGGAGAATTGTATGGTGTCACCTAGATGTATTTTGTTGTTTGGAGAATTGTATGGTGTCACCTAGATGTATTTTGTTGTTTTGGAGAATTGTATGGTGTCACCTTGATGTATTTTGTTGTTTTGGAGAATTGTATGGTGTCACCTTGATGTATTTTGTTGTTTTGGAGAATTGTATGGTGTCACCTTGATGTATTTTGTTGTTTTGGAGAATTGTATGGTGTCACCTAGATGTATTTTGTTGTTTTGGAGAATTGTATGGTGTCACCTAGATGTATTTTGTTGTTTGGAGAATTGTATGGTGTCACCTAGATGTATTTTGCTGTTTTGGAGAATTGTATGGTGTCACCTTGATGAATTTTGTTGTTTTGGAGAATTGTATGGCGTCACCTTGATGTATTTTGTTGTTTTGGAGAATGGTATAGTGTCACCTAGATGTATTTTGTTGTTTTGGAGAATGGTATGGTGTCACCTATTTTGGAGAATTGTATGGTGTCACCTTGATGTATTTTGTTGTTTTGGAGAATGGTATAGTGTCACCTAGATGTATTTTGTTGTTTTGGAGAATGGTATAATGTCACCTAGATGTATTTTGTTGTTTTGAAGAATTGTATGGTGTCACCTAGATGTATTTTGTTGTTTTGGAGAATGGTATGGTGTCACCTAGATGTATTTTGTTGTTTTGAAGAATTGTATGGTGTCACCTAGATATATTTTGTTGTTTTGAAGAATTGTATGGTGTCACCTAGATGTATTTTGTTGTTTTGAAGAATTGTATGGTGTCACCTAGATGTATTTTGTTGTTTTGAAGAATTGTATGGTGTCACCTAGATGTATTTTGTTGTTTTGAAGAATTGTATGGTGTCACCTAGAAGTATTGTGTTGTTTTGGAGAATTGTATGGTGTCACCTAGATGTATTTTGTTCTTTTGGAGAATTGTATGGTGTCCAAAGTCAGCAACAATGCCAGTAGTTGTCATATGTCAAATATCAAGCTTTTTGTTGTTTTGGAGAATGGTATGGTGTCACCTAGATGTATTTTGTTATTTTGAAGAATTGTATGGTGTCACCTAGATGTATTTTGTTGTTTTGGAGAATTGTATGGTGTCACCTAGATGTATTTAGTTGTTTTGGAGAATTGTATGGTGTCACCTAGATGTATTTTGTCATTTTGGAGAACTGTATGGTGTCACCTAGATGTATTTTGTTGTTTTGGAGAATGGTATGGTGTCACCTAGATGTATTTTGTTGTTTTGGAGAATTGTATGGTGTCACCTAGATGTATTTTGTTGTTTTGGAGAATTGTATGGTGTCACCTTGATGTATTTTGTTGTTTTGGAGAATTGTATGGTGTCACCTAGATGTATTTTGTTGTTTTGGAGAATTGTATGGTGTCACCTAGATGTATTTTGTTGTTTTGGAGAATTGTATGGTGTCACCTTGATGTGTTTTGTTGTTTTGGAGAATTGTATGGTGTCACCTTGATGTGTTTTGTTGTTTTGGAGAATTGTATGGTGTCACCTAGATGTATTTTGTTGTTTTGGAGAATTGTATGGTGTCACCTAGATGTATTTTGTTGTTTTGGAGAATTGTATGGTGTCACCTTGATGTATTTTGTTGTTTTGGAGAATTGCATGGTGTCACCTAGATGTATTTTGTTGTTTTGGAGAATTGTATGGTGTCACCTTGATGTATTTTGTTGTTTTGGAGAATTGTATGGTGTCACCTAGATGTATTTTGTTGTTTGGAGAATTGTATGGTGTCACCTAGATGTATTTTGTTGTTTTGGAGAATTGTATGGTGTCACCTAGATGTATTTTGTTGTTTTGGAGAATTGTATGGTGTCACCTTGATGTATTTTGTTGTTTTGGAGAATTGTATGGTGTCACCTTGATGTATTTTGTTGTTTTGGAGAATTGTATGGTGTCACCTTGATGTATTTTGTTGTTTTGGAGAATTGTATGGTGTCACCTAGATGTATTTTGTTGTTTTGGAGAATGGTATGGTGTCACCTAGATGTATTTTGTTGTTTGGAGAATTGTATGGTGTCACCTAGATGTATTTTGTTGTTTTGGAGAATTGTATGGTGTCACCTAGATGTATTTTGTTGTTTGGAGAATTGTATGGTGTCACCTAGATGTATTTTGTTGATTGGAGAATTGTATGGTGTCACCTAGATGTATTTTGTTATTTGGAGAATTGTATGGTGTCACCTAGATGTATTTTGTTATTTGAAGAATTGTATGGTGTCACCTAGATGTATTTTGTTATTTGGAGAATTGTATGGTGTCACCTAGATGTATTTTGTTTATTTTTATCATTGTGTTGCTGTCTCATGGTCTAATATAATACACCAACTTTTCAATTGTTTCTATGATTTAACTAGAATTTGGTCAAATCACTAAAAAATAATAGAAAACATTAATGTTTCACTGTTAACCATAAAAATTTGAAAATCCCATTAAACAAAAGGTAAAAAAAACTTGAAGAGCGGTACTTATATCATCAAATATATGATTTGGCTGATGCATTTTTTGAATTATTCAGCATTGGATATTCTGATGTTATATATTAGACAATATAAAATAAATCAGGTCTTAAAACCTTGAGAGAATTGAAAATTGGTTAAAAATACAAAGATCTTAGCAAGTTAATTAACAGATTTTTTTTAAGTTAAGAGAATCATACCTTAAACTAATATATGCAATACATTTCATTTATTAGATATAACCTACCCCAGTGGGTGTTGTATCACAGATACCAGTAATTCTCCAGCAAGAGCACTAGCCAAATATGACATGCCTGGACGGGATACAGTGCACTGCTGGTCCAAAGTTCTGTCCCTTGTTGACTACAACAGTATGCAAATTTAAATTATTTTTAAATCTTTAATATGATTTTTTTTTACTTACATGAGCCATTATTGCTCACATGTTAAATTGTCCTTGTAAATTATATTTCATAACATTTGTCTTTGAATTGGATCTTTAATATCCTGACCCATTGATTTAAAATTTTGATTTTGGGACTGGTTTTTAAATTGGTCTACATTAGGGTCCAAAGTGTCCAAAATTAAACTTTGTTCTTAAAACATGTAGTAAGTTTTTTTCATTATGGGTCCAGTTTTCAAGTTTGTCATTTGCTCATGTTCGGCTTGGGTTAAAATAAAAATCTATACATGAAGCAGCAAATAAACATGAAATGATGCAACAAAACTCTAATGGCCATCAACAATAAGCATGACAAGAAAAAATAAAAGGAAGCTGTAATTGCCAAAGAATTGTAGATTAGAAGTACATGGGGCTTTTTAAAAAAAAAAATTATTAGGTCTTTCAATAAAGACATGGCATAAAATGACAGCATGCTCTTCATATACATATACCTTCATATACATGATACATTGCTGAATCAATGAACGTCCATTACTACTGAATGGCCATACACTGTACAACCACAAAATCAATGACTGGATTGTGCCATTAAGATTGTGGATGAAACACCTTTCAACAATCGTGTTACATACCAAAATGGACAAAATGTAGGAGATAATTTGACAAATGCTATTAACATACCTTATCATGCTGTAACAACAAAAAATGGGAAAATGTATAGTGAAATACTCCAAAAGCACACCAAGCACATTGTAGAAGGAAATACAATGGAATGTTTCAGCTGAACAAACAATTATCATTCTAAATCCCTCATATTTTCATGATCCAATAACATACATAATCTACATGAAATATCACAATCATTTTATGTTTTTAGGCTTATGTTCTTTCAGACCAACTAAACAAAAATACATTCTTCAATATAGGGTTCAAATGTCATGGATATAAGCAACTGTGGGTTGCAGTACAGTCTGCAACAATGAGATAAACCAGTAATGTACCGTTGGCTAAAAAAAGCATCTATACGTTCATTTACATTATTGGTTTTTATCATTGTTAAAGGCTGTAACTTGTACCCATAATTATGTATATCGGTGACAATTGAAATCTGGTGGATAATTGTCTCGTACTGTACATTCTACAGTTCTCAGTTGACAGCCTATGTGGTAGCATGTCAATTTTGACTAACATCAGGGCAAAACTTAATTAACAAACAAATAAGTTTGTAAAATAAGATGATCCTATGAATGTTTTTTTTCTTGAGATAATATCTCCTCAACTAGTTCCTAATCTTTTATTTCCAATTGAAAAGATTAAAAAAAAATCAGTTTTCATGATTTTGATATCACTTACATTGCCTGGTGCCACTACATCATTACAAAAGTAGCACCCTAACTGGTCCCCAGGTATTGACATTGTACTGGAGAAAGCAATCTTCTCAGGGTTATCTACCCCTGTGTGGAAACCATGTCTCATTACCAGGAATGTGTCAAAACCCAATGCAGCACATATCACAATCTGTAAAGAAAGGTGAAAGATATTTTCATTCATAATATAAAGAAATATTTAATTAATCAGAGAATTTTAAACAGATATATAATGTTAAGGAGGGGTATTTGCGAAAAATATAATTCGAAAGAATGTTAAATTTCGAGAGCCGTAATGTGATGGAAATTCATTCCCAAGACTGGTATTTTTTGCAAACACCCCTCAAGAACATGCTATATCTGTTTACTTACACCGAATGTTAATGTTCAAAAACGCATTGATGATCGTGACGTTACAAGCGTCCAGTCGGATAGAGTATTTTTTGGCAAATACCATGGCAGCGAGGATAAAAAAGGCATATCCTTTTGGCAAATACCGCGGTGGCGTTTAAAAATGAACGATAAATTGGTGAAAAATACACTAGCTATCAACCAATCACAAGAGTGCACAGGTTGAAATGTCTCGCCTTCTTTACTAATCATTGATATTATGTTGATAGTCCCAAGTATAAAGCTTTATTAAAAATTGTCACATAAACTTAACATTAACCAAGATAACTAAACAAAGACCAATGAACCATGAAAAATGAGGTCAAGGTCAGGTGAACTATGCCAGGCAGACATGTACAGCTAACGATGCTTCCATACAACAAATATAGTTGACCAATTACTTATAGTTTAATAAAATAGACTAAAACACAAAAACTTAACACTTAGCAATGAACCATGAAAATGAGGTTGAGGTCAAATAAAACCTGCACGACTGACATATAGATCATAAAATATTTCCATACACCAAATATAGTTGACCTATGGTATAAAGTGTTAGATAAAAAGACCAAAACTCAAAAACTTAACTTTGACCACTCAACCATGAAAATGAGGTCAAGGTCAGATGACATCTGCCTGCTAGACATGTACACCTTACAATCATTCCATACAACAAATAAAGTAGATCTATTGCATTAAGTATGAAAAAACAGACCAAAACACAAAAACTTAACTATAACCACTAAACCATGAAAATGAGGTCAAGGTCAGATGACACCTGCCAGTTGGACATGTACACCTTACAATCCTTCCATACACAGAATATACTAGCCCTATTGCTTAAAGTATCTGAGATATGGACTTGACCACCAAAACTTTACCTTGTTCACTGATCCATGAAATGAGGTTGAGGTCAAGTGAAAACTGTCTGACGGGCATGAGGACCTTGCAAGGTACGCACATACCAAATATAATTATCCTATTACTTATAATAAGAGAGAAATCAACATTACAAAATATCTGAACTTTTTTTTCAAGTGGTCACTGAACCATGAAAATGAGGTCAAGGACATTTGACATGTGACTGATGTAAAGTTTGTAACATGAGGCATCTATAAACAAAGTATGAAGCATCCAGGTCTTCCACCTTCTAAAATATAAAGCCGCCGGATCACTATCCCTATGTCGAGCTTTCTGCAACAAAAGTTGCAGGCTCGACAAAAACCAAGGATTCTCACATAAGGTGTCATTATCTTTAAAAGCACACAATGAAACCAAAATAATGCAAAAACAACAATATAAAAATCTTTATAAACAACATTTAAAACTTGTTTTTTATTTCATTTTTTTGTGAAATTTTATTTCTATCAAGATTTACCTTTACTTAACCTGTGTTTCATACATTTAGTAATTAATTTAATTTCAATGATTAAATTTCAAACAAATCAATGATTCATTGCCATACCATCAGTTTTGCTTTAACTATTTTAACATTTATAAATGATCCCATGAAAACTGAATTAAGTGTACTTTATGACAAGTAGGAATTATGTTCAAGAGGAAGAATATTAAACCAACAGAAGTCATCAGCAAGGATTTATTTGTTTCTGATGTAGGGATTTTTAAAAAAGAACACAGATGTTTACATGCAGGAATTTTTGTTCTACTATTTGTTTCTGATGGAAAAATATTAATAGTTATCACCAAGAAACTTTTAATTACATAAACATAACTGCTACTGTTCTTGCAACTTTTGGGCTTGCCTAAAAATTAAAAGAAAAACCATACATATATCAGAATTACTATTAGGCGAGCGCCAAAACAAGGATTCGGAGGTTTTTAATGCACCTACCTAACACACGGCTATATGATATATCATTTGAAAGGTCTTTTATCGTACATTCAGAATTGCCTGGTCGTCAAACTGGGAAATGGTCACATTTTTCAAAAAACGGCAAAAAAGAGGGAAAAATATAAGTCATAATTTGACGATATTGTTCGAAAAATGCAGTTTAAGAACAAATTCATCTGCATTATAATATGGAATATATCATTTGACAAACTATAGTTTTTGTTTCTGAAATAAAAAAAAAATTGAAAGTGTTTAAAATGAAAAAATCTCGTATTTTTGTGAAAATCATAATTTTTACGGATATTGACGCAAAACTCTCGGTAATATTTAATTTTGCATCTAAACACACACACATTCTATTGGTTTTATATTAGTAACATATATAACTAGTTTTTTAAGTTCTAATGTCTCGCCTAGCTTGTTTTTTATACCGACAAAATATTGATAAAACTATATTAAAACATATCTTAAACTGCTTTAAAGCGCATATTTACCATGTTTACAGCACAGTTAAAAAAATAAATGTTATTTTGGTCTCCTGTTAGTTCGACAGTTATAAATACAATATGATTTAATTGTCTTAAGCTTGCCAACCACGTCAAGGCCGAAGATCACTAGCAAGGTGTTGTTTTTTGTGGTTTTTTGTTTTGTTTAGATCACTTGCAAGGTGTTGTTTCTTTTTGGTTTTTTTCTTAACTACCACTATCATCGCATACAGAACTTAAGTACACAACCATTTGGTAGAGTTATTACAAAACCATAATTAATAATAATATACATATTTACATTGAATAACAGTGAGGCAACTTAAACTTTATGTTGCCCCATTGCTCAAATGCTCTTTCGCTATTAGTCAATGGTATTGTTTTCATCTTCATCATCGTCATTCATTTGATCTTTTTTAGAGGTTGATGTTCTATTTAGAATAAATAATTTGGCACGTATCACTGCCCTGACATGGACAAAGCTCCGTGCAAGACATTTGCTTCTCTTGGCAAATACATGTTTTGTTACGTATTTATTCCCTCTTGCAAGAACATACTAAATCTTGCAGGAAATCGGACGTCATCATGCCTAAAAAGTAGAATGGATCTGGGCCATGTGAACTCTTTTCCATTCGTATTTATAAGGAGACAAAGGATTTGGATGATCGAGATGTGAGGACATCCAAATTGTCGTTTGTTGAAATGACCGCAAAATATGTTCTTTGAATGCAGGTTCACTTGAGTCTTTGCATGTTACAAGTTTAATACGTAATTTGTTTAAGTCAACATGTGATGAAGCGAATTTTTCTTTTAAGTCATACAAGCTTGAAATATGCTCTATGGCTGCTGACAACGAGGTGGAAAAAGCAATCTTGTCAACGTTTTGGAGATTTGTAAACTTACTCGGAGATTTTCTTATCAACTTGAAAACAGTCTTTTTGCCAATCCCAATTATAGCAGAAGTGGTATCACAACCAGTTCAAGCATTAACTACAGGGAGAATGTTAGCTAGTAAAGGTGAAAAAGATTTACTTAACTCTTTGATTGGTATGTACCTTCTACAGTCCCTTAGACAATTAGTTGACCCGTCAAAAACCACATTTGTTCAGTCGACACAAGAATCTTGAAATAATGAACACAGAGCACAAGAACATCTGTATCGGAACACTTGACTATGATTGGCGCCTTATATTCAACTGCTAAAAGATTTTATCAGAGTATAACATGAAGCAAGATTCTTGTGTCTGTGTATTCGTACGAACAGGACAGATCTGGAGATCGATTACATGCTCCCATTGAGTGTTGTCGCTCTATTCTGGATTGGAAAATGCGCCGTCAAGAACTAAACACTTGTTTTCATCCTGAAACATATCAGACAAATTGCTGCTCAGATAATCGCCAAGGAAAGTTATCAGAGCTTGCTTGTTTTTGTTGCTTGATAGACATTTTTTCCAGTCTGGAACAGTTCGGCCTTCAGCGGTATGAAACTTTTTCGTAGTTGTTGCCGATCGTCTATGTCGCTCTGCTGATTTTATGGAATGTTCAGTACTAGTGTCATAGCGATCGAAGACATCAACAACCTTGTCTGTGAATCAGAAGCATGATTGTAAAAGATGGACGAAAGATACCAAAAGGGACAGTCAAACTCATAAATCAAAAATAGACTGACAACGCCATGGCTAAAAATGAGTAACTGCATAATGTAAGATTTGGCCAAGTCTCCAATTGTGGACATCCTTTCAACATCAAATGACTGAAATCATGCCATTTCTTATTGGTACGGTAGCACCGTGATCGATTTGAGGAATGTTAGGGACTGATCCTATCTTAATTTTCAAATTCATGTGAAGATCAGACTTATTTGTCTTCCTCATAATTCCATCGTCATAAAATTATGCAGTGGGAATGGGACATATTAGATAGGACGAAACAGTTTCCACAGATACGTCATCTCTACATTTAGTTACACGGGTAAACACAAGCTCGGGAATCAAATGACCTTTCACAACTTGCCCAGATTTGCATTTTAGTTGTACTTTGGGGTTCATATCCTCAAATGTCTTCAGTCCTGGCCTCACGGTCAAAAAACTTACGAGCATGATTTTTGTACTCAGACTCGAAAATCAACCAATCAAATTGCTTGATTTCATGTTTCGAGCATGATTTTTGTGCTCAGAGCACTGAGCAAAGTTTTATGCCTTCAAGGCCAGAACTTTGTCTGTTGATAGTGATGACTCAACAAATATCTTCCTTTTTGACGTTTTTGTTTTTCAAGTTTCAACTGATTTTAACAGTGAATCTTCAATGTCGTAATTTGCATGGAGACCAGTTGAAATGCTGACGGGAGAGATTATCAACGTCAAATGAATTTGTCATATTTTCTGTTATATAAACAGTTATATCGTCTACATATGTTTTATCCCTTTTCATTGCAGCTGGTTTTGCTTCATCGTGACATTGGTCACCAACCTGGACAATACACGAACGTGCTCTCATTGCCGATGTTATCTGACTAAGCACACGCCTTGTAAGATTCCATATTATCAATGAAGCCTTCCTCTTTGTTAAACCAACAATGCCTCTTACAACCTTAACACATCATCATGTCTTTGCCTTAAGCTAACAGCATTCATTAAGGTTGTGAAACCTCTATTAGTTGTCATACTGAGAGTCTCTTGTGTGATATTTTGACATATTATACAGCATTGCTAATTATGGACATGCGGCAGCGCTTCATTGGAAGTGGCGCACATTTCACAGGACTTGGACACTCATCAATGATGAGTAATTATAATAATATTCAAGAATATACTATTAAACAAAATGCAGTCTGCTGCTTACATAGCACATGCTAATATCATTAGTAATAGTTAAAGTGGTCTTTTGGTAACACATATACGAATATTTATCTAGTAATATGTTAAAACACGACTTGTGTTTTGGAAACTCAAGTGTTACCTATGCATATTAGATACTAGATTTACTGTGGATTCATTATCATTCGTTAGATACCAATTTTCGTTGATTTAGTGGGTAAAGGTGAATCACGAAATTAAATGTTCAACGAAAGACAAATTTCCTTTAGACTTGTATGCCATCTTCGCAAAACAACGAATTTAAATATCAACGAATATGTGAGTTTTCCTTAATCCACGAAAATTGGTAGCCACGAAAATAAGTGAATTCACAGTATATAAATTTTTAGCGTCTGGGATAAACACGATACAGATCCGGAATACCGTTTAATAATGCAGATTTTAGAAAAGTCGTCAAACGTTTATTATCCATCATTGAGCTTCGATGTGTGTCGCAATCTTTTCAGGGTATATGGAATTTATAAAAACAAAACATATAAGAGTTTTAATAAGTCATTGACACTGACAATCTAAAAAATTATGGTATTTTTTTTACATTTTAGAGTTGGTCTAACAGATGCCTCAGAATCAACTAATTTTTCAAAAAATCTTCTTTTTATTGGATTCCATGTCTTTTTAGAATGTATTCAAAGCTATCTTAGATAAAAACGAATAATACATTTACAACAATGCCGATATATGCAATGTTAAGTATCACCGTATAATCCAAAGTAATTCGACATGTCTGTGTTCTCGTGAGATTTGCAAGAAACGTGACCATAGGGAACTTTGACGACCACCCAAATCGTATGCTCTAGAAGTTTTTCTTTCGATTGATACCAACATTAGCTGTGTGTTCAATAGGTGTATAAAAAACCTTAACGAGAGGCTTTTTCTCAAATCGGCGCTCGCCTATATGACATGGTTGTAAATATTTTGACTACCTTCTGATAAGCTGCAGCCATGACGGTTGGAAGCCATCTACTTTCTCTAGTATCTAGTAAAAGGAACAATGCATCATGGGATTGCACCAGTTCATCTAACTGTTGCACCTCATTTTTTGTCCCTTCTAGTGATCCATCTAAAGAGAAGCATAGAAAAGATGAGAACAAAATTAATGTTCTGTACTTAACATTAAATCTGAAATATAAAGACTAAATGAATATAATTTTTTTTAGTATAAATTGAATTGTCGATAACAAACAGACACAGAAACATCCATTTTCAGAAAACAAGTATTTTCTAAAAAGGTGAATATTTTCTCATGATTCCCTTTATAAATTAGTTTCCCTTGTGCACTTGTGAAAATGCATTTTTTTAAAGATTATTTCAAACTGAATAAGAGTATGGAAACATAAAATCATTATCAAAAGACATAAAATGAATGCTTTAGCAAATAAAATCTTCATTAAAACAACAGAAATTGTTTTATATATTACAAATGTATTGACAATACTGACTTCGCAAGACCATAATTGGTAGAAAAGTTTGTTAATAACCCCCGTCATCATTATTATTGACATATGCATTTTATAACTCACCAGAAACAGAGTGACCAGGCATTGGAATAGACAGTGAAATTCCTGTAGCTTTCTGAAACAAAAACATGTTTATGAATAACTATATTGTTTTTGTCATATCATTTATCTAAACACTGGAAGTAAGATCTATTGCCATCATTGAAGACTGTATAATATCTGCTAGATGTCACTTTGTTTGGCTTTCATTGAAAGATTGCTGTGTCATTTGAATTTCCACTTACATAAAACTTCAAAGTTACATTTCTTTTAATTAATTCACAATATTAAATAGAAAATTTTGCTTTAAATCACATGTATCTGATATATCATTTCACCATTACATTACAGTAAAACATAATTTATTTGTTGCATTAAATTTAAAAAAAAAAAAAAAAAAAAAAAAACAAGCAATCATGAATGTAAACAATATACATACAACGCCAGGGAAGATCTTTTTCAGTGCCTCTGCAGCAGCTTCTGCTTTAGGTTTGCCCCCATTCAAACAATCCTCGAACTGGAATAATGATTGTCTGACTGGATTAGAGTAAGATATTCTTCCATTATCAACAAGGGTAATATGTCTTACACCCCAACCCTGAAAAGGAATAAATGATATTATTGTATAGCAATATAATATTTCCCACAGGAAGTAACCAAAAGTTAACGTGCAATAAATTCCAATATTGCCCTAGTGCAATAAATATTCAAAATTCATGACGTCATCAACAACAAAACCAATTTTTACTATCAAATATCATATTACTATACAATAAAAGGATTAAAGCATGAATATTCGGGAATATTGTCCCTCGTCGAACATACATTGCACTCGCATGCTCGTGCAATATAAAATTCTACTTGGGACAATATTCCCCAATATTCATGCAATAATCCTATAATATATTCTATGTTTGCAATAAGTGTACTTAGCTGACTAACTTATAACATTCATGTCATAAAAGTTTGTATACTTTAATTTACAGTGCCTCATGTATGGTTTTGCTTTCAAAATATGTTGTTTATATACAAATTTTAGTAGTTTTCTTAATAAACACAACATATGAAAAGTAACGTACAATAATAAGTCTATGTGAATAATCAATTAAATTCAAATTGAACTTACACTGAACTTTAATTTTTTTAAGTATATCATTCATGAGTTATCTGCCCTTGATGTGACATGTAGTGTTTTCGCAAGCTCCGGTTAAAATTTAAAAAAAAACATCTTTAAACCTATTGCTTGTTGTACTTTTCGTCGGATATATAACCTAAATTCATTGCAGAGGTCTTTTCCGTCCAAGAGTAAGTGAAAATGAAGTAAACAAACTGTCAAAACTGATTTCTAAGTGAACACATATTGTTTTGTTTACAAAATGGCGAGCCAACTAGACACAGTTCACAACAACAATCAACAAATACAAAGATACACGTCAGTACACTTTTGTTCAAAGTATATCAAGGGGATCACACATACAGATATTCTAAACGAACTGGAAAAATATATAAATAGAGAAAAGGTTAAAGCTATACAACTGACTGAAAGAGAATGTGTTGTTACGGTTGATGATCAGGTATCGAAAACATTATTACTAATAAAGGGTATCGAACTTAAAAACTATCATTACAAATTTGTTGATGTTGAAAAAGAGGTGACACATGTTACGATTAAGGATGCACCTGTCGAGTTGGGTGATCTTGCAATTTGTACATTTATGAGACAATAAGGTGAAGTAGTCCAAGACTCAATTAAAAGGGGGACTATAAGAGGTACTAACATTGAAACCGGTACGCGGTATATTCAGCTGATAAATTGTGTCCCAACCATCCCCAATATCACCAAACTCGGAAGATTTGAAATCCGACTTTTCGCTGACAACAATAGAACCCAATGTCGATACTGTAGTCGAACGGACCACCCTTCATACCGTTGTGATATGAAACCACAAAGACAAGAAAGACAGCGATACTGTTTTCGTTGCAGTAGCCACGACCATATTATTCGAGACTGTCCGCACACAGATAACTTATGTTTCGAATGCGGTCAAGAAGGTCATATCAAACGAAATTGCAATCGAAATAAACAAACCGTTAGAAAAGACGAGCAAAATGAGAAAATAACCGAAGATAATGAATACGGGGACTATGTTCATGAAATTAGGGAGGGACGAGAAACTACGGAACAAGATCAGATCGAGGAATTGAATGTCTACATTGACAACGATACCACCAAACACTCGGATTATGAACAATCTGTTCCTGAAAACGAAGACAACTGTTTACCATTACCCCCTATTACAATCATTTTAGGTGCATCAAACTGTTGCCGTCTCAAGATATCTGACAACAGAATACACAATGCATCTGTTTCTGGTAGTACAGCAGAAGACATTGACAAACTTTTAGTCACACTGGACAAAAGTGTTGATAAAAATTATGTGTCGAAGGTCATCTTTTGTTTGGGTACAAACGACGTCACAAGAAACATGACAGATAAAGAAATGATTTGTGTTAATATGACAAATGCTATAAATAAAGTTAAAGCAGAGTTTCCAAATGCGGATATATGCATATTCAGTATACTGCCAAGAAAGGGCAAAGGTCAAACTTTAACAAAATGTAATTTAACATCTCATTCTGTTAATTTGTATATGGAAAAGGTATGTTCAAAAGACCAAAGGCTATCTTTTATCGATCTTTGGGATGATTTTTGTCGACCAGGCATGGGTGTCAACCCCATTAAAACATTGTTTGGTAGCAATTTTAGTGAAACCAAATTTAGATATAAACATTACTGAAAAATATAAAGATGCAGAGGGAAGGAAATTAATAGTTGAATTCAAATTAGACTCAAACGAAACTATTAGAATTTTTAATATCTACGCCCCTAATAATGGCATAGAAAGAAAACATTTCTTTAATAAGTTAAAAATAGATAAAGAAAATGATATTGTGAATTACGTTATGGGAGATTTTAATTGTTGTCTAAATAGGAAATTAGATAGAAAACATATGCCCAAACGTGAAGATGCGGGAAATTATGAACTAAAAAATTTCATTGAAAAGAATGAACTGACGGACATTTGGCGTCTCAGATATCCAAACAAAAAACAATATACATTTTCAAGGGGTCAATCATACTCGAGAATAGATTATATATTCACCAGTGAGAATATCGATTGTAGAGTAAACAATGCAAAAATTGTTTATTTTCCCTTCAGCGATCATGACGGCGTAACAATTACTATGAACATCGTCGAACCAGAAAGAGGCCCGGGTTACTGGAAAATGAACAATAGTATAATTAAAACCGACCTTTTCAAAAATACTTTTGAAACATTTTGGAAATCTTGGAAACTTAACATAAATAATTTTAAAGATAAAAAGGAGTTCTGGGATTTAACAAAAACTAAAATAAAGGACATAACAATAACGGTTTCAAAGAAACTTAGATTAAATGAAAATGAAGTTAAAAATTGGGAAGATAAATTAGAAAATCTGTTAGAAAATGATGGAACACAAAAAAATCTGAATGAGGTTGAAAAACTAAAAAAAGATATATATAAATATTACGAACAAAAAGCAGAAGCAGCACGCATAAGATCAAAAATAAATTGGTATGAAAAAGGTGAAAAATCCACAAATTATTTTTTCAGATTAGAACAAAAACGAGGAAAAGAAAAACTATGGTCAAAAATAAAAGCCGAAAATGGCACATACAAAAATAATATTAATGAAATCTTAGGCGAGCAATTAAAATATTATGAGAAACTTTTTACCTCGGGGGGTTGTAATAGAGAGGCTGGGGAAAAATTACTATATAATGTAAGTAAAACTCTATCTGAAGCAGAAAAACGGTTATGTGATAGTGAAATTACAAAAGATGAAATTTTCAAAGCAATTAAATTAATGAAAAGGGATAAATCACCAGGGGAAGATGGCATAACTGCAGAATTTTACCAGGAATATTGGTTTTTGATACAGGATGAGCTTACGCAAATATTAAAAGAAACCTTTTTTGATAAAACACTTTCCGAATCGCAGAGACTTGGAATGATAAGCCTATTATATAAAAGTGGGGAGAGGGAGGATATTAAAAACTGGCGACCTATAACATTATTAAATGTAGACTATAAAATTTGCTCAAAAATTCTGGCTGAACGTTTGAAAATAGTTCTACCATCAATTATAGAAACAGATCAAAAAGGGTTTGTTAAGGGCAGAAATATTTTTGATTCTAATAGAATGCTGCAAGATATTTTCGATTTTATAGATATGGAAGACGAGGAAGGATCAATCCTTTTTCTTGATCAAACAAAAGCTTTTGACTATGCAGAATGGGAATGGTTAGATGCATGTTTAGAAAAATTTCAATTTGGGGAAAATTTTCGGGAATGGGTTAAAATGTTACTAAAAAATGCTAAAACTTGTTTAATGACTAACGGTTTTCAATCAAGATACGTCCCAATTTCTAGATCAATCCGTCAGGGCTGTCCAATATCGCCGATGCTTTACATTTTACAAGCAGAGCCGATGGCAGCCACAATTAGGGCTAATCCGAAAATTCAAGGAATAAATTTACCCCACCCTGACATAGAAAATGAAAAGAAAGAGGTTAAGATTAACATGTTTGCAGACGATACACAATTTTTTAATAGAACAGAGGAATCAATAGAGTAAACATTCAAGGTTTTAGAAATATATGAGAAAGCATCGGGTGCTAAGATAAATTATGAAAAGACTGTAGGGGTATATTTGGGTCGTTGGAAAAATAAAACACCAAAATAAAAAAAAATTAGGTGGTCTAGCGAACCAATTAAAGCATTGGGAGTCATGCATGGATATAGTGTTGATATAGAAGCTATATGGTTAGAAAAAATAAAGAAGATTAAGGCGTGTCTTGAGGTTTGGAAATCTCCTGACCTAACATTGAAGAGCAGAGTCTTAATATTAAAATCATTGATCATTTCTAAAATAGGGTTCGAAATCGAAATGCGAGGTATACCTGAAAAATATAAAAAAGAAATAAACAATGTCATGTGGAATTTTATATGGGAGGGGAAAGTAAATTTAATTAAAAGGGACGTGTGTTGCTTACCGTTAGAAGAAGGGGGGATTGGTATGATCAATATAGACTCGTTCATTAAATCCAAACAAATCAAAAGTATGCAAAAGATTTTAAGATCAAAAACCGATAACTGGAACACAATAGCCAAATGGTGGCTACAGAAGTTTGATATCAAATATAATTGTAATAATTTTTTAGCAAAGTGTTCGGACTTACGAGGATTGCAAATGGAAAATTTTCCAAAATACTATCTTGAGTTAATTAAAACGTGGTCAAAATTTTTAAGTATACAAAGTCCAATAAATAAAAACGATATCCTAAACCAACAACTTTTTGGAAACATAAAAATTCAATACAATAAAAAACCTATTTTTTTCGCTAACTTCGGAAAAAGTGGAATTCATACAATAAAAGATATTTGGGATGAAGAAACGAAAAACATCAAAAGCGACAACTTTATATACAATACTCTTAAAGATAAGAGAAACTGGATCTCGGAATGGGCAAGGCTGAAATTAGCTATTCCTAAATTGTTCAAGGACAGACTAAAAAACGTCCACGTTGATCCAGAACCCCCCAAAAATGGTTATTATATTAAAAATACATTTGAATTTTACGATAAACAGAATAAAGTAGTAATCCCAAGTGAGATATCTTTGAAATTAATCCAATATTCGTTAAATTTAGATATAGTTCCAAACTGTCAAATAAAATGGAATATTCAGTATAATTCGGAATTACCGTGGAAAAAGATCTGGATAAATTTAAATAAAAGTATGTCCTCTAGGAAAGCAAATCAAATTAGCTGGAAAATTGTTCATAACATTATCTATACGGAGCAAAAACTATTTAGAATGGGCAAATCAAATAATGGCAAATGCCATTTTTGTAAAACAGAAAACGAAACTCTCACACACCTTTTTCACAACTGTAACATTATAATGGTTGTTTGGGAACACATTTTTGATGCGCTTAAAACATATAATGTACTAAATAACACAGTATGTATTCCATTGAGCGAAGAACTTATCATGCTAGGAATGTACGATTACAACAAAAAGTACAATGTCATAACTAATACGATTATGAATACAGTTAAATGGATTATTTGGAAATGTAGGAATATAATCAAATATCAGTCTAAAAGTTTTACTTCCAGTCAATTGATAGCATATGCAAAACGGGAACTGGGAAGTTTAATTGAATCTATGGACAAATCATTATCATCCAAAAAAGAAAATTTTGCAGCTGAAATAAAACTTATAATAAATCTTATACATTAGTAAGTGACGAAATAATTTGTACTTACTTTCTTTTCCTTTTTAGAACATAATACATCCAACGATAGAAATATACAATACACGCATTTACAAGGTCGAGCATGTGACCTATAAAACCACTGACCGACACATAACAATGTAATCCAGGTGTTAAAAGTACAAAAATTAAATGCCAATTATATAAGTAAAGGTAAATTATTGTGTAGATTGTAGTGTGTTTTGGGGGACTTTTAATGTATTTTATTTACTGTAGAATATTGTGATCATTTTATACGCAAACTCAATCTGTGTAATTAATATGAATGTATAACTTATGTATGGAAAAAAATATTAAATAGATTTTTTTTTTATGATAGAGTCCACCGTTTATCCCTGGACATTGGATCATTGTAAACACAGGGCCCCTTGTGTATTCTTCCCTGAGTTATACAAGGAAAATGTAATCAGGTGATTTTCAATAAATGTATTTCAAGTCTTAAAAAAAAAAAAAAAAAAAAAAAAAGTATATCATTCACTTATTTGTATTTTCTTTTTGCAGCTTAATCTTCAGTTTGCATAAAATGTCTTAAAGATAATATCAGACAAAGATATTCTTACCATTAAACACCTAGCTACATTACATCCTAAAGTCCCAGCACCTAGTAATAAACATCTAGTTCCAGCGACCTTCTCAAGGTCAAGTTCAGGCAATAGTCTCCATCTCATTAGTTTTAAATTCAAATCAACTGCAGATTCAGATAATCTAAAGAAAAAAGAAAAATAAATTTTACACTTGTGTTTTTATCTATCTGATGAGTCTTTTTCAACTGATTTTTACAGTTCTTTCTTATGTTGTACTGTTTAGTGTTACACAACTGTATGAGAGGCTGATCATGTCAAAAACCCGATAAAGTAATGCGTTAAAATTAAACGCGATAAAATCACATTTAACGCGATAAATACAGTTTTAACGCGTTAAAACAAGACTTTAACGCGTTAAAACAAGACTTTAACGCGTTAAAACAAGACTTTAACGCGAAAAGAAATCAATATTTTTAACGCGTTAAACTTTGCAATTATCAAGTTTGGGATTTATCCCGTAGGTGCAAATTGACGTTTATCGCGATAATATATCCGTCGCACTGGCCACATGTGTCATAATAAATCACATTAACGCGTTAAATTCAACACAAAAACGTTGCTACGATACATTATTTTAACGCGTTAAAACATCATTTAACACGTTAAAACTTCATTTAACGTGTTAAAACTTCGTTTAACGTGTTAAAACTTCATTTAACGCGTTAAAACATCGTTTAACGCGATAAAACATCGTTGGTTGGAGTTATAGAATAATGTTGCTAACGAATACTATGATCTGTTCAAATTTTTTGGAGTAGCGTGTTGTGAAGGCATAAAACTTTGCTCAGTGCTCCAAGCACAAAAATCATGCTCGAAACATGAAATCCAGCCATTTGATTTTCGAGTCTGAGTACAAAAATCATGCTTAAAAGTTTAATGACCGTGAGGTCTGGCCTTGCGAGTCAGTTTTTGTACTCGTACTCGTAAATCAACAAATGAAAATGCTGGATTTCATGTTTCGAGCACGATTTTTGTGCTCCGAGCACTGAGCAAAGTTTTATGACTTCAACCCCAGGACATTTCAGACGAGGAGGATAATGAAGATATTACATTTTGTCTTCCTCTCATGATTAAACCATTCTCCTTATCAAACCAGATTTCAAAATAGGAAACTCGGTTTGTTAACTAAAAACTATACAAGTTCTAATGTCCTATTTGTAACAGGTATCTTGAACAACATACTACCAAAAACAAGTGCTGCAAATGAAAACATACCACCATAAATACAAGAAGATGACACCAATGAAGACGATAACATTTTGGCACACTCGGGAATACATTACAGTCTTCACTGTAACGGCATGCACGCTGTTCCTACATTACAACCCCTATGTTTTAAAACAGAATCTTCGAAATTTCCGCCGCAAAACAAAATAAAATGTTAACAAACACTAACCACTATAAAAACTAATTCAGTATATATGTTTTCCTTTATTTTCTTATAGCTCTTGGTCATATGCTTAGTAATATCTAGTATATTTGAGGATTAATACAACAAAACTTTGTGAAAAAAACGGATGTCCAACGTTACATTTTTAAACAACTGTTTTATCTCTTATGTATAGTGATTCTATTCTTTTTTTCTCAAGGTCCTAAACAAATAATTTTTTTCACCAAAAACTGGAAACAAACTTATTTTTCCAAAAAAAACCATAGCCCCCCTCCAAAAAATCAAATGGTTGCTGCCTTATCGGAAACGGCGACAAAAACAGTTTCATTGAAGTAATGCATCCCCGTATTATACGGACGATTCAGGAGAAGATTAGTACATTTTAAAAGCAAGAAACTTCAAATGACTTGGAAAATAATTTTCAAGATCGGGTTATAATAATTTCATTCGATGATTATGTGTCAAGTAAATTTTTAATACAATTCAATTCAAATTAATCAAATGTAAATATGTTTTTATTTACTTGCAGAGTGTCGGATATATTTGTATTAGGGTTGAATCAAGACATGAAAAATTTACAATGACAGATGATATGCATCCATGCATTTTTAGCAGCCTGCGATTAAAATTTTGTCGTAATTTATTTATAGAAAACCGTATACTTCTGTCCCATTTTTCCTTCCTTCAAGTTCATTACTTACGACAATACAACATTTTAAATGTGAATTAAGGGTAAAAATTATTTAATCGATTTCCACAACTTTGGGTAAATAAATTCTTGGTAAATAGACATCACAAAATTAATAGAGACAGATTTAGAATCAACCAACTACATAAAAAAAGCAAATGAAACTTGCAAATTGAATAAAATTAATGTACGTCAAGAAATCTCTCTTTGACGTCGTGGTGGTGTAACGTAGGAACATCGTGCGCAAAGTTTGTATAGTCTTGGCTCACACTGAACAGCATGGTACAAAGGGCCTTAAAAAGACTAGTGTAAAAACAGGAAAGCCAACGGTATAATCTATAAAAACAAATGGAAACACTTATGAAGCACATAAAAAAAACGACATTTTGATACGGTACCAGGTACCCGACTTAGGACAGGTGCAAACAAATTGGATTTAAACGTAAAGATAGGCACTAACACCTATCCAACTTGAAACAATAATGTAAAATCACAACATAGAAAGACACTGAAATATTAACTGAAATGGTTTTACTCAATCAAATGACATACTAGTATTAAAAGAACTAATGATGAAACACTGACCGAACAAATGTGATCTATGACTCAATGTAAATAAAAAATAAAACAATGGGGTAAGAGTCAAACAATATCAGAAAGAAAATCATAACCTTGAACAAAATTCGGACGGACAGAGAGACAGTGTCTTTCAGCTTTACAGGTAAGGCATTGATAATAGCGCCCATTTTAGAGAGGGGGATAAATAATCTGTTCTCCGTACATGCCATATTACAAAACAACGCAGTATTTAGAGGTCAAAATGTCGAAAATGAATGATTGCGCGGCGAAAAAAAACCCGACTTAGTAAGTAGTTAAAACAAAGAATAACATCCTCCTTTCCCAATGGATATCAAAAGGTCATCCTCTTTCTTTTGGCACAGATTCGTTACATTATTGGGCATGGTTTACTAGATGCTCGATGTACGCTATTAAAGACCTCTTGTTTTAAAATTTATTTTACAAAATTCACCTGTAGAGACTTATGTAAGTATACGTCAAACTACCAGTTTATGGTAAACCATAATGTTAGATACAGACATCACATGATGCAAAAAGACGAAGTAAAGTATCTGAACAACTGGACATATAAACAAAATTTAAAGCGTAAAGACAGGTTGACAAATGAAAATCTAAAGTTGGTTTTAACGTGTTAAAATAACATTTAACGCGTTTAAGTTGCATTTAACGCATTAAAGTTGCATTTAACGCGTTGAAGTTGCATTCAACACATTAAAGTTGCATTTAACGCGTTAAAGTTGCATTCAACGCGTTAAAGTTGCATTCAACGCGTTAAAGTTGCATTTAATGCATTAAAGTTGCTTTTAACGCGGTAAAGTTGCTTTTAACGCGGTAAAGTTGCTTTGACCTGTTGAAGTTGCATTAAACAAGTAAACGTTGCTTTAACGCGTTACAGTTTCATTAAACGCGTTAAAATTGCATTCAACGCGTTAAAGATGCATTTAACGCGTTAAAAAAAACATTTAACGCGTTAAAACTGCATTTTACGCGTTAAAGTAGCATTTAACGCTAATTTAACGCGTTAAAGATGCATTGAACGCGTTAAAATAACAATTAACGAGTTAAAACTGCATTTTTACGTGTTAAACTTGCTTTTAACGCATAACATTAACATTTAACGTGTTCAAGTTGCATTTAACGCGTTAACGTTGCATTTAACGCGTTAAAGTTGCATTTAACTCTTTGAAGTTGCTTTTAACGCATTAAAGTTGCTTTTAACGCGGTAAACTTGCTTTTAACGCGTTAAGATAACATTTAACGCGTTGAAGTTGCATTTAACTCGTTTAAGTTGCTTTTAACGCATTAAAGTTTCCTTTAATGCGTTAAAGTTGCGTTTAACGTGTTAAAGTTGCTTTTAACGCATTAAAGTTGCGTTTAACCCGGTAAACTTGCTTTTAACGCGTTAAAGTTGCTTTTAACGCGTTAAGATAACATTTAACGCGTTAAAGTTGCATTTAAGGTCAAGTGACAGTAAATGGGCTATGTCACAGATTTCAGTAAAATTTGGCATACAACTCTGGCTCGATGAACTTCAACTGAAAATCGAAAAAATAATGTATTTATCTCAATTATCATTTGAAATATTACTGTTTGAATTCTTACAAAATGGGTGAACATTTGTATAGAAAGCACATAAAATCGGCGAAAACACTTCTAAAATTTGTCTTAAAATCGCCAAATCTCTAATTCTACTCCATAGATTTTTCTTAAAAAACTATATGTTGTTGATAGATAAATTCCCGTTATAATGATGCAAAATAAAGATAGGGTCACCGACTTCGTTTTTACGGTATACATTATTCAGAGTTGCTTTCTTCGTGAAAAAATCCAACAAAACGTTGAAATAATCGTAACGTTATCGCGTTTCAGGCCGTTAAAGGTTGTTTTTTGACGTTTTTCACTGCCAACAAGGTATCAAATTGATTATTAGACAAAAAACGAATTCGGTGACCCTATGATTATTTTATATCATTAAAACAGAAATTTATCTATCAACAACATATAGTTTTTTAACAAAAATCTATGGAGTAGAATTAGAGATTTGGCGATTTTAAGACAAATTTTAGAAGTTTTTTCGCCGATTTTATGTGCTTTCTATACAAAATATTCACCCATATTAAAAAAAATCAATCTGCAATTTTTCAGATAATAAAAGAGATAAATTTATTATTTTTTCGATTTTCAGTTGTAGTTCAACGAGCCAAGGTTGTATGCAAATTTTTAGCAAAATCTGCGACATAGCCCATTTACTGTTCCTTGACCTTAACACGTTAAAATTGCATTTAACGCATTAAAGAAGCTTTTACGTAATGTTCTGCTAATCTCAACATTATCGCGATAATAGACGTAGATATGACACATCCGGCCATTTCATTTATTAGGTTTCGAGTAAAACCTGACGTCTTAAAACTTAGTTAAGGCGAAAGTAGAAAGTTTTTCTGTCATTTTTTGTAGTGCATTGCCTAACGCATTAAATTATCAATTAACACGGTTAAACTACATTTATCGCGTTAGATGTGATTTTATCGCGTTAAATGTTAACGCGTTACTTTATCGGGTTTTTGACATGAACGGCCTTTCATACAACTGTCCCAGGTTAGGAAAGGGTTGGGATCTCACTAACATGTTTAACCTGCCACATCCTGTATGTATTTGACTTTCCCAAGTCAGGAGCCTGTAATTCAGTGGTTGTCATATTTTTATGTGTTACATATTTGTTTTTCATTCATTTTTTTTACATAACTTAGGCCATTAGTTTTCTTATCTGAAATGTTTTACATTATCATATCAGAGCCTTTTATAGCTGACTATGCATTATGGGACTTTGTTCATTGTAGAAGCCCATATAGTGACCTGTAGTTGTTAATTCTGTGTCATTTTGGTTTCTTGTGGAGAGTTGTCTCATTTGCAATCATACCACATCTTTTTTTTTTATATTTACAAATTAAGTTCCAAATATATGAATCAGGGTTTCAAAAACATTCATGAGTTATCCATTTTTTTTTTAACCAGAATTTTACTTTGTATTGTATATTTCATAGGATTTTTAAGAACAAATGTACATTTGTAGTTTGAATGATCTTTTTGGCTGAGCATGTTTTGCCTAACGTTATTGTACATTCAGAATGGTGAAATGAAGATTTTTTTTTGTGTAAAGACAAGTCTTTATTCTAAATACCATGCAAAATACCTTTCAAAACAGTAATAATTGAATGTTGGGAACTTGGGATTGACTTTAATATGGCATGTTTTTTTAAAAGTAAACCCATCAGATATATTCTTAACACCTCACCCTGTTACATTCCATTGTGAAGTTATCAAACACAAACCTGACAGGGTCCATGCTTGAACTTAGATTGACAACTCTTGGACCAAGTTTCTGTCTTTCATTTTTCTCCCAACCAACACTTTTTGGACATTCTATGCACAAATAGAAAGCATATTTAGATATCATAGATTCTGTATTTCTATCAAAAGTACATTTAGTTTTTCATGCAATGCAAAGAAATGTGTAAACAATAAAGGAAAAACAAAATAAAACAATCATCCTGTACAAGTCAATGAGTTTTAAATGTACTGTGGAATGAGAGAAACTGCATTTTTAAGGATACTGGAACTAAAATTTAGACAAATTCTCAATACAAGTCATAGATATTGTGATTTGTTGAACAATGAACCTCCAGATTTTCCTTTGCCCATGAAATCAAACAAAATTTATCCTATGACAAATAAGAAGATATCCACAGTATTGCACACTGTCTCAGTTTAAATAGAGGGAGATATAGATAATATGTTAGTTGTGATTATATATGAGTTGGAGTTATTCCCCTTGCCCTCCATTTTAGAAGGCTAAATAGTTTATTTTCTTATTTGGCTAACCAAGTTAAAACATGTGGTACAAATAAAAATATTGCTGGAACATGGTAAGGAATCAAACAAATCTAAAAGAAATTAAAATTGTTCAGAAAATAACTTTTTTCTACAGTCTAATGATCAGTTTAACAAGTTGAATTTGTCAAATCAAAGTACTGTAACAAACTTAGGGTTGGTATAAGGCTGTTTATAACCATCATTCAGGAGGAGTGGAATCAACGGCAATGCAGAGAAACAGATTTGTAATACTTAACAATATTATTTATTTCAGACGTATTTTAACTTCTTCTTTCAATATAAAATAAACATCAAATACACAGTCATCATTCAACAGATAAACAATAAATCGGGTGGTCAATATAAAAGGTAGTTGACAGCTCAAAGGCTTGATTCAGAATGCCATGTTTGTCTACAGGCTCCTATTTATGTCTTTTGGCACTTACTATGATGTTAGAGTAAACAACTAATCGTTCAATCAAAAGCAACGTCTCTTACGTCATTCGGCTAGAATCATTTATAAAGACGAACAGAATTCGTTATTCTTAAATAAAGAAACATTATTAAATTGTCCTAACTTTGTCCTTCTTGTCCAAATTATGTTTAAAAGCGTATGAAACTAAAAGAACATTTCTACATAATGCTATTTCTAAACGGACAGTAAATTCTTTTCTCGACACGGTGTATGAACTTTGCTGTAATCTACATAACCTTACGCACTAAATATAATGCTTAAATGAGATCAATGAAAACTCTGTTCTATCATATATAAAGACAATGTTAATGAAAAGGGAGGCACAAACATAATAAATACGCAATTTATCTGCATTGACAAAGTGTTAACTTAAACAAATAATAATATGAGATCGCAAAGGGAAAGTACAAAACAGTGTCATGGCAGATGTAAATAAGTTGAATGTCACACGATATTTGTCAAAATAAATCACTATATGACGGGATAATCAAAGTATTTCATAGGTAAACATTACCAAGATATACATATAAAACTGGCCCTTATCGCTTGCAAAGTACAAATAGTTTAAATCATGAAAATGAAAGTCAATGCATTTATCAGTGTTTGTGCACACCCGGCAATATTCAAATAAATACATGTATTATACAATAAAAAATACGTTAAATAATATAGGGTTATTGCATGAATATTGGAAAATATTGTCCCGAGTAGAATTTTATATTGCACGAGCTTGCGAGTGCAATATATGTTCTACGAGGGCAATATTCCCCAATATTCATGCAATAACCCTTTTATTGTATAGCAATATAATATTTGAAGGTAAAAATTGTTTAAAACTACAATTTTGTCGTTAATGACGTCATGAATTTTGAAGATTTATTGCAAGCTAACTTTCTGTTACTTTCTGTGGGGAATATTATATTGCTATACAATAATAACAATTATCAGTCCAGATTTGTCACAGTACTCTTGCTCAAATTGTGTCAATTGAAACCTTTACATAGGAAAAAGGTCAAAAGTCAGCAGCCCAACAACAGAAAGTTATAAAATTTTTATGTAAAGTTGTTTTATGTTATTGCTAAAACAAGCTACTTTATCACCAATATTGCTATATATAAATTTTGTAAATGAGTTCACTTTAAAAACCATTTTAAAACTTAAACATAAACAAAATGTGAAGAGAAATTATATTTTCTACCAAGCTATCTATCATATTCTAAACTAAAAGTCTTGTAGCTTCTGTATATCTCCCTTTTGTTGAACTTTTTTTTAACAAAAGTGAGATTTGTCTATAATACTTTGGTACATACCTGTAAGCGTCATTGTTGAGGATATATTTAGAGTTAGAATAATACTGTGTGATACGTCTCTGACTCCATCTTTACTTCTATCACGGAAACATAAAATCTCAGCATTTTTAAACTTATCTCCCCTGAAACACCAGATTAAATAACGAAGTGCTGAGAAGTCAGGAAATAACAGGGTATTATTTGAACTTGGAATTATTTTTAATTATGGAATTTGCATAATTTCTTGTGTTTAAAATTTTTAATAAATTCCATGTTTATTTGATATTATAATCTTTTGAGCGGTTAATAACATTTTCCATACAATGTATTTTGGTTAGATAGTGTTGTGCGCGGCACAGTACATTCTATTGAAAATATACTATTTTCTTTGTAATAGAAAGTGTTGTGCGCAGCACAAAACATTTCAGTACATAATAAACATGGAATTTATTAAAAAATTCAATAACAAGAAATCAAGCAAATTCCATAGTTAAAAATAATTCCAAGTTCAAATAATAGCCTGTTAAATATCAAATTCAAATGTTAAGCATGTACTATACATTATTTCACAAAATAAAAAAAGTATGTACAAGGACATGAATGCTCCCTCTCAAACTTTGCAATTATCCATATTAATAGAAGCATAGATCTCCAGAATTTTAAATGACTAACTGTGCAAATTCTAACTCTGTGTACACGTTTCATAAAATTTGGATGAGACAAACTTATGTTAGAGTGCTGAATCTCGGTCTGCAAGTTTTGAACCTTAGCACTGTGAATGAGTTTCAATAAATGAAGACAAGGAAAACTTAAGTAAGAGTAATGACATAAAAAAGGGTCATAACTCTAGAACATTAAATGACTCACTGCCCAAATTAGAACTCTGTATGCAAGTTTTGGTTTCAGCAAATCTTTTGAGATTGCAGCAAAAGAAATTGGGACGGACATATGGAGGGTCAAGGGTAACACTTAATTTCCCCTCAGTCGGCATAAAAAACACAATGTAAATGAGGTGTGGAATTTCCAAAGATTGTAGCTTAAGGAAATCTGAAAATGCATACTTAAGAATGGTTAACAAAAATTAACAAATATGTATCAGTTTATGCCCCATAGGTTTAGGGAATACACATTCTACAAATATTCATTGGTATATAGTAAACAGTTATGAAATTAATTATTGAGACAACATAATTATGAGGTGATAAGAGTTCATGCATACCTCAGAAATGTTTTACATAAGACAATTTCATTTCAATATTGGAATAAATTCATAGCAGCCATACAATTGCTTTTATTTTATTATGAGGAGGTCATTTATATTTGATGATTTTATCCGGAGCAATAGCTAGTGGTAAAGTATGATCATAAATTACCAAACCATGGTTAAATGAAAAGAAATCTAGATCTGACATGAATTATTCTGATTCTAACTAGACAAATACGAAAATTTTGGCAATCATGAAAGCCCTATTCACACGAGACGTTTTATGTAATTTTACACAGAAATTATAAAATAAATAGACTGATTTGTTAATTTTGCATTAGAATAGAGATAATGGTATTGTATCGGAAACTGGGCCTACACAAACTGTGGGTTTGTCTGTCAAAAATTGAGTAAGAAACGGAAAAGCAAATTTTGTGTGCATGAAATATGGTTTTTACTGTATTAAATTAATTGATTATTAAGCAGAAAAGCCAATTTTGTGTATTAATGCATTTGCACTACAAGTAGTTTTTCATATTAGTATTATACTATAGTATCTAATTTGAGTTTGCTTTATACCTAATCTGTATCAACTTACCAGTGGTAACTTATATACAACAGATAATTTCTAAGAGGCCATCCTGGATTACTATCTAATGTACATGGGTCAGCAAAACCAAAAAATATCTATAAAAAAACGTTACAAGATATAAAAACCAGGAAACAAAAAGATCTAAATAATTGTCTGTAATACTCTGGCTTAATTACATGAAGATGGCTCATACATCTTCAGAATCAAGGGTAGAAGTGACTTCTCTTTTTCAACTGATACATGCAATAGGGAGAAGTTGTAATGCTTAATAAAGCAGTGCTTTGTTGCTTGGGCCAGATACATTTTATGAAAGTCTTGTATAGTAAGTTTCAAATTATAAAAAAAAAAAGAACTGCTCAAACTTTTTTGAGAGCTTTGATAAATGAACTTTTTGGACATTTGAGAAACCTGTGAGAAGAGATAGAGATGAAATAATATTTTATATACATTATTAAACAAAACTTTCACATGCTCACATATATGTATCTTTTATTTGTCCACAGTTTTTCTACTGACCTTACATGTATCTTTGGAATACGATTCTACATTTTTAAGATGATCCACAACAACACTGTCTTTAGTCTGTACTATAATAAAATATCCAACAAATTCTGTTGATGTACTTTGAAATTTATCATATTCTGCTATCAGCTCTGATATCTAAAATGAGAAAATATAAAGTTCTCTTCGTAATACTAGAAAATACAATGTACAAATAAGATTTATTGAGCATACCTTTTCTCTTTCTTTTCTTCAAATTTAATGAAGGCTAATCCTGACATAATAAACATAATTTAATATTTAATTTAAATGGAAACAAAATTTCTTGTGAGGAAAATGTTAAACTTCTTGGAATAACTATAGATTCGGACTTAAATTTTAACAATCATATTTCTGAAATATGTAAAAAGGCATCAAGACAATTAAATATTCTAAAACGTATGGGTAAATATTTAAACAGGCTAGGTAGGTTAACAGCATACTACTCATTCATACTTTCTAACTTTAACTATTGTCCAGTAATTTGGCACTACTGTAGTGAAAAAAAATCTTTTAAAATGGAAAAAAAATCAAGAAAGAGCTCTAAGATTCATTTATGAAGATTATGATATTCCTTACGAAAAATTACAAGAAAAATCTAAATTACCATCTTTAAAAATAAGAAGAATAAAACAATTGCAATAGAAACATTTAAAATAATTCACCAAAAAAGTCTGAGCTACCTTCATGATTTAATTGATATAAAAATTAATAAGTATGATTTAAGATCACAGGAAACAGCAGTACTCCCAAGAGTTCGAACTACTAAGTATGGCTTAAGATCGTTTCGCTATAATGCTGCACAAATCTGGAATGAGCTACCAAACCATTGTCGAGTGGAAACATCTTTTGACCAATTCAAAAAATTGGTACAGACATGGGACCCAAGTAACAGCTCATGCCAGTGCAGTGCATGCATTTAGTGTTTAAACCTGTTTTATTTTTATTGTCTGTGTTACTATCTAATTTGTGCAATCTTATTATTAACTTGTGCTATATTTTAAGTGTACTGTATGCTTTTAACTTATATATGTCATTATGGTATCTTACTATGCATTATATGTTTAGAATTGTGTTGTTTTCATGACTCTTTTGTATGTGTGTATTGTATTGTGTGTGTGTATTGTATTTTGTTTTTAAGTCGATTTGAAAAGCTCACTAGAGCTTGTGTTATGTAGTTTATTGAATATTGACTCTAAATAAAACTTTGAATCTTGAATCTTCCATAGGTCTAAATGATTTGGGTTGCTTTTGGCTTGAAATTAAGAAAAAAAAAATCAATCAAAAATAAATATCTTCAATTTCTGAAGTTCAACAGCCCACATTCATGTAAAAACAAATCTAAAAAAAAAAGTGTTCTAAAGTTATTTCTGGTCAAATTAGAATTAAATTGTGTTCATTAAACACAGAAGCAGCTGTTAAGTTTCTTGCAATTATTAAGACAATTGTTATCATTCATAATTTCAAAGAAATCATTGCTGAGAGACATGAACAAGGAACTGCAGTGGCGGATCCAGGTATTTTCATAAGTGGGGGCCCACTGACTGACCTAAGAGGGGGCCCGCTCCAGTCACGCTTCAGTGATTCCCTATATAAGCAACCAAAATTTTTCCCAAAAAGGGGGGGCCCGGGCCCCCTGGGCCCTCCCACTAAATCCGCCTCTGAACTGCATGTAAAGATATTGGTAAAAATAACATGTTCAGGGAACATTGACATTTAATTTTAATATTAAACATGTCATGTCTAAAAATAGTAAAATAACCATAAATAACTCTACAAATTTCCAGTAATAAGTTATACAGTAAAAATAGGGAATGTGTCCATGTCCCAGCTTACATAAAATCTAATAAAGGAACATAAATCAAAAACAGTAAAAGTGACTATACCCAAATATGTTCCTAATTTGAATTTTGTGATACACAAGATGCTTAGTTCCACAAAACTAATAATTTCATATCATTTGGTTAAGGCAAAACTCAGTACCATATCAGAAACAAAGAATTCAGCAATTGTGTTTAAGTTTCAGTACATTTTGTTATGGCAAACTAAAGTTTGAAAACTGAAATGAAATATTCAAAAATATTTAAATTTGTAAAGGGGCATAACTCTAATAACCCAGAAACTGCAAAATTTTCATAAAATTACAAATTCAGACGCAGCAACCCAACAGCGGGTTGTCTGATATGTCTGAAAATTTCAGGGCAGATATAGATATCAACCTGAAAACCAATCAATTCCATTTCAGATTTTCTCAATAATTATATGCTTTAGTTTCAGAAGTATAAGCATAAGCCTGTAAAAACTGCATTTTACCCTTATGTTTAATTTTTAGCTATTCTGACGTCTTGGATGGCGGGAGGGATCATCGGAAACATTTTAAAAACTAATTACATAATTTGGCCCAGCAGTTTCAGAAAAGAAGATTTTTGAAAAAGTTAAGGACAATGGATGACAACCACAACCAACACAAAGAGATGAGAGAAGCTCACTTGGCCCTTCGGGGAAGGTGAGCTTTAAATGACACCACTAAAATTTAAACTCGATCTGTGTTTTGTGGTTATAAGCATTGTGTATAAGTTTCATAACATTTGCATGGTGGAGGCAAACTTAAGTTAGAGGATAGAAACCAACTAAGACGTACAGACGGACAATGGTAAAACTTAATGCCCCCTCTGCTACTTTGGGGTCATAAAAACATAAACAAAGGGGCCAAAATAATTTTTGACAATATTCTTTTACCTGAAATATATAGCAGAATTTGAAACACTATACCTCTGTCTGTAGGTGTAAGTGGTTTAATTTAAATGTTAGTAAAACTATTTTATTTGGAATAGACTGTAAACAAAAATGGTTTTTGGTTACAATATCTTACCAGTTAAACAGTTTAATTTGATAAAACAAATTGCAAGTGGGTCAGAATTTTAAATGAACTGCAATAAGTGGAGAGAAACTCTCAAGTCACAGTAATTTCAATTGATATTATGATTTTATGACATCTTAAATACACTTAAAATCAAGTCACAACAAGGATTTGTATGGTTAATCCTTGGTCACAGTAAAAAGTTTTAAAAATTACCTAAAACCACTTAAAAGTTCAGAAGATGATTTAAGAAAAAACACAGACTTGACTTATATTAAAGCTGACTATCAATTATTACTTCCTTTTTCAAAATAAAATACTTTTAATGTAGATCTATATTTAGATGTGTCTATAATCTTTGTACTGTCATTATTCTTGATTTGATACAGATAGAATGATATTATATTTTTACCACTAATTTTCCTTGAAAAAGGAAATAGGTGATATCCGTTGTATTCAGAATATAAGTCTTCAGTCTTCACTACCAATAGAAATTTAACATGGATCACTTTAGTTTATAGGTAAATATATCTATGAACATCCATATGAAAACATGAAAATGCAAACAATTAAAATATGATTTATAAATATTATACTAATAAATTGTTTATGTATTTTTTTTCATACTTATTCTATTTTATTAGAGAAAAGATGCAAAGTATGGTAATTTCACAAATCAAGTTTAAATTAACCATTTCCCTTTACCAGAATTAAACAATCTACAGTGTTTATTTGGGATGAACTCACTCTTATCACATACTTGAAATCAAATAACATTTTGTTCAGGGAGTTTATCAACTTGAATGAATTTTGGATTCACATTTTAATTATGGCTTTTTCTAAATCAATTATACGTGCACAGATGCCTAAACCTTGTGAACTTTGTGAGACAACACTAACGTTAAATGGTCATGTATTCAATGTAATAAGTATATGTGTGACCAGTGTAAAAGAATACATTTGAACACACCAACCTGCGCTCAACATGAAGTTATCGACATTAAATTGGTTCAAGCTCGAAAGGAGGATTTTCTTGCAGTGGCAACAGACAATATACCATGTAAAATACATGCAAGAAAAGTTTATTGTATGTTTTGTCAAACTTGTGATAAATTAGTTTGTCCAGAATGTATTTCCAGTACACATAGAAAACATGAACTTGAATCTATGGACAAGGTTTGTGAAGAAAAGTTGAAAAACATTACCACCTTTCATGCCAAAATATCGGAACAAATGGCAAATTGCAAAAGTGAAAAACAAAATCTTCAGCAGGTGAAAATAAAACGAAACTTTCATTATGAAGAAGTAATGAAAAAAAATAGATAAGACAGAAAAGGAAATTCAAGGTGAATTACATAAATTGCAGACGGACTAAGAAGTCAAGTGACCAATGAGAAGCAAACATTGAATGAATTAGTGTTAGAAAAAGATAAATAACTCAAAACATTGGAAAATAGACTGCAATCAAAATGTCATGAACTGAAAACAGTGATTGAATCAAAGCAGGGAGACATTATTGTTTCTACTGAATTAGAGATAGGTTGCAGTTTGGCATTAAAATTAGAAATATAATATCATAGGGAACATGTGTACTAAGTTTTAAGTTGATTGGTTTTCAAATTCAACAGAAAGGGGGGGGGGGGGACATTTCCTATTTACAGGTTGACAGGACATGCTGCTGGAATAGGTCACCTTTTCAAGCTTGAAAATATGTGAATAGGTCAGAGAAACAGAAATATACGAGTAGGGCAATAAAGTTCCCATAACTTCTTCGTTCGTCATCTTTCTTGGTGTTCCCAGATGTTTTTATCAACCAATTTTTCTCTTTTGGCACTTTGGTATTCCATTCTTACATTACTGATCATTAGACACCACAGGAAACCCAAACAATATGGGAAAAGGTTACATTTTTACCTACCAAATATATGAAAAGGTATACATATTTCAAATCTATATTATATGAAAAGGGTGGGGTAACAGAACCCAGCAGCACCCCAATCAATTGAGTATTGAAGTAGCCCCCCCCACCGTGTAACCTCAATTTTTCAAGTTACTTTAAAGAATAAACAAATAAAAAAAGAATAGTGCTTTGAAACACCTAAATCTACTATTACGACTGATATCTTTTGCAGCAGTGAAATGCAACAACTGTCAAGTTCAAGGGTTTATTTTTTTTCCAACCCTTTTTCCTATGAAACAGGAAGTGAGGTTGAGGTACTTTGAACAAGTTATCAAAGAGCACTTAGCATTCTTTCAGATTTCATATTAAATTTTAAATTGAATAGGTGTTAAAATTTGATGATATTAGATATAAACTTATTATCAAGTCACAGTAAAAATTTAAAAAATCACCTAAAATCACTTGAAAGTTCATAAATAGAGAACAGATTAACCACACAAAATGTATTTGTAAACTGTCATACTTCCTTACTCCAAATAAAATTCTTTTAAAGTTTATCAAGATGTGTTCTTTGCATTATCAGTTATTATTGATCTGATTATATGGTATCATTGGTATGTATACCTTTACAACTTGTATTTAACATTTACTTTACTTAAAATGATATTGGGGATATCAAAGTTTAAATATCCATTGTAAAACACAAGTCTACACTAGTCTATTTATATGGATCATTCCATTTTTTTCAAAAATAGGTGAAAGATTTCTTAAAATATACATATAAAACTTGAAAATGCAAACAATACAAATAAAATTTATTTTGTTTTACTAACAATAATTTTGCTTTTACTTATTTCATTTTATTGGAGACAAGAAGCATAGTATGGTAATTTCTCAAATCAACTTAAATTAACCATTTCCCTTTACTAGAATTAAATAATCTATGGTACAGTGTTTATGTGGGATGAACCCACTCTTAACAAATACTTGTAATCAAATGATATTTTGTACTGGGACTTTATTGACTTGCATGATTTTTGGATTCACATTTTAATTATGGCTTTTTCTAAATCAATCATACGTGCACAGATGCCTAAACCTTGTGAACTTTGTGAGACAAACACTAACGTTAAATGTTCATGTATTCAATGTAACAAGTATATGTGTGACCAGTGTAAAAGAATACATTTGAACACACCAACCTGTGCTCAACATGAAGTTATAGACATTAAATCAGTTCAAGCTCGAAAGGATGATTTTCTTGCAGTGGCAACAGACAATGTACCATGTAAAATACACACAAGAAAACTTTATTGTATGTTTTGTCAAACTTGTGATATACTAGTGTGCCCAGAATGTATTTCCAGTACCCATAGAAAACATGAACTTGAATCTATGGACAAGGTTTGTGAAGAAAAGTTGAAAAACATTACCACCTTTCGTGAAAATATATCTGAACAACTGGCAGATTGTAAAAGAGAAAAAGAAAATCTTCAGCAGATGAAATTGGCACGAAACTTACATTATGATGAAGTAATGAAAAAAATAGATGAAAGGGAAAAGGAAATTCAAGGGGAATTACATAAATATGCTGATGGACTAAGGAGTCAAGTAACCAATGAAAAGCTCACATTGAATGAATTAGTGATAACAAATGATAAACAACTCAAAACATTGGAAAATAGACTGCAATCAAAATGTCATGAACTGGAAACAGTGATTGAATCCAAGCAGGGAGAAGCTATTGTTTCTACTGAATTAGAGATAGATGGCAGTTTACCAGATGACTCAGACAAACCATTACCCAACAAACTCATAGATTTTCTTTCTGGAAAATTTGAAACATCAGTAATTGATAATATATTTGGAGTTCTCAAGTCTATCAATGCACCTGCAGAACAATTAAAACATGACTTTAAAGTGATGAAGTCTTATACAACAGACTTGGGTTCTTTTGATCAGTTGTGCATATTAAACCATCATGAAGCATGGGTTCGCAACACTGCAAATCAAATATTGTTAAAAATTTGTCTTGACAAGCAAATTAGTAACAATAAAATTAGTTTAACTGGTACTATGGTTTTTGATATGTCCAGAGTATCAAACAATCAAATTTTGCTTTCATCATTTAAAACAGGTGAGGTCAAAATTCTGACAGAATCAGGTGTAATTAAACCGTTGTTCTCCTTGGCACCATTACTAACACGTGGAATTTATATTACCAGAAACAATGATATCATAGTAGGCGTAAGAGATAGTAGTGACTCTTTTGATGGAACTAAATTCAACAGCAAGATTTTACTTCTTCAAATGGATGGAACTAAAAAAAACTGTATCGAATATGACAAACATGGAAAGAGGTTATTCACTATACCTGGAAGAATCACAACAAATGTTAACAATGACATGGTGGTTATTGATCATATATCTGGAAGTAGTTCAAGGGTGATGGTATTGGGTCAGGGAGGGGATCTAAAGTGGATATATCAGGGGAATACCAAGATCATTAAAACTGACAAAGTGTTTCGTGCAATGGGTTTAATGACAACAACTACTGGAAATATAATAGTGACTGATCCTAACTGTGATGCATTACACGTCTTATCAATGTCAGGAGAGCTTCTATCCTACAGGACAATGACAGAGCAAGGGGTTATATGTCCAATTTCTCTTGATATTGACAGCAATATGCAACTGTGGGTTGGATGTAATACAATTAAAGGAAAATCAGATGCTAAAATACACATCCTAAAAATGATTTAGGAACATCATTGCATTAGATTATTTGTAATATCATAAGTAAATAATTTGTGTTTCAAAAAATAAGAAGTAATGTATCTACTGATTCTGTATATTCTTAATAAAACTTGTGCTCATCGGTTTGTGCTTTTAATTCTTCAGTGTTTATGCTGACAGTATAAAAATACAGAGATGTGGTAAGATTGACAATTAGACAACTATATATCCACCTGAGATAAAATGTCTTGAATATAAGCAACTATAGGTCACTTTATGGCTTTCAAACTCCTTATCATATACTAAACTATAAAAGTTCCCAATTGTACAAAATGTAATACATTTCAAAGGAGAAAAATAACTGACTAATCTGTTATGACAAAATATGACACACAGCAACTAACCCCAACTTAAGAATTACAGGCTACTGACTTGGAACAGGCACTTCAAAATGTGGCAGGGGTAAAAATATTCATCTTCCCTAACCCAGGACAGTGGTATACAAAGAACAAATTGAAATATGCAGCTGTGCTGAGAGCTCATGATATCCCCTTATTGTAAATATTGAAATTGTTGCATGAATAAATAAACAATATATCATATGTATATTGTCAGAAATTATAACATTTATTTGTACAAGCTTAAGAAACAGGACGAAAATTGAGGCTTGACAAACTTTTCTCCTGTTCCATAGCAAGTACAACTACATTTTGAATTTCCAACAATGTACATATATTGTTTTCATCCTGTAATTTACACCTGAACCATGAGTATTAGTTGTTTTGATCCAAATCATTGCCAGTAAATTTTCAAAGAAATGAACATAGTTGGAATATGGATAGCAAAGAGAATTCCAAAATGTATTTATACTGCACTTGTTCTATTTGAGCAGTCAAAATGCATAGATTGTATATTTCTATGTCATATACAGTCACTGACCCGATATCAGTTTTCCTCATGAATATTTAAATAGAAAATTCTGAAACAATATTTAATTATTCATACGACCTCTTCAACCTGTTTTTGTTTCCAATGCATACAACGATTCCGGGTTTCGACTCAACCTTGTTTCTTTTGCAATTATTGGAAAAACATATATCATTTAATAATATTTTTTGTTTGCAACCTATAAATCATTATGTTTCATGCTTATAGTTAATATTTAAGTCCATACTCAAACGATTTCATTCACCATCGAGTGTGAGTTCCAACAAGTAAATATGTACATTTCATTGTGTTGTATATTTCTCCGCGAGCATGATATGAGGCCTTTTTAAAGGGGATTTTCCCTAATATTTTAAATCAAATAAATAACCTTAACGCATTAAACAACAAATGAAAATGTTGTTTTAGATTGCAGTATAAAGAAAATATTAGTGCATTGACTTGACATATCAAAGATATAAGGATTCAGCCCGAAACAGGGAAATAGCTCGACCCAGCCTTGCATTTCTTCGTTTCTAAGCCTCATCCTTATATCGTTGATATGTCAAGTCAATGCACTATTATTGTCTATATATATCCATATTAGTGCTTGTTCTACATGGAAGCAGTTAACAGGAGACTTTATTTGTACATGTTTTATGAGAATTGCCAAACCCAGTGGGAAATACTGGGAAAACCTGGGTTTTACCGGGTAACACTGGATAATGTCAAATACTGGTCTGAATCTTTAAGAGAAGTCAGTGCTCAATTAAAAATAAAATACATATGAAAAAGCATAGTTCCAATGTAATTCCCACGTTGCACATATTTTATCTGTCCAAAAAAATTAACTACAAATATTTCATTTTTTTAAAACTTATTATAATTATCTTACGTGATGTGACCTTTGATATGAATTTGATAAAAATTTAACAAACATCATACATGTGAGAGCCCTTGCAAATTTCTATAAAACAATTTTTTTACAATCATTGATCAGCGCTGATTTTCAAAATTGCATGTGACATTGTTGATATAAACCTACCATACAAGTTTCATAAAAATCCAGCAAGAATTGTATCTATGAGAGGCCTAACGATGCAATTTTCCATTTAATTAATGTTTCCAAGCAGCATAACTCTATCAAAAATAGGTCATCAGCACTGATTTTTGAATTTGTCGAAGACATTGCTGATAAACACCTTTCATATAAGCAAAACTTGTACACATGTGAGCCCTATAAATGCAATTTTCCATATAGTTAATATTTCTAGGAGCCATAACTCTGACGAATATGTGCATTCATTGGAGTAATGGTAGCCTTTTCCTCATTGCCCTGCCCAAATTGTAAACTTAGATAGGCATGATGGCTCATTTTGTAATACATTTTTTTTACAATTAAGCACACGCCCAAATGCCTTTTGTTTGCAGCTTCATGAGGTAAAGTACCAATTTTTAACACAACAACAACAACAAATTTCATTTGTCAATCAAAATGCCCTGAGTAGCAGAATGATTTCAGTTTAAATCAAAGTTTACAATAATTGTCATGATGGGTTTTTAATTATTGAAAAATTACAATACACTAATACTATATAGTCAAAGGGAGACAACAAACAGTGATACTATTATTTTTAAACAATTAAAAAAAAAAAGTCCTAAACTCACTTGCTGGCTGTTCAACCTGTCTGGTAGTTTCACAGGATCTGTAACCATAGTAACATCTTCTGGCATACATAAACATGGAAATGCAAACCAATAATAATAAATATACTTCTTCAGATCCTGAAAAAGAAACAAAACTACAAGAAGCTGCAAATTTTTAATTTTAACTGATTTAAACTGCATCAATAGCAAAGAAAACATGATTTAAAATAAACAGGAATCAGTATACATGTAGCTCTTATCAGATAGCAGTGCTTGTCTTGCTATCAAAATTTAAAAAAAATGATTTGAAAGATCCTCAATCCTTATCCTTATTTAATGAGAATAGCTACTTCGCAAGAACAATTTGGTACTCTATGACCAATAATATTACGATAAGGAAATGTTTTATGATTACAAATGAGACAACTTACATGTATCACCAACCACCACTAATAATAGAAAATAAGAAGACAAGAACAGAGCTACTAGTATCAGATAAATCTGTTTTTCTAATTGGCTGAGTAGATTCCATTTTATAAGATATCGTCGACATATTTGCTTATATATCTTTTTAGCTTTTAACTTTATGAATCTCAAATATACTTACTGCAAATGCTAATAACAGATATCTGGATAAAAGTGATGGATCTTTCTCTATTTTCTTGCTCACAATATCTTCCCAGACCTACAAGTAAATTTCATCTTAACTGTAAAATACGACTATGCTTGAAATATATTCTAAAGATTAATTGATTGATTGCCTAACTTTCATCAGTAATTATTACATGTAAATTTAAACTATTTTTTAAAAATGTGATATAAAGATATATGACTTTGCAGTTTGTACTAAACCAAATACATTCAAATCTAAACGGACAAGTATTAATCCTTATATTGGTCACAAGTTTTATTGGAGAAGCAATAAATAACAAGTCTAAAGTCTATGAGTTGAACTGACATTGAACTGAACCTACAATCTCCTCCACAAAAAGCCACAGGTGCTTGAGGACAGAATCCTGTATGAGCCCCATATAGTCCCTCCCCCTTATTATCATAAATCTCAGATTTTTCGATATATATCATTATTTGTACCGCTCTATAGTCGAGATTCACATTGATAGTAAACATGCATATTTAGAGTAAATTATGGTATATTAGTATATATATGGTATAAATAAATTATATATATCGAAAAAATCTGAGATTTATGATAATAAGGGGGAGGGACTATATGGGGCTCATACAGGATCCTGTCCTCAAGCACCTGTGCAAAAAGCCAGCACAAAAATATTGTTTTGTAGCATTAAAATCTATTATATCGTATTTTATAATACATTTTGTACTAGATGCTGTTATGGTACGTAACAAAATATTATCCTCTTTTATTGATTATTTTATTAGTTCCTTTGGTCATATATATTCTGTTTCTGTTTAAGACGAGCATTAGTTTCTAGTGTATGGAACTTGTTGCTATTTTTTTGGTGTAAAAACCAGAACGATTTAGGTGACTAGAGTTAAAAGTATGGAATTAAGTGCAATGCTAAAAATAACAAAAGCAATTGCCATAACATATTATGGTATTTTTAAAAGTGAACTACTATATATCTGAACTAAAAGTAAACAGGAAAAAAACTTAACCAACCTTTTTTCCAACATTTTCTAGTAATTCTTTGTGATCACATTCTTTGAATTTGTCTATTGTGTTCATATTATGGAGGACACCATGTGATCTGAAACATCTTGATGGAACTTGTGGTACCCTTTAGAATATAAGAGAAAGTTTCATCTTGGAGAAACTAGGTGCTCTAAAAATCATCATTAAAGGACAATCACTTATATTTGAAGTGAACTTAAAGTGCCACTTACAGCTTCTCTATATCTCAGGGTTCGATCGATCTCATTAAGGATTTTTGAAGGCAAGTACCAGTGGCGGATCCAGGAATTTTCATAAGTGGGGGCCCACTGACTGACCTAAGAGGGGGCCACTTCAGTCACGCTTCAGTGATTCCCTATATAATTAACCAAATTTTTTCCCAAAAAGGGGGGGCCCGCCCCCCCCCTAAATCCGCCTCTGAGTACAGAGACTCATCTTTTTTGGCCATGTGAGTCTTACAGTAAGAAGAAGACATTTTATTGCTAGTTATAAATTATCATTTTAGCCTCCATGACATATCATGTTTATAGATAAAGGAAATGACATTAAATTCAGATTATTTTTAAACTTTCGCAATGAAATGATGTTTGTGTTCAGTTTATTCAAAATATTTCAATCTTGATGCATCTTTCGACTCAAACATATTTTCATGCGTCCAGAGGTGAAGACTCATATTCTTGTCTTAGTTAGAACCTGACTATCATAAATTCAATGCAAACTACATGTATGATTATAAAAAAATGTTTAACTGTAAGCAGTGAGATGCTATGTTATGAAAAACACACCTCAGTGAGATTTTGTGTTATGAAAAATGTAACATTTAATTTCATAAGATCTAGCATAAAATAAAACTTCATACCAAATATCAAATGAATCTTCATTTATTGTTCCTCTTAAATTGACATATATGTAAACACTAATTCTGTGATTGCAGCATATTTATTTTTTATTACTGAACAGCATAGAATTGTAACAATTCAATTCATCCTAAAAGCTCCAACCATTTTGATTCAGATATTTCTTTAGATTTTAACAATGAAATTACATGAAATATAGAGGACAGATAATAAGTGATACAGTAAGAGAAGGCTCAGTTGTATATGACAATAGATTCAAATGTACATGGTAGCTTACTTATCAAATGCTGAATATTCTACATTTAATCTGCATGGCAAACCAGCTGGATCACCTGAAAAATAGTGAACACAGCTTACAATTAATATCTTTACATCTTATAACATAATGTTCAGTTTTCATTGCTTCTGCATTTGAATATACATGTATGTCTGTTTGTTTGGTAGTGTATAGTATTACATTCAGCAATCTTGACTATACGATGTTTGGCAGCCAGTTTTTATTAGTAGAGGCCTAGAAAGTTGGAATACATGGAAACATCAACCTTGTATAGGATAACTGGTCATCCTTATCAGTTAAGATCTGAGTCAAAATTCCTCACCAGAGGAAGGATTTTAACTCACTACTCAGGCCCGTAGCCAGGAATTTCCAGGGGGGAGGGGGGGGTATTTTGACCTACAAACTTGACTTTAACAGTCACAAATTCAAACAGAACGGTGACTTTAACAGTGCTTATTTGTTTTCAAGGGGGGTGTCCGAACTTCCCTGGCTATGGGTATGCTACCTCAGTGATGACGGCGACAAGCTACTTATTTTAGATGAAAACATACATGACATTGTAAAAAACATTAAATTTATATTTCCAGCTTCTTGAGATTTGAGGTGACTGGGATAATTTGTTATGCATATTCTTTAAATATTAAAAGTTCTCAGTGCTATTGATTTTAACATGTTGAGACCATTGTATACTTATTGACTGGGTATAAGTGGAATAGTAAGTCACTTAGTGTATTGTTCCCATGAGCAACTATTGTCCTGAGTTGTAGCCAAGGACAATAGTTGTATCTTAGAGACAATAAACTTACTATTCTGCGAATATCCAGTCAGTAAGTGTTTTATTATATCAAAAAAGACAACAGACAATAAATGGCTGTGATAAATCAACTATCATAATATTAAAAAGAATAAACCAAAACATGTTTACTTCATAGATATGTTCAAATGCTACGGCTACACTGGGGTCAACCCTATACTAGATAATAATTAAAAAGATTACAGCTTGAATAAAAAAGAAATGAATGTTCGTAGACGATTCAGATGAATTTAACTTTATTTTGAAAATGAGTATCACAAACACTACTTCGCGGATCTGTCATGCGCTGACATGCTGAAGAGAAAAATCAAGAGAATTAATAGGTAAAACATGACGTCGTTACTCCCACATTATTTTCAAAATCCTCCAATCACGTAGCTGCATTTAAAATTCCGGGAAATATAATGATGCTTGCGGTCAAATAGTTTCACCCCGGTCTTATAGTTCGAAATTTTTTACCAGTCCAAGACAACAGACAAGAAATGGCTGTGATAGATCAGCTATCATAATAGAAAAAGCAGAAACCCAACCATATAAACGTTTACTTCATGAATATTCTGAAATGCTAAGGCTACATTTTGTACTGACAATAAACCTATATACAATAGGTAAAATGCGACGTCGTTACTCCCTTGTTATTTAAAAATCCTCCAATCCTGTAGTTGCATTGAAATTTCCGTGAAATATGATGATGCTTGCAGTTGAATGGTTTCACCCAGTTTTGACCGGTCCCATAGTTCAAAGCTTGTAATTTGAAAAATAGTGAAAAAATTGTGTACTCTTCTTCTTCCGGTAAGCGGCCACCGTCAACTGATTGACTATTCTGCCACATCTAGGAGTGAGCGCATACATAATTTTGAAATTTAATAAAACAAAAAGAATGGGTGCAATTTAATATATATACAGGTGCAATTAAAAACATGTCATTTAAATCTAATGACGAAGTTGAGTCTTGAAAGATTCAGGACTCTGGACGAAGACAGTAGAGTTGGGTAAGGTGTTCCACTCTCTGATCGTTCTTGGATAGAACGACTCCTTCCGTACCGTTGTTTTACATGATGGTATTCTTAGTGCCTTTTCGTTGTTATTTCTGGAAGGGCGTTCATTCAATATAAGCTTACTGGATGTATCGACTTTGACAAAGTTGTTTTGAAGCTTATACATCATTATTAAGCGGCTATGTTTCCTTCGTTCTTGTAAGGTGGGCCATTCAAGAGGATCAAGCATACTACTAACAGATTAGGTGTTGTGATATATGTTAGTAACATACCTTGCTGCCTGTCTTTGCACCATGTCCAATCTGTGGATGTCGTTTTGTTGGTATGGGTCCCATACTGCACTAGCATATTCTAAAGTAGGCCTGACAAGGAACATATATGCTTTTTCTTTAATTTACTTGTTTGCGATGTTAACATTCCTTTTTAAGAAGCTAATGGTGTTGTTAGCTTTGGAGCAGATGGAGCTTATATGTTTCCCCCATTTAAGGTCTGATGAAATAGTGCATCCCAGGTATTTAGCTGATGTTACATGTTCGAGGTTATGGCCATGAAGTGTGTAATTTGTTGGAGTTTGCTTCTTGGAGATGGTGAGTACATTACATTTGTCTGGATGGAACTTCATAAGCCATGTTGTTTCCCATACAGCCAGTTGGTCAAGGTCCTTTTGTAAGTTTGCGGCATCTGCATTGGATGAGATTGTGAGATAAGCAATAGTGTCACCAGCAAACAGTCATACAGTTGATTGGATCCCCTGGGGCATGTCGTTTATATAAAACAAAAATAGGCTAGGTCCCAGGACGGATCCTTGTGGTACAACATACTCTACAGGTATGGAGGTAGATGTTTCACCCTCTACAACTACTGACTGTATTCTATCACTGAGGAAGTTGTCTATCCACTGATTTGTTTTACCGGTTATCCCATAATGCTTCAGTTTGTGAATGAGAAGGCTATGACTAACCTTATCAAATGCCTTGGAGAAGTCCATTATGAGACAATCTGTTTGTTTCCCCAGATCTAAGTTTCTAGTTACATCATCGATAAATTCAATCAATTGTGATTCGCATGATAATCCCCTTTGGAACCCATGTTGAAGTGGATACATGATGTTGTGTGTATCTGCATGAGACATGATGTGGCTAGTAACTAAGTTACTATGTGCTCCATTAGTTTACATGCAATGCAAGTGAGAGAGACTGGCCTATAATTTATTGGATCGTATTTCTTCCCTTTCTTGTACACTGGGCAGACGTTTGCAGATTTCCAAATACTAAGTACTTCGCTTGTCTGATATGAGCAGCAGAATATTATTGTCAGGATTGGTGCTATCTGTTCTGCAAGTTCCTTTAAGACTCTTGGTGTTATATTGTCTGGCCCGGCTGCCTTATTTGGGTTAAGGTTATTAAGAAGTTTGTACACACCATTTTCTGTTATATTGATGTCTAAGATTTGTTCCAACTTTCCAGGCATGTTACACTGTTCTTTGAATTCTTTTTCAGTTATGGTGGTTTTGTCTGAAAAGGCTTTCTGGAATTGGCCATTGAGTATGTCTGCTTTATCTGTTGGCTCTGAATGTAAAGTTCCATTTATTGCAAAACCTTTCATAGTTTTCCATAGATTTACCTGCAAGTTACTTGCCCGTTTAAACTTTTGTAAGTTCTATTGTCCTATTGAACAAATACAACAGGTAAAGTTCTCTGTATAGTTTATTTGATGGGACCTTTAAATTTCTTGCAAGAGAAATCTATCACTCAATTTTCGGCTCTCCCTTGACACCATTCGCGAGTATGGTCTTAAGGAAACGATGATAGTCCGTCGGAAGGGAACGATAAATGGCTGACCCCTGTTAAGAGAGAGTCATATCTCTTGCACGTTAAAGACACCCTTGTAGATTTCGAAAAAGAGTAGGCTTATGCCGCTACAAGGCTGCACTCGCACCCGCAAAGTGGAAAAGGATTTATATAACTTGCAAGACTTGTTTCCCAATCCACTAAAAAAATAAAAAATAAATATGTTTAGACTAAATCTATCACTCATTGGTTAATTTACCTGAGTAAAAAAAAATCTTCCAAATAAATGAAAATACACTTGTAATTGTTCAATATACCCTGGTTGTTGTTTTTTATTCTTCATTCAAAACTGAGTTTTTTTTTATATTCATGAAAGTATGTCAATAGTGTATTTATTAGGACAGAAATCAATGTTACAGTAATAGATGCCCAAGGTGTATGAATGTGTGTTTTTTGTTTATTTTTTCAAATTCTGTAAACCAACTTATCTTCACAAATAGTTATTCATCTTGACTTATTCCTTTTACGTTGTTTTCTTAGCTATGTCTTTGATTAGATTAATAATTTTCTTGCTCTTATAATAATAAGACACAACACCACAAAATTGCTTGCAAAAATTAGTTGGTTTTCATGTTTGCATCTTTTTTTCTATCTGTCATGTCTGTATTTCTTTCAGCTGGATTGCAATAAATAAATAGGGGTAAACGCAGTGTAAAATTAAGAATCATTTATTAATAAGTGATTCCGAATCTTCAAACACTTTATGGAAGTTTTGCCATTGTAATAATGGATTTTACATTTCTATGAAGTTATTCATACCTGCCAACTTTTGAAAATGGCCATGGGGGTTTTTGTGCGCGGCACCATTTTTTAGGGTAGAATTTTTTGCGCCATTTTTTCGTGTGATGATTTCGCTCCTTAGAAAAGGCTGACATGTTTCTTTTTTAGGGGGTGACAGTTGAAGATACTGTAAAAACCATCTTTTTTTAATTGTTTGATTGTTGTATTCTTTTTGTTGAGATAAACACCAGTAAGATGACTTTAAGTTTGTCTAATACATTGTCAAGAAATAAAAAAAAAGTAATAGTTTAATAATTTAATAACAAAAAAACAACAATATATTATATAGATCAAGTTATAATGTCAAACAGTCAAACACAAAAGCTACAATGTAATGATTATTAAAGGTTCATGCACACATACAGCACTAGTTAAAAGTGTTCAAGAGTTTATAAAGTTCATACAGTTAAAAATGTTCAAAGCAACTATTTTATAATTAAGCACTACAGTTCAATATCACATGTATTTTTTAAGCACAGTCTTTGTTGTAAGATGAGCAGGCCTGCTTAGCTGTCTTGAGCTGTTCCTTTGTTGGCTGGAATGAATAGCACTTACTGTTTGTGTTCAGCTTTACAGTCAGAAGGGCACATAATGTGGAATTGTCTAATGATGATCTGGTATCAGTGTGAATCTTCTTAAGCATGGAAAATGTACGTTCACAATCAGCATTTGAATTTGGAATTGTGCACACTGCTGATACAATCTTGGATAGGAGAGGAAACCTTGGTGTTCCAGTAATTCTGTTGGTCATCTGGGACACCTGTCCCCAGTACTGGTCTACTCTGGTTGAATCTGGTGTATAGGTTGGCAGTTCTGATGATGGTGTGACCTGATAGGCTGTAAACTCTTCTTCTAGTTGTTGAAGTAGGTGCTCAGGAACAACTGATGGGAACCTTCTAGCTACAACTGTTACAGATGATGAAGGGAGGTCACCTCTGGTTGATGGGTTTAGAAAGGCTAAGCCACAAACAACTGGGTCCTTGAAAGGGAACTTTGCCAACATCTTGGCCACAACTACATTGTAGAAGCTTCTGACAGACCTAATAACAAAAAGATAATAATTAGTTTTTTATACAAATTTATTTTAAATAAAATGTACAAGTGATTTTCTCATTGTTGAAGGATGTACTGTGTTGAATGGTCTCTTGTTGAGAGTTGTCTCATTGGCAATTAAGCACTTATTGTTTTTTTTATCATACTTTATTTGAAATAAAATTAGCTATTAATTTTCTCATTGTTGTAGGATGGAACTGTTATCTAGATAATTTCTGTGTTATATGGTTTTTGTTGAATGTTTTCTCATTGGCAATCATACCACATATTCTTATATTTACAATGTTTCAAATATCATTAACTTACTTGAAGAATTTGGCAAGGACTGATGGGCTAATGTCATCTGTGTGGTCTGCCATGTAGGTACGGGTATAGAGGCCAACTGCTAGGATGTTGTCTTGAAGTTGGTTGGCTGTGTCACTATAGGGTACTGTTGTCAAGTCTTGGTGTGACTGGATGACTCTGGCTTTTACAAACTTGCCAAGGAAAGTACGTAGGAGGACTGTCATCTCCTGGCTCAAGAAACCAATACGTGACTCATCAGCCTAAAAAAGTTAACAAGATTATTAATACTGAAAGCAATCAACATGAAAATGCATATATATAACTGACTTTAAAAAAGAGAATAAATCTATCATAAAAGTCTTTTTTAATATTCTGATAAAAAATATGTCTAATTGGCAATCATATCACATCTCCATCTCCTTTTTTTAATAAATGTTTTATGTACATGAACCTAATTATATTCTATTAAAATGTTATATAAAAAAAGTAACTTACTTGAAACATGGTGTTAAAGTGGTTCAGTGGTTCCAGTATGAAGCTTAGGAAGTGGTAGTACAGGTGCATCTCATGGTCACTGAGGTAGTTGGCACAACGCTTTATACGGCCTGGCTTCTCCACCTCGTCATGTGAGTTAAAGTAGGAAGTAAGGGCTGACCAGTGGTGTAGAAGACGCCCAACACACTTTTCTAAACTAAGCCATCTGGTGCTGCTGTGCTTGATGATCTTGCTAGGTTCTGTGTCTGTAAATTCCAAAAACTCTTTATACTTTTCTTTTCTGTTGGAACTGAAATAATAATACTTATTATAATCATATTGTAAATTAAAAACATTTCAGGAAAAAATATGACAGTCTCCATATCAAATATATAACATGTATAATGTTGATCCTATAGATATCATTTTTGTTGGATTGCTGTTTCATAGATATATGAATTATAATTTTTTATAATTAACAAATGTTGGTCCTATAGATATCATTTTTTGTTGGATTGCTGTCTTATTGATATATACCCTTTTTTTATAAACAATGTTATCTTAATGTTATAATACCTGTGAAAGAAGTGGAAGTAAACTTCCACTAGGAGGTCTTCTACTGGCAGAGCAAGGGCCTTCACACCAGCAACAGTACAAAGGTTGGCAAGATGACACACACATCCAAAGTCAAACACAGCTGGACACTTCTCTTTGATGCGGGTTACTACTGAGTTGTGTCTACCAGTCATGACACTACAGTTGTCAGACACAAAAGAAACCAAGTTCTCCCAGGGTATATTGTTGTCACTGAAAAAAAAGAAGAGATATTATATTTTTTTAAACTACAATGACAGTTAACATAAACTTGTTATAAACAAAATACAATTTTAGATTTCTATGTCCTTTGGTCTCTGGTACTGAATTGTCTCATTGGCAATTATGCCACATCTTCTCATCTTTATTTTTTTTTTTGATAATATTCATGAATGTTGAAGTTAAAAATTAAGGTCAATTGTTAAAAAAAAAACACTTACACAAATACTTCCTGAAGATGGTCAAAGATGTTAGATGCTTTTCCTATGTTACATATTGGCATGGCAAGGAACTTGGTTGTTGCTTAGTCAGTGAAGTAGCAAACTAGAATGGCAAGAGACTTGTCACAGTTACGGTCGTTGCTCTCATCAATGGCCATGGAAAATGGTTTGGTCTGCAGGTCTCTGACAACCTCTTGATGAAGAGTAGGTGCAAGCGACTTCTTGATGATCTGAGTAGTCTTTGTACGGCTGCATGCAAACTTTAAGGCTATCTTGCTATCTGTAAACATGGCTTTACACACCTTTGTGAAGCAATCTGCTAGTAGAAAGGAGATGTTGTGCTGTGCTATGAAGTTGGACCATATCACCTCAGCTTTGATAGTACCTGAAAAATTAAAACATAATTAAAATATAATCTCTATCATTTGATGAATACAAGCCTCTTAATTTACCTAATAAACATCACTAGTTATCAATCAAGTCATTAATAAAGGTGTTAAGTATTTTACTTTTATGACTTAATCAGATAAACTAAGAAAACAATTTGATAACATATTTAATTTAATTATCAATAATCATGCAATTAATTAAGAAATAGTTCAAAATCTAAAGAGGTTTAACTTACATGAATAACAGTTAAATTAATTGAATATTTACTCAATTTCAATAATTAATTTTAATTTAAAAAAAAAATAAAATCTAAGTATTAAACATGTATTACAGTATAAATAATTATCACAAACAAAATTCTTAATCATTATATTATACCAAATATTTAATAAATTATTTCAATTGAATCCAGACCAAATGACAATTTACTTGTAATGCAAAAATAAAACATAATTTGTCTCATTGGCAATCATACCACATCTTCTTTTTTATATTGAGGGGAGAGAAAACTAAAAACACTTCATTTGTTTCTTTTTAGCCTCTATAAAAAAAGTTCATGGTCTTAATATATTTTTAATTTCTTACCTTCATCTTGTGGTCCAACGAAAAAGTGTGTGACAGGCTTGGTGATGTTCTGTGCATTGAAGGACTTCTGGTGAATTGCAGTACCAGCATGTTTGGAGACATCGTTAAGGCCACCGTGGTCAACTTTGAAGTCTCTGTTGCAAACTTTACAAAAGGCATGTGACAATCCTAACGTTGATTTGGACAACCAGCCCCTGTACTTGACATCATTCTCCCACTTCTCTAAGTATTTGCTCGAAGCAACAACTTATTGTGTACAGATTGATAATTTAGTCTTAGATGCATGATTATTTTTATTAGTTGTTAGAGCCTTTGAACTGGCTGTCAGTTAACTGCAAGTACTCTCAGATCTGTTCTTAGTGTCTTCTTGTGGTGTGGGTGTACAAGTACCAGGCCACTTTTCAACTGATTTTAATAGTTTGTTCTTATGTTGTACTGTTATACCACTATCACAGGTTAGGGGATCCTGCTAACATGTTTAACCCCACCACATTATCTATGTATGTGTCTGTCCTAAGTAAGGAGCCTGTAATTCAGTGGTTGTTGTTTTATTATGTGTTACATTTTTGTTCTTGGTTCATTTTTTTATATAAATGAGGCCAGTTGTTTTATCGTTTGAATTAATTTACATTGTCATATCGAGGTCTTTTTTAGCAGACTATGCAATATGGGCTTTACTCATTGTTGAAGACTGTATGGTTACTTATAATGGTTAATTTCTGTGTCATTTTGGTCTCTTATGGTGGGTTGCCTCATTGGCAATCACACCACATCTTCTTTTTTTATATTATTAATAGTGGAAGCAGTTTAGCAATAATTCAGCAGAGTAATGTGGGGTTTTTCCCTAGTTTTGTTGCATTGGATATTGTCATATGCTTACTTTTACCTCTTATTTATAGTTAAATCAAAGAAAATATATGAATATAAAACCAATATAGCAAACAAATTTATTAACTTTATAATAACTTTTTATTTGTCACTTAGAGTGTTGAATGCATGTCACTTAGCAAAGTCTACTGCGATATATATCAAACTTTTTACTTTATCACTTAAACTTCCTTAATATTTTCCACTGAAATTTTCATCAGAATCACTGAAGTGTTTCAAGTTACTAAAATCCACAGGTATTTATGAATTATTTAAGTATATCCACAAAGTGCAAATTAGCATTATATAATTCTTACAAACTAATGAATATGTCTTCGTTTGTTGACAGCTATTAAGCACTATTTTCACAAAATGACTTAGAGTTATCTCCACTTAGAATTATCACGAAAATTTTTACATCAAACTTCTGTTGAATTAAAGTCAAACTTTGTATAAAACAAATAAAAGTTACATAGGTGGTGATCCTTTAGGTAGTGGTGGATTGGTTGGTGGTGGTGAAGTTGGCATTGGAGGTTGTTGTTGAGGCTGTAGAGGCTGTTGGGGATACTGATATTGATAATAAGGATTGTAGTAGCCCATTTGAGGATATCCGTATGGCATAAATGGTGACATATAATTTGGTTGATACAAACTAGATTGTGCAGACATTGCTTGATCAGATGAAACTGGACGGGTTATGGTACAAGTGGTAACTGGAATTTCTATATCAGTTGTTTTTTTCTTAGGACTTTCACATCTGGATTTAGCAGATGCATGTGTGGCATTACTGTTATCATCAAAAATGTTATATGACGACCTTCTTTTGAGTGTGCTGACAATTCCAAGTGCTTTAGGAAGTTCCACATTATCCTCTTTTGGGTCATGTTGTGGGATTTTACAGTTGTAAAATTCTTTGTGTGTTATTAAATCTCTCATCAATAAGTTTGTGCACAGGGAATACTTCATTGGATTGATGGCTTTCAACCTAAGTTTCATTAGGTGCATAAACGATGACTGAGACCTCTCTGCAAATATATCCATTTGCTCTTTTTCATTTTTGACCTCTGTTATGTCACGATTTAATTCTTTGATTTCTTTTTCCATCTCTTTTTTCATTCTGCTGACCTCTGGTTTGTGTTTGTCTCTTCTTCCACAATACTCCCATGAGGTAAATGATTCCTTCATACAATGGGATCTGTCCTTATTTCCATCTGACTTATGGCCGCGAACATGACAAATTGAACAGGTCTGGGTTTTATAAGGCCCTTCAGGCTCAGGTAAGGGGATGAATTTTTCAATTTCTTTCTGAGCTGCAACAGCTTTCCCCAACTTGTCATTTAAATCTTTCAGTTTATCGACCTGTTTTCCTTGAATCTTTGATAGACTTCCTTTCTCCTCTGCATGGTTCTTTGTAATTATCATAGGGTTTTGTGCTGGTAGCAGTTTTCAAATTTTTAACTGCAGCTTCAATCTTTCTCCTATGACCTAGGGGCATACTATCATGTGGGAACATGGTTAACAGGTCTTCTTTGGTCTCCATTGTGCAGATAGTTTCAACATCTGTAAATCCATGATCATTAAATGTGGCAGAGTACTTCTTATAATCAGGACCAAGTTGTAAGAAAAAGTCTTCAGACGTCATTTCGAAACTCATTATTGCCAAAAATGGCTCTTAAATTTCCAAGAGAACAAATTTACTAATGCCAATATTTTGTTTAGACTTGGTATATTAAAAATAAACTGGAAGAATCAAATGTAAGATGGGGGTGTTTTCATAGCATGTGTATGTATAGATTCTTATGAAAGTAAATGATTTTTACCTACATTTGTATCTTCACCTGTAAAATGGAACAAACTTTAGAACAGGTTGACAATACCATCATCTTCTTCTACTAAACACAAACAGTTAAAATTCGTGCTACTTGCTCTCTTCTAGTTTGGTTTGGAAGTGTGTCCATAATTTGTTTACTCCTGCCTTTTGCTCATTCATTAGGGTGATATCTTGGTGTAATTTATTAAGATCTAGTTTCATATTCTCCCAATTTGCTTTTCTATATAACGGTATAATCCTTGGTTTTTGAAAAGATTTCCTGGGGTTGAGATTAACTTCTGTGAAGACGATTTCATGGTCGGAAAGCCCAGGTAGGGTTTCAACTCTCATGAAGCTTTCTGGATGATTTGTTACGACAAGATCAAAAGTATTGAGTCCTCTGGTTGGTTTCGTCACAAGTTGTGCCATCCCATTATCATCCAATATATCAGTAAATTTTTCATGATTTGTTACACATTGGGTGTGCATCTTGATCTCTTTGGTAGTCCAATCCCAGCCTGGTAGGTTGAAATCACCAGCTGATATGATGAATGCATTTCGTATTTTACTGGCTCTTTCGATGCTTATTCCATATTCATTATATCCCTTTTCGTTTGATGTACTTATTTTATATAGAAAATGATGACTGAGGTATAATAAAAAAAGAACTATACATCCATAGTGCATCCACATATAACTTAACTGGTAGTGTTGGAAAAGTAAAGCACATATTAAAGGATATATTTTGTACAAAAAATATATTATTCACAGACACATTTCCCATAATTTTTCACTTACCATTGAAATAAAATCCATTGATGAACTTAGGGGTTTCATCCAAACCATAAACATTTAGTTTATTTTCGGATAATTTGTGCCAGAAACCAGCATCAAGAAAACTACTGAATGGGGCAAACTGAAGTTTCTTGTGTTGACTCGACATTGTATTATAAATAAAAGGAAATAGAAATTCAAGATTTTCCAATTAGGTCTACCATTTTTAATGTCACGTGATTAGTGTACAAAATTGTAAAAACAAGTATTAGAGTCCCGATCGGACGGAGAAAGATTTCCTGGTAAGGTAAGATCACATTATTAGTCTCTGTCTTGGTTAAGTCTGGGAATATGCCACAATATTCTCAATATCGTATACCATAAGTGGCCAACTATGCAGGATCATGTGGTATATTTAGTTTTGCATAATATCTCTATGTATTTTTTTTTTTGGAGACAAACTTTTTTTTTTACTATCAAGTTTATATTGTCGTATCCAATATTTATTATTCTCACAGATTCCTGAGTTTCATGATAAAATATTGTAAAACAAATGAGATATCAACACTTGTCGTCGACTAGTTCAATATAATCAACGCGTACATCGTCGAAAGTGAATACCGTCCGGTCAACTTTTTTTGCAAATTCCTTTTCTTTTTTACTTTAAAGTTTATATTTTCGTGTAATATATTTATAAATCTCACAGATTCCTGAGTTTCATGAACAAATATTGTCAAACAAAAGAGATATTAACATTTGTCGTCGACCAGTTGAATATATATATGATATATATAGCGTATATTGGCGAGTGTGAATACCGTCCGGTCAACTTTTTTTGCTCAAAAATAATTATTTTCCCTCTTTTTATTTTATTTTCATAAAATATAGTTTAATATCTATCAGGTTTACAAATATTAAACAAATCTATCGGATAACAAAAAAGTTATGACTATTTATATGTCGTCCGGTCAACCGTCCTGTCACTATCCGGGCAATCATCCTGTCATTAGTGCAACCTACATATTTATACAGTGTTCTCGAAATCCAACACACAATTTGAATATCAATCATGACCAAGAGAAGATAACTTGTTTTGTTTACGATTTGAAAAATCTGAAAGTATGATATTAAGAGGGGTTTTCTGTTTCTCCTCCCTCACTGTTCTTTTGTTTCTTATTGTTTTAGTAGAGGTTAAGTTCACAAACTTGGACAAGTCAAAATTGCAAGCTGGAAAGACTGAATTTGAATTAATGCAAAGAAAAAGTGAATTTCCAAACTATGGATATTGTTGGAAAGAAACAATAACTGCACTCACTAACGATTGCAAGCAGTTGACAGCTGAAGTCCAAGGAAAACTCGCTCTTGCATATTTGAACTGCTTTTTACAAATGCAAGATCTACCAATATATGAATGTTATGTTACTCAGAAATTATCAGAATGTACACAGAATATGAAGGATTCTGATCGAAGCTCAATGGCAACGTTCTTTACACATACACAGAATATTTGCTATTTTTTAGAAGCCCAGGTTTGGCATGATGAGACCGAGCGAACCATTAAAAGACTTGCAACAAGCTCGGAAGATGTCGCTACACAACTCGAAGAAACAAGTGAACTTCAAAATGAAATGCTTCACCAGCAAAAGGAATCAATGACTAACCAGCAAGAGATTCTGGAAAAATCAGTCAATTTGAGTAACATTATATCAACATCTTCTGATAATATGCATAAAATATTTGATGAATATAAAAATGCAACAAATGAACAGCGTCTCCTTATTGGGGATTTATTTGATAAATTTTCTCACCTTCAGTCAATGATGTTAGGAGAATTCACTGGTTTATATTCAATTCTATACTATGCTGTTATGGTGCTTATGTCATATTTTCTGACATCAACGCCTCGTACTGCTGCAGCAAGGTTTTGGTTATTTGGGGTAGCAACAGTCAACATCTTGTTAGAGAGATTTGCCATATCTTGGCTGATATCAGAAGAAAATCAACTAGCAGGAAGTGGAAGTGATATCGATGTATGTTTAAATTTTGTTATATCATGTCAAATTTTAACATTTTTTTTTCAATATCAGTATAACCTTGTTGAATAAGAAAGAATGGAAGTCAATGTGCTAATATTCTAGAAAAAGACATGATAGAATCCTACATGTATTTCTATTTTTGCAACAACTTCTTTCAGGTTTTGCAACTGAACCAATATTTGTTAGTATCAAATTTATTGATGCCTCCACAGCATATACATTTTGTACATGTTGTATCACATGTTTGAATAAAATTGAAAAAAAAGACAACAACCTCACCATAGAGCAGATACATGTACCAATAGAAGGCCACCAGGCAATGGGTCTTCAATACAGCGAGAAACTCCAGCACCCCCTGTGGAGTCCTTCAGCTGGCCCCTTAACAAAAATGTATACTAATTCAGTGATAATAGACGTCATACTAAACTCAGAATTATACACAAGAAACTAAAATTAAAAATCATACAAGACTAACAAAGGCCAGAGGCTCCTGACTTTGGACAGGCTCAAAAATTCACTGAAGCAATTTGACAACATTTGTGTTTGATGGTTTTCATTGATCATGTTGATCAGCAACATTAGGAAAACAGCACTTAATTTGGATGCATTATTGTCTGCCTTTGCTACTCTATTTATATATCATCACTGTATTCTTTTAGGTAGAAATTAGTCCAGTTTCAAGAAGATGAACATTTTAGTTCTAATTGAAGGGTTTGTTAAAAGTTTATTAATAAAGTATATTGCTAGTTTATACACTAAATAACACCATGTACACCTTAATGAAGACACACAGTATTTGCATAAATATTTTTTTTAATAAATTGCAGGAGGCAGTTTATATGTACCAGAAGCTTTGCAGGAAGATATCCGGTGCAGTGGCTTTACTTATATTGGGAATTTCAGCTTACTGCTACCAAGATTTAAATGTCATCAATAACCAACTCTTATGGGATATCAAGAGAAAAATTGAAAACTTGGAAATCAAAAACACTGGACTAGGTAATTCATGTACATGTATATTTAATTGTGGACGGCGGTACAAATGCACTGAACTAATTGCATGTTGTCATTGTTTTAAATTAGTACCACATGTGTAAATTACTTTTTTTGAAATCTCAAAAATGAGTTTGCACCAAAAAAGGTAAATCTATATTGGTACATGAAAAATCTTTATTGGAACATGAAAAGTTGTAAGAAATGAAAGCAAGCATAAACAATGTTAAGACTTTAGTTAGACTAGCATTAGCAGGAGTCATAAAAAATCTTTGACATACAAGCCAGAAAATCATTAGCTTTTCCTAAAATTTCTTCAAATGTATTTGACTTGTGAGGCTCTTTTTATGAAAATATTGCTTGTCTGTAGACATTTTTTTCTGACCTGGACTGTAGGAATTTAGGTTTATCATGAAAACTGCTTTTCAGGATTTTTTTTAGCGTAAAGTTCTTGTAATTTGGTTTAACTTTAGTATTGTCAGAACTAGAAAGTTAATAAAGAAAAAATGAATATCAAAGACACAATGCAAAACACCGAAGATAGCTACCTTTTATAAGATATCCTTTTTGCAAATGCAGATGTTTTCAAAATACTTTATACTCATAATTATCTTAAAACAGGCAATCAGAACAAAGAAATTGTGAGTGCTTTGAATGCAGATAGCAGAAGTGACACTATCTCATGTACATTACAAGGATATAACAGTAATACAGATAGACCCAGTACATTAACAGCAGCTGCTGATAGTAAGTTAAGGATAACCATCTACATACATATCATTGCATATTGTGAATGTAAATATTTTTAACTATTTTGACATACATTTGTATGTCACTGAATTTGTTTTCCTAGAGATTTATTTATTTTTAGTTATGACTATAACTGTCATAAAAAGAACCTGTTGAATTGATTACAGGTTTAAGTAAACTTATTATTCTTTCCAATGGTGTACTGTGGATTCATTATTATTCATTGGCTACCAATATTCGTGGGTTTTGTGGGTACAGGGAAACCACAAATTTTAATGTTCAAGGAATTGTAAATTTTCTATAGGCTTTGTATGCAGATATTGACAAAACCATGAAATTAAATGTCCACAAAAATGTAAGTTTTCCTCAAGCCACGGAAATTAATATCCACGAAAATAAATGAATCCATAGTATTATACATTAAAATTACACTTCAAGTACTATAAAAGTGGCAAAATAAACCATTGTGTGATGTCATATTTGACTTTGGGGGCTTTGTGGCTGAGAGAAATAAGTAGTTCAAGTATATAATAAGGCTGTCAACACTAAGGATATGAGTTCAAACCCAGCTTGTGGCAGGTGCGTTAGACTCCAATTTTAATTTCTGCCAAAATTTATGGTTTTCTTCAGTCACTACCGTTTAAATCCCTTCATCAATAAAAACTGACTGTCACAAAAATATAATAGTTCTGAAAAAGGTCTAGAACACCCTCAAAAATAATAAAATTACAGATAATCATATTTAATTTCAGTTAGAGAACTGAAAACCAATAACTAATACATGAAGTCTTAAGACTGAGCTTGTCCATGTTGTCAGATCAAAGAGATATTTTTAAAAATGTAAATTAATTATGCTTTGTAAAACATTAACCATTATTACATTATTTACAGCAACAGGTTATGAAAGTGACAGTGGTTGTAGTGAGAGTAGTATATCTACAGAGAGTTTGTCTGGGAATACTGATAACACATATGTACCCTCGTCTTTGTCTACCGTGGAGAGCTATTCTACATGTTATTCCTGGGAATCCAGTCAGATGACACTTACTGATGAGCTAAGGGATATACGTGGTGCTACACCTCTTAAGGAGCTGGCAGAACAAATTGATGCTTGGGCAAAAACTGGAAAATACAGACAACCTTCACCAAGTAAGACTCTTGATGTACACATAGTATTTTCATCTTGTTAAAAGAAATTGTCATTTTGAAAAATAATTTTATCATCATTTCAAATTGCTTCTCTTTGAAGTTCTACCAGTACAAGTTAATATGTTGAATTATTTTATGTGTTATTATTCCTCAAATAAAGTAGTGTTTAATGAATCATTAAAGGTTTAGAACAAAAATAAAAACAAGCACTTTTTCAACTTAAACAAAATGTATGCAGATGGAATGCAGATGATCTTATGAAAACAAAATAGAAAAAGTAAAGACCTTCTGGTTAATGAGATGTTTTTTATTGAATTATATTTCATATTTTTTTTTTTAATTTCATGTTTATTGAATTACAAGCTAGCATGCACCAATTTTAAGCATTGTTATATAATATTTGTAGTCCGTAGTATGGAGTCAAGATTTGCAGACCTGACTGGAAGTAGAGTTACCAGATCTATAACACCACAACCAGTAAGTTGTTGATCTGTCAACGTATATTTGTTCCACCTAACAGAAGTTCCAGCGGAAACTTTATTATAAACAATGTCATAATACCTGTACCTGATGGAACAAATATTCTATACTATTTATTCTGTTAGAAACATCTACTGTAATATTTATTCCTGTGGAAGTAATATTCCAGAATATTTTTCCATTTGGATCTTATATTATGAAGGAACTTCTATTCCATGACAGTTCTTTGTTGTTGTAGCTAGTATAGGTGTGCTTTTTTATGTTAATGGATAATTAAGACAACTGTATCAGTGAAATTATCCATCAAAATATATGACCGTTTAGTGATTTAACTTTATATCTATCTTGTTCTTACTGTCTTATAATGAATATAGACATTCACCAGTTGAGGGATGAACCTAGTTTTATTTTTATCAATAAAGAACCAATCAATAGTAATATTGGTGAAATATTAAAACCAAGCACAGACTCTTTCCATGTTAAGTTACAGAGAATATGATTAATTTTGATTTGGCTATATGTTTTTTACATCTTTGATTTAAACTGTTCATTTATTTTACAGAGTACTAGTAAAAATAGTTACAGCCAGAAATATTTTCTTAGACAGAGAAGTCCCAAAACATTGCCATACAATCAGACAGAATATTTTGAATCGCCTGGAAGTTTTGCCAAAACTGTAAAATCCTTGGAGAAGATCACAAGAAAAAACAGTTTACTGACTAGAAATAACATCAAAGAACAGAAAAGATCCCCACTGTGTGATAAATGATTGTATGTTTAAACATGCAGTGATGTTAATTTGATACTTATGAATTGCTTCCAAAAAATGTGATATAATGATGAATTGGTATATTGTCTGTCATTCTCTGCATAAAATTTAATCCCTTTTACATTATTGTGAAAGTTTTTTTAAAGAAATTAAAGGGGGTTAAAAGTTTATCCCTGGGTAAAATGAGAATTTGTTGAAGAATTATATATGTTTGTTTTACCCAAACATCTTGGTGGTATACTTCTGAGTAAAACTTTTTTGATATATTTATGACATGTACAGACGTTGTAGGTTTTAAATTTGCAAAGATTTTTTTTTGTCTGACAAAGCAGAAGTCTTTATTTGTAAATTAATACAACTTGTAATTGTTGCTTCATGACGTTGATGATAAGTGATGATTACCGTAACATGTCTTCCATATTTCATAATTGGTGCTTAGTGTGATAAGCATATGCAACCTTCCAATATAACTTTTATTTCATTGAAAAAAGGAATAACCAGTAGTCTATATATTTCAATTAACATGGTATAAAATCAAATTTGAAAAAAAACCAATCTATAATCTTCATGATCAAATTAAATATTAACATTAGGGAGCACACTGTTTAAATCATCATGGTATTTATTCAAGATTACCAGTATACAACATTGTAGTTAAAATGAAAATATGTAAATATTTATGCATTGTTTTGTGAGAATTTATAATTTTCAGCTTCAAATGGGTAAAATGTTCATAGCACACAAACAAGCATCTTTGAGTAGTAAAAAGGTTAACAATTTAAAGGAACCAATAGTATGAAAATTATTTTCATTTTGAATAAATAACGAACAATGAAATTACCTACATTTATATAAGCTTTTAGATTATGAAACTGCTCTTTTTTTTCTTTTTTTTTCAATTGCATATTTAAAGTAATACTTTGAATTGTGTAACACTTTTGCCCACCTAGTGTGAACTGAACATATCCATTAGTGTGGTGGATACTTAATTCATCTCCATTTTTGTCGAGCCTTGACTTTAGTCGAAAAAGCGAGACATAGCGATCCTACATTCTGGCGGCAGCGCCGTCCACAAATGTTCACTCTGTGGTTAAAGTTTTTGAAAATTTAATAACTTTCTTGAAATATCCTGGATGTCTACCAAACTTGGGCAGAAGCTTTTTATGTTCATAAGATAGTATCCAGGAGTAAATTTTGTGAAAAATAAAATTCCATTTTTTCCGTATTTTACTTATAAATGGACTTCCTTTTTCTGCCAGGAAACATTACATTTACTCTATGGTTAAAGTTTTTAAAATTTTAATAACTTTCTTAAACTATCCTGGAATTGTACGAAACTTAGCTCAGAAGCTTGTATATGATCAGAAGATAGTATCCAGAAGTAAATTTTTAAAAATAAAATTCCATTTTTCCCACATTTTCTTATAAATGGACTTATTTTTTCTCCCAGTTAACATTACATACAGTCTGCAGTTAAAGTTTTTGTCGAGCCTGCAACTTTTGTTGCAAAAAGCTCGACATAGGGATAGTGATCAGGCGGCGGCGGCTACGGCGGCAGCGGCGGTGTTAGCTCACTTCTTAAAAGCTTTATATTTTAGAAGGTAGAAGACCTGGATGCTTCATACTTTGTATATAGATGCATCATGTTACAAACTTTCCGTCAGTCACATGTCAAATGTCCTTGACCTCATTTTCATGGTTCAGTGACTACTTGAAAAAAAGTTCATATTTTTTGTAATGTTAAATTCTCTCTTATTATAAGTAATTGGATAACTATATTTGGTATGTGCGTACCTTGCAAGGTCCTCATGCCTGTCAGACAGTTTTCACTTGAACTCGACCTCATTTCATGGATCAGTGAACAAGGTTAAGTTTTCGTGGTCAAGTCCATACTGCAGATACCATAAGCAATAGGTCAAGTATATTAGGTGTATGGAAGGACTATAAGGTGTACATGTCCAACTGGCAGGTGTCACCTGACCTTGACCTCATTTTCATGGTTCAGTGGTTATAGTTAAGTTTTTGTGTTTTGGTCTGTTTTTCTTATACCATATGCAATAGGTCTACTATATTTGGTGTATGGAATGATTGTCAGGTGTACATGTCTAGCTGACAGGTGTCATCTGACCTTGACCTCATTTTCATGGTTCAGTGGTCAAAGTTAAGTTTTTTAGTTTTGGTGTATTTTTCTTATACTTTATGCATTAGGTCAACTATATTTGGTTTATGGAAATATTTTATGATCTATATGTCGGTTACGCAGGTTTCATTTGACCTTGACCTCATTTTCACGGTCCATTGCTAAGTTTAAAGTGTTTGTGTTTTGGTCTGTTTTTCATTATTTATAAGCAATAAGTCAACTATATTTGTAATATTGAAGAATTGTTAGCTGTACATGTCTGCCTGGCATGGTTCATCAGACCTTGACCTCATTTTCATGGTTCATTGATCAATGTTTCATTTTCTTGGTTAATGTTGAGTTTATGTGACAGTTGTAATAAAGCTTTATATTTAGATCTATCAAGATAGTATCAAGAATTAGTAAAGAAGGCGAGACATTTCAGTGTGTGCACTCTTGTTAAAACATTTTCAAGGTTCTTAAACTAATCTGGATTTTTACCAAACTTGGACAGAAGCTTCTGACAATCCAAAGATAGTATCAAGAGGAATAATTTTATTGATTTTTTTCATCTTTTTTGTTATAATGTGTGTGATAAACAGCAAAAGTAGGTGAGACAGTGGGTTCCGCAGAATCCTTACAAATTTGTTTTAAATTTTTATTTGTATTGTTGAGTTATTGTTTCATTAATATTTTCTTTACATAAATATCATGTTTAAAGAAATGGTTTAATAAGATATGTTACACATGATAAGTGTATAGTATTGTTTTTGTATACCAAAATTGTCTAGAATGTTGTTGTTTTTTGTTGTTGTTGAGTTTTCTAATTTGCAAATTGTTTTATTTGACATTTGAGATATAATGTCTATATGATAGATATTGATAAACAGACCAGTATGAATCAAACTTTGTATTTTATATTCATTATAAATTTACTTTTCTGATAATATTTACTTCTAATCATATTTTTTAATTGATTGTGCAGCACTGAACAAATATTATCAGTAGATAATTTATTTGGAATGAAATTAATAGCCAGTACACAGAATTATTTTTCTTCATTTTAATCGTTCACGATGAGGTTGTGTCTCATTTATCAGATTTCATTTTAGTTCAATTATTTCTGTCAAAGAAAACTTACTTTTGTTATGAAATGTTAACGTACACAAAAATGGTAGATATATACAAAATGTAGTATGATTATGTGTCATATTATGGTCAGTGAATAATATTTGAATATATAGGCTTACATTTTTTTAAATGAATAAGGAAACACAATGTAAGAACTTAAGGGTATTCCACTCTTTACCATTCAACAGCATTTTGCATATTGAATTAGCTTTTCATGCAAGGGCAATTTTAGCATCCCTTTTTCACAGAATAGCATTATTTTTAATGAACCACTATTGTAAATGGTGTAATATAAATATTATGAATTTTATTCTTGAAAATATCATCATTGATTAAATTAGATTGTGGTACCCTCGGATTATATGCAAACCAATTCACTACAGAACCTTTCAATAGTTAATGACAAAAGTTACATGGTTTTTAACAATTTTTGTTATATATGGGAGATAGCTCTATAGTTAATTTTACAAAAATAATATGCACTAAACTTCATTTAAAATTAACTTAAAAAAAGAAAGGTACCATCAGATATCTGAGATTTCAGATTGCATTAAAATGTAGAATATTGATTGCTTTTCATATTGTAAATATATATATTGCATCCCTGAACTTTGAAAGCTTTTCATTCTTGGAATTATTATAAATCAACACATGTAGTGTTAATTGTTTATCTGTCATTTTATTTTTTGTGTTGTTCATAAATTATCCTGGTTTTTTAGCTCACCTGGCCCGAAGGGCCAAGTGAGCTTTTCTCATCACTTGGCGTCCGGCGTCGTCCGTCGTCTGTCGTCGTTAACTTTTACAAAAATCTTCTCCTCAGAAACTACTGGGCCAAATTACACCAAACTTGGCCACAATCATCTCTGGGGTATCTAGTTAAAAAAATGTGTGGCGTGACCCGCCAAACCAACCAAGATGGCCGCCATGGCTAAAAATAGAACATAGGGGTAAAATGCAGTTTTGGCTTATAACTCAAAAACCGAAGCATTTAGAGCAAATCTGACAGGGGTAAAATTGTTAATCAGGTCAAGATCTATCTGCTCTAAACTTTTCAGATGAATCGGACAATCCCTTGTTAGGTTGCTGCCCCTGAATTGGTAATTTTAGGGAAAATTTTGCTGTTTTTGGTTATTATCTTGAATATTATTATAGATAGAGATAAACTGTAACAGCAATAATGTTCAGTAAAGTAAGATTTACAAATAAGTCAAATGACCAAAATGGTCAATTGACCCCTTTAGGAGTAATTGCCCTTTAAAGTAAATTTTTAACCATTTTTTGTAAATTTTATATATCTTTTACGAAAATCTTCTCCTCTGAAACTGCTAGGCCAAATAATTCCAAACTTGGCCACAATCATGTTTGGTGTATCTAGTTAAAAAAATGTGTGGCTTGACCGACCAAACCAACCAAGATGGCCGCCATGGCTAAAAATAGAACATAGGGGTGAAATGCAGTTTTTGGCTTATAACTCAAAAACCAAAGCATTTAGAGCAAATCTGACAAGTAGTAAAACTGTTAATCAGGTCAAGATCTATCTGCCCTGACATTTTCAGATGAATCAGAGAACCAGTTTTTGGGTTGCTGCCCCTGAATTGGTAATTTTATGGAAATTTTGTTGTTTTTGATTATTATCTTGAATATTATTATAGGTAGAGATAAACTGTAAACAGCAATAATGTTCAACAAAGTAAGATTTACAAATAAGTTAACATGGCCAAAATTGTCAGTTGACCCCTTTAGGAGTAATTGCCCTTTAAAGTCAGTTTTTAACCATTTTTCCTAAATTTTATATATCTTTTACAAAAATCTTCTCCTCTGAAACTGCTAGGCCAAATTACACCAAACTTGGCCACAATCATCTCTGGGGTATCTAGTTTAACAAATGTGTGGTGTGACCCGCCAAACCAACCAGGATGGCCGCCATGGCTAAAAATAGAACATAGGGGTAAAACACAGTTTTTGGCTTATTATAACTCAAAAACCAAAGCATTTATAGCAAATCTGACAGGGAGTAAAATTGTTCATCAGGTCAAGATCTATCTGCCCATACATTTTCAGATGAATCAGAGAACCAGTTGTTGGGTTGCTGTCCCTGGATTGGTAATTTTAAGGAAATTTTGCTGTTTTCGGTTATTATCTTTATTTAATTATAGATAGAGATAAACTGTAAACAGAAATAATGTTCAGCAAAGTAAGATTTACAAATAAGTCAACATGATCAAAATGGTCAATTGACCCCCTAAGGAGTAATTGTCCTTTATAGTCATTTTTTAACTATTTTCATAAAATTTGTAAATTTTTACTACTGGTAACATTTTCAACAGAAACTATTAGGCCAAGTTCATTAGAGATAGTGATAATTGTAAGCAGCAAGAATGTTCAGTAAAGTAAGATGTACCACCATTACCAAAACATTATTTCGTCATGAATCCATCTGCTTCCTTTGTTTAATATTCACATAGACCAAGGTGAGCGACACAGGCTCTTTAGAGCCTCTAGTTTAAATTTGAGTTTTTTTTTTTAACATTTTGCATGTTGGACCTTTTATATCTAACTATTCAGTATAGGTTTTAAACATTGTTGAAGCCTGACCAGTGACCCTGTTGATAATTAAAGTTTTAACGACCATAACTGGGTAGACAGCCCTCGCTCTGTGACCCTATTAATTGCTTAAATAACTTTTATATGTTTTCTTGTGGAGAGATGTCTCTTTTGCACTTATACCTTATATTATTACTTTTATAAATTTGAAAATAGTGAATCTATACTAATAACATATGTGAGCTTATAAAGAGAAAGAAACCACTCAAATCTGTCTCTTTCTTACAATTTTCATGTTGTGGTGGAACAATTTTGTTTCGCATAAAATCTCATAATGCTGTTTATTTTTTTTTATATTATATCGAATCTTAACATATTTTCAGTTGAGCAAAATAAGAGTGGATAAACATAGTAAATAACTTTTTTCTGAATTATATATACATATGCAAACAATACAGGATGATTTTCAGTTAGGAAAGGGTCTTACATTAGAAAGCTATGGTAACAAAAAAAGTTACCCAACTGTTTTATATTATATTTCGCAGTAATAATGTATTTGTAAGGCAATTTTAAAACTTTTTTTTTTAAAACACTTGAACAAGTTAGAGCTGGGTAATATGCAAAGTTGATATTTTAACCAAATTAAACAAAACTTGGCCACAATCATCATTGGGGTATCTAGTTTAAAAAATGTGTCTGGTGACCTGGCCAACCGACCAAGATGGCCACCATGGCTAAAAATAGAACATAGGGGTAAAATGTAGGTTTTGGCTTATATCTCTGAAACCAAAGCATTTATAGCAAATCTGACATGGGGGTAAAATTGTTAATCAGGTCGAGATCTATCTTCCCTGAAATTTTCAGATGAATCAGAGAACCCTTTTTTTGGTTGCTGCCCCTAAATTGGTAATTTTAAGGATATTTTGCCGTTTATGATTTTTATCTTGAATATTATTATAGATAGAGATAAACTATAAAAAGCAATAATGTTCAGGTAAGTATGATCTTCAAATAAGTCAGCATGAACAAAATGGTCAATTGACCCCCTAAGGAGTAATTGTCCTTTATAGTCATTTTTTAACTATTTTCATAAAATTTGTAAATTTTTACTACTGGTAACATTTTCAACAGAAACTATTAGGCCAAGTTCATTAGAGATAGTGATAATTGTAAGCAGCAAGAATGTTCAGTAAAGTAAGATGTACCACCATTACCAAAACATTATTTCGTCATGAATCCATCTGCTTCCTTTGTTTAATATTCACATAGACCAAGGTGAGCGACACAGGCTCTTTAGAGCCTCTAGTTTAAATTTGAGTTTTTTTTTTTAACATTTTGCATGTTGGACCTTTTATATCTAACTATTCAGTATAGGTTTTAAACATTGTTGAAGCCTGACCAGTGACCCTGTTGATAATTAAAGTTTTAACGACCATAACTGGGTAGACAGCCCTCGCTCTGTGACCCTATTAATTGCTTAAATAACTTTTATATGTTTTCTTGTGGAGAGATGTCTCTTTTGCACTTATACCTTATATTATTACTTTTATAAATTTGAAAATAGTGAATCTATACTAATAACATATGTGAGCTTATAAAGAGAAAGAAACCACTCAAATCTGTCTCTTTCTTACAATTTTCATGTTGTGGTGGAACAATTTTGTTTCGCATAAAATCTCATAATGCTGTTTATTTTTTTTTATATTATATCGAATCTCAACATATTTTCAGTTGAGCAAAATAAGAGTGGATAAACATAGTAAATAACTTTTTCTGAATTATATATACATATGCAAACAATACAGGATGATTTTCAGTTAGGAAAGGGTCTTACATTAGAAAGCTATGGTAACAAAAAAAGTTACCCAACTGTTTTATATTATATTTCGCAGTAATAATGTATTTGTAAGGCAATTTTAAAACTTTTTTTTTTAAAACTCTTGAACAAGTTAGAGCTGGGTAATATGCAAAGTTGATATTTTAACCAAATTAAACAAAACTTGGCCACAATCATCATTGGGGTATCTAGTTTAAAAAATGTGTCTGGTGACCTGGCCAACCGACCAAGATGGCCACCATGGCTAAAAATAGAACATAGGGGTAAAATGTAGGTTTTGGCTTATATCTCTGAAACCAAAGCATTTATAGCAAATCTGACATGGGGGTAAAATTGTTAATCAGGTCGAGATCTATCTTCCCTGAAATTTTCAGATGAATCAGAGAACCCTTTTTTTGGTTGCTGCCCCATAATTGGTAATTTTAAGGATATTTTGCCGTTTATGATTTTTATCTTGAATATTATTATAGATAGAGATAAACTATAAAAAGCAATAATGTTCAGGTAAGTATGATCTTCAAATAAGTCAGCATGAACAAAATGGTCAATTGACCCCCTAAGGAGTAATTGTCCTTTATAGTCATTTTTTAACTATTTTCATAAAATTTGTAAATTTTTACTACTGGTAACATTTTCAACAGAAACTATTAGGCCAAGTTCATTAGAGATAGTGATAATTGTAAGCAGCAAGAATGTTCAGTAAAGTAAGATGTACCACCATTACCAAAACATTATTTCGTCATGAATCCATCTGCTTCCTTTGTTTAATATTCACATAGACCAAGGTGAGCGACACAGGCTCTTTAGAGCCTCTAGTTTAAATTTGAGTTTTTTTTTTTAACATTTTGCATGTTGGACCTTTTATATCTAACTATTCAGTATAGGTTTTAAACATTGTTGAAGCCTGACCAGTGACCCTGTTGATAATTAAAGTTTTAACGACCATAACTGGGTAGACAGCCCTCGCTCTGTGACCCTATTAATTGCTTAAATAACTTTTATATGTTTTCTTGTGGAGAGATGTCTCTTTTGCACTTATACCTTATATTATTACTTTTATAAATTTGAAAATAGTGAATCTATACTAATAACATATGTGAGCTTATAAAGAGAAAGAAACCACTCAAATCTGTCTCTTTCTTACAATTTTCATGTTGTGGTGGAACAATTTTGTTTCGCATAAAATCTCATAATGCTGTTTATTTTTTTTTATATTATATCGAATCTCAACATATTTTCAGTTGAGCAAAATAAGAGTGGATAAACATAGTAAATAACTTTTTCTGAATTATATATACATATGCAAACAATACAGGATGATTTTCAGTTAGGAAAGGGTCTTACATTAGAAAGCTATGGTAACAAAAAAAGTTACCCAACTGTTTTATATTATATTTCGCAGTAATAATGTATTTGTAAGGCAATTTTAAAACTTTTTTTTTTAAAACTCTTGAACAAGTTAGAGCTGGGTAATATGCAAAGTTGATATTTTAACCAAATTAAACAAAACTTGGCCACAATCATCATTGGGGTATCTAGTTTAAAAAATGTGTCTGGTGACCTGGCCAACCGACCAAGATGGCCACCATGGCTAAAAATAGAACATAGGGGTAAAATGTAGGTTTTGGCTTATATCTCTGAAACCAAAGCATTTATAGCAAATCTGACATGGGGGTAAAATTGTTAATCAGGTCGAGATCTATCTTCCCTGAAATTTTCAGATGAATCAGAGAACCCTTTTTTTGGTTGCTGCCCCTAAATTGGTAATTTTAAGGATATTTTGCCGTTTATGATTTTTATCTTGAATATTATTATAGATAGAGATAAACTATAAAAAGCAATAATGTTCAGGTAAGTATGATCTTCAAATAAGTCAGCATGAACAAAATGGTCAATTGACCCCTTAAAGAGTTATCACCCTTTACAGTCAAATTTAACATTTTTTTGTAAATTTTTGTAATCTTTTACAAAATCTTCTCCACTGAACTACTAAGGCAAATTTAGCCAAAGTTGTCCACAATCATCATTAGGGTATGTAGTTTTAAAAATGTGTCTTATGACCCTGCCCAAGAACCAAGATGGCTAAAAATTGCACATAGGATAAAATGCATTTTTTGGTCCATATCTCTGAAACCAAAGCATTTAGAGTTAATCGAAGGAGATAAGAATTGTTCATTAGAGCAAGATCTATCTGCCCTGAAATTTTCAGACCAATCAGGTAACCCATTTTTTTGGGTTGCTGCCCCTGAATTGGTAATTTTAAGAAAAATTTGCAGCTTTTGGTTATTATCTTGAATATTATTATAGCTAGAGATTAACTGTTAACAGCAATAATGTATAGCAAAGTAAGACCTACAAATAAGTTAATATGAACAGAATGGTCAATTGACCCTTTAAGGAGTAAATTTTTACAAAATATTTTCCACTCTCACTACTGGGCCAAGTTCATTATAAATAGATATAATTGTAAGCAGAAAGAATGTTCAGTAAAATAAGATCTACAAACCCATCACGATCACTAAAGCACAATTTTGTCATGAATCCATCTGTGTCCTCTTTAGAGCCTCTAGTTTTATTTCCAAGATATTTTATGAACCAGGAGAAGTAATATGAATATTATATTGTCATTATTGGTTTTAATAGCTTGTTTTTTAAGAAATGTAAAATTTAGAATACTGTAAATAGTGCTATATGATTTCTTTTAAAGTATATAATTTATCAATTTAAATAGTGGAATATTAAGTTTTTAGTAAGTATATATATAATGTGTTTTATAAAGTTTATTTCTGAGAGCAGCTGAAAAATAAAATGTGTTCAGTGTGATTGAGTTTGTTTTATCTATATTTAACAACTCTCCATGCTAACGGAAGCTCCATTTAGAGCTATGTGTTACCTGACCTCTTATATCAGTATACCATTACTATATTACCCACCTGATAAATTATGACCAAAAAAAGTAAGCAAAACTTATCATATTAGTGAATTTTCGAAGTCCAAGGACCATAAATAACTGCTCAAAATCATCAGACCAGAACAAAATTATCATTAAACAATACCTCAAATATAAAACGTATTTTCAATCAGGGAGAAAAAGTATAGAAAACTGTTTTAATGGACTATGGATGGATGGACAGATTACAAACCTAAAGTCTCCTTGACTTTGCCAAGAAAACTTATCTCAGGTGCTCCAGAAGGGTTAGCAGATGCTGCTTTACATATGGCGCTGTCGTGTAAACAGTAGTAATAAAGAGTAACATCATCAAGGAATTCTTGCATTTGTGAAAGCAAGATACCTGCCAATATGTTTGGCCTTTACTCAGGACTAAAAAATGAAAAACAAGAGTGCACAAGCTGAAATGTCTTGCCTTCTTTATTTATCATTGATATTATGTTGATAGTCCTAAATATAAAACTTTATTACAACTATCACATAAACTTAACATTAACCAAGAAAACTAAACATTGACCAATAAATCATGAAGATGAGGTCAAGGTCAGATGAACCATGCCAGGCAGGCGTGTACAGCTAACAATTGTTTCATACAACACATATAATTGACCTATTGCTTATAGTTTCAGAAAAACAGACCAAAACACAAAAACTTAACACTAAGCAATGAACCATGATAATGAGGTCAAGGTCAAATAAAACCTGCGCGAATGACTTATTGATCATTAAATATTTCCATAAACCAAACATAGTATTAGAAAAAAAGATCAGAACTAAAAAGAACTTAACTTTGACCCTTGAACCATAAACATGAGGTCATGGTCAAATGACACCTGCCAGCTTGACATATACACCTCCCAATCAGGCGCGTACCTCCCTATACGCTAACACGCAGTTGCCTGCACATCGATTCGGCATGCAAAAAAAAAATGCAAAATAAAAATTTATAAATTAAATGTTTAAAGGAAACACATATATTAATTGATGAAATGTCATTAAATAACGTCATTTGGTTTCAAAATAGAAGTTTTATTAGAGATAATGTCAAAATCAGACAGTAACTTATATCTTTTACAAGATTTTGAATTTGTTATACTCAGTCTAAGCAATATAGTTTCGGAGCACATTTTACAGAGAACGGTTAAACTGTTTGGAATTAGATGAACCAATCTGCATTAGATTTATCAAACCCTTCGATATCGTTGAAAATATGCCTCAGCGATGTGTTCAACAGAATACCAGAGCCAATCACCCTGCAAACAAGCCAAAACAGTATTGGAAAGTCTCATTATTTTTTGCGTTTATAGACTATATGGTAATGGAACTGAAGTTGTGTCTGAAATTATCAGAAAACTACTTCTTTGTGTCGTATCTCCTTCCTTGTGTTGGAGGAAATTTAAGAAAAGAACAAATCTCAACATTGTCGGAAACATACGAAATTGACCTGACATGTAATTTTGACGAATTCAATTGGGAGGTCGCTTCATGGCCAACATGTACGCTGGTTTATAACATCTTGCGAGTGCTACCGTGGAGATCTATCAGTGTACTACGTCTGTTGAAAACAAATGTACGATCAACAATGAACAACGACAGGTTATCATCACTAGCATTACTGCTTATTCATTGGGATTTCAGTGTGAATATTGACAAAATAATAGAGAAGTTCGTTTCTGCTTAGACCCAAAGAGCAGATTTTGGACAATTTTGAGTTTTGAGTAAATTCTGTATCACAAAAATGTGTAGTTTATGTATTCAATTTACCATGATTTACTCTATTCAGAAGATTTATTAATAGTTTTACATTCATAAATTGTTTATAAGTCCTATCTACATGTAGCTCCTCTTTCAAACCGCCCTATTACATGTATTACCAAAACCGAAATAAAAACATTTTTCTGCATAAAAGTGTCCCAAATTTTTTTCGCCTCGGTCCACTCAGCAGTAGTGGCTTGCACATCATTTATTTCTAGCTACGCCCCAGCCAATAATTCCATTCATCAAATATAGTAGACTTATTGCATACAGTATAAGAAAAACAGACAAATGCACAAAAACTGAACTAAAACCACTGAACCATGAAAATGATTTCAAGGTCAGTTCACACCTGCAAGTTGGACATGCACACCATACAGTCCTTCCATACACTGAATATACTAGACCTATTGCTTATAGTATCTCAGATATGGACTTGACCACCAAAACTTAGCCTTGTTCACTGATCCATGAAATGAGGTCGAGGTCAAGTGAAAACTGTTTGACGGGCATGAGGACCTTGCAAGGTACGCACATACTAAATATAGTTATCCTTTTACTTATAATAAGACAGAATTTAACATTACAACAAGAATATGTCCAAATACACGGATGCCCCACTTGCACTATCATTTTCCATGTTTAGTGGACCGTGAAATTAGGGTCAAAACTTTCATTTGGCATTAAAATTAGAAAAAATCATATCATAGAGAACATTTGTACTAAGTTTCAAGTTGATTTGACTTCATCTTCATCAAAAACTACCTTCACCAAAATTTTTTTACCTGAACTTTGCATTATCATTTTCTATGTTCAGTGGACCATGAAATTGGGGTTAAAATTTTAATTTGACATTAAAATTAAAAAGACCATATCATGGGCAACATGTGTACTAGTTTCAAGTTGATTGGACTTTCACCTTCATCAAAAGGTTTAACCTGAAACAGGACAGACGAACAAACAGACACAGGCCAGAAAACATAATGCCCCTCTACTATCTTAGGTGGGGCATAAAAATACAGTCTGGAATGACAAGATAATTAAGTATTCCAAATATGATGGCAAACAATACATACCAGTAAGTGTTGTATCAGTTTTCTGCACATTCATTTCGTAACACTGGCATGGGATCAAGGTATTTCTGTCTCAAACACATCAATACTCCCATGGCCTTTTGACCTAATTTTTGTTCTTGGTTGAACCATTTGTCGTCATATTCCGTGACCATATTTAAGTATCATAACACCATCTTCAATTCTGTTTTACAGAAAGTACTCATTTTGGTAGGATTGTTAGCCATTATGTACAGTTGACCGTATCATATAGTCATTTTCATCCAATCATTTGTAAACAAGTTATGGGACTTTTTGACAATTAATATGTGTATTTTGACATAAAAAAATCTTGTGAAGATACTTCTTTATAGATTATTTGACAGATAGCTCTCATACTGGGTAATATTGTTTGCTCTCTTTTTTTATATATATATCTTCATGCGTTATATATCATGTACTGTAGTACGCCGCTAGATTAAAACTGACGTAGAAAGGTAACACATGGCCACCGAAAGCTCTTTTTTTGAGAGCCCAGGTGGTCGTGTGGTCTAGCGGGACGGCTGCAGTGCAGGTGATTTGGTGTCACGATATCACAGTAGCATGGGTTCGAATCCCGGCTAGGGAAGAACCAAAAATTTGCAAAAGCAAATTTACAGATCTAACATTGTTGGGTTGATGTTTAGACGAGTTATATATATATATATATAAACGAGTCTAAATTGAAAACTACGTTCAAACCTATGACTGCGTTGGATAAAAACCGCAATTTTTATACGTGTGCATGTCAAACAAATTTCGTTGTAGAAGGGTCTAAAAACAGCACAAACAACATTTTCCAAAAGACCAAAAGAGTGAAAAAGTATATTTAAACAAAAAGCATTTGACTAACAGGTCGAACAACTGATGTTCTTTAACCCTGCTGACTGCCATTGGCAATTGCCAAATAAAATTGATCACAGGTTGTAACAAAATGGATCTTATTATAAATTTAATACGTCACAGAAAAAAAAATAATTGTTAACTTGTGGACAGGATGTTGTGCCACAAACATTCGGTGTCAATATATATACATAAGTACGTCTGAGTCAGTGACAACCCTACAACAGATGTATCCATCGGATCGCCATCAATGATGGTGATACATGGCTGTGTACATAATGTATATACAACTCGTCTAAACATCAACCCAACAATGTTAGATCTGTAAATTTGTTTTCGCAAATTTTTGGTTCTTCCCTCGCCGGGATTCGAACTCATGCTACTGTGATATCGTGACACCAAATCGCCTGCACTGCAGCCGTCCCGCTAGACCACACGACAACTACAGTACATGATGCTTCATGCAGGCGATTTGGTGTCACGATATCACAGTAGCATGGGTTCGAATCCCGGCGAGGGAAGAACCAAAAATTTGCGAAAGCATATTTACAGATCTTACATGGTTGGGTTGATGTTTAGACGAGTTGTATATATATATATATCCCCATAATATCTCGTCATTTTCAGGTCTTGGACAAAGGCTAGTTAGCCACCATATTTATATAACCCTAGTATATCGTCATTTTCTGGTCTTGAGCAATTGCCAAACAGTATCTTGCATTATGAACTGCAAGCAATTCTTTATCATCTTATCCTCTATTTAATCATCTTTATGATTAAATCAAGTGGATTTCCTGTGCTTTTTCTTCTCATAGATTGATATAATAGTAAGAGGGTCAACTTATTTACAATCTAGTCTTACTTTGAAAAATGTTAATTATGCAAGTCAGGAACTTCAACTGTGGTTTAACTGCAGTTGAAGAAAGGAAACAAATTTTGGGATATGCAAACAGACAAGGGTAAAACTTGATGCTCCCTCTGCTACAGCGGGGCATAAAAAAACTCAACAAAAAATTTTGTATGCTATATTTAAAAGCAATACGTTGATGGCAATGTACAGATGAATATTTTACAATTACAACAATGGTGTAAACAAAATATACAAGTAAACAAGTTGACATATTATTTCATTTTATGGATACATATAAGAATCATCTTTAATATTTTAAATACAATTACATCTCGATTTCTTTCATCTAAATAATGCCCTAACCATCTTATATCAATACTGCACCCTTACCCTGCAATCATTTGTGTTCACACAATTTTACCAAATATAAAAATTATGATCAATTATTGGGTCTTGCTGTAAAATAACAGTGCCTGCATGATAACTTATGGAGAAATTTTCATATTTGATAGGAGAGAAATCATATGAATGGGAGGAACAGAAATAAATTTACTTATCTGTCACCAACTTATTTTGTTTTTCCTTTTCATCTTATTTCTTGCTTTAAAGATAGCTGTCAATATAACCAGTTGAATCAGACATTTTGTAAAAAGTTTATCAGATGTTCTTTACAATTGAAAATTAATTTTATACTGAATCTACACTTAAAAACAATGATTGGTATTAGGAACCACAAGAGTACATACAATAATGGTGTTATACAGGATGATATATAATGAATGAGAGTTAACTACAATACTCTTTTATCATGTTTATATTTACAGTAATTTACAATTTACAGACACATTTACATGGGAAGATTAAAATTTGATGGATAACACAAATTCTTTATAATTTTAAGATACATATATTCAGGATCAGGAACATATTTCCTATCCATGGTGCCCACATGATAGTGAAGCAAGCATAAATGAAGGTCTGAGGGGGCGGATTCTTTCATCTCTTATTTCTATAACAAACAAAAATCAACCATTTTCCTCTCCTTATTTTTTTCCCCCATTCTTATCTTTTCTTAATAATTTAGATGCCTGTTATTCTCTATTGCTTTGTTTTTAAAGGCCAATTTATTTTCATTTGTATTATTATTTTTGATATTTATTCTGCACTGAATTTGAATTAATGCAGAGTAAAAGTGAATTTCCAAACCATGGATATTGTTGGAAAGAAACAATAATTGCACTCACTAAAGATTGAAAGCAATTGACAGCTGAAGTCCAAGGAAAACGTACACTTACCTACTTGAACTGAATGGCAACCCTCCTTACACATACACAAAAACATTTGGTATGTTTTAGAAGACCAGATTTGGCATGATAAGACAAAGCCAACCTTTAAAAGACTTGCAACAAGCTAAGAAGATGTTGCTACACAACTTGAAGAAAATACTTCTAAACAGATATATCATGTTATGTTGCAAAAACCCCTCCATAACATAATATATTTGTTACGCCGAAAAAGATTTGGATTGAAATTCTCTGTACAGAACATAATTTATTTTTACTTGAAAGCTGTAAATCATTAACATGTTTATTCATAATTTTAAATTAGAGGATATTATCATAGAACCACAAGAATTATACATGTACTTATACACATTAGCTTGCTTTTTTACGTAACGTCATATCCGAAAAAACATTGGTGGGAAAATGCTCGAGAGGGTAAAAAAGGAATATCCAAAATTGCAAATTGACTGTCAGTGATGAAAAAACAGGCAAATTCGTTTGAATTAAGGAAAATTATTAGAATATGCACAAAATAACGTTTTTTTTGCAACATAGTAACTAAGATGTTCTAGGCATTATGTCTCCGTCTAAATAAATAACAATCAATCATAGCCATCTGTAAAATCATACAAATATAATATTCTACAATAAACTTTTCAAACTCATAGGTCAATCAATACATTACACTCTAAAAAGCTGCACAATTGACAGAATAGTTTTACCGGTAATACAATTAAGCAAATAAGAAAATAAATATCATGTTATTTTGAAGAAAAATAATAAAAAAATTAGAAAAAAATTCCTTCATTTGTTAATGATATTTTATGATTGTTTAACAGGCACTATAATGTTACATGAAGAATGTATGATCAAAATTTATGAAGAGATTTTCTGTTTAAATGATGTTTTGGGTGAATTACATTAAAAAACAATGACTACATTAGAAAAAAGAAACTTAAAAATATTTTCAGCATTAAAACATTACCAACAATAATAACAATTTAGAAGTATTAGCACTAGTATTGAAGACTGTAAATTATCCAACAAACAGTTTGTGCAACCTCCAGCTTTTCCAATCATATACAACTAAGCTGAATAAGTGTCACGACGAAAAATAAACAAACATTCCCCAAGATGTACAATTATTAGTTCAGTCAACTGTGAAATATATAACCCTTCACGTTCTGACAAAACCTTTGAATAATCTAGTGTTTAGTATCTTCAACCAAGTTCAACAAAACATATTACCATATGAATTAGTGTCAGCAGGATAAATCATATATCAATGTAGCATTTAACTATGCACAAGTTGAATGAAATAGTTTTTTCTCTAATTTAATTTACAACCATACCAGTTGATATCTAGGTAAAGTTAAACACAATTTTTTGATATTACAAACTTAACAGTTACATTCATTTAACAAAATATAACTAACTAACAACAACTATATTTTTTTTACTAATTTTCTTCTGTTTTGATCTTTTTAACTTGCCCTATGCCAGCTAACTGCTGCCGTCTGAAATGATTAAGATGAATTGTATGATAGACTGTTAATACATCAATTTAGAATTATTTTATGGAAGTTGTTAGACTTGGTTTAACTTTTTTGACTAAAACATCAAAGAACTGAGATTTTTTTCAGTCAATGAAGTACCATAAGGCCACAGTTTTTTAATTTGTTGGTTTACGGATTTAAAAAAATATCTTTCTAGACAAAAAAAAAAAAAAGCAAAATAAATATACATTTCACCTTTCTAACAAAATTTTGTTTATGCTATTTTGTTATCATTTCAAATTTTAGTTCGATGAAATATTCTTGCTCAGCTGTCATAAATATCGCATGACATTAACTTATGATTTGCCGTAAAAAAAGGGGGGTGTTCACAGACAAAGACGAAATTAAATCGTCTTTTCACAAACAAGAAAAACAAATTCGCGTAGCTCTTATTCAATTCCGGAAAACTTGGTGAGTAATGATCTTCAAAAACGAAAACTGATAAAGAAAAAAAGGCAAAAAACGTCTTACGAAAATAAGTTTCAACACATGTCAAAAACGTAATAGACTCGTCCACGGAAAAAACGAGAATATCGGGTTAATCTAGTGTCATTCATTACCGTTTTTAATCCAAATGAACGATATTTTTTTTTATTATCCATGAAACAAGAACATTCTAAATGACTTGTTGATATTCAGAACTTTTACTTCCAAGGTGCTTTCCACCTGTCCACATTTGGACAAGTCTATTTCTATTAGATTATGCATCTTACAGACTGATGACAAATAAGGAAAACGAACTTATTGTGTAATGGGTTTTAAACACATATTTCGTTCCGCAAAATTATTTGCGTAAACAACATTTCAAGGTCAGTTATAATTGATTTGTCTATTTTTAGAAACGTAAACTGGAAGTTTTATTTTTTCACAACAGAGAGTGTTATCAATTTTGTTAGTGATTCATGCATTTCATTTCATAAAAAAAAGAAGAATTTAATTATTTTTCAGGGATAATGTATTTGTTTGGGTCGGCGGGAATAAAAAAGCATGAAAAGTCAATTTTATTCTTATTCTGGGAATCGGCAAAATCAGGTTGGCGGATCCGTAAACCAACAAATTAAAAAATCCTGGCCTAAGCCATGAATGACAAAGTTGATCTTTATGTCCATTTTATTTAAAGTTAAGACTATTTCATCAGAAATTTGATTATGGTGGGAAATGATATTGCCATCGTTAACAAAATTTGTTGGGGGATTACACTTTGAAATGAAGTCATTCAAACTTTTGAACATACTCCTGGTGATTTTTTTTTCTTCAGCAGAATGCATGCTGTAGTTTTTCAGACATACAAACACTTCTTGAATTTACTTTAAGAATGAAACTTACACATCAGCTGTGGTAACAGCAGTAGTTGTTATTGTTCTCTTCACTGCAACCTTTTGTGTGGCAGGACTTTGGGCATCTGTGTAAACAATAAATATATATCATTAAACATGAACTAAGTTGGAACTAAATATATATTTTTTTGTTGAGGACAGGAACTCATTCCAGAAAAATCTTTACTTTTATAAAAAAAAATATACTGAGATGTCTCAAATATTTTTTTCTTCTCCTTTATAGATTATTTTATAAAATTGAATGCTGATTATCATTTCACATTTTTCTTGGTATAACAGATGAATAATTTAACAAAAAATTTGTAAGGGTTCCGCGGAACCCAGTGTCTCGCCTACTTTTGCTGTAAATCGCAGGCGCAACAAAAATGAGGTAAAAATCAAAAAAAATATTCCTCTTGATACTATCTTATGATTGTAAGAAGCTCCTGTTCAAGTTTGGTAAAAATCTAGGATAGTTAATGAATCTTATAAATGTTTTGAAAACTTTAACTGCCGACTGTATGTAACTTGAAGAAAAAAATCTAAGTCCATTTAAAAGTAAAATACAGAAAAAATGGAGTTATCTTTTTACAAAATTTACTTCTGGATACTATCTTATGATCATAAAGAAGCTTCTGTCCAAGTTTGGTACAAACACAGGATAGTTTAAGAAAGTTATTAAAGTTTTAAAAACTTTAACCACAGAGTGAATGTAATGTTTGCCTGCAGAAAAACTAAGTCCATTTAAAAGTAAAATTCGGAAAAAATGGATTTTTTTTTTACAAAATTTACTTCTGGATACTATCTTATGATCATAAATAAGCTTCTGTCCAAGTTCAGTACAAATCCAGGATAGTTTAAGAAAGTTATTAAAATTTTAAAAACTTTAACCACAGAGTGAATGTAATGTTTGCCTGCAGAAAAACTAAGTCCATTTATAAGTAAAATACGGAAAAAATGGAATTTTATTTTTTCAAAATTTACTTCTGGATACTATCATATGATCATAAACAAGCTTCTGTCCAAGTTTGGTAGAAATCAAGTATAGTTTAAGAAAGTTATTAAAATTTCAAAAACTTTAACCACAGAGTGAATATTTGTGGACGCCGCCGCCGACGGAAAGTAGGATCGCTTAGTCTCGCTTTTTCGACTAAAGTCGAAGGCTCGACAAAAATGCATCACAGGAAGAATAATGACTATGCTCTTAAACTTTGTACTTGTTTGCCTTTACAACTATTTTGATCTGACAATCACTGATGGATCTTATGTAGACGAAACATGTGTCTCGGGGTATTTAATTATAATCCTGGTACCTTTGATAACTATTTAAGGAAAAATAGTATCTAAAAAGAATGTGTCCAAAGTACACGGATGCCCGACTGGCACTATCATTTTATATGTTCAGTTGACCGTGAAATTGGGGTCAAAAGTCTAATTTGGCTTTAAAATTAGAAAGATCATATCATAAGCAACAAGTGTACTAAGTTTCAAGTTGATTGGACTTCATCTTCATCAAAAACTGCCTTGACCAAAACCTTAAAACTGCGGACGAACGAACGAACGGAGCCACAGACCAGAAAACATAATGCCCCTCTACTACCGTAGGTGAGGCATAAAAATACACAACAAATTGTTCTCTTGAAATAATTTCATACAAAAATCTAAAAAATTAAGTTTGCTTAATAAGACACACACAATGTTCTTATTTTAGTACATTACATATCAACCAACCTTGAAGCCACCTGACTTGTGTAGCAGGTCCATATCCTTTTTCATTTCTGGCAGCAATACGGAAGATGATAGCTGGTTTTGTTGTATAGTCAATGTGAGCTGAGGCCAGACTTGCTGTTGTCACTGTACATGTTGGAGCAGGACCACAGTAGACTCTTACAAATGCCAGCTGAGCTGGAGCTCCTGGTTTTTGATCTGTCTGTGATGCAGCATTACGTACAGCCAGGTATACAGAGTATTCTGTGATTTTTCCTGCTGTGTTCTGTGGAGGTTCCCATGATAAGTGTGCACCTTCTGGACTCTGTAAATATTTGATAATACTAGGTATAATATAAGCAAAACAGACAAAATCATACCCAACTAATCATATTGTAATGGCAGTCTGTGATTTGCTTAAGGGAAAAAAACACAATAATGAGGATTCAAAAAAATTGAGACACAAATGGCATTCAATAATTAAGTTTGTGAGAAAAATTCAATACATTCTAATAAGGTTTTAATAAATGAAAGGCTGGTACATTGTAGTGTGCAGGTATGACAAAGTCTATACAATAACACCACATTGTCTTAACTACCCTATTGAAATTGTTTTAGACACAATAGTATCTTATTCCAAGTATTAAAGGTGAGGGACCTTTTCATACAGATATAAAGAATAGTTTCTGTATTTAACTTTACAGTTGCTATTTGTATAAAATTTTATATTAAGTTGGAATATGAATACACATGTATCTTTTTTGGATTATCAGATGTAATGTTTTCTACAACCATCCCAGAAAAATGGAGAATTAATCTAAATCAGTAAAAAAAAAAAGGTGCAACAGAACATCATGTAAGTATTTTTGAAAGTTTTACAACATTCTGTCAAAAGGTTCAGGAGCAGATGCAATAAGGTAAGAGTAGAAAAAAATTAGGTAAAGACACACTCCCATCACTATTTACCTCATGGACTCTTCAAATATTTTATCATATTATCAAGTCAAATTTATTACAAAGCTAGCTCCAACCAGACTAAATGATTTTGTTAGTATTTAAAGGTGAGTCTACACAAGTTTTAACCCTCCATGCAGACATTTTTAAAATAAATCAGAAATATGGCATGAATATGTTTTACTCCTTGGTAAGGTTATGAATGGGTCTTTTTGTTGAATGACAATTTGTCTTCCGAGTTATTCTTCTAAACCAACCCACCTTACTAATCTTGATTGCTGATGGGGCACCAGGGTAGCCAGGCAGACAGGTCTTAAATGCAGATATCTCACTGAATGGTCCTCGTCCACAAGCATTTATACCTGCCACTCTGAATTTGTATGCTGTTCCTGGGAGTAACTCTTGTTTCTTTAGAACACTGTGATCAGGTATGCTTACAACATCAACATCCTGTTCAAATAGATATATATTTTACTGTTTGATAAGGATATAATGAGACTACAATATCATGGTAATTTTGGCTGGCTGTTAAACATCCAGTAACATTGAACAGGACAAGTATACCAAGAAATATTATGAAGTAACTTGTACATTTAAGAAAAAGCTCTTATTGTTTTTTCGTTCTTTTAGATTTGAGGGAAGACTTTCAATGATGTACCAAAAGGTGTATACCAAGTACATCAAGATCAGCCAATGTGTATTGTCATATTAGTCATTTACATAATTATTACATCTTCTATTTTTGCAAATACTTTTGAAAATGAAGAACTGTGTTCAAAGATCCCCCTTCAGGTTTCATAATTCCCTTTCTCTTAACCAAAGAAAATTATTTCTATACGGGAAAATGAAAAACATTTAATTTGAAATATCAATCAAATATTCAACAAAATCAAATTAGAATATGAAATAAAACTTACATCTCCATTGCCCTGTAGTCCATCAGATGACAGATAGAAATGTGCGACCAGACATGATGATCCTTTAATGATACCAACATCATACCACTGGTTAGCTTCCTTCTTTATTGGAGTGGTTGGCATTTTTATTGGAGTGGTACTAGTTTCCTGAAATTACAACCAACAAAACTTCAAATTTGCCATATACCCATTAAAACATAACATATATTTCAGTGGAAGTGGTCAAATCATGTACATTTTATCAAGGCTATTAAAATTTGTCCATGTGTTACCAAAAATTTGCTCAGGTAGAACTCAGTGAGTCTAAGGTAAAGTCACCTGATACAACCTGTTCTTTTCAGTTAATCATTCTTTGGCCCAGAGACATCAGTTGAATAGCTTGTGATTAATTTAAAATTGACCAGCTATGATTTAGCTTCCAGAAGTTAGACATAAATGAATTCTGCTATAACATAAAATATTTAATTCATATCAAATAGTTTATTTTTGTATAGAAATTGAAGTATTTTGACTTTTCATAAGATTCAATTGCAAAGAGATCTAACCAGTTTTGTTCAGTTCATTTCAGTTTTCCATCATAGTACATTGTAGTAAGGGTTCACACTGTATTTTGAACCGATACATTTATAGAATACACTGTGCTCAATCTTTTATTTAAGTCTATCAAACTTGATTTACAAAACATTCAAAATGATAATAACAACGAAGAGTATCAACAAATTAAAAAAAATCTATTCATATAGACAAACTTTGGATTTATTTTATAATTTGCAGTTGTATTCTTCACTGTAGCACAAAAATAATGATGTCAATTTTTGTTGTTGGACAAAATGATGATTTGATTACAATTTAAATGACAATTTATTCTTCGATAAGTTATTACCTGTTTGATTTCAGTTCCTGGTTCTATTTTAATTGCATTAGTTGCATCAGGTTCTTGTTTTATGCCATTTGTAGAAGATATTGCTGAATTGGATGAAATTGCTGCTGATGCCAAGGTTGACAAAGGATCTACAAAGGAACAAAAAACAGAATGCATTCAGTGCAATTTTATTTTACGAAAAAAGCATTGGTGAAATTTCAATTCTTGGTTAACAAATTACCTCCTCATTTAAATAAACCAACAAGCCAAACATTTCCTTTGTCTTATTCATAGAAGTCACACACAAATTAAAATTTTTATTGATGAGTTGTTGATCATTTATTATTTAATACATAAAATTTAACGATCACTGTAATTTCTATTATTAAGGAAATTCATACAAAACAAATAATTCATAAAAGAAGATTTGTGTGAATTGCTTACATGGAGTCAATTTGTTGGCATGTTGTTAACTGTAATATCCTATTTATTATTTGAATAAGAATTTAAAAATGTGTGTTAGTTATATGCAGCATGTTAATGAATCCATTTTGAAATCCTGCCTTGGTGTCTGTTGTTAAAGGGATAATTCGCGATTTTTCACTTTTCATCCTATTATGTTCATTATACAATAAAAAACATATTCACCAAGTTTTATTTTGATATGAAATCTAATAAAGAAGAAAATTGGGAATTCTTAATTTTATTTCTTGAAACTTCCTGACTTATGTGACTTAGTTTAAGTCTTTGATGCATGCCGGGAGTGGAAATATCTCATTTAAGTCTTGTTCGTTAACCATCTAATAACGCGATTTAAAGCGCATCAACGACTTTTGGTGTGGTTATTAACCAACGAAAGTAAGTGATAGCCATGCAACTTTTAAAATTAAATCGTGTGGATATTTTAAAACGAATTTTAATAATGAAATTAATTCATACAATAGAACATTTTCATGATTTTTTTTCTAAAAATACTTAAAACAAACATATGAAATTGACATGATCAATAGTGTATTAAAAATACATGTTTGTATTCTGACCTTTTTGCTTCATTCCATCAAACATTTTCACTTGCTTGTACGTTGGAAATAAAATGTGTATTGTTTTGTGACACCTAAAGAATGTTGAATGCGTAGGTTAACTCAAGGTAATTATAAGATAACATTATGTAATTCTAATCCTTTGATCCTCATTCAGTGAAATCTAGGCGTCACGGTTTACTGGCATTACAGGTGTGAACAACATTTCGAGTCAGTCAAAGTTTTAGATACAGAAATGTAAAAAAATTTAATTAAAAGTAATTAATGGGAATAACAAGGTCGCACAATAACTGGATAGCTGTTGTATATTTTTATATTTTGCATAAGCATAATAAGATCATTTTTAAATGAATTATGACTTTTGATTAATCCAGTAACTATAAAATACTTAATTATTTTAATTGAAGTATAAATTCATAAATAAATAAAACCTTCTAATCACGAGTGTATGAACTAAAAATTGTACTATTTAAGATTAGGATCGTCAGCCTTAAATATTTCAAACAGATCATTAACAATTGCAATTATATAATTTAGTCCATCCAAAGTTATCTTTAATTACCTATTTAGGAATTAATGTTCTCATACAAATATTTCATTTCTCACAACGCACGAATACTTCAGATATTTGAAAAAAGATGCTTTAATAAATTGACAGAAAATTTAAGAATCTTTTTGGAATGGAATCGAAATTTACGAACATATTTGCTTTGTCATCTTTCCTATTGTTTAATGTAATTATAAGTCTGTTTCAACTGGCAAGAATACCACTAAAGCGGACAAGCAGTTTGTTCTTTAAAATGCTGTCATTGAATATCAATAAAGAAAATAAATCCTGAAATTGATTTGAAACTTTGATACTCTATAGTTTTCCTGGAAAATATTCACATCCCTTAGGGATTATTAGTGTACGTCCAGTTGCGTACATATTACATGCATGTCGGAACTATTGTGATGATGACGAATTTCTTCCTTTATTCGAGAACAATCTAATTGATATATAAATGTCCATTACTTCGTTGAGCCAAAGAAAGTTATATATCGATCTGTAAATAAATCTCTTCTTCGTCTTCTTCTTTTGGTATACAATAGTCTTTCGACATTTGATGATTACATACTGTTGGCATACGTGGACTGGTCTATTTACAAAACTTATGTTTCTTTCTTATGTGCAATGTATGCATGTATATATTTAAATTTGCGCTATAGTTCCGTAACTTTTTATCCAGGCGTATATACGAATGGTCGACAAGTGCGTACATTTTTTTTAAATCAATATTTCTGGTATGGTCCAATCTGTCCTTCACCATTTACAACGAGTATAAATTACATTTTACCACATTTACCCTTGGAAAAAATATGTGTATATAGATTTTTATTTCATCAAATATGTTGTTTATTAATAGGTATTAATATATTTTTATAAATAATTTTCTTTACACCAGAAATGTTATTCATAAACAAGCGTATGAGTTTAGTAATGACTAGTATATTATATCACTTTCGGACACGCAAGATAGATAGAGATGCATATTATACACCTAATAGTTCAAAATGGAAAGTTTAAGTTATCGGCAGTGTACACTGATCAATACCCTAAGAAGTGAAACAATGATGAATTTGCAAGCTCGACAGGAAATTGCTTGAATACCTGGACGTGTCACCTCACACCCCCTGAAATACCCTTGGGAGTAATTAATACCTTTAGCCATGCGGGTGATCAGTGGAGCGAGGATCCTAATTTATTTGAATAAAGTTTATTACATAAAAGAATTATGAACTAATTAGATTTCCGAAAACAATTAAAGTTTCACGGAACACTTTTTAAAATATTTATGATTTGAAATTAATACTTTTTAACTAATTCCAATATTATCATTATTGTTATAAATAACAGATAATGACGTTGATCATAGTTATCAAAAAAAAAATATTTCCGTATCAACTTAGTTATAAACTAGTCGGATAAAACAACCGTACGATTGACAAGATATCGACACGTAATTACGACTGCATCGGGTTACTGCAGTTTTGGTCCTTAGACATATCGCGGGTGCAAATCGTGGAAGGTGACAAAATGGCTGACCGCAGGGAATTGATACTCTAAATTTTAAATCGACGGTGATCTCTTATCTAGCAGAATTAAACTTTAATATCTATGAATTTGAGTATTTTTATACAGAATGAACATAATATCAATTTTTGATTTTTTTGCGAAGTTTCCCTTTAAAGATCCAAATATTTCCCTTTAAAGATCCAAATAATAAAAATACAATTATATTAGGAGTATATTCCCTCTCTTGTCATGTTGGAATTAAATCATCTTAAAAACCTGGATAATTTTTGAAATTTTCCTTTAAATTTTACACCGTTTACTTTAGAGCAATGTAAACTTTATTTGTTAAATGGATTCATTATATTTACCCGAGTCCATTGAGCTTGAGATCTGACGGAGGATTCCTTGTGTAGGTGGTACCAGTCCTAGTGACATGGCTGTATTATCTACTGATGCAGGACCAGTCAACTGTTGAGCACTGGTATTGGGGAGACTTGCAGGTAAACCAGTAGATGTGTCCATAGCTTCATCTTTTGGTTCTGGCTGAGCCATTAACTGATCAGGCAGTTCTAAGGCATGTCCCTGAGATGCAGCTAGAGCCTGATCCTGCACAAGAGCTAAGGCTTGTGTCACAGCTAAAGCTTCCTCTTGTGTAGGCATTGATATTTGACCTTCAGAAGGTTGTAAAATGTCTGCTGGTAAAGTAGGATTTATGTTGGCAAGAGGTTCTTGCAGTTGTTGCAATGCACTCACATGTGATCCAGATATATCCATTGGTTCAGGTTCTGGGTCATGTGATGTCAGCTGTGAAGGAATGGCGGCTGTAACTGGATCAATCATTGGCACATTACTTAAAAGATCAGAGTTTGTTATAGCACTATCAGCAGTCATAGAGGCTTGTTGCGTAGAATCTGTTGTTTGCCCTTGATTTTCATCTCCTGGGCAATTATGGCCATCTGTACAAACTCCACTTTGTGTTGGATTATTTTCATCCCCTGGGCAATTATGGCCGTCAGTACAAACCCCACTTTGTGTCGGGTTTTCATCCCCTGGACAATTATGGCCGTCTGTACAAACCCCACTTTGTGTCGGATTTTCATCCCCTGGACAATTATGGCCATCTGTACAAGCTCCACTTTGAGTCTGATTTTCATCCCCTGGACAATTATGGCCGTCTGTACAAGCTCCACTTTGAGTCAGATTTTCATCCCCTGGACAATTATGGCCATCTTTACATACACCAGGTGGGGTTCCATCAACTTCATCTCCCCCATCTCCCGGGCAATTATGGCCATCGGTACACACTGCTTTCGGTGGTTCATCCCCTGGGCAATTATGGCCATCTGTACACACTTGCTTGGGTGGTTCATCCCCAGGACAATTATGGCCATCAGTACACACTGCTTTCGATGGTTCATCCCCTGGGCAATTATGGCCATCAGTACATACTACCTTGGGTGGTTCATCACCAGGACAATTGTGGCCATCTGTACACACTTGCTTGGGTGGTTCATCCCCAGGACAATTATGGCCATCTGTACACACTGCTTTCGGTGGTTCATCCCCTGGGCAATTATGGCCATCCGTACACACTTGCTTGGGTGGTTCATCCCCAGGACAATTATGGCCATCAGTGCATACTTCTTTGGGTGGTTCATCCCCAGGACAATTGTGGCCATCCGTACACACTTGCTTGGGTGGTTCATCTCCAGGACAATTATGGCCATCTGTACACGCTGCTTTAGGTGGATCATCTCCCGGACAATTATGGCCGTCTGTGCAAACAGCTGGTGGCTGAGTTTCATCTCCCGGACAATTATGACCATCTGTACATGGGGCTTGCTGTGTTGTAGCGGCCTGAGTTAAGACAACTGGAGCTGTTGTCGTTGGTTTAGCACTAGCTGGAGTTATCGTTATCTGAACTGGTTTTGGTGTTGATGAGATGCCTTGAGCTGCCACAGATACTGGCTGAGTAGTCATTGTGACTGGAGACTGAGAGATTGATGGCTGTGTAATGAGGGATATAGTAGGTGTTGATGGAGTTGGTGTAGCCTGTGTGGTATATAATAATGACGTGGCTGAAGACTGGGATGGTGTGGCAGCTATGGTCTTAATTATTGTTCCACCAGACTGCTGTGTTCCTGAAAACAGAAATTATAAGCAATAATTAGATTGATTGTTAGAAAATCTAATGCTTACAGAACCATGAAAAATTTGAAGCATTTTTTTTAATTGCAGTCCTATGATATCATACATGTATTTCTAGTTTCTAAGATTACGTTTTCTTTAATACGTACTTTTTCCCAAGTTAACATATTTTTACAAAATTTAAATCGATGACAAATTAGCAAGATTTATATCTAGCGGGATTATAAATATTTCAACATATACTGTCTTTATGTATGATGTGAATAGAGACTTCAAATTAAATTTTCAAAAACAAGTTGCTTAACTAAATAAAATAGATCATTGTGACTGTTCACAAACTAACAAAGATTTTCAAGCATCATCAGTAGTCTGTTCAGCCAAACAAAAAAGTATGTTTGTTAACAGTACCCCCACCTACCCTAGTCTTTTGACCATTTTTTTTATTCAGCACTGCTAAAGTCACAATGTTGCTCCCATAGACTCAACATAAAAAAAAATCCCTACCTACCTACCTTATTTTTTCAGCATGTGACATTAAACACACATACTTTTTTGTTTGGCCTTAGATTGGTGTATTATCTGATAAGGTTGTTTATTTTACAATAAAGGTGCCACATTTGCTTGACTGAAGTAATTTTTTTGTTATATCATGTCCTTTTTTATCCCAAAGAGGTTGTTTGAATTGATCACTTTTTTTATTAGGAAAAAATAAAATTTGTACAAAAGTGTATTTGTTTTCATGTATCAAAAACATTCTTTAAACTATGTTAAACATGAAAAGTACATGAATGGAAATGCACAGCAAAAAAAAGTAAAAATAATTATTTTACCTTGTGTTGATATAATATTGACGACTGGTTTAGCTAATGGTGATCCCGATATAATGTGCTGTTGTGTTCCTGCTGGAAGTGTCGTTACTGATAAAGGTTTTCCTGAAAAATAAATTGCAATTTCTTAGACTAATTCAAAATATTGATAAAAAATTAAGTACATGTTTAAAAACAAATTATGTAAAGACTTTTTTTGTCTTTAGAAGAATGGAACACCCCTTTTTTTAAGATCAAGGCTAATTATGATTGAATACCCCCTCTCCCCCTATTTGTATGATTGGGTCCACCCCTGTACTTATACTTATTTATTCATATATTGCTAATTCCCAGGGTTAATTGGTGACTTTTAAGGTAGCACTACAGTCAGAATTTTCTGACTCCAATCAACAGTCTTTAAAGATTAATTTCTCTAAAACTACTCAATGGATTTTTAAAATCTATAACTCATTTTAAAGCTGAAATATAACTCTTTCTTAATCTATTTAAAAATTTATTTTTGGTTTGATTAATCTCAAAATATAGCTCATTAATTGCCAAGAAAGTGGTCTTCCAACTTAAATCAAAATGGCACATTCATGTCAAATGGTAGTAAAAATTTGTTTTCATTCCTTTAATCAACCATATAAAATCAACAAAACCGTGTCTTAGATTTTTGATATATGCCTCCAGTAAGAAGATATGTTGATTTAACTGCTGGGTTCCAAACCTCATTTCACCTTTCATCTTTGGAGACCTATAAATTCATTTAGAAGCATATTATCCAAAAACTGGGACACGGTATTGTAGAAAATACACCCTTTAATCATATATATCAAAGTCAAGCCAAAGGGGGTACCCATAAAGTTTCTATTTTCATGTTTCATTACAATTCTCATGAAAAATTGTTCTGAGAAATTACCTAAAAACTGAATGTCCCCCTTAGAACCTCTGTAAAGTCAATATAAATACAAAAATTCCACTTGGAACACCCCAGGAGTGTTCTGATACCATTACTATATCAATAGAACCACACACTTTGTGTCTTTGATGCTCTTATACTGTAAATTTAGCATTATATGTGAACTGTCCAACACTAACTTGGCATTTGGCGGGAGTGTGACGTCACAGATTTGACCAACATCTATAATGTAGTAATTAAATATAGACAAAGCTCCGCCTCTTTCTAGACAGTCTAAGATAAGAGAATAACATGATTGACCAGCTGCATATAATCAATGCTTAACATCATTATTCTCTATATATAAAGGATAATTTTCATTTAAATTTTAAAAAAGAAATAAACTATGTCTAAAATAAGGTAGAACATTAGGAATGTGCATAAAAAACATGTTTATAAAAAGATCAAGAGTTAGACCATCCTCTTCTTGAAAATACACTTTTCCTCTGAATTTTTTTAATTTAATGGAATTGAAAAATTACACATAAACTGAAAATTAGTTTAACCGCATAAAACTGTATTCAAATGAAGAAGACCAAGGAAATAAATTTATACAGGCAGTCAAAGGCTTTTAATACTTTCTTAATCTTTTCCATAGTATTTTTTTTCATTTTTGGTAGTTTTGGTCCCTTTAGATTTTTTTCTTTTCTCTGTTCACTTCCCTGTTATATAAATTATTTTTGTTGCAGAACAATGAGATAAGACTACAATATTTATCTTATGGTCAGGGATTAACAGCTGGACACTGGCATCAACAGATGATTGACATATTAGCCCCTCCCAAATGCCTATATATTTAGATTAATCACCATGTGCTTTTATTTACATAAGTCAATTATCAATTTACTCCCTGTTGCAATATGATAATGAATTTGGGATTTTTACAAACTGTGCAGAATAGTACCTACTTCAAAATTATGTGATAAAAAAATATCTCCAAAAAATCATTGTTAGACTGTAGTGCTACCTTAAATCAGCAAAAATCAATTTTCAGTTTTACAGATAAAATAAGCAAGGATTGATTCTTGTCATTTGTCAGTGCAAAAAATCTACAAACACTGGATTTCTAAATTGATTCACTGAATAAATACCCCATACACACACTATAATATAGACATACCAGTAATTGATGATGTGGATATTCCCTGAGATGACTGTGGACTAACAACAATAAACTGAGTATTTCCAGTGCCACCTAGCTTTGGCATTGATGTGATGATTTTATGCTGGTTTCCAGACAGACCTGAAGTGCTACCCTTAGGTGCTGCAATGACAATTGTTTTAGATCCAGCTTGTGTTGTTATAGTACCAGTGCCAGCCTTGGCCATTGACAACATGGATGAAGGAATGGTCTTTATTATCGTTCTAGTGTTGGATGATACTTGCTGTTGAAAGAAAATGGAGAATTGAAAATATATAATAAGATGAAAATAAAAGAACTATATCAAAAGTTGACTCACTGTAACGTCTTGCCTGCTTGAATTGATGATATCTGAATAATAAATTTGAAAGTTTGAAAAATAATTGGGGTTGTTTCAGAATTGATTGTATGAACAGGTGGGGACTATTTCAACAAGAAGACTTAACAATTTAGGAAATAATTGAAATTTCATACAAGGCCAGGTAGAATCAAAGTGATATCTGACTCCTATACATTTATCTCTTGAAAAATAATATCAATTGGCACCTCCAGACCAGTGACCTAACATCAATTGTGAAGATCTAAGAAAGTACAAATGCACTGAAATTTTAGTGAAAATAAAGGGGACACAGATGCTCCTGTTTGTAAATATATGGCAAATCCAGCATTTGAAGCCATCAAAATTGAACTAGATCTGTGTTTGGTGGTTATAAGCATTGTATGACAGTTTAATTACATTGGGTTGAATGAAATTTCAGTAAGAGAATGGAAACTTTTTTTGGGATGAACAGACAGACAGGGTAAAACTTAAAACCCCTTCACCACAGACATGACAGACAGGGTTCGACACTAACGGTAGTCCGGTGCCCTCCTAAAATCAAGGAGGACTACCAAAACATGGTTAATCATTAGTCCTGTGGACCACCTGAAATTTTGTGTATGATCTGGCTATTCTAATGCTAAAAAATGGAATAGAAAGTTCTCCTAATAAATTTTATACATTTCAAAAACAGTGATGGCATTGATCGTAATGTACGTAAATTTCAATCATGTTTTTATATTATGAAAGCACTTTTGAGATCCAGGTTTCTGATCAAAATCTTCTTAGTGTTTGTAACACATGGCGTTTTCAATGTAAAAAGTACCATCATTGTTTTCATTCCTTTCCTCTCCCCGAAAAGTACCTTCCTGCTTGAAAATGTCTGACAACCAAAATGTATGTGAATGGAAACTGCAGAAAGGACAACAAAGGTCAGCAATAATAACGTTCATGTGTTAAAAAAACTTCCAAATTTGGATAGAAAAACATTTCACCCTAAAAACAACAACAGGTTGAGGTTTAAAAAAAAAAAGCAACAATATCACTGATCTTTTTTGAAGGCTTTCCTGTTAAATGAAAATCATATGTCATGCCATTGAAAATGGTATTACATCCACTTTGTTTCAAGAATTATTCACTGAATAGAATGGATTTCAACAGTGATGATGAAGATGACCTCTAGTACACAAACAAAGACTTTGTATTGATGATCCCTTCAACAAAATCTTATAACTGTTTGAAGAATTAATGAAAAAATTAAAACATATTGTTTGACTTATTTTTATTCTTTTTTTCTAAAAAATTCTGGAATGATAGGTCATTAACTCCACCTAACAAGGTCTTACAAATTGTCTGTCATTGCTGGATTTTGCATCTCATTTTTCAAAATTTCCTTGAGAAAAAGTTCAGTTGGAATAAAATTGATTCACTGAATGTTAACTTTTATCTAAAAAAAACCAACTATATTTGAAAAACTCAAATGAACAATTGTGTGCTTTGGGGTGCTCAGATGGCAGGAAATTGCATCTTATTTGGAAAAATTTTCATGGGGGGGCATGCCCCCAAACCCCCCTAGCAAAACGCGGCCCTCACCAGTGATAGTGATGGACAACCAGAACTACCCAAAAATATTTCATGGTAGTCCTGTGGACTACATGTCCTCTAATGTTAGTGTCTAACACTGGACAGATGGGGCATAAAAAAACATAGTAATCTTGTTTACCTGTGGCTGTACACTGTTAATTCCTAGAATAGTAGAAGGTGTCTGCCCAGGCTGACTGGTTGTAATAATAGCTGTTTGTTTACCATGAGCACCACTTGCTTGTGTGGTTACCAACTTGACAATAGTGGCTCCTTGTGGCAGAGGTCCTTTTGTCTGAATGAAAGAAAAATTAGTGTAATTCAGATTTTAAACTCTAAAAACATTTAAACTTTTTATTATCAATCATAAAAATATCTCGGAAACAGATACTTTTAATTGTCATTACAGAAAAATTAAATAACTTTTAGTCCTTACTTTACATCAATACTTTCATATCCATATACCTAAAATTCAAGAAGTAAATTCAAGAAAAAAATCAATTAAGTAGGGAAAAAAATATTGTAATTCTTACCGTAGCTACTTGCATGCCTTGATTTGTTTTCACCAGTGTAACAATCTGTGGATGACCTGTCCCTGATGATCCTCCTCCAGCTTTGTGTACTGTGATGATTTGTTTTCCTCCTATAGTTTGTTGTATTGATCCAGGTGTAGATTTCAATATGGTGGTTCCTGGTGTAGCAACTCTCACTGTCTGAGTAGGTGTTCCTGATATTTAAAAAATACAAAAGATGAGCTGGAAGTGAGTATTTAATTTATGAAAACAAATTTTAACAATTTAAATTCAAAATTTTATTAAAGTTTCTTGAAATTTAATAATTAGATGTGATATGATGTCCATGATGACAATTATCCACCAGACACCAAGTAATATTAAAGTTAGCCACTTACAATCACTGCACAGCCTTCAACAATGAGCAATACCCATGCTGCATGATCAGCTATGAAGGGCCAAGAAAAGACAAAAGTCAAACAATTCAAAGAGAAAAAAAAAAACAATGAATGAAAAACAAACAGGATATATAGCAACTAACAACCATCACTTAATAACAGGCAAATTTTTAAATACTGAACTGATATTTGGTAGTAGTTGATATGTACAACCATACATTGCAGTTCTCATTGGACTAATAAATGACACCAGACTTACCTATTCTACTCTGTACAGGTGTAACTTTCATTCCTGAAGGTGTAACGATAGTAGGTGTTACCACTTTAATCCCCGAGACATTTTGAGTACCTGTAGAGACAGTTGTACCAGGTATTTTCTGTGTGGCTGCAGCAGCAGCAGCAAGAGCTGCAATACCGGTCATTCCACTAGACTGAAATATGATATGAAGCTATGTTAAGTAATGTCTAAATATCAGCCTATCTCTATACACATCTGTAAGTTAGCTAAACTTATATATGATCATAAATTTATTTTCTTTGCCTTTCATCAATTTTTTGTTCTGTTCCATTAACTTTGAGTTATTTAGTATTAACCCATTTTTTTCCTTATCGTGCATTCATGTAGGAATAAAACACTGTTTATACCAAAGTGACAATTAAACAAAATATTAAAAGAAATATATGAAATCTTACTGATGAGACCATGTTAGCTTTCTGAGCTTGTGTCAGGTTAACGATATGTGGAGACCCTACTCTAATGGCTGATCCTGCTGGGTTAACAGTGATAGGTGTCTTCTGTCTGGCTGCCACTGCTGTAACTAAACACAAACAAAACTATCAATAAGAGCTGCTACTGTTTTAATTGAATATTTTTAATCCATTTTCACAAATTTCACAGCAAAATACTTCTTTTTATTAACTCGAAAGTTATACATTTAATACTTATACTGTCTAAATTTCACAGTTACAGCAGATTTCAGTCAGTATGTAGCTACTGGTAATATCTTTGGTTAGCTTGCTTGTTAGCTGAACCACAAAGTCATTGTTAGGTAAGGTATACTACCCTTCTTTCAAAGTAGCTTAGTCCTACAGAGATATAGATTGGTTATCTGTTGGGCTAGTCTACTATCAAAGGAGGGTAGTTTACCTGACCTAACAATGACTTTGTGGTTCAGCTAACAAGCAAGCTAACCAAAGATATTACCATTAGCTACATACTGACTGAAATCTGCTGTAATGTTCACATAATACTTTGCTTATTTTACTTTGTATACAAAATTCAACTTTTTTTTTTTAAACATTTTATCTAAAATTTAAAAAAAGATATCTATACCAAGGTATAAAGGTTTTGTTACAATAGTAACCATTACCCTCAACACTTTTCTTTCAATTTACCAAGAAGATTATAATGTAAATTGTTTTTTTAAAGACATTAAACAAGCCTTGAGTTTTAAATTGCCATACATTTTTTAATCATGGTTACAGTTCAATCTAATATATCATTTATGAAAAAAAGATCAAAAATGATTTTAGCTCCTTTAAACATATTACAATTGTACATGAGACAACATTCATTAAAGCTCTATCATGCTACAACATGTAATATTTGAATCTTTTAAGCATGTTAACATGCAAAGCTTTAGTTTAAATATATAGTCCATGACAAAACCAGTATTGCAGCTCTCTCAAAGTGTATTGATGACTAGTTGATTTTTTAAATACTATAATATGTGACAGATTCTACAATATATAAGGCTATCTAAACAAATACAGTCTATATATAAAGAAAACTTAACCAAGCATTGACAAATATAGGATTTAATACATTCAATTAGTTTTCAAAGGAAAATTGTCCAAAATGAGTTCCATTCATGGATCTTAAATCTTTGGATATTGTTATGTTTTATTGTAATGTTAACACCTATGTTAGAATGTCTAAGAAAAAACAATGTCTGTTTGTACCTTTTTCTACTATAAAACTAATGATATGAAGCACTGTACATAATTAAGATCATGTAAGAACAAATGTTTGTCAAACTTATCTTCATCTCAGACAGTTTTTAACTCTATTTTGTCTTAAACAGTATATTCATTTATCATAAAAAAAAAGATATGCCATGCACACAAATTTTTCTAAGCAGTCATATAACTATCCATTTGGTGAAAGTTCTTTTAAAAGGAGAAAAATTCTTTGAGAACCAAATGACTTTTATTGTTATATTCAAGTGTGAAAACTTGACATTTCCAGATATGATGTAGTTTTTGCTAACTGTGTCAAATTCTCAAACAAACAGTATATTTCAGCGAGATACTATAAATCTTAAAGGGGTTGATATTGATAAAGCTTATTATATTCCTATACATATAATAATGTTGTTTATATGTACATTACAACATGATATTGTTAAGATTTGTTTTACATGTATTAGGCATTAATAGAAATTCTTGGATATATAATGCATATAGAAATGGAAAGGTACAACAGTTTTATTATGTTTAAATAAAAAAGAGGGGGAGGGGCATTCATCAAAATATGTCTCATCTTTTACCATACTACAACAAAAACTACTATCCATACACCACAATAATTGCAGAAGAAATAGAAATAAAACATGCATTAATGTAATGTCTACCTCTAATGGTTTGGGGTGTTGTCATGGAAACACCACCCAAAGCCCCTGCACGTAGGTGTGCTATTCCTAAAGTAAGAAGACAGAATCATAAGATAGAAAAAAGAAAGACAAAAAAGTTAGTTTTTTTTATTCCTACTTTGTTTTCAGTACAGTATCAGTATCAATACAAATAAAATTTTATTTTTTTGCACCACCAAATTTGTGGTAAAATAACGTTTTTTTTTTAAATAATGATAATAAGACCAATAAATTTCAAAGCCATTAAAAAAATAAAATACATAGAATATTTGATTTCCTTCTTTCCTTTATATTGTTGCTGCATTTTATTTCTATCCACAAGTACAAACTTATTTGAATCATATTCAAGGATGAATTTATCATATCCAGGGAAAAGAATATGTAAACCATTAATGTGAAATTTTTTAAATGAAATTCACCTTGTGATTGTGGTCTGACCACAGTTGTAGTTTGCTGTGGTGCTGCAATTGCTTTAGTTAGTGGATTGGTCTGAGGTACAGCAGTAGGGGTCAAGGCCTGTGCAGGTGGCAGGTCATATTTCTGTAACTGTAACAAGTATGCATCAGCTGTTGGTACACTACCCCAACATACTTCTAATGTGTTAGTGCTGGCTCTCACCAACTGAACTCGAGATGGAGCAGGAGGCTTTTCTGTAAATAATAATAATATGTTAGTGCTGGCTCAAACTAACTGAACTCGCAATGGAGCTGGAGGCTTTTCTCTGAATACAAATGTAATTATTCAACTATGATCTTTGCATGAGACATGAAAGATGGCAAAATAGTAACTGTATAAAGTCATCCATAATCCACATCTATGTTGATAATAATCACAACCTTTTGTCATACAAATTAAGGGAGAAAAAAACTTTTAGGCCTTGGTGAATTTCAGAGTTGCAAGTCCTATATGTTACTCCCGGACCCCAGGTGAAAAAAATGCTTACCTTCATCAAAATGTATATGAATAATGTTGACAAATGATTTTTTAACATTGTATTTATATACATACCTGTTTCTAGGAACCAAAGATCTTTGAAGCAAACCTGAAACAAAATGAAAACTTTAATATCAGCATTTTTCATGATGAAACTCAAATGTTTATTTAAAAGTGAACATTCACACACAAAACAAATCTGAAGTATCTCTCATAAAAAGCATACTTTATATTAAGTCTTCTCAGTTCTTTGAGGCAAACATGAAGAAAAAATAACAAATTCAGTTATCTGCCAAAAAATCAGAAATTATAAAAACCCTATTAATGCTTCAAACCACTCCATAGTCAACATGATAAAGAATCAGTTTGAACAAATCCATTAAGAATTTGTTGAAAAACATTTTGAAACCTATACCTGAAATCAATCCCTTCACATTGTCACATTTGTTAAGCATCCTGAAGTCAGAATCAATCAAGTCACTTTATAATACAAAATAGTGGTGATAAAAGTTGAGTTGATGTGAAATCTATTTGGTAATTTTTTAATATAGTGTGGACCTAGGCTGGACCTAGGCTTTATTGACAGATGAACGATGCACCTCATGGTACCAATAATAGTGAATGTGACCAATACCTGATTATTCCAAGCTTTCCTGTAGCCATCTCTACCACTCCATATGTAAAGTCTTGTATGTATAGACACAGAACAATGTCCAGCCCTGGCTCTGGGCAGTGCATCTTCAAATACCTCCATTGCAAGAGGTTCCCAGGTCATTGTATCTAAAGAAAAACATTCAAGTTTTTAAAGCTTGAATTGAATAACTTTGAAGTGGCAGCATAATATCCAGTTTCACTGACACCTTTAATATTACTAATGAAACATACAATAATTAAGATAGTTTCACTTTATGTAACCCCATAACATTAAACTATTTAGCTACATGTATCATAAAGAAATTTATTACAATTTCCTGTTGACCAATTATCAATTGTAGACGTTGGATATGAAAAATGCATCCATGCTTTTTTGCGTAATGTTATGCGTTTACTTTTCTTCATAGGCTAAAGGTATAGGGGGAGGGTTGAGATTTCACAAACATGTTTAACCCCGCCATATTTTTGCGCCGGTCCCAAGTCAGGAGCCTCTGGCCGTTGTTAGTCTTGTATTATTTTAATTTTGGTTTCTTGTGTACAATTTGGAAATTAGTATGGCGTTCATTATCACTGAACTAGTATATATTTGTTTAGGGGCCAGCTAAAGGACGCCTCTGGTGCAGGAACTTCTCGCTACATTGAAGACCTGTTGGTGACCTTCTGCTGTTGTTTTTTTCTTTGGTCGGGTTGTTGTCTCTTTGACACATTCCCCATTTCCATTTTTAATTTTATTTCTGTTACTGGGACAGGCTTAATAATATGTTTTCTAATACTGATGGGATAAATAAAAGTGTGTGTGTGTAATACTCACCTAAATTCAATGATGCTAATGTATTTGTGCATTTCCATTCTTTTTCATGAGTGGCAACTTTGACATCATCCATTACAAGTGGAACCCATCCTCCAAATATAAACATACGATTGCTGATAACTGTTGATGAATGAAGGCTCCTGGGTAATGGTGGGATTCCCTGTATAACTGGTTTCGTCCATGTCATAGAATCTGGTCAATAAAATAATCCAAATCATAGAAATGTCTGATTGTTCATGCTAGGCAGAAAGATTTGTTCTTGCTTAAATATCTAAAACTTTAAACAACTGTTTCTATGGAAGTAGCAGTTATCCTTTTTATGTATCAACTCTTCAACTTTGATGTTATTTTATATGATCAAAGAATACCAAAGTTTAGTGTGGAATATGTGAACAATCTTTTATTGCAACAGTTAAAGTCAGACAACTCTGGCATGTCAAGAAACAAAAAAAATCAAAAAAATCCATGCATCATGTTATCTCTAGATATCTCTTATTGGTACAGTGTTATTGTGTGGTAGATGTCTCACAGATGTTATACTCCACATATCTGATATCCCTCTTTTACATATTCTATAATGTTATGACTTTGTTTACCTATATCTAACTGCCACAAATCTCCAAGGCGACATCCACTCATGCCACCATATATCAATAATCGTGGGCGACGCCCATCTTTTTCTGTGTATCCACAACAGGAATGAGATTCTCTGGGAGGTGGAGGCTGACCAACTATTGGTGGGATGTCCCAGGACATGGTACTTGAGTTCTGCTTCATTTCAAGTGTATACAAGTCATTTAAATATCTGAAATAAGAAAATAAACATACATCTCCTTATTGTTTTAACACCATGCTATTCAAAATGTCAGTCTATTAACATATGTTTTCATACAGGAGCTTTAAGTACTAAATAATAGCAATACACTTCAGATTAACTTTCCTTACTATACATGTAGACATTTTGTTTCAGTATCCAGAAGATACAAACATGCTTGACTGATATAATTGAGAGCTTGAAGCAGTCTTTACGCTGAGTGGCAGCCCAGGCTTGTAAAATTGCTCTCGAGCCTGTAAAAATCATATCTACAGGCCAACAGAATCTAACTAAAAATTTTCAAAAATTGAACTCAGGGCCTGTAGATTTAATAGTTCATTGTGAAGACTGCTTGAAGTTACTTGCACAAACACTTATTTACCATAGATTTACCATGTAAATATTAAGTACTCAATATATTAACTGCCACATCATTTTTGAGTATTCAATATATAGACATCCACATATTTTTTAACAAATCAATATCTTATCCTCTTTAAAATATTCTTTTAACTTTGATTAAATGTGTGTCATATGAAAATGATGTAACTTTCAATTAGACACATAAGATAAGATTCTTATTGACACGCAAGTCAATTCATGTGTGTATAATTGTTTTTAGTTTACAAATCGATTGTGAGATTTAGAAACATATATTTGTTTAAATAAAAAATATTGAATCAAAAACTTATGTTTTACCTTGGGATGTTGTTCTTAGGATCTTCACTATCATTTGCCAAACCACCAAACAAATAAGCTTTGTTTCCTAGTAAGGTAAAACTATGTCCTGTTTAAACAAAAGTAAAAAGAATGTGATAAGTGATACAGAACTGTACATATTTTTGGTGTGATTGTGTATGTAGATCTGAAATTAATAAGAAACCAACAGTTTTAACATAAAGCGATCAATTATCAGCCTTCAATGTGTCTGTTTCCGCTTGTACAACTCTTTATTGAACCCCATATCAAGCTGTGTGATGTCAATTGTGTTTTGACCTGCTATAAAGAAATCTTATTCATTTCAAGCATAATTATGTTTAACCCAAAGCAGTTAAATTAGACTGGAAATTGCCGTCTACTGATACTCATAAACAAAACAAATATTTATAAACTATTGAATTGGTAACTGAAAACACATAAAGACATTGTACTATCATAGAAATCAATTACATTTTATTTTATTAGATTAAATGTTGCAAATCAACATTGCTTACCTAGCCTTGGGCATGGTGGAACCCCATTCTTTGGAGGTCTAGGTTTTAATCTTTTCCATTCCCATCGACTAGCTTGCAATTCATAGAGCTCATTAGAATATTTTCCATACTCGACCATTCCACCGAACACCAAAATTCTTGTTCCATCACAAACAAAGCCATAGGCTGCACATCCTGGTGGGATATCTCCCCTAACAGCTGGGACAAACCACTGGTTGGTTGCTGAAATTCATCATAATTAAACATACTTTTTTTTTTAACTGAGTGTGCTAACTTCCAATAAAAAGAATTTAACCTAGAATTAGTAAAAATTTGTGGAGCCCAAATTTGAACAGACACATAGCTATATATGCTATACAGGGGAGAGCACTGTGCTGGTATCCATACTGGTATTCATGGTATATATATATATGTGCATAATTCCATACAGTATTACTGTCATAATAAATAACTACAGTCTTAGAGTCCATAAAAATCCTTGGTCACTGAGGTCACCTTGATCTTTGTGCATAATCAACAATAACCCATCTCTAAAACCATAAGATTAAACCTATTTTTGTAGCAACTGACAGGCTAAAATGTCATGTTGGCCATCATATTTACTGTAAACACAAAATGAAACAGGCTAATAATTAAAGTGTAATAAGGAGTTGCCTGACATCCTATGTTGACTATCTTTTGCTCTTTCATAGATGCCAACCCCCTTTTGACACAATCAGTAACAAACTATCAAATTTTCCGTATTTTTGAAAAGTTTTCAGTAATCATTCATAAACGTGCATTTACCAATAAAAATTACTGCCAGGTGGTTGCAAAGTGATGTGCACGAAATTTGTAGTTTAACATGTTGTCTGTAGTATGTATTCCATTCATTTATTGTTCAGATGTTCTCGACTCGTGCATTTTCGTTTTGTCAAGGAGAAGTAGGGAAAGGTAGAAAGCTACTTCATAAATGCAAGTTTGCCTCTTCGGAAGTCAGTTAGTTACTCAACAATAGGTTGATAACTCCCGAGAAACCGGAAGCATTACATTGGCGTTTTCTAAATACCGGACCAGGACGGGAAAGTAATGATAAAAATCCGTGTTTTACAAAATTGAACGGCGATTATTGGTAATCCGTAACTATTCGACTTTGACCGTAATAGCGTAGTTTTTATTGCAAAATCGGAAAAACTACGCAAAAATCGTAATGGTTGGCATCTATGCTCTTTACATACATGTATTTTTTTCACTTAAAAATTTGTAAGGGTTCCTCGGAACTAAGTGTCTCGCCTACTTTTACTGTAAATCGCAGGCTCAACAAAAATGAGGAAAAAAATCAATAAAAATATTCCTCGTTAACTGGAAGAAAATCTAAGTCCATTTAAAAGTAAAATACAGAAAAAATGGAGTTATCTTTTTACAAAATTTACTTTTAGATACTATCTTATGATCATAAATAAGCTTCTGTCCAAGTTTGGTGCAAACCCAGGATAGTTTAAGAAAGTTATTAAAAATTTTTAAAACTTTAACCGCAGAGTGAATGTAATGTTTCCCCACAGAAAAACAAAATCCATTTATAAGTAAAATACGGAAAAAATGGAATTTCACTTTTAAAAATTTACTTCTGGATACTATCTTATGATCATAAACAAGCTTCTGTCCAAGTTTGGTAGAAATCCAGTTTAGTTTAAGAAAGTTATTAAAATTTCAAAAACTTTGACCACAGAGTGAATATTTGTGGCCGCCGCCGACGGAATGTAGGATCGCTTAGTCTCGCTTTTTCGACAAAAGTCAAAGGCTCGACAAAAACTATGGCGAGGGAAAAGCTCTTCCTTTTATAAATATCATGACCCAAAATCATCTGAATCAAATAAGAGCATTAATTTGTTTCAATAAATTAAATCATTGACATTGCTCTTAATTTGCTTAAAATTGGTATGGACGAATACTATTACATGTAATGCAGGGCAAGCGCATGTTGATTTTTTATAAAATGTATTGATTTTCGAGTTTCAGTTAATTTCATGTATCTAAGTGAACGAATATCGAAGGTACAATACAGAAATTGGACAAATATGCCATTAAAACACATGTGTGTGACAAATCAGCATGCGCTTGCCCTGCATTACATGTAACAGAATTCGTCCATACCAATTTTAAGCAAATTAAGTCGCCTTGCAGGCCTGCAGATTTTTTTGAAAATTTAGTGTTCACCCCAAGAACAGGTTTGGCCACAACATAACAATTTCAAGTTTATTTACAATTTACAAAATGTGTATATGGACCATAATTTGCTATTGGGCTCTGTTTCCTATAACTATAGAAAAGTGATAAAATGTGAATTACTGTAAGAAAAGTTGCAACTACATCTAAAGATTCCATTATTTTTATCAACATACAAGTGTATGCTACTCTTCCCTAGAAAAAAAATTAAAATATATGAATTTCAAAGATTCTACAACCGTATTTATGTGTCGTTTCTCGCGTTACTTATTGCTTCCGAAGAGCATAACGCTGACTGATTTATAGATCATCTTCACCGGCAAATTCGTAACTTTTGCTTTCAAATAACAAAGAACATCGACCAATAAGAATAGTGAGAAGAAAATGCCGAGAACTATAAGTATTTATGTAGCAGATGTAAGAACAATGGCGTGATTTTTGTGTCCGATTTCGTAACGCAATTTTTAGATGATGTAATCTGCTTTGTTGTAATAGAATTCTTAAAAACAATATGCAAATATGAACTCTCGCGAGATGTTCAAACAGGTAAATCCGAGATGATTTACATTCTTGTTTTGATCTTCGTAATAATTAAGTAAGAAAATTACGTTGTGGTTATGCGTTACATTTCACACGAAACAGAAGTCCAGTTATTTATTAAAATTGTTTTTGTCCTTAAGTTCTAACCATTTCCAGTCATACGTGAAACACGTGACTAACATGTGATAACGCCATTACGGCCGGATGTACGAAATACTAGGTCTAAACATTGTTTTTGTTTCCAATGGGATGTTAGCAAACATAATCTGTAGACTTGTTTCGTCTTGTTTAAAAGAGAAAAATACAATTGTCAAAGAGATTGCGCCGGTGGTCTGTTATTTTTCCTATGTGCATAATGTTACATACGATCCTGTGTGAAAATAAATGCCCAATGACTTGACAAAATTGATTTCATATTTGACAGACGTTAGAACACACTTCGTTTCCCGATAATGACGTGAAGAGTCCTTGGAAAAATCAATCGAAATTACGACTCTTATCATTGTACCAATGCTCGTTGGATTGATTTAACTTCAGCAGTAAATATTACTGGATATTTTAGGTGAATAAATATAATTTAATAACAAATACATGTTAATATACCGTTACACTTAGAATGTACAAAGTTGGAATCCTGTCACAGTTTTTAATTAATATTTTTTATTCATGTTCTGCAAACACTTATCAGAAACGCAATAAACTTGTCAAAGGAGAAGTAAACTTTTACCATGCATGACTTGAAAGGAAGTACTTTATTGATTTTAGCCCACTAAAGTAGGTTAAAATGTGGAAACCATGTAGATGGTGTACAGGTCACAAGTATCACATTGTGCCTATTTTAAAGATTTTAATTCCAAGTTAAAAGTTTTTTTCTTTACTGGATTTAAAGAATGTTACATTGCCAATGATTTGGAATAAATTGTATATAACTGGAATATCAAAACCAAATATAAATACATTTTTTTTGCTTAAACACAGTGATCTGGAAGTTTTTTTTCACTATGGGCCCAGGGCCCCTCAAAAATAAATTCAATGGGCCATTTTAAAAAATAATGGGCCATGTTGTCAAATGAGTGGGCCATTCGAATTGACTTCTGTAAAAAAAATAAAAAGAATCATTATTTTCTCATGTTTTGGAAAGGAGGTGTTGGTACAAGTTTACCTTCATGATTTTAAATAATATCATGGATATTGTTCCTGTGATTCTGTAATTTCAATGAACATTGAATATACAATAACTTCTTCCAAAACGGACAATATTAAAGATAAACCTTTATTTACAATGTTTAAACTGTTACTGTTGCCTTGGCTTGTTCATGTTCATGATTTTTTAACATTAAATTTGGGTCTTCGTCGATACCATACTCATTCCAGACGTTCCGTATTAGAGGACATTTCAGGAACGTCCTCTGCACTTCTTGTATTATTATTATTACTTCATCAAGATGACAAGAATAACAGTAGAGAGTACCATTAATTGATAGAACAAAACAATAATTCGCTGAAGTCATGTTTACAAAATGTCAAAACGAGCCAAAGACCAAAAAATGACAAGGACAGTTAAGCGCCTTTTATGGAGACAAAAACTATATTCATAAAAAGGCTTCAGGGGTTTTCAATCGTAATACTAGCAAGCTTAACTAAATTAAAAGATTATTATTAAAGTTAAATCTCGTCTGTAATAGCCATTTCACAAATGTAAAGTTGTTTATAAAAAATTATATCATGAATGATGGTTAATTACGTTTTTTGGGTTATCAGTTAAACCGCATGGTTCTATTTTTACCGTAGGAAAACACCCGAGACGTTAAATCGCATGGTTCTATTACCATATAGGAAAACACCTGAGACGTCCTAAAAATATATAGGTGCTCTTATGTTTGGAGGAACATTATACAGTTGTGTACACACACATGGCGGCACGGAACACGATCGGAAATCTATTTGACCATATTCTAAACGTTTCGAAACGATGTGAAAAATATTGTGCGCCACGTGGGCGCTTACATTTGTCACTCTATGCGCCATTTCTGGTGAATAGGCGCTATAGGCGCAGGGCGCACGTCCTTCCCTATCACTGAAACATCAAGATACAACGATAATGGTATCCTGTATCAATGGAGAAAATATGGAAAATTCTGAATAAATTGTACTAATTGTTTTCAAAACAAGCACATATTTAGGAGTTTTATAATACTGTTACATTTAAGATGGATTTTAAGAAAAAGTATACTGTTCAGATTATTTTAAGCAGATTTTGCAATAAAATAAAACTAAAAAAATGCTTTCGGTTTCTTATGGTTTCCTGTCAGGTTTAAAAAAAACTTTAATATAACATTGAAAATAGATTTTAAATATTAACATGAAGCAAGTAACACTAGTAATGGTGTTTATTTATGCCTTTTGAATTATATTGTGCAAAATAAAGAAAATAAAGATTGGTTTCCTGTTTGGTTTCATGTCACGTAAACGGTGCTTCCAGCAGGCAATTCACAGACATATTTTCCGTATGCATAGTGACCCGAGCGTAACCCTCCTCGTAAAAATCTGGTGACCACAATATGCATGGATCTGTCATTGAAATAAACAAATATCTGATAATACATATTAAACACGTGCTCAACACCAATGCTTTTTAGTGATTTGTTTACTATAAGGTGACAATCGGTAAAACTCGGCTTCAAAACACGTTATTTAATGAGCAGCCATATTTGTTAAATCATAACAAATAGAGAGAGAAACAATTGACGATTATATCATATATTTGCGAAAATAATGATAAAATCATGCACAGAAGACTTAGTTTATGATGTATACATGCATTGGTTCAAGAATTGGACAAATATTATTTTTCACCAGTCACTCGTTTCATATGACTTTAAAATATGAAATCAGGAGTACCAAATTTAAAGAATTTGAAATGAAGACATCCCCAAATTTGATAAAAGAATTCCTGGATCCCGAAATGATCAATCCTGAAATCCTAAGGTTGAAAACACAGGAACTCAACGTCCTGAAAAAGCCCCCCCCCCCATCCCCCCTTTTCATTTTACATACTGCAATCAGATCTTTTTATTAGCTTAAAAGGGTGAACAGGACAAAAGACTAAAGACTCTTAGCTACATTTTAACAAAAATGTAAACTCAGACATTTCATATTTTTAAGTTAAAATAATTATTTCTTTACTGCATGAAGTGAAATTTTAATAATTTAATTTTCCCAGTGGAACCCCATTTAAACCTGTTGTGATCCCCAAGTTATGAGGTCATTTCCGGTATAAAAAAAAATTAAACTACTACACATTTAATCTGTTATAATAAGTAAACAATACCAACACTTTTGAAAAAGGAGATTGGTAATAATTATCAAAATCTTGATTTTTTTTAATTTTAATTAATGACGTCTTCTCGGCGGTCCGATAAATTTAGGAAAACAATCCGCCATTTTGATTTATTCAACTCTGCGTTCAGTTGAAAAACCTTTCTCCAATCTCTAAATTGGACTTGAAAATAACATAGCTACATTATCAATGACAAAAATAAAGTTGCTTTCGATTTTTGCAATTCATCAAAAGAATACCAAGCATTCAAATCTTTCAATATCAATGAAATATTAAACACAGCAAAGATGCAGGGTGCCGCCATCTTTGTTTTTGCCGCAAAAAAGTTCCCCCATTGAATGAGCATAACCAATTTGATGCTTCAAACATAAAAATAAATACATATATCAAAACCCATTTACTAGGAGCAAATGCATTTTTATTGTTTTATTGACAGAATCTCTCGTATGAGGGAATGAAAATTCTTGTAGTTTGACAGTAAACAATGATGGCTGCCATTTTGTATTCCGAAGAGCTGTAAACAAAACATACCGGTGTTGTACACATGCAGCTCATCGACGATCCCTTCATTTCCACCACCAAAAATGACCATTAAATCTTTGATTGCAACAGCACGGTGTCCATGTCGAGGTCTTGGGCATGGTCCCGATGCATTTGTTAGCCTTTTCCATTTCAATATGGGTGCCGCCATTTTTAAATTAACCCACAATGCATCTGCCGATCCCGTATGTCCAAACAAAATTTGAATATCACATGACAAAATTAAAACGTGATTCTTAAAAAAAGAATGGGTTTTTAATATTAGTACAATTTAAGTTCATTTATCTGCATACATTTTTTTAATTACATATTTTAATATTATTCGGGTAGTTTATTTTAATTGTTATTTTGTAACTGGTTCCTAGTCGGGAATGCAGCTTTTCTAAAAATAGATCAGGAAAACACCTTTGAACTATTGTGTGTCTTGTGTGGTTCAAACAAGCACCATTGGATTCTGTTGTAAACAATTACACAAGGGTATCAAGAGTTTTCCCCGCTTATAGTCATTTTGTTTTTAATTATTTGTTGATAAATTAAGAATTTGATCTATCTGAACAATCACAGGTTTATTAAGACTGATATTTTAATATAAATAAGGGTATGGTGGAGAGGACAAGATCATGAGATGAAATTATGAACAAATTAAACCAGCTAAACTGATCAAACATTAAGTTACTAAGATCCATCACAGGACATTACTAGGTTTCAAAGTGGGCATTGAAAGCTGGACATGAAATATTGGGAATTGCCAAAAATATATCACTGTGTGGTTGATAATATAATGTATGATCATAATGATATACAATGCACATGATGTAACTGAACATGAATTATCTAAAATGTCTATGCTGTTTGAAGACAGTATTTTCACAGAAAATGTATAAGAAAATGATATTTTAAATGTCCACCGCTTTAAAGCACAGTTTTTGATCCCAATTCTTCCATATATTTACTAAAATTAAACATTCTTTTTTACATTTATAAACGGATAAACTATGACAGAACAGTTCTTGTTTTATGTTTGGGTTTGAATTTTGATAGAACACATGCGTGTGGGAAAATGGTCCCTTAAAAGAATATCATATTTCACGAAATCTCTTAGATGTGCAATTGATATTCAGTGAAAAACTTAAAAAAAGATTTTACAGGTTTTATTATGCTAATTTTCTTGAAAAATTGTTGTATGCAGCATTGACTATGCAAAATACATGTAGTACATAGTCAAGGGTCTTTGATATTGTGATGACTGCTGAGTGGAAAGCAGTTTGATCTAAGAAGGGGTTAAGGCATGCTTTAATTTATAAACAGATTTATATAATGTTGACAGTAATAATTGGATTAAATACAGTAGCCTAACTTGAAACTGGCTTTATTGTGTTAAAACCAATTTAGTTGATTGGAATTTTATTATTTATAAAACTTAGAATTTTTTATTTTAGAGGAAATATTTACATTCAAGAAAATAATGGCAGAAAACATAACCACGACAAACATGACAAAGAAAAGACTAAAACCTGAGAATAGTGAAGATTCTTTAGGAAAACAAAAAGCCACAGATCAAACTGATGCTGATATTGACAGTAAGAAATTAAATTTTAAGGAAATTGTATTTCGTTTTGGAAAATCCGACAAATTGAAGTGATAATGGTGACCATAAAACCTGTTAAGTGCCTATGTAAGTCATATTCTTCATTACCCTGCAGAAGCATTATGCGTTAAAAAGACTGCAATGCAACAACACAATAAACCCAAAAGCCATTCAGACACAGACAAATTTGTTTGCTTATATAGGGATTCATTGAAGCGTGAAGCGATCGGGCCCCAACTTTCTGAATCCACCACAGGCACTGAAACATAAGCATATGACCCTCAACAATAGGAAAGTTTCACAGGCACTTGTCTCTGGAAAAAATTCCTTTATAATTTAATATAACATGATTTTATAAAGGTATATAGGATAGGGGGGATCTTGAGACAATTGCCTGTTGCAAATTTCTGTTTAAAAGATAATCACTCTTAAAGTCAATGTTATTTGACAATATTTACTCAACTAATATGTTTTATTTGTATATTTTCAGGTGTTGCCATGTACAAAGTAATGTTCAGAGCATTTGTAAGTGTAATTTTACCATCCTGCTCCATTTTTTACCTAGTCTACATGGGTCTGTTTGATTCAGTCTTCACAGAGAATGGGATTGAACATTATGCCGAGAGACCAGGTCTAGGAATGAAAGCTCTGTTACCAAAGTGGATGAAGATGCCACTTAATTCGGCCATTAATTTTGGATATGTTATAATGGCAGCATATTGGTGTGCTTATACATCAGCAGCCTTCCAAGCAAACAGGATCACACTAATTGATGCATATATATCCTATATATTCAATTTTATGGCAGGTTGTTATGGCCCGATACAACTTTTAAGAATTTTGACTCAGCTACCACAATTTGCTGTTTTAGATCAATGGTATACATACCCACTCTTTATGTGGGTGTTTGTGTGGGGACACTTTCTAACATCTGGTTGGAACTTGATTTTCATAATTCAATGTATGATATTTTCAGTTGGTAGCTATACTTTGACATTATATACAGATGTAGGATTTGCGATTGCACTTGGAGTTCATATAATTATAGCAATAATTGGAGCTCTATTAGCCTATCAAAAATTTCCATCTAGTGATTGTAAATATCCCTTTGTAATGTCTATCATATGTTGTGCTGGTTTTGTTGGATTGAAACTAATTGATTTAGATTTACCAAAAGTGCATCCTATATTTACTAAAATTTCAGGACATTTTTTGTCAAAGATTGCAGACATTTATCAGATTCATTATGTAAACATGTACTTTTTTGCTTTGACATTTTATAAGCATAACATTGAAAGCAAGAAAAGTATGTGAATCAACTTCAACATTTATTTTAAATTTGCTTTGTTATGAATAACATCTTGGTTTTTCCTTCCTTGCCTTGTGAACAAGTTTCCATACAGTTAGAATTATGTTGGAAATAAATGTAATATGTTATCTTTTAAACCACTCATATTTATACATTAAATATTGTTTCAAGAACAAATGATATTGGTGACCATACTAGTTCTGATCCTTTTTGATACATATGTGTTTATGTTCCTTTTTAAAATTGGAAGCTTTGAGTAATCCAAAGTTGAAACTGATCTATCACCTATACAATTTCTGTTTGAAATATGTTGTAGGCAAATTTGCTTTCTATCAGTTATGTCCCTTTGAACTTGATTTGTAATTATGGAGTCAAAAACACATTTTGGATCAGTCAAAAACACTTTTTGGATCCTCAGATAGACGTGGAGACATTGTCCAAAATATCAATTTTTGTCTTTATAAAATTTGAATACAAAACATTATCGTGTCCAGCACACATCTTAATGTGACCTCCTTTGACATGTGAATGTATTACCATACACTTCAAGTTCAATGAAAATATCATCACTTCTAACATTTTCAGACCATTTATTTTTTAAGTATTGGATTATTGTAAGATGTACATTTTAAATTGCATGGTCATATGATCTTGACCTCATATTCATGAACTGTTGATAGTGTTAAGTGTTATTGATACATAAATAATTAAATCATGATATAGACTTGGATCATTTCAATTATAAAAGGTTAAAAAAGGCAAGACATTAGTTAATAGAAAGAATAAAATTTTTGATCCTGTTACTTTAATGTCAGACAACTATATTGAATTTCCATAAATTGGAATGGAGGGACAAATACATTATATATAATTTATGTTACTGTATGTTGAATATTTGATGTGATATGTGACAGGTGATTTGATTTTATAGGATGCAAAATTGTTACTTCAATTTTTTAGCATCTATAAATTTGTTCTGTAACAATGAAACTAAAATAATAAAACAAGAAAAATAATTAAGGTGATTTCATTGCATACTTTAGCCTCAAAAGTTCTGTCCTGATAATATATATCTTCATATATGTTTATTTAATATAAAAAAGAAGATGTGGTATGATTACAAATGAGACAACTGTCTTTAATGTTGGTTTAGGTAGTCGTTATTGCTGAAATAATGAGCCAGAGTATGTCTTTATCCTGAAATTTTGTATTGTAAAAATAAAAGAAAAGAAAATGCTGCCTGATTGCCTATGAGACAACTCCCCACAAGAAACCAAATGGCACAGAACTTAAGATCACTGTACGACCTTCAACATAGTCCATATACTGTATAGTTAGCTATAAAAGACCCGAAATGACAAATGTAAAACAACTCAAACAAGAAATCTTACTGCCTAATTTATGTAAAAAAACAACACCAAAATATGAACAAACAAGAATGTGTCCCCAGTACACAGATGCCCAATCAGCACTATCATTTTCAATGTTCAGTGGACCGTGATAGTAGGAGAAAATATCTAATTTGGCATTTAAATTAGAAAGATCATTTCATAGGGAACATGTGTACTAAGTCTTAAGTTGATTGGACTTCAACTTCATCAAAAACTACCTCAACCAAAAACTGTAACCTGAGACGGACGAACAGACGAACATACCAGAAAACATAATGCCCATAAATATGCAACACATCAACAAACAACAAGATATTCTTAAGCTTTAGATGTTGGAAGCTCACCTGCCCCAAAGGACAGAAAGAGCTTTTCCCAATTCATATGTCTGTCATCTGTTTTCAGCTGAGAATTTTTGCAAAATCCTATCTCTTGAAACTATAGATGACACACGCACTGCCATCAAACGTTGTCACTACTGATACTACAAATAGAAAGAAGAGTAACCAGTTCCTATTCAGCGGAAGGCAACACAACTGTCTTTGGTCTCAATGTTATGATTCAGTGATTAATGTTAAGTTTTGTGATACCTTTATTCCAAAATAATTGCCAATAATTATTAAATATTATTTAGTTTTCATACAAGCATGTGATGCATGTTTCCATCTTTGTTATGTTGCTTTTCTGAATTTACCTTCACAAGCAAAGCTCAACGCCGAATATTTTTAAGCCAACGATGTATAGGAACCGAAAAGGTGGAAGAGCTTCATCAACAAAAAGACCTATATTTCAAAATGGTCTCCAAATACATCTACGACCAACTTGGCATGAGGATTTTGGAACCTTATTTTTTTAATAATTTCAAAATTTATAAATGCTCAAATTAAGATTGGTTTGTTTTAAATCATCTGAGAAATGAGCTGATGGTCCATTAAAAGCAGAATCGACACAGTGCTGGTGTCAAAAATGAAAACAACACTATAAATTTTATGATCGGAAACAATTTTATGATTTAACTTCACCAGGAACGCTCAAATGCCGTTTTGGAATGTCTTTCACTTTCTCAAGTTTGTCAGTATCCTCTCTTTTAAGATGGAACAAATCACGTTTTTTAAGTCGCGGTATGCAATTTTCTTCGATGTACAGCCACCCATATAAGAGTGGCGGAAACCATGTTTTGAATGTTTTCATATCAACAGGTTAAGCTTTTCTTCCTTTTGATCTATTATGTAAATGAAATAACAAGTTATATAAAAAGAAAAGGTATAAACTCTTACAAGGGAAAATACTATTAATCAACGTATCAAAATTTTAGGAAGAAAAAACAACATGAAACAGGGTACACACTTTTTTATTTGTGACATGAATTACCTCATCTCACCAATGGAACAGTCCCGATGAGTTTAGAAATAGAAAAAAATACCTCTACGTAAGTGCAGATCACCACGTGTTTGGTTTTTTTTTGGCGGGGTTTAGTGTTGCTAAAGTCTTTAGTTTTCTATGTTGAGTTTTGTGAACTGTTTTGTGTTGTCGTCGTTTTTTATCTCGTTTTTTTTTTCCGTGGCATTGTGAATATCAATTGTCAGTTTGTTTTCCATTTAATATGAGTATGTTATATGCCTTTGGTATCTTTCGCCTCCATTGTAAGAAGGATTTTTTTTTTTTAAAGTATGGCATAATGCGATTTAGTTTTTAGGGTATGTGTACAGATGAGCGAGATTACCATACAGATGAAGGGGAAAATATGTGAACAATGGGTTGAGAAAGAGTTAGTCGCTGATTTGCCTCCAAAACGTTTTGTAGTCACAGGCAATGTAGTATATCACATTCATTTGTCTGTATTGAAGCCTGGTTCGAAACCTGCACCATATAACTTGAAATATTTTTTAGTGAAGGACTTTTTAAATGCACTTGGTAACGACTTTAACAGCAAGTATTCAATATTAATTTAGCTATATATTGTTTATGGGGTAGACGACACCGCCATGGACATTACGTATTCAGAGACTCGCCACTATCATTTTGATTTAAACCCTCTTGAACTTGTATTCACTGGTATTAAAGAGATAATAGTAACTGCAAATACGATTATCCCAATATGGCGACGGTAGATATAGGTAAAATCTTTACACTCGTTTTTCTTAAATGTAGCATGTATTTGTCAATAGTTACTCAGCTGTAAGGTTTATCTATACCATTTCATCATATTTGAATCGTAACGGTGCACTGGAATTGTCTAAGCGCTGTGAAAATAGCCGTTGAAAAATTCGGGATGATAATCGTAACTCGGAAAAAAAGATAATCGTAATTATGTATCTAAAAATAAAAAAGATAATCGTAACTGGAAACTGTTTTATTAATATTGACACTAAAAACGTAAATCTGATAGCATATTATGAAATTATGGCGATGAATTATTTACGAAACGTACCAACATCTTATGACATTTCTTTTTATGCATATATATTTAATAGTTCTTATGAAAACAGCTACATACTAGTATATCATACAATTGGAAGGGTGAACAAGCTTCAAGAAATTTGGAAATGGGAAAACACGAACTTTGTTAATTTACAGAAATTTCCAAACACTAGGTAAGCCACAAAATATGTGAATGAGCGATGGAAATTATGATACATGATAATAATTGTCAGGCGACACGCATGTGTCACCTTATATCAGATTTCTGATTAAGACAGTAAACAAAAAATAATTTCTGAAGTAAATAGTAAATATAGTAAATATTATTTAAATTCATTTGTTGCAGGTGGTTATATGTGCTATTTCTGCCCCCGGTGATTTAATTCTAGAACATACCCTAGTATGCCATAACGAAGTAGGAAAGACATTTAGTATTCGTCAAAAACCGTTTGACGAGAAATTAGTGGCTACAGTTTTCATATCACTTCGATCATTTTTCATGGATGATATCATAACTTAAAAGCTATGATGAACAAGGGAAAACTTTGAAAAGTGTTTTACAGTGTCATTTCGGAGTCTTTTATAGCTGACTATGCAGTATGGGCTTTGTTCATTGTTGAAGACCGTACGGTGACCTATATTTGTTAATGATGAGTCATGTCTGTCTCTTGTGGAAAGTTGTCTCATTGGCAAACATACCACATCTTCTTATTTATATTGGCTACTTCATGACTGTCACTGAAATTTCAGTATCTCAGATATAAACTATAAAAGAATCAAATTTTATTTTGAATTATGATAATATGACATCCTTAAAACATTTAATGCTATATAATTACATTAGATGTATGTTTAATTATAATACGTTATTCTGATTGGCTAATTGCACATCATATGTTATTCCGTAAGCAGTTGCATGAGACAATAACATTTCATTCATGATGACACGAGGTCCCACAATAAAGTGCACAGGTGAATTTAAAAATTTAACTTCATGAAAATCGTGTTTTTATAATCCTAGCTAAAAAATGTAATTATAAGTATTGAATGCTTCTTTTTGTAACTTTATAGGGTTGTAAAAGCGTTGACCGTGCGTACATTTTTAGAATGCGCTTCATACAAAATGTACTTCGGTCAACGCTTTTACACCCCAATAAATTTACAAAAAGAAGCATTCAATTCTTAAATAAGATTAGAGAAAGATTGGCCCTACATGGGATTCTTTGTGTATTATGAAATTAAGTAACGTGGAGTTCATTGACAAACATGGATTTGTGTTCTTTTATAGTTTGGCCAAAAGCCCGAAAATCAAGAAATAAAATTGATGTGGCTTTGAATTTTCTTACAAGAATACTTATTCAAAGAATGACTGCAAAATTGAAAATAATTGAATAACCCATATTCCGCAAAATAAGAAACAAACTTATTAAAAATTCATAAATACTCGGTATATGAAAAATATGCTGCATACATATGCATGGAAGATATTGTAGAGAAAAATATTGAAGGTACTAAAACAAGGAACATTTTTGTATTTGCATGCTTGCCATATAATTCGTACTTTTCTATTAAATTACATTTTTAACACACAAAATACCATTGAAATGCTGAAAAACACATTTATTATGTTTCAGTTACTATTATCCGATTAAGAAAATTACGATTATCAAAGAAGAAAAATACCATAGAGTTACGATTATCATCCCGAATTTTTCAACGGCTATTTTCACAGCGCTTAGACAATTCCAGTGCACCGTTACGATTCAAATATGATGTAATGGTATAGATAAACCTTGCAGCTGAGTAACTATTGACAAAAGCATGCTACATGTAAGAAAAATGAGTGTAAAGATTTTACCTATATCTACCGTCGCCATATTGGGATAATCGTAATTGCAGTTACCATTATCTCTTTAATACCAGTGTGTATTGGACATTTATAATTAAGAAATGTATCGGTCAGGAAGTTCACCTTTTGAACTGTTAAATATTTATCCGAAAAGGATTTGAACAAATTGATATGGTTAATTGGTTAAAAACTCGTGATACGTTAAACGTATTATTCGGAAAGGTATTACACCGTATATATACTTACTCCATCGATTATTCAACACTTCAAACAACTTACTCTTTAGGTTTCTATCTTGTGTCTTGTGTACTATTATTTGTCTGTTTGTCTTTTTCTTTTTTAGCCATAACCATATCGGTTTCAGTTTATTTCTATGAGTTTGACTGTCCCCTGGTATCTTTTGTCCCTTTTTGAGCATTACCCCCAGGTAGGCATAGGCAGCATCGTACAAAAATGTGCAAGGGTTTTATACTATTGTCATGACCATCATGGCCTAATAAAAATGAGAATGGTAATGGGAAATCTACATGCTTTTAAAAAGAAAAAAACAATTTTGTCTTGTTTTGGTGTCGTCAAAATCACTGTAAGTTATGGTTCTCATTTATTATATTGAACCAAAAAAAATATGATTTAAAATGATATGTGCGTGCCTGCGCTGTAAATCAGTTACACGTAGTACGTACGTAGCAATTACTACTTTAGGGGGAATGAGTTCCAATTTCAATGCTAAATGTTCTAATTTAAATGTCTGAGTTTGTCTTCATTGCTGAAGATGGAAAGTAATAACCTTCGGATTTAAATTTTGTTTGTTTGTGCATTTATTTTTCAACGGAAATATACTTCCAGGATATGGTGTATCAATTCGTGACACATAATCGAATCACTACCCGCACATAAAAAATAAAAAGGAAAGAAACCGCGCTCTTATGACTCAAAGTTACAATGACCTCAACATAAACCAGGAACATATATAGATATATACTGTTCTCAGCATAATCCATAAACTCTCACGAACATTGCAAGTTGAAATGATCACACTACTTCTGTTCACGGAAGAACACATGTGAGAGGTAATGCAAACAAACTATAAAATATTTCTGACAATGAAATCTAACATATATATATACTGTTATAAATTGTCTTGATTATTTGCTAAACTGTCTTTTCATTTGATTTATTTCTCAAGTTTATTTTCTATATTTGATTTCAGATTTAATATGGTGTCTACGACCAAATGTTTGCGTCTGGCGCATAGCTTTAAAATGCTTCCCCAATCATTTTAAGATTGAGAATGGAAATGGGGAATATGTCAAAAATATAACAACCCGACCATAGAGCAGAAAACAGCAAATTATTCGTAGAAGTTACTGCCCTTAGAAGACGATTTCGTGTTTTGGGCAAACACCGAAAAGAAACGGTTATTTAATTATTTTTTTTAAAAATCAGCATACACGGTCAACAAAAACGATTAGCATATTATTCTAGTTCACAATGTTCGAGAGCGTTCATAATAATTGTTGAAGATGCAGATACTCCTATTTGACCCATGCTTTAGCGACATTTGTTAGATACTTTTAGTAATCATATTCATGCAGACCATAGATATAGGAAGATGTGGTGTGAGTGCCAATGAGACAACTCTCCATCCAATTAACAATTTAAAAAGTAAACCATTATAGGTTAAAGTACGGCATGTTACGTTTCTTGATCATAGCTCTCATTACTTTTAATTAAAAAAAACCTTCAAATTCATATGGCACAATTAGAACGAACGTTTTAGGGGTTTAAGGTTTTAGGTGCAATTAAAATGGTCGAAAGCCTTCATTTATTAAACAAAATATGGTATGATTGCCAATGAGACAACGGAAATATACTTCCAGGATATGGTGTATCAATTCGTGACACATAATCGAATCACTACCCGCACATAAAAAATAAAAAGGAAAGAAACCGCGCTCTTATGACTCAAAGTTACAATGACCTCAACATAAACCAGGAACATATATAGATATATACTGTTCTCAGCATAATCCATAAACTCTCACGAACATTGCAAGTTGAAATGATCACACTACTTCTGTTCACGGAAGAACACATGTGAGAGGTAATGCAAACAAACTATAAAATATTTCTGACAATGAAATCTAACATATATATATACTGTTATAAATTGTCTTGATTATTTGCTAAACTGTCTTTTCATTTGATTTATTTCTCAAGTTTATTTTCTATATTTGATTTCAGATTTAATATGGTGTCTACGACCAAATGTTTGCGTCTGGCGCATAGCTTTAAAATGCTTCCCCAATCATTTTAAGATTGAGAATGGAAATGGGGAATATGTCAAAAATATAACAACCCGACCATAGAGCAGAAAACAGCAAATTATTCGTAGAAGTTACTGCCCTTAGAAGACGATTTCGTGTTTTGGGCAAACACCGAAAAGAAACGGTTATTTAATTATTTTTTTTAAAAATCAGCATACACGGTCAACAAAAACGATTAGCATATTATTCTAGTTCACAATGTTCGAGAGCGTTCATAATAATTGTTGAAGATGCAGATACTCCTATTTGACCCATGCTTTAGAGACATTTGTTAGATACTTTTAGTAATCATATTCATGCAGACCATAGATATAGGAAGATGTGGTGTGAGTGCCAATGAGACAACTCTCCATCCAATTAACAATTTAAAAAGTAAACCATTATAGGTTAAAGTACGGCATGTTACGTTTCTTGATCATAGCTCTCATTACTTTTAATTAAAAAAAACCTTCAAATTCATATGGCACAATTAGAACGAACGTTTTAGGGGTTTAAGGTTTTAGGTGCAATTAAAATGGTCGAAAGCCTTCATTTATTAAACAAAATATGGTATGATTGCCAATGAGACAACTTGCTCTCTACAAGAGACCAAATGATGCAGATATTAACAACGATAGGTCACCGTACGGCCTTCATTGTTAAATTTTAGCGTTCCCTATATGCAATAATTTCCAGAGTATATATATATAGCAATTTGTTTTTATGTCACATTCTATCATGATTTTGAAGAACATATCAAGAAATAAGAGTGGTAAAGAAACGTGCCCTTTTTAATAGAGTATTATATGATTATTTATGATGCCTTGTAAATATAATATCTACATTTAAACATTGCCAATTTGTTGGCTTATCTAAAATATGTAAATATACTGTGAAAGGAACGTGTAAACGATTATATAGCTACACTTATTTCTATACTTATAAAAGATACAATAAAAATGTTTGATGATATTGCATCCCAGCTAAATTTCCGATCCCATTTTTTAAAATTTGATTGCAGAAGATATTGTTTCGACTAGTTCGTGACAGGTAGTCTTATTTATAGTAGGTATAGATGTATTTAAAAAGGACAAAAGATCGCATGACTAAACATTTTATACGAATTAAGAGGTTATCCATTGAAATATAGTCTTAACGACAAGACGTACGTATGTAAATAAATAGAGTTATGATGTCGGCGATTTAAATTATATAGGACGACACACTCTTTTCAAAATGGATGTATATGATTTTTTTGGATATTTTTGCTTTTATTTCTTTGGATTTCTCCTTTCAGGTAATCATTAAATTTGAATATAAATTGTTTTAGAAACCTATAAGACCTTAAATATTAGGTTATACGAGAAGGGAAGTGACAGACAATATCTTGATGTTTTGAAATGAAATATATATTTATATATTATTGTTATTTCTACATATTAAACAATTGTATTTTATTGATACAACATATTAACTTTGCTATTCACCATGTTTATTTAGTATTTCCATGAGAAAGCACCCCCCCCCCCCCCCCCCCCCCCCGCAAAAAAAAAAAACCAACTAACTTCTTGTCTTGAGTTTGTTTCTTACAGCGCATCGCCATCAGTGAAATTTAACAAAATATAAATACAATCATTTCTTTTGGATGGAAGCCGGAAAGATGAAGGGCCTCTAGTGAAACTTTATAACCTTTCAAGTGTTCTCTGTTGATTTTTTTATTTGATTTCTTGACTGTTCGTTCATTTACTGATCTATACCGTCAAATTGTTTGAAATACATTTTTGAATGGTATTCTATCTCATCCCTGACAAAGATTAAGTTTGTTTATGTTCCACCATATCTCCATTCTTATGTTGATTTTTTTGGCTTGTGTCTTTATGTTTTTTAATGTACTTTATATGGATATCTATTACTAGTATTGGATATCTATTTCTGTATATAATCAATATATGTCTAGTCATATTCATGGGATCATATGGCTTGATTACTTCATGAGTTTACCCCTATTTGGGATATAAAGAAAAGAAGTGTTAAAGCAAGTAAATTGTTATATCTCTTAATTAACCAACTATTAAATAAGGTATAAATCAGAGACACTTTAGAGATTCGTGGCGTAGACATTTACTGATATCAAATTAAAGATAACAAGATTCAATTTTCGATTTTTTTTAAAATTTCCATTGATTTTTTACAAGTAAATAAAAGAAATATTTCGACATTAATATAAACTCATCGTTCTATTTAAATATCAAATATTGGGTGATTTTTCTTTGTATGTCCAATATTTGGCAGACAGTAATGTGCACTGCTAGTTGATGACCCCTTGCATACATTGTCCAAAGTCAAAATGTGGGACGTCCTTTGATATTTCAAAGCTCCTTGGTATATATAAGGAATAATAAATACGCAATTCCATACAGCTACATCATATTCAGAATATCAGAAGTTCTTATGTCATTTATATAATCTCTGATTCCAAGTTTTATATTTGTTAAAGTCAATGTAAAATAAATCGGACCACAAACAATCATTTTACCATGGTTTTAATTTCAGAACAACTGTTTAATGGTTATCCAATACACTTATAAATAGAAAGTTTGTACGTGACGAATTGCTCCCAAAGGCTTTTCCTTATAACGGTGTCCACCTGCATGAAAAAAAATGGAGGCAAAATGAACATTTGTTATTTTAAACATATTATGGTCAATTATACAGACTGTTCTCTCTATTTCAGTATGTCCTGTCAGTTCCAGCCATAGTAGAAGATATAACCACTATTCTTCTTACTACTACTATTATTATGAGGGATATGACGGGTAAGATATTTAATATCAAGTATGGGTTTTTTCTAACCCCTGAAGAGGTACCTCAGTGGTTCTTGCTTAAATCGCATTTCCCTCTGTATGTTGGCCTCATAGAATATAAATTACATATAACAGAATTTGATGAGACAGTCAACAGAGAGCGAGGTTTAGCGCTATAAAACCAGAGTTGATCCACCATTTTCTGCCTTTAAAAATGCCTGCACCAAGTCAGGAATATGACAGTTCTTGTTCATTCGGGTTTGATGTGTTTTGTCATTTGATTTTGCCATGTGATAAGGGACTTTCCGATTTGTTTTCCTTCTGAGGTCAGTATTTTTGTGATTTTACTTTTTACACCTCCAAAAATACTAGAATTCTCAAACATCGTCTATAATGTGGTGCACGATTTTTTTTTATGAAAGCCAATGTTTATAACTTTTAGAATATATTAGAGTAGCATATATACGGAGTGATCTAGAGGGTATCATGTTCCCCGAGAACACATACAAATAGTTTTTTTAAAGTTGAGTTTAGATGTATCTTTAGGTTACCTATAGTGCTCTCAACCTTTTGTTTTGTTATTCTTAAGTGACGTTAAAGGCAAAGTATACTCTTAGCCTCTGCTATTTAGCAATATTTATAATCTTGATGAAATTTTATATGAACTGAACTGCATCTGCATGAACATTGAAAAAAAATATATGTGTAGCGTATATATGTGTTTGTGAAATTTATGCATTAAAGGTGTAGGTTGGATTTAAGTATTTTTTTATTAAATCATAAAAATAATAAAAATTAAAAAAACTTCCCAATTACGTTTAAGTCTTCTGAATTAAGTCAGGATTAAAACCGTTTAATATAACAGTTAAAATTATACTCGGTTGAAGATATTTCCCCCGATACTTAATGTATTGTCCAAATCAGAACTGTTATAGAAAAGTCCGGCTTTCGCGTGCTCTTAATCTATTCTGAAGAATGAATACATCGAAGGCGCCTGTTCCTTTTGTTTATTTGTGTGTGTGCCTTTGCTGTGCATGTGCTGATTTTGTGTCATGGATGGTGCCCCACATAATTTTTCTACATAATAAAATTACATAACCATTTAAAGTGAATATACATTGTTGTATTATAAAATTATAAAGTTATGCAATTCATTAAATTGTAATTACTTTGGCACATAACTTTGTTATTATAAAATTTGATTTAAAATAGTTATTACATAACATGCATAGTTCTGACATGTAACTAGATACTGAACTTCCAGTTGTCATCCAAATGTGTTGGCAGACAACCACTTCATTTTCAGAAGATTATATATACGCTTGGAAGAAACGTATTATGTGGTTAATAAGGCTGTCAATATAAAATAAATTTTAAGCGTATTATTGACAGAAAGAAATAATTAAAATTTGTTTTTGTCGATGGAAAATATTTATGCCAGAAAATGTAAAAATAACTCCGAATCTGCTGGCAGATTTTCAACCATCGCACACAAGTTTTTTTTATATCAAAATTTATGTGTATAAATATAATGTACACAGATTTTTAATTTTAAACTTAGATTTTGTATAAATAAAAAAACAATGTCAAGACTTAGTAATGTGTCCGAAGCATAACGTCACATTTAAAATGTTTAAAAAAAGAATATATAAATACTGCATACCCTTAATTATTTCATTATTTGTGCAGGAATATTTTAAAATAGGAATCGAATTCATTTACTTGCTGTTTGGGACATATAATTAAGTGTAAATTTGCATTAAAAAATATTCAGCAGAAATTTCATAAAGCGCGTTTCAAATTACTTCTTATTTCAACATGTGCAAATTAAAGAATGTCCCAGAATGACATAATAAGTAAATGATGATTTTAAGGAACTTCCCTTCCCCTTTTCTTCAATTTTGTTCATGCAGGTGGCTTTTCTGAGCATTCATGTATACAAACGTTTCATTCTGAAGGTCACAAAAAAGCAATCAACCATTTGGGTCGCTTTCGACGTGTTCTCCCGTTTACTTCTTGAATCGTACCAAACGAATTCAATTCACGAGTTCTTTAACATTTTGATCTTCTTTACCCGACAAAGCTTCTTATTGCTAGAAATCAAACATCTTGGAATAAAATAGAATAACATATAATAACATGATGTGTAGACAACTTTTGTGCAAAATATAATCCACTGTATTTATGCAATTGGGAAAGTATAAATCCTGCTTATGTTCTATAAATTTTGTGAAAACCGTTTGAACTAACGTTGATGATTGTATGCAATAAACAAATTCGCTAGTTATGTATTTAGAGTAAACAGGGAATAATATCATAAATTGCTCCAATTTCGTTTGATAAAACTTATTCTAACAGAGATAAAGATTCTAAATTTGAATATGACTTTGCTATATTTTCTTGTACACGTTCTACAATTACACTTACCAGGGAAATTAGCCAATTTTGGAAAGAATAGATGCAGGCAATTTTTTAATTATGTGTTTTTTGTAATTATCACAGTCATGGCAAAAAAGAATTCAGAAAAGTCAAGTCATTTTTCGAATTTCTTCTTTTTATATGCTCGTTTGTTTCAGTGTCTCATTGGCATCAACCATATCCGATATAACTCAGACTTGTATTTGTCTTTATTTCAGCTCAGTCAGTAGTAATTGGCTTTAGCCGTGTACAATATAACTCAGATTTGTATTTGTCTTTATTTCAGGTCTGCCAGTATGGTAGCTGGTAGTATTATAGGTGGATTGATTGCTCTGTGTATCGTCATAGCTATTGTCATTGTGGTTGTACACGCTTGTAATTGTTGTAAAACACACGGTATACGTGGCCACACGATACGTCAAACACCAATAGCCACAGTTACTTCAAGGGCCCCTTACAGCAGTAAGTTTGTTTTATGTTTAACTCGAGTGCAAATAAATAAACTGGAAACATTCTGTCGTTTTGAAATTTAGATACTAGTTGAAGCCAAGGGAATGCTCAAAATGAAAATGAAAAATCTTATACAACGGTAATATTATTATGATTGATTCTACGTTTTAATCTTCAAACAAACGGAATCAAATAGATACCTTTTCATACCAATACATGGTATTTAATTCTAATTTAAATAATGATGCAATCTTTCATGTTTGCCTATCTCCAAATATATATCTGAATAGGTGTTCTAGAACTACATAAGAACGATAATGGTAAGACAGAGACTGTATGTTATTCAGCGAGTTATTGCGAATTGGAGCCAGTTTTTTTTTCTAAGCGATGTGAATGAAGAAGTTAACAAACTTATCAAAAGTCTTTCATGCCTACGACATGTTTTATTGTGACTGTATTTTTTAAGAATTCTATATAATAATTAATGTTGTGCAGATTCAAAATAATCTCAAAAGAGCGAAATACAAACATTTGTCTCATTTGTATTCGAAAAGTGAAATAGAAGTTCCTATAACAGATACCTTGTTAATATAATGTTTAGTAAATGTTTCCTTTGTATATTTCGGATCTCCAATTCAAGCATGCCAGTATAAATGTGATGTTTTTTTGTTTTTAGCACCTCTTCACAATAACTGGTCATATATACCACCGACAGCACCTCCGTATCAACCATTAGTAACAAAGCCACCACAGTATACAAGTAGTGATGTAAATCCTCCACCAGCGTATGAAGATATTAGTGTATCATCGCCGCCATCAAATACAACATTTCAAGGAATATCGTCACCAGCATCACCATGTCCGCCATACAGTGAAATGAGGTCATGATGATTACCTGCTCCGCTATACAGTGAAATAAGGTCATGATATATGGTGGACAGAGCAACACAAACCTTGAATTTACCCTGTATTTATATATATATATATATATATATATGCCTCAATCAAAAGTTAATGCATTTGATTGGAAACTAAATCAGCTTCATTTTATTATTTTTACACGAATGTGATATATTTGACAATCATTTTAAGCATCAAAAGTGGAAATTCGTCTTTAGTGTATTAATTTTTATATAAATTAATTCCAAATAGATTTGAATAAGTGAACTATAGAATTTTGTGAAGAAATGTTATGTGATTGATTTAAGAATTTCCATTTTATTTACATGACGCCGTCACACTGATTATTTTGTCCTTTTGGGGCTTTTTTAACTCTGCTTTTTTATTTTAAATGTTTTTTATTGAAAAAATTAAATGTGATGAACTATTGAAAATAAAACCAATGAAGATCGATTCCACCATGAATTCAGAAAACCCACGTCGAAGGCAGCGTTTAATCTTAAGTTCAATAAACTCAATGCAAACCACACCTACAGTTTGTTATGGGAGCTACCATTTAACTTCGAGGGGGTTATTTTGTTTTGTCAGAAGATTTTGATTTATCACCGTAAGGTATGGGACACCCTCCCACTTCCCCCTAATTTTCCTTGAAGTTAAATAGTCGTTCCCATAAGGCCATGGTTTGTCGAACCTGTTTTACTATAAACATTGATCAAGTTGTCGAACCTGTTTTACCATAAACATTGATCAAGTTGTGTTTATATTGGTGCTGAGTAATGATATATTAGAATCGTGCTTTTTGCATTAAGATTTTTATCATAAATATCAATTCATTGGTATGTAGTGACACGAATAGTTCTCTTGTTATTATATGATGAGAGAAGACAAATTAGATCTCCACCCACATTTTCATCCTCATCCCCATCTTCATCATCACGTGACTGCTGGCGGTTACTTTTATCTGTTTATAAATACAAAACCTGCTATGCAGGTACTATTTTATGAGGGTTTGACCATAAATTAGCGTTGTTTTAAGGTTGTTTATTTATTTACATGTTTTACTGACATTATACTTAGTGCATTCTAATTTGAATATAATCAAGATCCTAATTTGTACCCTTCTACTGATGTGACCAACCTTATTATTTGTATGCACATGAAACCCAGGGTTTAACTAGAATGGGTACTTTTTACAGAAGCTAACAATTGATCTTAGAAAATAACATAAAAATTGTGCAGAGAGTCTATTAATTTTGTTAATTTTTATAAAGGAGTATAACATGTACATATATTTTATAAATTAAGATAAATATTATCAACAATTCATTGTTTTAAAAGTATATCATGCTATTTGTTTGCTTTAAAGTCAATAAAAATCAAATGACTAGCGAGTTCTTTTTTGATTTTGAAATTGTTCACATGAACACCAAAAGCAGATTTATAAAGTGTTGCAATTTCTATTGTAAACTTTCTTTTATTTACATTGTTAAGAATCAATGCTTCACATGAGTTAACATACCAATGTGACTTTGATTAAGCATATGTACATTTATAAATGAAAACTGATGGAGTTTGGAAACAAACAACTTCAAGTATATATGACTATCCTTAAGACATCATAAAAACAACAAAACAACAAAACTAAAGAAACACAAAACAAAAAACTCAATTCAAACACATGCATATTATTTAGCAATATTGAATACTTGACATGTTTCCATAGAAAAAATGATGTTAACAAGAGTTTATATTTATATTATGTGAACAAGAGTTTATATTAATATTATGTTAACAAGAGTTTATATTTATATTATGTTAACAAGAGTTTATAATTTTCATGCGTCGGAGGTGCTTTAATGGTTTTAACCTTATCAAGAATAAGAATATAATTGAAGAGCTTTGCGTTATCCTAAAACTAATACCAAGTCTACTAGAAGCCAATGTGTCAGTGCCAATATCTCATTAGTGGACGTGATTGTTTATATCGGAATTCTTCATTTGCTATTTTATTGTGTTTATCCTATTCACGACTTTGTTTAAGTTTTTTTCTACGCTGATTCAAACTCACTAAAGACACCAGTCTTATAATTTGAAACGTCTACATATCCTCATCAGTGGTTAAACGTCAATGAAAACATTTGAAATATATACGATGTTTCATATGGTAATTGATCAAATTTGTTTTGAAAGTTAGACCCGGTGTTCGCAAATAAGATTATAAATTAGCAGGACCAGGAAGTTAGAACTGTTGAATGGCATTGAAACATTAGTGAATGATAAAATAAACGAACTACATTTTAAATTTATTTCTTAAATCGGTATGGTATATAATTCGATATCTTCATAGATATCTATATTTGTATCTGCAATTAACGTAACAATATAATTATTCAATTTACACTGGTGTCTTAAATAGAAACTTTGAAATATATCAATAGAACTGGGGTGTAAAGAAAAAGAAACCACATTTAACTTAAAGCAGATGTTTGCTCTTCAACTTCGTACTTTATTTGGCGTTTTTAACTTTTTTGGATTCGAGCGTCACTGATGAGTCTTTTGTAGACGACGCGCGTCTGGCGTATATACCAAATTTAGTCCTGGTATCTTTAATGAGTTTATTTATCACATCTTAGTCTCAATGGCATGTTTGCCAAAAGTTAACTTTCCCTACCAACAAATTAGTTTTAATTTCCCCATAAGTTCCATATAAAATGTCCTGTTGTTTTGCATCACAGTATAGCTTCTCTTAATCTTTTCCAGAAATCTACGTTTCCTCTTCCATCATTGCGATACAAAATATAAGACCTTTGTCGTATTTGCTCTTGTATGACTAATGGTAAATCTCGAGGCATAATTTGTTCGTAGAAAACTAAAATCAGAACGTTATCTTCTTCTCTTTCATAAATTCCTTCCATTAATGCCATGTTGTACTGGAACATACAATAGTAGGACTGGAAAAATGATTTACTAATAATACAAATGGTATTTTTACTCTCGCGAATCGCGTTTGTAATATTTGAAGTTATTTCCTCGCCTGGTAGAAAATCACGATCATGAATGCACAGTTTCAACTCCCCATCACTCTCAAGGTTTTGAATACAGTCATTCAGAACAAAATCCCTATCATTTTCTGAATATGCAATAAACGCATTGAACGTGAATTTTTCTACCGATTGCCCATTACCGAGTGTTCTCCTTTTTCTGTAATACATATAAAGCAATCTCCAACGGTATTTGAACACGAGTCTTGCTCCTTGAATAACAAAAGTTAATAGAATAATGATAGAAAGAGAGGCGGCAAGAAGATCGTATGATAAGCAGTTTATTTGCAAATTATAAATTATATCTCTTAAATGTAAGAATTTCATGACGGAGCCATCTTCAAATTTACATTCATAATTTTCACTATTCACCAGGTGATTAGAATTATCATACATCCATACCAAAAACAAAATTCCTTCACAATTGCATTCAAACGTATTGTCTGATAAATTCAGTTTTAACCCGAAACTGTGCATCATAAAACTGAAATTGCTCATAGTAGACGGATCGAAAAAACTTATGTTAATGCTGGACAAATCCAAGATTGAAGAATAATTTATGTAAGAAACGTCAAATGAAATATGTATTATGTTGTTGTAGCTCAGATTGATAAACTTTAAATTTGCTTGTTGCTGAAATATAGAGAAACTAAAATGTTCAATTCTGTTAAAAGATAAATCTATTCTTCTTAGGTTACTAGCTTCATTTTGTATGCACAGATCCTGCTCTAAGAATGGACCAATCAAATTGTTGCATAGACTAAGAACAGTAACGTTTCGGAGATTGATACAAAATTGTCTTAATTTGTTGTTTGAAAGATCTAAAATCTCAAGTGTAGAAGGGAGAGAGAATTCTACTGGTTCACCTTCATTTATTATTTGATTTAGGTTGTTATTGTGTATGTACAACTCTCTTAAACCTGAATGAATCAAATATTTGTAATGAAATGCAGACTCTAATGAAAACGTACTGTGTTTCATTACTAAAATGGTCAACTTTGTTGTGTTTAAATCACGAACAACATTTTGATCATATTTGAGATATTCCCATCCCTTGCCTGGCATACTTAAATAAGTCAGATTCCTCTTGTTCAATGTCCCTTCTTGATAATTGCTGATATTGCACGAAGAAATATCTATATACTGAAGATACGGTAAATAAGAGAATGTATTGTTCATAGTGTTTATAGTACAATTGCCAATCACCAGTCTCTGCAGTCTTTTGAAGGACATATAGACTTCAGGAAACACCATATAATCTTGTGATTCAAATACGTCAAGCTCGAGATCAGTAAGCTTTATAAGGTCTGAAAGGACACTACCTGGAAAGTTTTCACTATTTGAAGGGTCATTGAATTTGATGTTCATGTAGTCGAGTGATACCAACGGTTTAAAAATGCCTAATGGAAACGAAACAGTATTGTATTTCAAAGCATTGTTTTGAAGAATTAATTTCCTTAAATGACGGAGACCGTCAAAAGCACCTGGTTCAATCCGTAATAGCTTGTTATACGAAATATCTAATGTAGACAACTGTGAAAGATTTCCTAGCATCCCGCTAGGAAGAACTTCTATAGAATTGAACTGAAGATTGAGAAAAGTTACATCGTACTGCAGTACTGGAATTGTCGACATATTACTATACGAGCAATCCACATTTAACTTCTCTCTATTAACTCTCCAGCAGTTACAGCGTGCTTCTTCTTGACAAGGTAATTTCATCTTGTTTGCGCATACCACTGAGCTGATGGTAAATCCCAGGAGTGATAAAACTTGATATATTATCTGCATTGTTGTGGTACCTGCAAAAATGTATATAAAAGTATATGTTTATTCGGCCGCGAAATGATATCAACTATATAAAGATCGAAAATGATTGGACAAAATCGTTGCAGAAAATTTTAAGAGATATAAATCCATAAAAAATAAACTCTATTAACAGGTGAAATATAAATAAGATTTGAAAAATGAATCAAATTATAATTGCGCAAAATGTGTTACACTTTTATTTATAGTTGGAAAATGATAAAAAGTTAATTAATGATATATTTACCCAAAATACTTCCTTGTTTAGGCATCCAAGGCGGATACGTTTCTGTATCAATTTGGAAAATAACGTTCTGTTATATAACCTTAATTGGCCAATTGGTTGAAAGTAGAAATCCATGGCTATTTTTATTATGTATCTTTTGGCTGTATAGGTCCTTAAGTTTTGGCATTTATACTTTTGTGTTTGAGTATGACGATAAATCTAGAAACGCGCAACTTACGCACAAATTTTCAATTCTCCATCACTATGCAAGCAAAAACAGCAACCAAAATAAAAGTACTATTTTGTTTACAATTTGTTTTTTCAATAAAAATGAAAACCAATATTAATGATTCAAATTAATTCCTACGTGCTATTACAAATTCCTTTTTCATCCTGACATGTAACTAGTTTAGCTTGGATGGGGTTTAATTATATCTGATAAGAAACCAGTCACATTGCAAGACTCTTCATAATAAATTAAGTGAAGATTCCTTCGATGTGTTCTATGGAAGAGGGACGAAAGATACCAGAGGGAAACTCAAACTCATAAATTTAAAAATAAACTGACAACGCCATGGCTTAAAAAGAAAAACAAACAACAGACAAATAATAGTACACAAGACACCATAGAAAACTAAAGACAAAGCAACATGAACTCCACAACATTCTGGGAGTGATCTCAGGTGGTCTGGAAGGGTAAGCAGATCCCGCTTCACATGTGCGGGAACCCGTCTTGTTGCTCTATGAAATGTACTTTATCTTCTTTATTTTTTGTATTACATTATACTTCATGATTGCTATTTCTCCGATTGGTACATTGTTTCAATAAATTGTGTCAAAACGTCTACATAATATGTCTGTTAATTGAATTGAATAATGAACAATACGGGTTTCCATCCTCTGACGAAATGAAAATTCTAGTATCGATTTCCTCGTACTTCTTTGATGAATAGTTTAAAAGAGGAAATATCAAAATTAAAAAAAAATCCACTTTTAGAAAATACTGATACAGATTTTATTAACAATGCCTATTAAGTTTTGTTTCATATCAGACATTTTAAAGCCTTATATGGGAATCAGTGTTGATACTTTGCATTGGATCCACACTTATAAATCAACGTCACTTAGTAAATAGGTCTGATGAATGATTGCTTATTATAACGAAACTAAAAAACAATAGGTTCATAAATGTAAAACTGAACTGATCTTTGGACTGTTTATAAAAGTTTGAATTTTTGAATTACTAATGCTTTTCAACCTCGGGAATAGATTACCATGGATGTATTTGGCAAAACTTTTCGGAATTTTTGGTCCTCAATGCTCTTCGTCTTCGCACTGTATTTGTGTATTCTAACTTTTTTTATTCGAGCGTCAGTGATGAGTCCTTTGTAGACAAAACGCGCGTCTGATGTAAATACAAAATTTAATCCTGGTGTCTATGTTGAGTTTATTTACAACCACGGGGTCGATACCACTGCTGGTGGATTTTTTGTTTTTTTGTTTTTTTGTAAGACTTGAAATACATTTATTGAAAATCACCTGAATATAATTTACCTTTTATAAACCTTACAGCGTACTATTATAGCCAAAATCCAGTCCCTTCCAATAAAATAATGGATTGATTTATTGATAAAAGAAATTCAACGTTCTGAAAGGCATTGACAGTTTTGACAGTTAAACCTGATGTCTTTTGTTATCTATTCATCATGTTTTTCTTTATCTAATGCGTTCTCCTATTTATTTGTATTGTAGTCCTGTAATATTATGTTGTCATTTCAATGTTTTATTTAACTTTGCCATTAAAGTGCGAGGTTTGGCATGCCATAAAACCAGGTTCAACCCACCACTTTTTTTCCCCTTTAAAAGTGTCCTGTACCAAGTCAGGAAGATGGCCATTGTTATAATATTGTTTGTTTCTGTGTGTGTTGCATTTTAACGTTCAGTCGTTTGTGTTTTCTCTTATTTTTGAGATATTGAGATAAGACGTGGCACGGTACGTACTTGTCTATCCCAAATTCACGTATTTGGTTTGGATGTTATATTTGTTATTCTCGTGGTGTTTTGTCTGTTGCTTGGTCCGTTTCTGTGTGTGTTGCTTTTCGGTGATGTGTCGTTGTTCTCCTCTTATATTTAATGCGTTTCCCTCGGTTTGAGTTTGTTACCCCGATTTTGTTTTTTTTTTGTCAATGGATTTATGAGTTTTGAACAGCGGTATACTACTGTTGCCTTTATTTGAAACTCTTATTAACCCTGTGATTTCAAGTTTATGATACGAGATAAAAGTTATCATTGTTAATTCCATTACTATGATATTTTAATACTGACATAATACACAGAACATTTGTTTTTATATATAATATCAAATAATAAAATTACAATTTGTTAATTCTCTAAGAGAATTTGTAACACATACGCTGCTATTTTGCTAATTCGGTGCATTTTGGGTACGTACCATGCCTACGTTTCATTAATGTTAACATTAAATTATATAATTCATGTCATACAAAAGTTATCTTATTTTCCAAAGAACCTTTAGATTTTTATAGAGAATACAAAAAATGTAATTTTAGTCTCAGCAGATTGTGTTTTTTCATATACATTATATGATGTGCAGAGGTGTGTCGTTCACATACGCACAGTAACCTCATTGTAGTGATTGCTGCTCATAAGAAATTTATTGAACCATAAGTTTCAAATGGTGAAGATGAAATCATCCCTTCGTAAATGTTCCGGACGGCATCATGAATTGGTTACTGTTTTTGAGTATCCATTTTCTCAAACGAATGGTAGCGAATATGTTACCAATGTCATCCCTTTATCACGAATGTTTTACCGGGTTTGTATTAACATGAACAAAACAACGGGTGCCAAATGAAGAGCAACTCTACTTTCAGATTACATCAGACCAACTCAAGTTTTTGGTGGGGTACGTGTTGCTTAGTCTTTAGTTTGTATGTTGTGTTGTGTGTACAATTGTGTGTCTATTTGCCTGTTTGTCATTTTTTTTAACCATGACTTTTTTTTCGATTTATGAGTTTGGATGTTCATTTGGTATCTTTTGTGCCTCTTTTGAACTTTTTAATGCCGACCTGTATCAAAATACCTTATACACAAAGTTCGTATATTTTCTAAAAGAGAAGCGAAAAGTACAAAAAGGAACATGTAAGTGGTAATAAGATGTGTTATAAGTGCCAATGAGATATTTCTTAATCCAAGCCATAATGTGTTATAAGTAATCAACTACTGAGGATTCATTTATTTTCGTGTGTATCACTTTTCGTGGATTGAGTAAAACTTGCATTTTCGTGGTTTTACTAATCTGCATACATAGATTACTTGTTCCCACGAAAGCCTCGAAAATTGGTATCCAACGAATAATAATGAATCTACAGTATAGATCAAAATACGATCTTCAACACTGAGCCTTGACTTACATCTAACAGCAAGGTATAAAGGGCCACAAAATGACTATTGTATAAAAACTCATCCAGGAATACCAATCTATATAAAAAACCGAAAACTAGGAGCATCAACCAGGAAAAAACAAATATATATAAAAAGGAGTTTTCTCGTTTGAGTTGTTTTACATTGTCATTTCGGGGCCTTTTATAGCTGACTATGCGGTATGGGATTTGCTCATTGTTGAAGACCGTACGGTGACCTATAGTTGTTAATTTCTGTGTCATTTTGGTCTCTTGTGGACGGTTGTCTCATTGGCAATCATACCCCATCTACTTGTTTATATAAACGAGAAACACATCAACAAACGACAGCCACTGAACAACAGGTTCCTGACTTAGGACAGATGCGAACAAATACAGCGGGTTTTAAACTCACCACACCAGATTACAAAATACAACAAAGGAAACCAAAGACTGAGCACCACGACCCCCCCCCCCCTCAAAAACACAAAACAAGAGAGAAATAAGGCAATTTTTCTGAGATGATTACTAGAGAGTTTCATGACCAAAACACGTCATTTCTAATTTGTTTCCCAAAGAAACACCTTTTGCGTATAAAACTGTTCCAATTTTCCTATGAGGTTTCGTAAAAAATTACATTCTAGAATGGCAAGTTGATATGCACTACAGTGTTTTTCAAAGGTCAAAACATAGGACTGTGCTGCATATTTTCAACTTTAATATTCCCCTAACTTTTGAACGTTTAAACTATTGAAATTCTGTACTACCCCTACGTAATGTTGTGCCTATTTCAGAATTCATTGTTTACTGTAGATAGCTGTTAAATACAAATTCAGCTTTTAAAATTAAATAAATTTGAAACTTTGAAGAAAATAAAGCGAGCATGCAAGAGAGAGCTGATATTAGAGCTTGCTATGTTAAGAAAGTTAAAGTAAATCAAGCACTATTATAGTTAAATATTTACCTTCATGTTTTGCATAAAATTCTAGGATTTAGTAAATAGCACAAATATTTTTTGATTAAGGCTAATAACCTTGTTAAAAGCAGAGAAAGTGTTTTTGATGTAAGTTAAAAAAACAAGTAAAGCAAAATAAAAATTTCACAACCTTTCTCAAATGGACAAAACATAAATGTAAAAAGTACAATGTAGGCTTCTATACTCGATCTTCTATGTTCTAAAACTGTTTCAGTGATGCAATTATTCTAACGGTACTAGTTTCGCTACACCTGATGCACATTTCGACAATTACTGTCTCTTCAGTGATAGTCGAGGCCAAAATGTTTGAAATCCTAGAGCTGACCTAAAGTATAGGATAAACATGTTATCTGTTTAATAAACATCATAGAAAGAGCAAAAAAGTGTGATTGGTTCATTAACTAATGAAATGAGATATATCAAAAAGAACTGACACTTTCGATAACCGTTGTTATGTCAAGTTAAATATAGGATAGATCAATATTATGATTTTAGGTCCTCGGAAAAATGAATACCGATTACATAGCCAGAACCTTTAAAAAAAAGAGGGACGAAAGATACCAGAGAGACAGTCAAACTCATAAATCGAAAAGAAAGTTACAACGCTAATGCCCATGGATAAAAAGGAAAAAGACAAACAGAAAAACAATAGTACACATGACACACCATAGAAAACTAAAGATTAAGCAACACGAACCCCAGTTATATACAAGTAAGCTATCATACCGATTTTTCTTAGCGTGATAAACAAATTATATAAATATATACAATAATGATCTGTTTGTTACATTTTAACAAGTGCCTACATACATATTGTATTTTTGTTTAGTATTTTTGTATTTTATATGTCATTTATGTACAACGCCATTGAATACATATTGTATATGTAGAAATAGGCGTTTAATTAAGTTTTCATGTTTCATGTTTCATGTTTCAAGTGCCTGATAAAAAATTTCTCTAGAACATTGCCATGAAAATTCTTGACATGACCATTATGTTTTAGAATATATATAGTTATATAATTATTCGGTAAACAAGGTCTTGATGAACGATAACACTGAAAACATATCAAACCTTAAAGAATGTTCGCGTTAAACATATGAGATGTGCACCACCTCTTACGGAGCAGGTAATAATAGTCCTTTGCTAGTTATTCATATTAGTTGATTTACGCGTTTATAACCTTTGGCGACCCCACATTTTAAATGTCTATAGTAAACACTACAACATGAAAGATATGACAACTGGGCGTTACAGAAGGACGGTCATCTAAACTGACCCAGTCAATTGATAACCTGAACGCGCCAAGAAATGTTCATGTCCACGCTGAAAATGATTGTAAACTTTCTTTTTTTTTTTTTTTTTTTACTGTTGTTCAATTAAAAAACACCCATGTATACTAGATGTTCTAATAATGATTGAGAGACTCAGTCGATCACCCGGTTAACGTAAAACTGTAATGAAAGCACAAGCAATTATACATGTGCCAAATTATGTATTTATACACATGATTGAGTCTTTTATCTTATAACAAACAACAACGAAAATTACGATACAAATGTCACTTTCTTTTGTTTTAATAAGTGAATATAAATATATCGCTGCGTAAAAAACTTGTTCATGTAATTCTATCAAAATGGAAACTAAAGAAAAACTTTGTTTCATGGTCATTCTCTTTATCTTAAACTCAGGTCAGTAAAGTTAATGTACACCTGTACATCATTAGAAATAATTGGTAAACATAGTGCTTTCAAAACTCGAAAATTCTGTAATTAACCGATAAATGGCAACATTTTGTTTACTTTTATTTATACTATCAATTTTATAATAGTAAATTACTGATATTTTGTAACAACGTACCGTGACATAGTAATGGATAACCAGAAAAACAAATAAATACGTGAAAAATAGACAATTGTTAATATCTTTTTAATAACATTTTTTTTTATCAAATACCTGAATTTAACCTGATAAATGGAAAAACAACAGTTGTGTTTTTGATAGCAAGAATACCAAGCGTGCTATTCGAACTAATAAATTCTGTATATAAAAAAATAATCGTTCACCCATCTTAACTACAATGATTATATATGTATTAGAAAAGTTTATCCAAGCAAGGGAAAAGCTAAATGATTGCTATTCGGCTGGTGTGTTGATTTAAGACAGGGATGCAACATTGTGTTCTTTCGCACATATTTTTTATATAAGCTTTGGATTTCAAATATATTGGCCACGAGCATCACTGAAGAGACATGTATTGTCGAAATGCGCATCTGGTGCAAGAAAATTGGTACCGTTAATTTTATTACGATATTTATAGATTATCGTTGATTATCTCAACGAGATGGATTTTCTCGCTTGAGCTGGTACAGCGAAAGTGAGAAAAGCAATCGAGTTGAGATGACCAATGATAATCTGTTTATCGCTATTTTACCTGTGACGACGTTGTCAATTTCAATGTCAATTTCGTTAGCAACGCACGTGGCTCCTTAGTTTCTAGCAATATTTTTTTCATATCAAGCGAGAAGCATGATATGAAAATTATCACAAAAAAAGATCAAAGGAAAAATGCACAAAATAGCGATAAAATTCGTTTCTGTGTAGAATTCTAGACTGACCAAAACCGTGTTTCAATTGTCATAAAATTGATTTGCTTGCGTTTATGAAAATGTAATCTTTATCAATTTTCAGTTTCTCACGTTGAAGGATATTATCGTCGTTACTACCGTAGCTACTATTATTATTCCAACGATGGCTTGTAAGTTGAATGTATATTTATGGTCTTGTTATGGACGAAAATTGCTTTATACAAATTAAAGAATGCAATAACAGGCATACACAGGTGTATGACTGTATGTCAAGCGCCAAATTGCTCCCAGTCTAAACAAAAAAGAAAGAAAAAGATGAGACAAAAACAAATCAAAAAGATATCACCAAAGACTGATGATAGAAGAATTGGTATCAATCAATCGGAAAATATTTGATAAAATGATAATGTACTTTCCATCCTGCTCCCAGACAGATTATCGGTAGGAAATAATAATGAAACAACAAGCATACAATATGAATGTTCAGAAGAAATATAAGTACCGGTATTCCATAGAATATATAAAAATAATAAAGCTTTTGACTTGAAATTTAAACTTATTTAAAACTTACTTATTATAACCTACATATGTCATAAACAATGACACACATTCTCTTTTGATACAAATTGATGTTCGGAGGCCATGCAAGAAATATTTTTTAACTTGTTCCCATAACATAATATTTTGTTCCAACAAGATAGTATATTGTTCTCATAAGATAATATCTTGTACTCACAATATTTTATCTCGTGGGAACAAGAACACTTTTTTGTGGGCACAATATATTATCTTGTGGGTACAAAATATTATGTTGTGGGAACAAGTTAAAAACTATTTCTTGCATGGCCTCATTCTGCCACCGTATAGAAGAAGTGTTAGCCGTCAATTGTATAATATTTGATATTACATCAACACACTTTCCATCCAGTAACTAGACTTTAATCTTGTAGTATTTACTTTGTCAAGACTTTCCATCCAGTAACTAGACTTTAATCTTATAGTATTTACTTTGTCAAGACTTTCCATCCAGTAACTAGACTTTAATCTTGTAGTATTTACTTTGTCAAGACTTTCCATCCAGTAACTAGACTTTAATCTTGTAGTATTTACTTTGTCAAGACTTTCCATCCAGTAACTAGACTTTAATCTTGTAGTATTTACTTTGTCAAGACTTTCCATCCAGTAACTAGACTTTAATCTTGTAGTATTTACTTTGTCAAGACTTTCCATCCAGTAACTAGACTTTAATCTTGTAGTATTTACTTTGTCAAGACTTTCCATCCAGTAACTAGACTTTAATCTTGTAGTATTTACTTTGTCAAGACTTTCCATCCAGTAACTAGACTTTAATCTTGTAGTATTTACTTTGTCACGCACTTTCCATCCAGTAACTAGACTTAAATCTTGTAGTATTTACTTTGTCACGCACTTTCCATCCAGTAACTAGACTTTAATCTTGTAGTATTTACTTTGTCACGCATTTTCCATCCAGTAACTAGACTTTAATCTTGTAGTATTTACTTTGTCACGCACTTTCCATCCAGTAACTAGACTTTAATCTTGTAGTATTTACTTTGTCAAGACTTTCCATCCAGTAACTAGACTTTAATCTTGTAGTATTTACTTTGTCACGCACTTTCCATCCAGTAACTAGACTTTAATCTTGTAGTATTTACTTTGTCACGCACTTTACATCCAGTAACTAGACTTTAATCTTGTAGTATTTACTTTGTCACGCACTTTCCATCCAGTAACTAGATTTTAATCTTGTAGTATTTACTTTGTCAAGACTTTCCATCCAGTAACTAGACTTTAATCTTGTAGTATTTACTTTGTCACGCACTTTACATCCAGTAACTAGACTTTAATCTTGTAGTATTTACTTTGTCACGCACTTTCCATCCAGTAACTAGACTTTAATCTTGTAGTATTTACTTTGTCAAGACTTTCCATCCAGTAACTAGACTTTAATCTTGTAGTATTTACTTTGTCAAGACTTTCCATCCAGTAACTATACTTTAATCTCGTAGTATTTACTTTGTCAAGACTTTCCATCCAGTAACTAGACTTTAATCTTGTAGTATTTACTTTGTCAAGACTTTCCATCCAGTAACTAGACTTTAATCTTGTAGTATTTACTTTGTCACGCACTTTCCATCCAGTAACTAGACTTTAATCTTGTAGTATTTACTTTGTCAAGACTTTCCATCCAGTAACTAGACTTTAATCTTGTAGTATTTACTTTGTCACGCACTTTCCATCCAGTAACTAGACTTTAATCTTGTAGTATTTACTTTGTCACGCACTTTCCATCCAGTAACTAGACTTTAATCTTGTAGTATTTACTTTGTCAAGACTTTCCATCCAGTAACTAGACTTTAATCTTGTAGTATTTACTTTGTCAAGACTTTCCATCCAGTAACTAGACTTTAATCTTGTAGTATTTACTTTGTCACGCACTTTCCATCCAGTAACTAGACTTTAATCTTGTAGTATTTACTTTGTCACGCACTTTCCATCCAGTAACTATACTTTAATCTTGTAGTATTTTCTTTGTCAAGACTTTCCATCCAGTAACTAGACTTTAATCTTGTAGTATTTACTTTGGCAAGACTTTCCATCCAGTAACTAGACTTTAATCTTGTAGTTTTTACTTTGTCAAGACTTTCCATCCAGTAACTAGACTTTAATCTTGTAGTATTTACTTTGTCAAGACTTTCCATCCAGTAACTAGACTTTAATCTTGTAGTATTTACTTTGTCAAGACTTTCCATCCAGTAACTGGACTTTAATCTTGTAGTATTTACTTTGTCAAGACTTTCCATCCAGTAACTAGACTTTAATCTTGTAGTATTTACTTTGTCAAGACTTTCCATCCAGTAACTAGACTTTAATCTTGTAGTATTTACTTTGTCAAGACTTTCCATCCAGTAACTAGACTTTTTAATCTTGTAGTATTTACTTTGTCAAGAAAACATTGTTGTTTCAAGACCCACTTATGATAGCAACTAAATGTCATATACGATGACAAAATGTTTCTCTGTTCTTGCATGTGTTTGCGCAGTATTTCTGTCATGTAGCGTTGTCAGTTAAGTGATATTTTTAACATTGCCATATATGCGGGAGGTTTGGCTAGCATAAAATCAAGTTCAAGTTAACCATTTTGTATCACGTCAGGAATATGGCAGCTGTTATCAAAAAGTAAAATCACAAAATAGTTCGTTTCTATGTAAGTTGGCGTTTGTTTTTGTTGTACTTCAGTGTTCCTGTTGTTCCTTTGTTTTCCTCTTGTAGTTGATGTGCTTTCTCGGTTTTTGGTTAGTTACCCGGAAGTTAAAAATATCCAATATGGTATCGGAATAATTACAAATGCCAACAAGATAATGATTTAACAATTTTTTTTCAGATCAATTGGTGCGATTGTTGGTATTGTGATTGGTGGTCTATTTGTCATAGGAATAACGATTACTTTCATAGTCGCCATGTGTGGTGCTTTTTGTTTCAGCAAACGATCACACCGATCTGTAACCAGTGTCCCAAGCAATAATATCGCAGTGGTAGCAGCACATCCGGGATATCCTCGTAAGTTTAAGGAATATGAATACTAAGAGCAATGCAATGCTGCCTACAACATTAAGAATGAGATTACTGAATCTCAACAAAAATTCAAATTATATTGATAAACGAATGTGATTATATTATGTGGACATTTTAGAACAACATTGCCAGAAGTGACGACACTTTGACTTTTGTATAGGTAACAACTCCTATTTTTGTGAACTTTGTATATTTGAAAATGCCTGTACTAAGTCAAGGATATGACAGTTCTTGTCCATTCGTTTTTGATGTGTTTCGTCATTTGATTTTGCCATATGATTATGGACTTTCCGATTGGATTCTCCTCCGAGTTCAGTATTTGTGTGATTTTTTTTTTTTTTGTATATAAAATTTATGAATCTTTCTAATATACTAGTATAACTACCCACTATTGTATTAGATGATTTAGATTTTGTAACATTGTCTCTTCAATACACCTGATATAAAAGCCAACATCAAAACTAAAGGTCAATCCTTACCAAAAAAAATAGATCAAATCCATATAAACAAATCAACCGTTGTGGAAAAAAGATAAACACTTTTAAAATGTATACATGTACGAATGATTAACAAAATTACTACTATCAGTTGCCAATTGTAAACGTCGCGGTGGGGTTAGTTTGGTCGTTTGTTACAACTTACAAGCTCACAAGAAAAACAACTGTAAACCCCAAAATCTTTACGTTATGATACTAAGTAGATAGGTAAAGTATTTCCACTTAAGCTGGGGTCACACATTCACGATTTTTACTACCGTCCTCGACAGGACCATTCCCGATTAAAATTTATCAAAAGTCTGATCAAGATCCTGTGAATCGTGGAAGGAAATTAAAACTAAAATCAAAATTTGTAAAAGAAAATAATTTGATCACGACAACAATCAGATAGTGTTCAGGAAGCGACGATATTCAACCGTTTCTAAGCGAATAAGTCCCGATAATCCCGTTCTGAATCCGCTTCTAACCCAATTTGTATTTTTCGCCAGGTAAAATTCGACCGATTATGTCACGACTTCGTCCCGACTCTACCGAACGTAATCCGACAAAGATCAGACAGTGACCAGACAGTGAACCGACGCTGACGGAAGATATCCGTTAGAAAACTGTCGGCATATTCGGGATGATCAGGTACTGTCGGAACGTAATCCTATCACGGTCCGCTCTATCGCATTGCAAACGGCTTTGTCTGGTCTCAGTCGTATTGTATTCTGTAATTGTCGGGACTCTGACGTGGGTATCATTGATTAATTTCGTATTAATAACGGGACTGTTTCGGAACGGTTTCGGCAAAAAACGGTTCGCAATCGACAAGATTTGGATGCAATCTGGACTCAATCGTCATAAAAACAACTATGAAAAATTACTCAAGATCATTCCCGTTCCACAAGACACCGTCCAGAATACACAAGACATTGTTCGGAATTCGATCCGATACAGCAGAATCTGTCACGACATAGCCACGATTGTAATCCGACTAGACAAAATCGTCTGAGCTGTCCCGAATGTTACGGGACGCACCTAACTGTCGGGGTGCTTTGCCGAACTATTCGGACCCTTCCCGACCCGTAAGAATCTGTTACGAACTAAAACGACTGTGTTCAGACAAAGATAGGACATTCCAGATAATTAAGGATACTAATCCGACTTTTTAACTTTTCGTGTCGTATTGCTGTCTGACCTCAAACGGGAGCAATAATCGGCAATGTGTGAACCCCGCATTAGAGTTTGTATTTTCATGTGATTACTAATCGGTTACAGAATTTTCGAATATATATTTCGAGAAGACAAAAGTGCTAGCCCATCTAGAAATACAGGGAAAAGCTTCCGAAAAAAGCTATCAAAAGTTTTTATCTTGAAAATAGTTCTAATTAAGTTCTTTGATCTTTAAGTGTGCACTCTGAAAAAATAATAATAACCAAATGTCCAAATTAACAAATATTTAATGCAAGCTGTAATACTTTATTGTAGTTGTAACATGGGTAGGCATTATATGCGTGATTATTTTTGCCCGAGCTATAGTGAGGGCTAAAATAATCACGCATATAATGCGAATGTAATGCTTACCCATGTTAAAACTACAATAAAGTATAGCTTGCATCAACTATTTCGATTTTGATTAGGAAAATTAAGGTTATTTCTATGTCCGATGTGCATATTAAGTGTAGTGCGTTTGTGAAGACTCTTCCATGAACCTTCCCTTTTTGTTTGCAAACAAGCAAACGACTGGCAATGTGATTTTTCAGAGGAAGGAGTTTTGAACAGCCGGCATGCACGGTTGTCGTATCTAGGTGAAATATGTCAATTTCGAATTGCAACATGACAGTCATGATAAATGAATTAGTAACAACCTGTGCATTATATTAGAGTTTAGAAGTGTTTAAGTGATTGGAGATATTAAATGCATACCAATTTGAAAAAAAATTCATTATTCTCGTAGAAGTCAATATACGCATGCACTGAAACAAACTTTAATGGATTTAGAGCATGTGATTGTTCATAAAGCAAAAGAAGCAAGTCATATTAGAATCATCATCCATAGACGAAACAAACAACATTAACAGTAATGTATTATAAGAAAATTAATAAAAAGAATAAAATATATGTAAAGTAAAGTGCATTACCTTTTAGTAAGAATGATTCAAGTTGCCTAAGAATATATATGAATTAAAAAAGATGTTGAGTATACTAAGTATTGAAATGAAATAGTAACAGAATTATATACCAAACACCACAAAAAAAAACACCTCTATTTAAGATCAACATAAGAATTCAACAATACCAATATCTATAAAATTTCACCATTATTTTTATTTTTAGAAATGCAGCCAATGAACCATCAATTTTATGTACCAGCAAACCAATTTCCTCCACCACCAGCATACTACGAAAGTCAGAATCAAACACTTCCAATGGGAACAAACGTTTTCCAGACACCATCTGCTCCAATGCCTGACAGACACAACTCAGAATCAGCCAATCCTTTCCTGACAACAACAAACTTTGGAAACTATAATAGATAAAAGTCTAATTTGAATAATTTCACTAGATATTCGAACAAATTATCATTTTTTTTAAATGTTTTTGTTGAATAAATCAAAACTGCGCTGCACCGAAATTAATTTTTTATGAAAGTTAACCAAGTAATAAATTGAAAACACCGGTGATAGCTACAACCTCAAATGTGAAACCAAAGCTCCTGCTAAATATTTCAAAGTTAGGTGACTATGTTAAACGCATCTCATTTCTGTTCAATCGAACTTGAACTAATGGATACGCCAGATACATTTTAGTCCGTCTCTTATCGAGACTTATATATAGAAATTGAAAATGATAGCACGTTGAACAAACCTTTACGAGAAATGGGATTATTTCAGCTTTCAAATTGTGATCTTTTCTTTTCTTTGAAGTCCCATTCTAGCAGTGCCTCCATATAGAATATATATCAGTTCCAATCAAAGTATTACAAACTATTCCTTTCCTAATATTTAATTACAAGTAAGCTATTGTAAACCCAAGGATTTTAACTGATAAACAATCTAAATTTTGAAAAAAGAATTGGTTGTGAATTAGTCGCCATTTTAGATTATCTATACTTTCTCAGATGACCACTGGTACGTTCCGATTTACTCTAACCATAATTCCGTCCCCTTTTCCTCTATTGTAACATCACCAAATTTTTCAAGAGTATCATGAAGGGTGCCACATGCGGAGTAGGATATGCATATCCTTTCCTTGTTTTACTTTGTGCTTTTCCTTTTTTTCAATGCATGTGTTATTCATGCATATCCTTCGTCTTAAAAATTTCATATTCGTTCAAGTTTCAGGATGATTAGAAAATTGGCTTGACCGATGGTTGAACTAATTTTATGAAGTCTTAGGGTTAGATAAGTGTCTTTTAAAAACCGATATTTAGTGATGCCGTATACTAGTAACTTGAATTGACTAAACGTGATTTTTTGGAAATAAAGTTATTGTAATGATTTTGTGGTAAAAAGTACAGTTTCCTAAAAACCGTAACTCCAATTGCAAAAAGAGGTTATTACGCTCCTGCATCATTTCCATTCCGAGGAGAAGACACCGCATTGTTAAATATATATATATTCGATTGGGATTATATTATAATTTCCTTTGTGTTTATATGGTCCGTTTATCCTTTTTCGACTCATTGAAATCCAAGAGCCTATCCTAAATTGATGCCTTGTTCACACGGACATTTAATTCGAATTGAATTTGAATCGAATGCGAATCGAATTCGCTTATTGCGTTCACACACTCTTCTTCTTTAATTCGAATTGATTCGAATTGGCTAATTCGAATTTTCCAATTTGCATTAAAAATACGCTTTTGTGAATAATACAAATTAAAAGTTAGCGTCGTTTGGACAGTAAAGCGAATTTGACGCGCATTGCAATTCGAATTCGAATTGTCGTTACGACGTTATGGTGCGAATTAAAACTAATTCGAATTGGTTAAGTTTCGATACCTAACATCACTGAAGAGACATTAATTGTCGAAATCCGGATATGGTGTACAATTTTTTTCAGCTCATGTTTGCGGTATACTATCTTCTTCGCAAGTTTACTGTTTTCTGTTAAGTATTAAAGTGATAATTAAGATCTTGTGATCAATTCATTTGGCAATCGTTAATAGCAGTCAGCAGGGTTTAAGAACATCAATTGTTTGACCTGTTAGTCAATTGCGTTTGTTTAAAATATTCTTTTCACTTTTTGTGTCTTTCGGAAAATATTGTTTGTGCTGTATTTAGACCTCTCTACCAGTAAATTTGTTTTACATACACACGTATAAAATTGAGGTTTTTATGCAACGCATTCATAACGTTGTTTTCAATTTAGACTATATTTTTTCGTTTGGGCTTGTATTATTTTTCCTTTGGGTTAATATGATCCGCCTCTATGCTATTTCCACTCTTAAAAATTTAAGAGTCTATCCTTAATTGAAGTTAATTAATATATGGCCTCCCAAATTCCGTTTCGATCCCTAACATCACTGAAAAGCCATTAATTGTCGAAATCCAGATATGGTGTACACACTTTTGTTTGTACATATATTGAAGGTATTTATAAATATAACGTAAGGGTACACAAATTGCACCGAGTACCCAAATTGCACCTATTTAGAAAAAAATAGTAACGGAAATCTTACAAGATTTCCTAGACTAAACAATTTTGTATTTTTATGATTTGATACAATGCACGTCTCTCAACATAGGTAAACATATTTAGATATACACAAAACGTTCACATTACTTATCAACAGATGGACTGTTTACAGAAAAAGCAAAATGTACGAAAACGTCACCATGCGACGTCATCAAAACGTCATCTTTTTAAAATTAGCAAATACAATATATGTTAAGTATCTATTTTGTAAAATATGAAGAGTAAGCATGGACTTATATCCAATTGTTTAAAATATTTGAAGAAATTAAACAAAAGCTCGGTTTTTAGACTTTTGACGATGTGAATTTAAGCATGGATGCAATTTGGGTACTCCTCATTACAGAACCATGGATAGTTTGGAGGTTGATTCAAACCCTGTATTTTATGACTCAATATGGATAAAAAAAAAATCAACTTGGTGTACCTATACAATAAAGAAGGATAGGGCTATAAAATAAACACTGTGTGGACATTTTTTTCTTGATCTTAAAAAAACGTAGGTGAAAAAACTGTCAAAATAGGTGCAATTTGGGTACCGTCACGTTATATCAATTTTTGCTCTTATGGGAGATAGTTGAACTTTTGCGGTCATATGTTTGCGTTAGAAATGCATAGCGTTTCCGGATAACCCCCCCCCCCCTTTCCTGCTGCTCAACTTGGTGTATTTTATAAATAACACTTTGCATCTGCGGTGGCATTATTTGTGTATCCCTGACAGAATAATATCTCAAAGAAAGTCCAACATTAGCGGCTTTGGTAAAATACAGTTGCTTCAGATAGGAGTGTGGGACGGCCGGGCATCACTTTGTCTAGCTTTATTTGTATTTTTATATAAAAAAAATCATTGTAGGAAGGCGTCAAAGCTAATTCAAAATGACTTTCCTGAGCGTGTGGTAACGCATATATGTGATCATGTTTATTATTAATAGCATTTATAAAATTTGGATAATGCTTACGTTCACAACGGGAAAAAAATAGATGATGCTTTACGTTAATAAAGATTATTATTTTTTATGATTATTAGTTTGTGTGATCTTATGCTGTGTTATAAAGTTTTATAAAAAAATCAAAAAAATCTGTGTTACTGATAAAGTCTGAAATTTGATATACTTAATTTGACAAGCCCCTCACAACGATTTATCTCCCTTTCACTGTTGACATGGGCGAGCAAATAAGGTAAAACTGTACAGGGGATAAGGAATAATTCATTTCTGTATGTTTTTAAAAACTGAACTGAGTTAAGTGGAATAAAACTGGCCCTGTTTATTCTTCCTACAGGCTACAATCAAAACCAACGATATATGAGAGGTACAAACCAGAAACAAACGGTCCGACGACAAATTATTCTGTTGTCTCTTCGCGTTTGTAAGGAAACATTTTAATTTTTGGGTAATAAGAATGACCTTCATCAGAGTTCTTTCCCGTACCACTGCGCAGTGTCGTAGTAAATGAAATTAACAATCAGGTGCTAGCATTAAAGTAATTAAAATATTTTCCTTCGTTCACAATTTGTTTAAAGAGGTGTTGGACACCAGGTCCTTGGGGGCATGTCCACCCTTTTTCGGTTCCCCTTTTTTTGTGTTTTTTCTATATATAACATATTTATTGATGTGTCAACTTATATTTACTTATTTTGTGTGTTTCTGCTCCTATCCACATGAAAACACCAGTAAAGATAAAAAAAATCCTACATCAGTACATGCCCCCAAGCACCTGTGGACGGGATGGTTCATATCACTACATTATCAAGCGATCCTCATTCTTATGAGTCATTTTCAGTTTAGAAAAATAATTTTCCCATCATTTACTTTCAATCAAACCACTGATACATGCTTAAGTTCTCAATGAGTATGCCTTTATAACTTCATAAAATGTCTATACATTTATATACAACTCGTCTAAACATCAACCCAACAATGTTAGATCTGTAAAGCTTTCGCAAATTATTGGTTCTTCCCTCGCCTGGATTCGAACCCATGCTACTGTGATATCGTGAAAAATAAGGATCCCTTTGAGCCTATATGATACAATAAAGGAAATTCTTTATTATTTTTTTTTTAGGTTAGTTGGTGTTATTATTGGCACAGGTCTCGGATGTCTTCTTATGGTTATCTTATTAGGAATCGTTATCCAGACCTTCTGTGAAACTAACTGCTGCAGGCTAGATCTTCACGAAGCTACAGACGACAGTATCGAAGATACATCTCAACACCAACGTGATGCTGTAGATAAATCATATCTAACAAGAATCCGGCTTTGGATTCACAGACATTTAAATCAGGTCTGATACAACACCGGTTGTGATTTGAATAAAACATAAACATTCTACGTAATACGATTGCTTCGTTATGTGACATTATTTTCAGAAGGAATCATTGAATTTTTATTCATTTTAACACTTCAATGTGACAACCATTTTTTTTTTAATTTGGTGGTCATTTAGAATCATAAATTCTGTACTTTATTTAAAAACGTGTATTAGATTATTTCATTATTTCATATCACTTTCTTGTAGGACAAACGTAAAATTTCATTAAATCGTTATTTTAATTCACATCATTTATATCATTTGATCGTCAATTTTTTTACAATCTCCGATTTGGAACAACAGGGTTAACATCACGAAAAGCTTATACAATGAACGCAGCAGATACAAAGGGACAGTTAACACTAAATAGGAATATACAGGGTCAACTAATTTTCAGGGGGCAATAATTTGTCGAGGAGGGTCAGCCTATCAAACTGTTGTTAAAGAAGGAAAAAGAAGAGCTTTCAAATTCATAAGTTGGAGAGAAGGTGACAATGCCATCGCAAAAAAAAACCAACTAAATGAAATGTTTACAAAACACTACACAGAAAAACTAGACTTAAGTTATACGGACCCCATAAAAAACTAGGGTGATCGCAGGTGCTGAAGAGATTAATCAAATCCCTATGTGGTACATATCATGGTGTAAATTCAGGGATCCGTATCATTTGTTGATTTTTACAAGTAAAACCGAGGAAACTGATTCAAAACAGAAAGTCCATAAGCAAATGGTAAAATCAAAATCTCAAACACACCAAATTAAACGAATGAATAACAACTGTCATATTCCAGACTTGGTACAGGCATTTTCAAAGGTAGACAAATTGGTGTACTGAACCTGGTTTTACAGCTAACTAAACTTCTCACTTGTATGACCGTCGCATCAAATTCCATTATATTAACAACGATGAGTGAACAAAACAAACAATCTGATGTTCAGTGGTTGTCGTCTGTTTTTGTGGTTCACAAGTGTTTCTCGTTTCTCGTTTTTATATAGACCGCTGTTTTTCTCGTTTGAATGGTTTAACACTTGTAATTTTTGGAGCCCTTTAAAGCTTGCTGTTCGGTGTGATCCAAGGCTCCGTTTTGAAGGCCGTACCTTTACCTATAATGGTTTACTTTTATAAATTGTTACTTTGATGGAGAGTTGTCCAAATGGTATTGACACTCCGTACCACAACTTCCTATATCTACAATAGTGAAAACGACCAAAAACAGTTGATCATTCAGGATTTATGAACATTTAGAGATTTTGATGTGATGGCAATAAGACAATTATGAATGAGGAATTAAGTGTAATCATAATGTTTAGCAATGAGTAAAACAAACACCGTCTACTAGAAGTAAGGTACAAGAGACTTATAGAAAACTTAACGAGCAAATTAATATTACAATTAACGAAAATAAGTTATATATCAGACAACAAAAAACGATTACATGCTCCTGGTAGACATGCACTTAAAGAACGTGCAAGGGTTAAACAGGTTTGTGAGCGCTCAAAATTTCATTAACCACGTGGACAATGGTGTAACAATATAGAATAAGAACAAACTTTAAAAAAATGTCGATGAACATGACTCGTCAGATTGATATACATAATACACAATATATAGAAGAAAGATACCAACAATAATGAAGTGAGAGATGCTTTTTCTTCGTGTTGAGGGTACTGTGACTTTGAGATGAAAAACAGCAACATTGTCTCTGTTCCTTTGCTTTTTGTGTGGTTTTAGTTGTGCATGTTTGATTTTGTGTCATGGATCATGCATACCCAATATCCTTGGTTTTTCTATTCAAATCATAACGTATCGATCTGATAGTGTTCAGTTTTTAAGATACTGAAAGCTATATAAATACTTTTCAGACTAAAACACCAACCAGTAAACCTCCAACAGATTTAGGTTAAGACGTCATAAGCAATCTAGAAATTGCATTTTGTCTTGCAATGCCAAAATCTAGTTATCGACAGGAGATAGGACTTTTGGTAGACAAATATTTAACCTTTAAGTACAAACTAAACGGCAATGAAACGAAAAAATATCTTACCACAGTGACAAATTATGAATGAGTTTATTCTAACATAATAGTTATTGATTTATATATTGTATGTAAGGAAAGAGTCCAAAAGTACAAATGACCCTCTGTTTTCGTAAACGTTGCAGTATATTCGGATTATTTAGTTCAAAATGGATTCAACTAGCATGGCAGATATGATAAGTACTTAACAAATACAGAATTCAGCATCGAATCCAGTGATATAATTAGTACACTGTAGTTACATCATCAAGTCGTATGTTTGAAAACCGTCTGTGACAGATGTAGTGTTTGACTAAGACAGTGACAAAATCTGACAGATAAATGGAATTTGTTTTGAACAGCTCAAAATAGCATTTGGAATGAATGTAAACGTATACTCCAAAATAGAATTTGGAATGAATGTTAACGTATACTCCAAAATAGCATTTGAAATTAATGTTAACGTATACTCAAATTAATCAAGTAAGCAATTACATTCTACATAATTTTCATTGCTTAAGTGTTGTTTCCTTAACGTCCATTGCAAATATATATTGTATATACTGCACAAGAGGACTACATGTCAATATCATTGTTTTCCACTGACAACGAATCAGTGACTGTTCATTTGAAAAACTGAAAGAATTATTAATAAAAATGAAAGGTTATACATGTGTACTTAAACAATATAATTTAATTTAATAGTGTAAACATTTGTATAATGGCTGATTCTTTTGTCTATATGGACACGCTATTCACAGTAAATAGCTTATAATGCAATCATGTATTTATTCAAATTAATATATTTTGGATCATTTATCTGCAATGTATGTAATAGTGGGATCTAAAATCGTGCTTGTTTTAATTTGCTATGAATTAGTAGGTAAGCGATTTTTAAATACTTCATGTCACCATTTCTACCAAGATCTTAAATATAAGTATGTCAATCAATTGAATTTGATTGTATGCCCTTTATTTATGGGCCCTGTTATTTGGGAAATAAATATACCCCACCATAGTATGTATGTATATGTGCCTGTCCGAAGTCAGGAGCCTGTAATTCAGTGGTTGTCGTTTTTTATGTGCTACATATTTGTTTTTCGTTAAATGTTTGTACATAAATTAGGCCGTTAGTTTTCTCGTATGAATTTCAGGGCCTTCCATAGCTGACTATGCGGTATGTGCTTTGTTCATTGTTGAAGACCGTACGGCGACATACAGTTGTTAATTTCTGTGTCATTTTTGGTCTCTTGAGGAAAATTGTCTCATTCGAGTCATTGGCAATTATACCAAATCTTCTTTTTTTATATTCTATTCTACTATATTCTACTGCAATTCTGATGAATAAACAGAGATTTTGGGTATGTGACAAAATGATTTTAGGTAACAAAGAGACAGCAATCCAACGACAACTTAAACTAAGATTTGATGTATACGTAAAATACAGCAACCCAACGACACATTTTAAAAACAAAGAACCGATGAATACATCAATGAGACAACAACCCAACGACAAATTAAACAATCATTTGAGGTATAAATCAATGAGGCAGCCTTAACAACACATTAAACGAAAATTTATAGAATTTCTATTGTAAACAAGAAACAATACAAGGAATCTTCATATAGTAGCAACATTTTCAATTTTTTTTAAAGAATATTAAAACTATATATATACAACTTTTTTTCAGGTCATTTTGTAAGTGGCGAAGGAAATGACAGTTCTTCAAGGTATACCATATATACTTATACACTTGTACTTGGTGTCCATCGGAAATATTTTGATATTATATTCACAAAACATTATAATAAATGAATGACACCTTGTTAGGATAAAAGTTCCGTAGAGACTATAGATAGAGTGGTAATACAGGTCGCATATCTTCGATTCAAATGGGCCATCAAGCGTGACCGCAACAATCGAAATCATAGTCAAATAAGGCAGATGTAGATTCTTTTTGTAGAATTTACAAAGTGTTCGTGCTAAGATGGCGTCCGACATCTAAACATGTATATACCAGTTGTAAGACCATCTAATTTACAATTGCCGGCGAAAATTGAACCAAAGTTTCTATTTAAAGTATCTGCCAGGGTTTACATTCACGTCATATGAACTCTGGTGATGGATAGTGTTTTCCAAATGGAAACCTGACCACATCTCCTTATTTTTATATTGTTTTCTTAGTTATTTCACGGTTAGCTTCAAAGCGAAAATTAGATTATAGACATAAAACTAGGATAACTTATATAAGGACGTACACTATTTCGTCTATCAGAAAAAAAATATATTCTGGGAATATTTCTACGCAGGAAAAAGTTCATTGATACAGTTCCTCACATGCTTCATGTTTTTCAACCTGAAATTTGTAACAATGACAACAGCAACAACAAAAACAGCAAAAACAGCAAAAATTAAAAAAAAAAACCAACAACAATAATAACGTTATAACTACCTAATTTCATAATACCGTTTTATACATTTTTTTCTCCAGTTCCGATGGAACTATTTTAGGTGCTGTTCTCGGGAGTATATGTGTAATGTTAGTGGTTGTAACATGTCTTATTGTCTCAGTTTGCTGTAAGTCAAAGGTGTGTTCTGTACAACCATCTCAAGACGCTCAAAGAAATACAACAAATATCACAGGTCAGTATTACACCTACCGATTTCTTATCTAGATAACAGTGGATCGCGATATCATCAGTTCTGCTTCTATGAATATGTTATAATATTTTTTTAGTCACACGCCAGACTTGAATGATTAATTTAACCTCCATTAGGTGAAAATTGTAGACCCATCATTACCATTTTGAATCATTTTCTTCTATAATTCTAGTCGCCTTTGTGCGTCCTAACGTGGTCTCCTAGAGAGATTCGACTTGATCAGGGATTAAACCCACGACCTCCTTCACTAAAATAATAGTCTAAAAGGACCGAACTATTATGTTGCAGAACATCTTCTTCAAGTCGAAATGAAACTATCTTCGACGGAGTTTTTTTGTCTATAATCATTGTATACTATAATTTACTTTTAAAGATCTTCTGTGTTGCATGTACGTCAAATATACCAGTACAAAATTGGTGGAATGCTTTTCGAACGATATGAACCTAAAACGCTTAACGAGTATTTGAAGTTAGTTTCTAAATCTAGAAATGGGCGTATCAATAATTATCCCATTATTTATTCCTTATATATTTTCAAAATGGTATATGCAAATTTCCACAATATTCATACATTTATTCAAACAAGAACTAAGTGATGTTTTCTAAGATTTCTCTCGTTTACAACTATTTTACAATCGGATTAATTTAAAAGATTAGGCTTTAAGGCAGTTCGGGGATATAGAAAAACAAATGGCAGAATTTTCTTATACACTGCCAAAATGAAAATTTTACTATGCTTATTTCCAAAAAGTTATAAAAATAATCAAAAGTATGGGTCACCACGAAATTTTTCAAGATACGAGTCGTTCAAAATTGACAAAATTTGCTTGGATTGTTCATAAAAAAAACATATTTTTGTGCACACCAAAAAACAACTCTGAGACAGAATTTGAAATAAAATTAAGAACATAGGTTTTATAATATATTTTACGAAATAAAAAAGAATAAATGGTGTCCCGAACTTTTTTCTTGCTACAAGTAAAAAAAATCACAATATGTCCAGTATAAATTTTGCACCAAAAGAGTTATTTCCACTTTATGACTGGGTTAAAAAATAAGTTCTATAATCAAAATATTGGGTATTTTTTCAAACATTTTCGATCATGAATGCAATGAATAACTAAGTTTTCATATAAAAATAAATAAAATGATTAACCAATAAATCATAACAAATTGCAATTCTGTCTCCAAATTTGAAGATTTGGGCAAAAAACTAAACCGATTATTTACAATTCAAGATGGCGGTATACCACTGAACTGCCTTAACTGACTAAATCAAGCCGACCGTGCAAGGGCTTTATAGCCAGTCAAGGTCGTTAAAAATTTCCATTTGTTGTTGACTAAACCGACCGTGCAAGGGCTGTATAGCCAGTCTATGTCGTTAAAAACTTCCATTTGTTGACTAGACGACATTCTTGCCAAATCAATAACGATGGAGAAATATATATGTTGGTCCTTTTTCTCCGAGATTTTATAACCTCTTGGTCTAGATCGATGTTGCGGTTGCCTGCATGTTATTACCAATGTTCTGGTGTTGATAAACATTCTCAAGGTTCACTGAACCAATTTATATATTTATGCTTTCTTTTTCAGTGAATCTTGATCGACCACCTTTAGGACCTCCTAGATACAGTTCGCTGTATCCTAATACTAGACTCCCACCATTGACGAATTCGATAAGCCGATCTAGAGATGATTACACTTGTGAACAAGATGCAACTAATAGTTCTGTACATGGACATTCTATTCGACCATCGTGTATACCGGCAATATCACCTCCACAATATACTCCAACTATTATCCCTACATCAGAACTGAGAGATTGACGGATTTTTTTTTATACTTTAAAGACAAGTGTCATTTTATTTATGACACACACAAAGTACTGTTTACATGTAAAATCATTATTAGAGAATGGACAATGTAAAACTATATGTTCCTCGAGACCGGTATTTGTCATCTTAGATTTAAGATCGCCACTAAGAACACAAGTATAAATGAATATCATGGCATGTTAGCAAAACTGATCAAGCATTTAAACCAGTTTTTTCATAAATCAATCAAAATTTAAAATAAATGAATTATGTCCTGCAAATTATAAACAAATCATAAAATTTAGCTAAGACTATATTATCATTCATACATATAAATTTAAGATTGAAAGAGGAATCTTGGAATATGTGAAAGAGACTGTGCAACCCGACCAAAAACAAAAAACAGTCACAAGTCCACCAATGGTCTTTGCCACAGCGACAGATGGGCTTCAGCTGGCCCCTTAACAACAATGTGTACAAGTTTTGCGAAAGAACCTGACTTGGGATAGGTACATACGGAGGGGTTAAGGATTTTTTTTTAGATATTAACCCTCCCCGTATAAACATGTAGCCAATGTGGAATTACAGACACACCACAATATGCACAGTAAAACATGTATCTGTTGACGGTACCAGAGAACAGTTTATAAACACTGTCAAAAGTATCAGATGGTAAACATGTTTTAGGTTGGTAGTTAGATCGGCATCGAAATCACGATACTTTTTATAACAAACAAATCACCGTCAATGCACTATATCACGACTGGTTCTAGATAGTAATAGTATATCATGTTTTCACTGCGTTTCCCGAGAGAAATATAACACCCGATCAGCAAGAAATGAGATATGTATGTGTCTCATGAATGTGTCAAAGCCAATGTTTCCGCTCACTTTCTTGCATGTAGAATAATGTGAACGGTAAGGGTGACATACAATAGATATAAGAAGATATGAATTCTATGAAACAAATCTCCATCCGATTCACTATTGTAAAAATTTCCCATAATGGGTCAAAGTACGGTCTTTCAACACAGAACCTCGTTTCACACCGAACAGCAAGAATAAAGGGCCCCAAGAAACATTCAAACGAGAATATCTATATAAAAAAAAAACGAAAGGCGAGAATCACTTATGAACAATATCAACACACGAAAACTACTGCACATCAGATTCCTGACTTAGGACATGTGCAAAAAAATGCAGTGGGTTTAAACGTTTTAATATGAACCAACCTTCACCCTTATCTGAAGCAATAGCGTATCATTACAATATAAAAAGACGCACTATAAAATATCAAATGAAATGGCTTAACTCAATCAAAAGAAAAAGAATAGATTTTATCTATGGTACAACATGTCTTTTTGTGGACTGTTAAATTGTAAACACCCGGCTAAAGGTGGTTAGTCATATATGCGTTCATACGTACCTAACGAATTCCAAATAAAGCTTTTTATATAAAGATTTATATTATATGTCCTTCAATTGAAAGCCTACTGACGTAATTCAATATATAACATAAGTGTTTAGTTAACAGAAGTTAGTTAATATTGGGTAATACTTGATTTTTCAACCGTTAAATTTTCACAAATGTTTTGAATTCAAAGAACATTACAGGATGTAATGACGGGAGATTATAATCTTTGTTATCAAACAATGTTTTACACCTAGTTGTGTAATATAAAAGGGTAATTATTTACAAAGGGCTTAATCAAGTGGACTGTGACACCGCCCAATGAGAAAGATTTTTTTATTTGTCATTTCTAAATAATTCATCCATTAAAATATATAAGTCAATATTTACCTACATGTTCTCAAAACCTAGAACATTAGTATACACTATACATGTACATGTATGAGGTTTAAAATGAAATGTTAAAATGATACTTATTGTGTATGTGTGCTCAAGTGTTATTCTGACAAACGGTAAGACACTCTATTCTGTATGGTCTATGTTTTCTTAATTTAAGAATAATTATATTAAACATATCAAATTTACCAAGATAATTCAAAAGAAGAATTTGATTGAAAAATTACTATAGTGAAAAAAAGAACTTTCGATGGTTCATACATCGGTATATATTTATTTTGTTTGGAGAACAGCATAGAACCCATACTAATGCATTTCCAAATGTCTTTTTAAGCAACTCGGTGAGTTTGTCTAATATCAAATATTGTAATAATGGTGAGGGACGACAAGCATTATGATTTTCATTGTATTGCTTTTTTTCTTTTTAACATTTATCATACATATGCAACACAACGTTCTTTCAATGGTAATATCTGCGGCTTGGTGCTTACAATGATTTGTGTAGTAAGTAACTATACGAATTAATCCTAAGTGCTAGCTAAGGCAGTCTTACAAAATTTAATAATATATCGATTCCATCCAGAATTAAAGTGCATCTTATTAAAATCGAAATATATCGAAATTTTGTCAAACAATCGGTTGACTCGTTTATATGTTTTACTGATAAAGTCAAACGTGCAATAGTTGCCATCGAAAACTGAAAATTGAACCACAACAATAATTTTCTAAAATTTAGCAACTTATTTCCCCATATTTAACTTGTTCCGCTAAACGAGGTTAATTCCGACGGATTACATTTAAGTATTTTGGTCTATTATTTGTTGGTCTATTAAATTTTGGTCTGTAATTGGCACTGTGGCTGCTTTAAACGCAACACCGTATACAAATTTATACAAATATATAACTAGTGTACATGTTATAAGCGAGGGGAAGACCGCCAAAGCAATAGTTTACAATACATTCATACATTCATTTAAAGATAATGATCTAAAAACGTTACACAAGGTCCTGATAAAATATATCTTTTATTGTCCAATATTATGCAATAATAATCGGATTATTGTCCTCCGGCTAAACTTAGTAAAATAGCGATAATTGCTTCTTTTGTAGTTGAGTGTAAAATACATGTATTATCTTTCCCACTTTTAACTGCCATCGAATGGAATTGTAAATTATTGAAATCGATTTGTATTCAAGTAGTGTGTGTGGTTGTAGGAGAGGGAGAGGGTGACAATAATGATCATTTTCCCCGTTTATGATACATACAAGGTTTACAATACACTGAAAGGATATCGAAAATATCAAGAATTTGAACCAATATCAGATTATCAGTCATTGTGACTGGACTTGTACCTTGTAAACAGGTTTTGACCAACCATATGCATATTTCTGACATGTAGTATACCTGTCGTTACTTTGCTTCTCACAATGGAAAAAGACCCCAATACAAGTGACGAGTCCATCTTGAACCTTTGTTTCATGTACCACTCATAATCGATGTATATGAAAGTTTACACGTGAAAATTCACATACTTATAGCCTAGTGCGTGAAATGATAAAATAACTAAAATAGTTATGTTGTATTAGTATTGTCAGTGATCTTTGTTCCAAAGTTACAACTTTGATATGTGTAAAACACTAAGGTTCTATGATACAACAAGGCTGCACTTTAAAATGACACTCATTAGTTCATGTTAAGCACGTTTTGAAAAAAATATTATTGTAAACGTTCCTAACGTCACTATTCTCTCGGTTAGATTTACACAAAGAATATAGAGCATTACGAATTATCCACTCTTATTATAAGATAATAAAGATACGAGATTAAATTAAAAAAAAAGATAAAATATTAAAGACAATTTACAAAAATCACGCAAAAGGGTATTCTAAACACGTGTGATTATTGTTTCCTTTCCAAGTGGAAGCTACTATTTGAGGTATCGTCATTTTCTTTGCTATTCTGTTCGTTCACTGAAGAAACTTGTTGGAAATTGCAAATCGAAAGGTCTATGGTACAATTATAAATGGATTTTTTTTAACGATTTAACATAATCAGTGCCTAAAATCGCTCCGAAATGCCTCAAAGCACAATTATGCAGCTATGAAAAAGGGAAATCAAAATTTTCAAATGATTTTGAAGCAGTCCATCAAGAAAGCATTTACAAAATAAGATGATTATAATTGATAATATTTATGAATATATATCTTTATATCTTTCTAGTGAAAAGTGTAGCTGGACTATGCAGCAATTCTACAGAAGAATTGAACTTTTGCAATCCGTAAGTGAAAACAATATGGCCAAGCATTAATAACACCATTATCTAATGAACCATCGAGTTTTAATAAAATTATATCAATCATACAACAATACATACGGTAAGCTTGATATGATGCAAGACCTGAGCAATAAAACGACCTCAATGTTTCTATTTGCAATTTAAGTGAGGACGTAACAGCACATTGTGTATGAAGCGCGGGAAGAATTTGCTACAAAACTTAAAGAATTTCCCTAACCGCTGAAAGTTTTGCGAGAGCTAAGAATCATTGTAGTATCCTATCTATTTAACATATTAGCTAATATATCGCTCACATCATCACACACTCATGTAAGTAATATAAAAAAGAAGATGTGGTATGATTGCCAATGAGACAACTACCCACAAAAAGATTGCGATCCTATTTGTTTTTTGAGGATAAGTTCTCTTCTTGACTCCAGTTTTGCTGGGCATAATTACGATGCGAAAAAAGTAGTTTCAATCAGTTTTCATGTCATCTTGAAAATATTAATTAAAATAAAATCGGTTCTTATTGGATGCCTTAGTTATGGAAGTACAACACTGATGCATTCTGTCATTGCTTTCAATGTTAAATTCGTTAATTCAAGTAGGCTCAGCTGTTTTGTGTGAAGTCAAATTAAGTGACAATCATGCATTGCATGTCAAAGCAATAACTTATGGTATCTCATACTGAAAAAAATCAACAAACCTTTAATTGCAAAGCCAAGACGGAACATGTTCAAGGTACATTGATGTACCAAGACAGGTACATCAGATCTAACAAACAGGCAAATTATAGCCTCCTATTTAAATTTCATGCTTTTTTGTCATTGATAAAAATTATAGTCAAAAAGTGTTCTTATTTATCACCAGTCAGTCAATTTTCATTTGATACCAAAATTTCGAAAATATTTTGCATGTTTTTGAAGTTCCACGCAGGCATAGGAACTATTTTATTTCAAATATGTAGTTACAAGTATGTTTTTTTCTGACAAGTTCAAATAAATGGCGCTACACCTTTTGACGTGGATAAGGTCCTCAATTGACTTTAATGTGATATACAATTGTGAATATGTCCTAGACAGGGAAATATATCAAATACAGAAGACAATCAAAGTATGGGTATTTAAGGCCCGACCAATAATTTTGCTTCATGGAGAAATAATTTATTAGTATACTGCGAAGCACTCTATACCTTTTTACAGAGCTATCACCTGTTATTTTTATATTTGATTTTTTTTCTCATTTTAGCGATGCCGGGACCATTGTTGGCATGGTAATTGGTGGAATAGTGGCCATTATTTTGATCACTATTGTTATCCTCCTTGCTGTTTCACATATACGGATGCTGGATAATGATGACTATTTGATTCATGATACAGCAGTATCAACTAATCCATTAGGACGATCAGGTGACGACAAATTTCATATTATTCCAAAATAGGTTGACCATTTGAATCTAATTCAGGGCAATCAAAATTATATCCAATTTCATCCATTTTTTTGGCCGAAAGGGTAAAGGAATCTAAAAAAAATATAATTAAATTTTTGAAGATAACTAATCTGGATCTAAAAATTATCGAGATTCTTCAAACCTACATAGTTAATTTCGTGTCATTTGAAACCTATATAATACATACCAACTATTTTCTCCAAAAGGTGGTTTCGAATTTTGTTTTCAAGTTACCCAGGTCTTTTGAAATTCCCACCCAAATATTTATTTGTTGTAGCTTCCATTACGGGATTGTGAAGACATTTTCACAAAAGTGGAAATTTTCCACATTTCCCTTTTTTTTTATATTTCCACTTCGATTATAATAAATGTCCATTAAATACCATTCCTCTTTGATCAATAAAAATCCTGTGCAGCCCGGTGATTTGAGGATAATGAACAAATGCCTTTCAATAGAATATATCTGTGTATGCTTTATGAATGACGTTTAAAAAATGTTTCCCAATGAAATTAAACTTTTCCCAATGACATTGAACAAATGTTTCCCAATGACTTTGAACAAATGTTTCCCAATGACATCGAACAAATGTTTCCCAATGACAAAGAACAAATGTTTCCCCAATGACATAGAACAAATGTTTCCCAATGACATAGAAAAAATGTTTCCCAATAACATATAACAAATGTTTTCCAATAACATTTAACAAATGTTTTCCAATAACATTGTTGAACTAATGACCTTCAATTATATATATTATTATTTATATTTCTCTAATGCTGTGTTCTTGCTAGCCAACACTTGGTCAACAGTCTTCTCCACAGAGTAAAAACAAATTAAAGATTTAAAAATAAAAGAATGCATTCGTCTATTACAGGTCAACCACCGCGGTATACCAGACGTACAGACAACAGGAATACCCAACAAACAACTGAACAACCACCATCTGTGTAACAAACTCAATTGGAACGGGATATCATTTGACGTTTTCAGGAAAAATATAAGACAAATATATCAAATCAAGAGAGAGAAAGAGTGGGAGATAGATAGAGAGAGCAGGGAATTTTTTTATATTTTTACAATGCTTGTGCAATATTCTTTTACAGCCTTTAAATAAAAGACAATGTAAGTTGTTGTTATATCGAGTTACATTACATTAAACCCAAAATATGTTTTGTTGCAAATATACAGTTATTATGATGTGATCGACACTATTTGCACTATAACAAGCAGCAACAACAAAAAACAAACAGATTTGTAGAAACATCTTACTCAAAATATTCCCATGAAATATAATTAATATAGTGACTTGAGAGGGCCACTAATTATTACCATTCGTTGACCTCTATATATATATATCCATTTTGGATCAGGACAAATGATTGTAGGAGCCACATTCATGGCCATTTTATGACATCAATTTCAATTATTTTACAAGCTATCTCGCTAGTCTCGTGATAGCATGCTATTATTGCATGTAGTCCTCTTTTTGTTCACAGCATGGATTTGACGTCACAACTATTTAGATTGGAGATCTTCTGTTGAGTCTTATGCCGCTTCGTGTGTGACAAATTATTAGCCTGATATCGTTGATGAGTGGTTTGTTTTCTAAACCATTAGATTTTGAAACTGTTGCATATTCTTAGTCCGCAATATGGCGTAAGACACCAGCATACAAATAAAAAAAAACATCTTGGTACGGTAACATATCTAAATAAAAATAAAAGGATCTGAAAAGGTGGCTAATACTTGCAAGTTATGCAGTTCTAGTTCACATACAAGAGGTATTCAGCCCTTAAGAAAATATGTAACATATAATTTCAAAGCATATATAAAACACTGATACATGTATCTGATTCAAGATTTAAGATGGGCTCAGAAACATAGACACATTTAGGTTTATAATAGGACGATATTAGTACAAACAAACTAAAGATAAAACAGACAAAACAAACTTGAATTCATATGCCAGTCTTCAGTTTAAATTAGATATAAGAGGATGTGGTTTGAATGCCAATGAGTCAACTCTCCATCCGAGTCACAATTTATAAAAGTAAACCATTAGTACGGTCTTCAATACGGAGTCATTGCTCACACCGAACAGCAAGCTATAAAGGGCCACATAAATAACTAGTGTTAAACTATTCAAACGGTAAACCCAACAGTCTTATCTATACGAAAAACGAGATACACTAGAATTAACGTTCAAATAGGTACCAATCTTCACCCTTATCTGAAACAATATTGTATTATCATACACTGAACGAATAAAGTTGATCTATGACACAAAAACAATACAACTCAGAACCATTTTTCAGGGAAAGAGGACGGGAAGGAATCCTGGCATAACTAATTGTCCAACATTCCGTCTTTTTTCCGTGTTAATTAATTTTGATTTCCCAACTAACGTTTATATTATTTTTTTTATTGATATGCATAAATTATTTGCAATGCGATGTCAAATAAGTTCCTATAAAAAGATGAATTAAGCAAGCGATTTTATGACATTCCAAATTAAATTGATTAACATATGACAAAGTATTATATAATTAAGTCTAACAATAGGCGTAACAACCTTTTCATAATAGATGAAATCATAATTACATTAAATCCTTTGAATTTGATTGTGTCTCGCAATAAGTTTGATGTTTTGGTTTTAAATTAATCATGTATAAACTTGCGGTGTAAAAATAAATATATTTACTAAACAAAACATTGTAATATATGTTGATCTCCGTGAATTATTTGCCATACGTGTAAAAATGGCTGATTTTATATGGATACATATTTTAGCACTCTGTATACTAAATGAAGGTAAATAGTTTCATACAAATTTATTTCCAAATAATTTTCTTATCTAATTTTTGTTTGACACATACAACCACAGTGATGCTATTTTCCCTTCATTACCACTATGACAATATATGTTACTGTTCGAGTATTAATCTATGAGGTTTTCATAAATAGTGGTTAAGTTTTCACACTATCTGAAATTTATTTGAAAGACTAGACTTAACTTATTCTTATGAAAAAAAAATGTTCTCATATTGGAAACACGGTTGGTTGACTGCTTTAGATTATTGCGGGTTAGAGAGACCACGGATTTGTTCCAACTAACATACCCCAAACCATTCATCGTTATCTTAATTGAGACACCACCGAATCCAATGTATCATCCATGTTTACCTGCCATTCTTAACATTACGGGTGTAACCAGCAGAGGAGAAACTTCTTTAAACTTCCGGAGTACATGAATTCGCCGTCGGTAGTGTTTTGTTGTCTTGTCTGTCTTGTTTTATTTTCATGTTCAATTAATAAAAATATTATATTACTATAAAACAAGAACTGACATTCTCTGTCACAAAACATTATCTTGTCAGCGAAATAAGGACTGAATCGTCAAATGGCTTCTTTATAATGTTAAGTCAATATCAAAACAGGTATAAGGGAGACAACGTGTGTGTTTTTATGGCACCCTCAACGGAGTTGGGGTGACATATTGTTATTGTTCGTTTCTTTTTTTCTTATTATTTTTATTCTTCCACACTTTTTTGTCCATGCTATTTCTCGGAGTAGGCTTGAACAATATTGATGGAACTATACCATAATGTAGACAAGAACATTCTATAGTGCAGTGGGGTATGGCACCGTCAAGATGGCTGCCGAAACCATGGAAACGAAACAAATGTGAAAAAAATCCAGTTTTTTGTTTTTGTGAACTATTTGGATACTATTTAACTCAGAATCATTATATTTTAATACAATGTAGGTGCCCACTATATACAGGTGTTGGATGATTTTGGCACTCATTGGAACTACTATGTTGCCATGGAAACTACTCCAAAAAATTCAAAAATCTCAAAATGTTCCAAACTTAATGAAACTTCACAGTAACGATGAGCAACATTGGAAGATGTGGAATTTGGCGTTGGAATTTCCAAAATCGCTCTTGTTACCATGGAAACAATGCAAAAAGGTCAAAACTTTGAATTTTCACAGAACATTCTAGAACATCAATGTTTAATTTATTCTAGAACCATTAAATGGTATATGATTGTGGAGGGAAAAAGTTGCAGCGGGGGTTTGACTTTGGAATATTCAAAATGGCCGCCGTTACCATGGAAACAGCAAAAATACAAAAAACTTCAAAATGCTTCAAATTTATTGAAACTTATAACAAATGTTGCTCAGCTAATGTAGACTTGACTTTTGAGTTTGGAATTTCCAAAATGGCCGCTGTTACCATGGCTACCGCTCACCTGGCAATAGGGGAAGGGTGCCATCCGCTATTGCTTGCAATCGCAAATCTAGTTAATATTTCTTTTTCTTCGGTTTAAGTTTTTATAACCCCAGTGATATGTACATGTATATAAAAATAATAATTCTGTTCAAACTCTGACGTAAATATCTTAGACGAGGTAGTAATGCTTATTACGTTCAGTGGTATATATGTGGAACTAAATTCAATATTTGCTTTATACTGCAGTGGCGGATCTAGAACTTTTTATAAGGGGGGCCCGCTGACTGACCTAAAGGAGTTGGGGGGGGGGGGGGGGGGGGGGGGGAGAGACTCCAGTCATTTTTCAGTGATTCTCTATATAATCAACCAAATTTTTTCCATGATTCTGTTCAATATTCGTTTATAGTTAACCAGCCACAGCCGGCTCCTTTATCCTGATTATGATTATGATTAAGTTTTGTTCGTTTATAGTTATTCCAGTCATAGTCGGCTTCTTTATCATGATTACGATTATGTTTTATATGCATGTATTTTATAGTTATACCAGTTACATACGACTACTTTATCATGATTATGTTTTATTCGTTCATAGTTACATGTAACAGCCACCTGTTTTTATCATGCTTTTGATTCTGTGTTATATTCGTATATAGCCAGCTAATTTATCATGATTATCATTATGTTTTATACTCGTATATAGTTAGCTACTTTGTCAAGATTATTATTGTGTTTCATATTCGTATATAGCAAGCAATAACATTATGATTATATTTTATTTTCGTATATATCTGGCTCCTTTGTCATGCGTATGGGTCTGTTTTATATTCGCTTATAGTTACACCGGTCACAGCCGGTTACTTTATCACGATTTTGAATACGCTTCATTCGTTAACAGTTACATGTATACTAGTCACAGCCGACTACTTTATCATTACTATAATTATGTTTTATATTCGTATTTAGTTATACCAGTCACAGCCAGTTACTGTTCTTACAGCTACTACTACTCCTATAGATCTTGCGGATATGTATTGTGAGTATATCATTTTAGATATAAAAGTATTCCCTTTTTCCGAATAATTATTGTACAATTACATGGGGTTCGAAACTTGAGGACTTTTGGTGACGAAGAACATTTTTAATGACAAAATGATTTTTTTATAACGAAAAATGTAAAACCAGTTGGAAGGCAAACGCTTGAATCTGACAGATAAAGGTCAATTTGTCGACAAAAATGGACCCGTATGTAAAAGGTTTACGCCCACAAACAGCGCCACCTATAATTTTGTCTACGGCATCTTTGAGAACGATGTCCCGTTCTGTAGTAAATTAAAACATTAAATTAACTAAAACATATAAAAGTAAGTGTAAAAAACATATTGAAAGATATATTTGCAGATGACTGGTTATGCATGATACGCTGGCAATGTGCGCAATGTCCTTTAATCGAAGATTGGAAATTAGTTTGTTTCCTACGTCAAAATGGCGGATTTCAATGTTTACATTTTTTCCTCTATTTATAATCTGACACAATTTCATATCCAATCATTTATTAGCAATTTTATTATTGATCTTTGGAGATCATCCAATTAGATTTGCCGTTAGAAAGTGGCTATACGTTACCAGCCATCGTTACAAAGTAGCCATGTGTTTTGTGGGGATACCTTGGGAATGTTGTGTATTCAAAAGTTACGGTAAAAATCAATGTTTTCTTCATTATATTTCCATGCATACACAAGTCATACCACCAAATCCATTCTTTACAGACCTCATAAGGTAAACAGACATATTTAGCTGTCTGCTTTAGCAAAAATTCGTGTAAATAAGGCCTGATGGGTCGTTTTGAATTCAAGTACAGCCGACAAACACGTGGTAGATTGTTTATGTTTGACAGTTTGCTTTACCTTAATTGCACGTCGATGTTACATATATACTTAGCAATATAACCTTTATCGTGTTATACTTTCAAGAGTTATATAAAACATCTTGTCTAAGAAACTGGTCAAGCGAGGTGCAGGGACTTCCTTTACTAGGTCTTTAAATAGTGAGGGTGTAATGTGATGTTTACAAATTACCATATTTACATTACAGCATTTTTTTTTGCATTTGATATATTTCATATACATGTACATTTTATGTACACCAAGAACAATAGAGTAAATAAACATGCATGGATTTAAGACATTTAATTCCCACCCTAGGTATAAAATTTTATACTCATTATACATTGGAACAAATAGAGCAGATTGCAATTGGCATTATTATGTATTAAATGTCTAAAATCCTGATTGATGGGGCCAAATCCTCAACATATTTTTTTCTATAAAGTATACAGCAGCTCCTCCAAGGATTAGTAAGGGAATACTTTACATATAGTCCAATGGCATAAGTCCTGTCTTTTTTGTCTCTGATTATTCCTTATTTATATTATCATTTCTATTATTCTCTTGTACATATAGTAAGACAAAAGCTATTGGTACTCTTATTTTCCTCATTTGCCTGAAAACAATGGAATGTATTCATTGTTGATGTATGTAAAGTGACTTGTAATTTAACTGTCACTGCTAACAGGTACTTGGACTCTGGTGATAAGTTTCTAGACTGTTATCTTATTGGCAATTATACCATATTTAAATGTCAGTTTCCCCTTTATAACTTTTAAAGAAAAGAATTAAATGACAGTATAATAAGTTGTAAAAAATTTGAAATGTTTAGCACAAGTGCAAAATTTAATTGGCATATTCAAGAAAATCTAGAGATATTGAAAAATGTTGCAATTTAAAATAAATGTTTTGCACTCAGAAAACTATAAATACAGTACAGATATTGTTTTAATTAAGACTTTGAGAATATTTGCCTGTTTAATAATCATGATAATAGAAGATATAATTGTTATACCCTTTTTTTCTAATATATGTGTGGCCCTGGTCTGGCTGTGGTTTAAAATCTAAGAATGGAGTTGGTTATATTCATGTTTATCTGATTTATATCAACATTATTGTGTCAATTATATAAATCATTGTAGCACATTACTTTGCTCTTCATGGCCTTTTTTAATTGGAATAAAATATCTTATCTTATACCACATCTCTTTTATTTTAGTACTAACAGGTTAATTTTAAAAGCATTTGAAGTAAGTGAGATGTTGACAAGCTTTTATATAGTCCATGATTGTAAATACAGATAATATCATGAGTTTTTTTTATAAAAGTAAATAATGTGATTAAATTGATTATCTCAATTAAAAGAACTGACATTCTTATTTGATACTATGAGATTATTTCTGATATCAGAATAATAAATATCTTATTGTTGTCCTTTTTACAAAAAAACATTAACATACTTAATTTAAGTCAGTTTTATTTTTGTCTATGACTACTATAACATGGGAAGTGGCCGTGCAATCTCTATGTTATACATTGTAGTGTTCTCAGGTTTTTGTTTTTCAATTGATTATGCATTTTAGAGCAGGTAAGTATGAATTTGGATTAAATTTGAAGTTGATTCAGTATATTTTATGATATAATACCACTATTGTATTTTAACAAAGCATTTCCAAACTTTATTTACTGGTCAGCTTTATAGCTTATTATTCAATCAATAATTTAATTGAATGCACTCAACAGTTGGTTGCAGGACTATTGAATTCAAATATAAGAAGAAGAAAAATAAAGCAAAATTTGAAATAATACATATAATAGGAATTATGATGAGAACTGCATGATATCAGGTTGCAATACAGCTTTTGCTCAGTTATCTTTGTGTTGATTATTATGTTCTAAATCCCTTTCTGGTTCTTTGGGTTCAGATATTTTCTCTTGATTAAGGCAAGCAACATAACTTGTACATCTTATAAAGGTTATCTCAGGGTGAATCCAGACAATTTTAAACATAAGTGGTGGTATTCTCAACCAAGGATAAAAAGGAGAGTTAACTATATGATCCCTGATTTCAAATGCATTAATCTTCCATAAAAGAGGAGGTCACCAGAACCCCTGGGATCCACCACTGTATCTTAAAAGAGGTACAATAAAACAAGCATTGTACATGTACTTCTGTCCACTGCAAATTCATATTATTTTCATTCAAAAGTATAAATGTTCACAATTTTTAAGACTATATTTCCTTTGTTTCCATATTCAGTTTGCTTTCATGCAATGAAAAGTTCAATTCTATTGTAACACAGGTTCTACTGACAACTGATAAACCCCTCTTGTATCCTTCTATCTACCAAAAGGGTGTTTGAGAAAATACAATAAGTCCAAGTTCAGAATTTTCTTCTTTGGAAGTGTTCAATAACCTGTAAGTACTTGAAAAAAAAATGTCATATTCAACCTTCCCATGACTATTTTAATGTTACAACAGTAGAGGAACATAGAATATTGAAAATTTACTGAAGAAATTGCCGAAATATATCTGCAATCATTAATTTTACTCGAATTTACTGTTGTGAACTTGCAATATCCTACGATGCGCGTACCGAGTTATCTCCCTTTGATCTCCGCTTCGCAACGAATAATCTGACACAATTGCGTATCCGGGGTTTTTGTGATCTGATAAAGTATTAAAAGAAGCAAAAAATGGTTTTACTTCATATTTTATACCCCTCAACACGTTACCAAACCTATTTGAGGAATTATAAAGGATTTTCCGTGGACCTACGCAAATTTTCAGAAAAAAAGTTTCACTTCACTCGTGAATTTATAACATTTTTACAACGCTTTTTAATGATAATTATATAAAATAAGGAAGCTTATTCAATCTAGAATTGAACTCTTTGGTTTTTATCAATGTACGAGTACAAATAAGACAATACGAGTCCAAAAACCACGAGGCGTGCACGTTTACCAAAAATCGTAAACTCTGACCTTTTATCACGTGACCAATGTCTTGACCTTAGAAGCCATTAAATCGTTTGCCGTTCAACTGAACGTCTTGGCTCAACATCTAAAAGAGAGACAAAATATACCTAAGGAATATTTAAACTCATAAATCAAAATAGACTGGTAATGTCATTAATAAAACATAGAAAAACAGCGAAAAGAAAAACAGCAGTACCCAAAAACAATACATAAAAAACTAAACGTTGGCTTGTTTCCCGACCCACATCTCAGATAGTATAATGTCCTGATGGGATCGCTTTTTACCGCGTTTTAAAATGTGCCCGTTAACCAAGCATGCCGACTAATATTTTGGATATAGATTATTGAACATAGGGATCAAATGCTAATTTTGTCTCTTATCAATAAAATCGCTTTGCACTAAATAAAGAAAATCAAAAAGAGCGCTAACATGTTCAGATCCATCTACTGTCCATTTACATCAACACTGTTAGTTGACATATTGAAATGGCCAGCTTGCAAACTAAAGATTTGTTTAAATGATCAAAACTGAGGAGATTAAAGTAGTCAAGTTATGTAAATTTAAAAAGCCAAATTAGAAACTAGAAATATAATTCTAATCAGACTGGTAACCATACACTTGTACATTTCAGTCCGACTGGTGCTATTCCTGGGATAGTGATTGGTTGTATCATCTTTGGAATTATAGTTTTTGTTGTTGTTATGGTTGTATGTAAGCAGATAAAGACCAGTGGGAACAGAGGCACTGTTGTACAACCGACAACAAGAATTACTACTGTCCAGCTTTCACGTATGTAATACAGTAACTAGATCGCAGCATACTTAATTCAATCCTTTGTATACTAGACTAATGAATGTTGATCCCGAAGTTGGATATATTAGTTTCTTCAAATATTTTCGAAACATTCCACGCAAAAACAGTTATTGCATTTATTTTCCAATATTACTATATATATTCTCGTTATTTTTATAAATAAGAAGATGTGGGATGAGTGCCAATAATACAATCTTCTAAGTCACAATACAATACAGTAATGTATAATTATAAGTAAAAGAACAGCCTTAACCATTTCATTTTTTTGTATGAATAACGGTCTTTAGTACAGAGAGTTTTGAGAGACAAAGATGTTTATGATTATACAAACCAGTTTTTGTAGTCAAAATACTTTTTCTTTTTTCTTTTTCTTTTTGTATGTTTCTTTTTTCAGTTTGTAATATTTTGAATTATTGTCTTTCATTTCCTACTTTTTTGTATTTCAGCTCCAGTGCCATCATTTCCAAATCAGCCAACCGGAATGAGTTATCCACCACCACCAGGACAGAATATGGCATACCCACCTCCCCAGGGACAGTTTGGATACCCACAGCCCCCACCTCCCCAGGGACAATTTGTTTTTTCACAGCCTCCTCCTCTTCAGGGACAGTTTGGTAAACAACAACCTACTCCTCCTCAGGGACAGTTTGGATACACACAGCCTCCTCTTCCTCAGGGACAGTCTGGTTACTCACAGCCTCCTCCTCCTTACGGAGGAAACGGGGCATCAGCACCGCCGTACTAGACATTAATGTAAAGGAAAGATAAACAAAACTTACAGAAGTCTTCAAGATACACAAATTCACAAAATCAAGAGGATGAATACTGGTATGCGCTGTGTTGATGATGTTTTTTTCTGAAATATTTCCTGTATGCTTCGAGCAAGACACTTTCTACGACCGAAGATCTAGTACAATGTAACCGTATTTCTCCAATTGAGAACAGGAATAAACACTGTTGGTGACCTTCTGCTGTCGTTTTTTTATTTGGTCGGGTTGTTGTCTCTTTGACACATTCCCCATTTCCATTGTCAATTTTACTGTAAAAGTATTTCTCATATTGAGAATAAGGAAGAGATTGTAATAACCTTTGCATATGATTCGAGTTCATTGTATGTCACTAAAAACGTTACTCTTACATAGATCGGTGACAAAGAACACATACACAATATTTTGTCAATAAAATTAATTATTTACAAGTTTTAGTTTCTAAAATGCTAAGGACTGCTTCGTTCTCTCTATATATACTAGAACACACCCGCGAAATCGTGGACATTCAGAGCGTATTTGAAAGGATGTAAAGTGTTGGAGGAAGAATTTTGTAAAAGATTTAATGTCTTGAGAATTTCAGGAAAAGTATCAAAATTCATAGGTACTTGGGTACAGGAAAATGTTTTTATTAACCCTCTTCCTTTATTTCCAAAATTCCCATTTTTTGTTTTCTATTAATTTCATTATGTACATACATTTAGTGTACATGTATTATGAACATTCCAGTCAGGAGCCTGTAATTCAGTGGTTCAGTGACATTTGTTTTTCGTTCATTTTTTGTACATAAATAAGGCTGTTAGTTTTCTCATTTGAATTGTTTTACATTGTCATTTCGGGGCCTTTTATATCAGACTATGCAGTATCGGCTTTTGCTTATTGTTGAAGGTCGTAAGGTGACCTTTAAATATTAATTTCGGTGTCATTTTGGTCTCTTGTGGAGAGCTGTCTCATTGGCATTCATATACCACGTCTTCTTTTTTTTTTGTAAAACATTTAGTGACTTGAGAATTTCAGAAAAAGTATCAAAAGTCATAGGTAATTTGGGACAGGATAATTGTTTTTCTAGCCCGGCTCCTCCTTTTTCCACAAAAAAATCATTTTTTTGTTTGTTTGTTCTCTATTAATTTTAATGACACATGAATAATTTTAGTGCTAATCTGTATATTATGAACATTCATTAAAGGGGGGTCGGGTCAGAGGCGGATTTAGGGGGCCCGCCCACTTTTTCTTGAAAATAATTGGTTGCTTATATATAGGGAATCACTGAAGCATGACCAGAGCGGGCCCCTCTTATAGGCAGTCAACGGGCCCCTGCGTATGATTTTTTTTGGATCCGCCACTCCTCCCAATATCCCGAGCTTAAAAACATGAAATCCCGAGGTTCTGAATTTATTATACAAATTATATATCTCGACATCCCGAATTCGAAAAAAGAAATCCTGGATCCCGAAATGGTCTATCCCGAAATTTCGATCTTAAAAACACCCGTTCCAGACGTCCCGAAAGTGTATTTTCTTTTTACAGTCAATTCTCAGTTTAATAATTGATCCACAGCGGTCATTAATATATTATTCAGACCCTCTCTATTAAATACAAAAACAGAAGTGACTAAAGTTTTAAAATGTGATTATTGTAACAGCTTAAAGCGAACTTATAAACCTATAAATATACGGCAAGATAAACCATGGATAAATGATGACTGCAAGCTATTGTATATTGAATATAAACGCTCATTGAAACAATTTAACCAAAACAAGTGTGAAGAAAATAGACTAATTTTAAATCTTGCTAAACAAAGATTTAAACGAAGTGAGAATAGTTTAAAAAGACGATATAAAAAACAAAAAGGAAACATGTTGAGTTCTATGAGAAAAACGAATCCAAAGTACTGTTATCGAAAATTCAGGAAACGAAAAAAGGCCAAACAAAGCAACATAAAATTAAACGATTTTGTGACTCATTTTAAAAACTTAGTTTCTAAAGAAGAAATTGACGACGGACCGGAAGAAGAAGTCAACAATGAAGTAATTTACGAAGAATTGGACCGACCTCTTACGGAGCAAGAAATTGATGTTTGCGTTAAAAAATTGAAAACTGAAAAATCAACAGGCTATGACAATCTATTAAATGAATTTTTGAAGGAGTGTAAATTAGTCCTACTGCCATTGTTATGTGAACTTTTTAACGTAATACTTATTACCGGTTGGTTTCCAGAAATATGGGTCAAGAGTGTTTTAGTTCCGCTATTTAAAAAAGGTCAAGTTGATGATACAGGAAATTACAGAGGAATTTCGCTTGTGTCTCATGTTGGGAAATTGTTTACTTCTGTCATTAATACAAGACTATTGAAGTGGTGCAAAGAATACAGTATATTGACTGATGCGCAATTTGGATTTGTCCCTGGATATGGTACACACGACGCGATTTTTGCCCTTCATTCTATTGTATCAAAAAGTTTACGTAAAGGAAAGCGTCTCTATTGTTGTTTCATTGATTTTGTCAAAGCTTTCGACAGTGTGTCACATTATGTTTTATGGCAAAAAATGTTAAAATGCGGTATTAGTGGAAATTTACTGAATCTTATCAAATCAATGTATTCTAAGTTAAAAACTTGTGTTAAATTAGATGGTGAATTTTCAGATTTCTTTCATTGTAATGTTGGCCTTATGCAAGGCGAATCATTATCACCATTTTTATATGCAATTTATGTAAATGACATAGAAATTGAGTTAATTAAACAAGAAATAGAACCATATGAAGTAAAATTGTTAAATCTTTATCTTTTTATGTATGCTGATGATACAGTTCTCTTCAGCGAAAGTATTTCTGATTTACAAAAAATGATAGTCACTGTATATGATAGTTCATACAAGAATGGTCTTGATATTAATTTAAGAAAAACCAAAATAGTTGTTTTTCGTAACAAAGGTGTACTGAAAGAGAACGAAAAATGATATTTGAATGGAAAAATGATAGAAATGTGTGATCAGTTTGTATATCTTGGTTTGTTATTAAACTATAACGGTACTTTTACTGTAACACAGAAAACACTATCTGAACAGGGTAGAAAGGCTACATTTTGTTTATTGAGTAAGATTTATGATGATTGTTATAACACTGAGACTTTGATGTCCCTTTTTGATACATATGTAACAAGTATTGTGAATTACGGTTGTGAAATATGGAGTTTCCATAAAGGAGCTGATATAGAAACGCTTCATTTGTATTATTTAAAAAGAATTTTGAAAGTGAGAAAAACGACTGTGAGCCATATGGTGTATTTTGAACTTGGTCGTTTACCATTGTATGTTAATAGATATGTAAGAATGGTACGTTATTGGTTGAAGCTATTAGAATCTAATAATTGTATATTGAATAGTATTTATGAAGATATGTACGAATCTAGTTTTGTCAAACCGAATGATAAACTCAATTGGAGTTGTAAAATAAGAGACATACTAAACAGGTATGGATTTAATGATATATGGTTAGCACAAAGTGTTGGAAATAGTCAATTATTTTTGCATGAATTTAAAAAAAGAATTGTTGATAATTATATAGCAGAAGCCTTGTCATTTTTTGAAAACACTTCAAAATGTTATTTATATCAATATATACATGATGGACATACTTTGCAATTTTATTTGAATCGACCATTGAACAGTTTATATCAGTCATATGTAACTAAATATAGAATAAATTCACATTTACTTAATGTAGAAACTGGAAGATACTTTAATATTTCCAGAAATGAGCGTGTTTGTAATATGTGTAATAAGAAAGTCATCGAAGACGAATATCATTTTATATTAGAGTGTGATAAATATGTAAATGTCAGAAGTAAATATATTAAGATATATTATTACAGAAACCCATCTACCTTCAAATTAGTTCAATTACTATCTGTAAGAAATATTAAAGAATTAAATAATCTGGGTAAATATCTGTACGAGGCAGAGAAAATTCGTAACACTTGATTTTTGTTTTGTACCTTTATTACCAATGTAAATTATATGCCAAACTCCGCTATATAGTAATGCTTTATATGTTTATGTATATGTTTATGTTAACTGTATAATTTGTGTATGTATTTAATCCTATGAGCTGTATATTTGCTTACGGAATAAAGAATTAATTAATTAATTAATAAACCCTGTGACCGCCGTGGATAGTAAACTTGAAAATGATATCAGACAGAAAATACACTTTATTCGTAGTATATGCATTTGTTTCAAAGTAAAAAGAAAAACGCAAACCGGAGGTCTAATCTGACTTAAATTTCGTCCAATGACGGATATAAGACAGAAAATACACTGTATTCGTAGTATTAATGTATGTTCAAAGTATACAGAAAAACGCAAACCGGAAGTCTAATCTGACTTAAGATTTCGCCCAATGACGGAAACATATCCGGACGTCTCTTTTCTCGTTTATCACTCAAAATAACTCAATCTGAATAATCATATGAATGGATGACAAATGCGATTATGCACTGTACCCATAGGACATAGAGGCATGATGATTAATTTATTGTGGAAAGAAGAGAAGCCACACCCAAAATTAGGTCATCTCGTTTAATAGTATAGATATATCCTAATTCAAAACATATGTTCACATTACTTGTTGAAAAATTAAAACATTTACGAATAGACACGACTCGTGAGGTGTGTCTTGATTGGCAGAGGTTACATAATACAGATAATGCATGCTCATAAACATTGCATAGGAACATTGTTTAGCAAAACAAATCGTGCACATTGCAGATGAACATAGCAATTCAACACGTATATTAAATAATTGATCTTTCAATATTCATTTTCAAGGTGCAACACACAGTATAATAAAACAAGCATGAATTGATGACATTTGATCGGAACTAAAATACACATAGGTTATTTTCTGGCATTTGATTTCTTATCACGAGACGGGAAAAGTTTGTAACTTTTTGTTACTATCTAGTTTAAGCCAATAGCTGTCGCTATATCTAACCGGACAGTAAATAAAGGCAACAGTAGTAAACCGCTGTTCAAAATTCATAAATCGATAGAGAAAAAACAAATCCGGATTACAAACTAAAACCGAGGGAAACGTATCAAATGTAAGAGAACTACCTGTTGTTAAAAAAACAACGAGAAATTGCGTAACAACAATCAAATGAAATGAAAACATTCTCATTGTTGAATATCACCTTCGAGGAAATTTGTCATTTGGTCACTTCAAACTTTTGTCAAAATATCGTTTAATATGTCACGGTCAGAAATCTTTAATTATAAAGAATTGATTCATGAACATAGACATTTTGGTTGTACAGTGCAGTTTGCACAGTATGACAATTGACTTCCAAATTGTAAATAAGTAATCACAAATACTCCAAAATATGTAATGTGAAAATGTTTTTTGAATAATTAAAATAATTTAATTTTGAATGTAACACGTCTTCAGATTGGCTGAAACATATTTTTGTTATGCTGACCTTGACGTCTTCAACATTTTTAAGGGTTACTTATGATTGTAATATTTTTTTCTGTCTTTTCGAAATGACATAAACATTTGGTGCACACTTTTGAATAATCTGCTATAAATGACCGTTACAAACAAATAAATTAACCATACAACAAGCAAAGACGAGCAATTATTGAGTCACAACTGTCCTATAAACTCATCATATATACCAGGACTAAATTTAATATATACGTCAGACGCGCGTTTCGTCTACAATAGACTCATCAGTGACGCTCGAATCCAAAAAAGTTAAAAATGCCAAATAAAGTACGAAGTTGAAGAGCATTGAAAACAAAAATTCCTAAACGTTTTGCCAAACACAAAGTAAGTGACTTAATACAGACACTCACTTCGTAATTTATTAAACTGTTTTTGTGTATAGCCCTACATTATATGAATTATTCCTTGATTTTCTGTGGTTAAACAAGCATTTATATATTTTATTCCGATTGTTTGCTGTTTTAATGCAATTGCACTTTGAACATGTCAGAACTGATATACATAAAAATACTAGAGATAAGATTTATTCCGTAGGGACGAATTTTTCTACATGTTCTACGATAAATTAGTACTACGAATAGATATCTTAAGTGGTTTTATCATCATCATCATGTAGCATATTAATCTATTTCAATAAAAAATCATAATTTCAAATAAAATTTGTAGATTTAGCTAACTAAGTTCTTTTATTTCTATAAAATAACATTCGTTTATAGGGGAACATTGTTTTATCAATTAATTAGCTGCAATCAAAATTTGTTTGCTAGTCCTTCTCTGTGATCACAAATAGATAACTCTGGCTCATTTCCCAATCAATCTATCATGAAGGGAAGTAATTTAAAAGCAATTTTTATTCATAGTCTATTTCAAAAATGATAAAAAGTTCTTTATATTGGTATGTAAAATTTTTTAAACGTTTCAAATTTAGGAAATTAAATTCGTACATCAATTGTTTTGATACATCAATAACAAAAACTGAAATATATTGCATTGATTCATTTTCTAATTATTCAAAATTATATCAGAAACCTAAACATAATTATAAAAAAATGAACCTGTTAAGGGGAGACAATTATCGTATAACTTTTTCGAATTGGCACATAATACCACGGAATGTCACTCATCATACAAATGGCACATCCATATAATTAATTAACTGCGCAATTGCACTCCACCTTCAAGGATGATTCTGAATTATAAATATAACCAAAAGTTGTTAATCTATAGATAGTGAATACTAATGAAAGCTAACCCACTGTAAAAATATTTTTTTGCACTTTTTTAAAACTTCCTCAGGAAAAATTCTCTAGCCACTTGACTTTCATAGCTCCAAATTAACGTTTTTACAGAATATTTGAATAAAGTAGTTACAGATTATTCGCTTCTCAAAGTGTAAGACGCAATAAAAATCGTATGCTTGCACAATCTTACCGAAATACGGATTTAATTAAGTCCTAAACATTTTGACATTTCTTCGTATATTTTTATCGAAAACCGGTTTGAACAAATCACACGTACGTGTTAAGATCCGACTAAATACCTATTTCCCGATATGGTCAGGTAAAATTGCTATAATTTATGCATATCAGAACTGGCCTACACGAGGGGCAGTAAACCACTTTCGTTTATTAATTTCGTTGTGTTTACGTTTGTTACACAACATAAACTTTGCATTCATGTGCTTAACATTTAAATAGAGATTACGTCTGCTTATAAAACTTAATATTTAAAACTTTTGCACCACTGTGACGTTTTTAAAATCAAACGAAACAACATATATATTTACATGAATGTCCAAAATGACGGTTCTAAACTGGATTATCATTATTGCTGTCTGTATATTAAATGAAGGTATTTATTGTTATTTAGTTTTGTGTTATAAAAAAAACCCACGAAACGCACGAGAGATCTGACATTGCAAAGTTAACACAGGATAGGGTTTTATATAACATATACATATGATTTTTTTAAATTTTAACTTTAAATTTTTGTCTTTCTCAAACTTTTGTTTTCAGTGAAATATTATAACTTCAGTTTGTCTATTCGTCAGTTTCCTTTTTGACCTGGTTTTGTCAGTTTTTCCTTGAAGGTTGTCAGATGTTGACCCCTCTAGTAATACAGCAGGGTTTAAAACGAGAAATAAAAACCTTCACCTACGTACATGAATGAATTACTAGTAATTAATCTTAATTGCAAAAGCCTAGAATGCTAGGACAAACTTAACAACATATAACAGATTATATAAAACATGAAAAGACAGCAGAGAAAAATAGTATAAGGCAATGACATATAACGTTCTGTAATAATTATCCCAAGAGGACGCAGTGTTTCAGTGTAAGATCATCCTGATGGCCGAACTTTTTTTAAAAATCCCAGCTGTTCTAGATTAGCTAAAAAATCATTTACGCTTTATAAATAAAATTGAGAATGGAAATGGGAATGTGTCAAAGAGACAACAACCCGACCATAGAAAAAAACAACAGTAGAAGGTCACCAACAGGTCTTCAATGTAGCAAGAAATTCCCGCACCCGGAGGCGTCCTTCAGCTGACCCCTAAACAAATATATACTAGTTCAGTGATAATGAAAATCGAAAATCTAGTTTAGAATGGCACAAAATCCTTATGGTATATCATTACATAGTATATACATTTAATGAGCACCGGATACAATGTTTAAATATGTTAAATTAACAGAGTGTTTGTATCCAGTCGTCCTTGCGTAGGAGTTTGAGTTGTGGATTTATATGATAAAGGTCTTGTCTTGAGTTCTATTGACAGCATAGACACTGGAATTTTTTCTACAAACATTTTGATAGTATTTCTTTTCCGTAAAAGAAAATTTTATTGTGGATTAGGGATTCCCGCCAAAATATTACAAAACAAAGGAGAGCATGCAAAACAACGAACATCTAGCTAGGGAGGTCTGGTGAGGACGATCCAGCTCGGATCAGCCATTGTAGAACAAAAGAGCGTGGATGTGATGTAAAACCTACGTATTCCAATAGACAAGGAAACTCGCACACACACTATAACAATTAATTCAAACTATTTGACTCGAACGTATTTGAAATTTATTTCAATTTTATATTGTTATTTATAAAACTTAATAATAAAAGCAGGAGACAAAGTTAACAACTAAACCCATTGTTGATTTGAACCGATTAAATAAAGGTTTTAAAGATCACAATTTGGCTTTATACACCATAACTTAGTTTTAAATACTTTTTTTATGCCATGATATACTTTAAACTATAATATTTTAATGAAAACTAAACTAAAAAACGTAATCTGTGAACTCTCGTCGACACATACAAAAAGAAACAAAATGTAAAATTTTCAAACTTTGGTGTTAAATTGAATTAATCACATAGAGATAAAAAGTAAAATCAGAAAAATACTGAACTCCGAGGAAAATTCAAAACGGAAAGTCTCTAATCAAATGTCAAAATCACATGATAAAACCCATCAACGGAATGGACGGCATCTGTCATATTTCTGACTTGGTACAGGCATTTTCAAATGTAGAAAATGGTGGATTGAACCTGGTTTAATAGCGCTATTTTGAATGACAATCGCATCACATTCCGTTCATTTTTGATACTGTTCTTCGGAAAATGTGATTTACTTCTCATACAATTTTGTACTTTTACATAAATTTCACAGTTTTGACATTTTGGACTTAAAGTTCATTGTGCTTAATATATATATTTTAACGGTTTTGGTTGCTTTCATTATTCATAATCCATACCTTTCAATCAATATATTTTGAACTTTGAGTGACATTTTTTAATCCATAACAGTTATTGGATTAGTGAACGCATCGATATTGTATTTTTGTGCTGATGACGTAAATCAATCATCAATCAATCAGTTTGGAAAAAATTCACTTATTCCTAAATGTATGTTCCTAATTGTCATAATCAGATTATCCTTTCACATTTATTCTCCCAAGTTCTTAACACACCTTTAATCTCTAACAGTGAACAATATCAATCAGATTAGTGTTGGTAAATCTTTTTTTTCAGTGTAATATTATAATTTGAGTTTGTTTATCCGTTAGTTTCCTTCTTGTCCTGGTTTTGTCAGTATTTCCTTGACGGCTTTTTCGTTGCCCCATGTTCCCCCTAAGTAAATGTATGTAAATTCCGTGCTTTGCCTTCCAGCTAATGAACATTTCATTTTAGCCAAAACATATTTTCATTAACGCCACAAACCATATTTCATTTGAACCAATACAAATAAAGGCAACAGTAGTAAACCGCTATTCAAAATTCATAAATCGATAGAGAAAAAAATCCAAATCCGGGTTACAAACTAAAACTGAGGGAAACGTATCAAATATAAGAGAACTTCGACACAACAGAAACACAACACCGAAACGTAACACACAAAGAAACGAGCTATAATGTAACAATGGCCATTTTCCTGACTTGTTATAGGGCATTTTATGAAAAAAAAACTTTTTGTGGGTTAATCCTGGTGTGTGGCATGCCAAACCTCCCGCTTTAATGGCAGTCTTCATTATAACATTAAAATTACAACATTACACGACAGGGTAACAATAAATAAACAGATAACTGGGATAAAATATGGGATAGAAAAACAAACGAATAATAGCCATCCAAAGGTAACAGGTTTATGCCCGCGTCACACTGTCCCGATTTTTATGTACGATGGACACCCGAATGCGAAAATTGTACGTTCGTACGAAGTTGGTCCTGATCTCCTGAAAAAAGTGACCGAAGCTAGTACGATGAATAACGAAGTCTATACGATGGTGCCGAAATTATATACGATAGCAAAAGATGGACATACGAAGGTTAACCGAAGACGGGTATTTAAGCTTCATATCTCAGCCGAAGCCTACACGTTGGATCACGAAGGCTACACAATGGATTACGAAGGCTACACGATGGATTACGATGATGGCGCGATGGCCATACGATGTCTAAAAGACGTCGTGTACATCAATTTACCATTTTCTACATGTGTCATATACAAATATAGTGTCCATATTTGTCCCCAATATGTTACATACGAGGGGTGTGCCACGCTCGGCATTGCCTTGTTTGAACTATAAAATGTGTGCACTAGTCTGAATAATCACCCATAATTATGCCCATGTTTACTGATCTGTCTTAATGGTAAGGTAATGGGTTCGTTGATCCCTTTTATTCAAAAAAAGCTCTTTCTAGGAAAATATCATAATAATATAGACAAAAGGAAGGATGTGGGGAAAGCAACAAATGCGGCAAAATATGACACATAGAAAACAAAATGGTTATGGAGTAAACATTCGTGTGACAACAACTCAGACGATACATAAAAAATCATAACAATGAAGAGAAAGTTGGTTTCCCTATATACGTGTACCTGCAGTGTTGGTATACGAGGCGCGTTAATGATTTTCATTAAGTTACTTGATATATGAAAAATTGACAAAAAATAATATGTTATTTGTAAAAGTAAATCCTGAGCCTGTAATAGCAGCTCTACCTATTCCATTTGAATTAATAGAAACAACGCTGTCGCCTTTCTTCTTCTCATAGAATCATATAATTATGAGCTCCATGTTTTGTGAACGTCTTTCTTAACTGTCGTATTAGACTGACCAGTGCATATCACGCATGACACTTTAAATATATTTTAGCGCGAAAATTAACTTACATTTAGCTGGACTTATTGCCGTCGTAGTTCCATCTTGTCGCCTTCGTACTTTTAATCGATGACAACACGACGGGATTACGAAGACTTCACGAAGTCGTGTTGTCATCGTAAGACCTTCGGGTAGCTTCGTGATCATTCGTGTAGACATCGTAATTTCAAAACTGCCCGATGGAAACGATGGAAACACGAATGCAATACGATGTTCAAAGATGCATTCCCGGTGACATTACGTTGGTGAGGATGGTGATACGAACTCAATACGAACCCTCAACATCGGACGCACCTTCGGGGATTTTTTAACATGTTAAAAAATTTAGAACCCTTCCCGAAGTTGTCCCCGAAAGCTAGAAAAAGTGGCCGATGGTTCTCCGATGGTTAAAGATGGCACAACGAATAGCCCGATCTGGATACGATCAGTCCCGATTCTGAAAATTTCCATTATCGTGTTGCCATCGGCGTAAAAATCGGGACAGTGTGACGCGGGCATAAAAAATATTTTAAAACACCAGACGCGCGCTACGTCCACACAAAACTATGCTCAGATGTAAAAAGTTTGAAATCCATAACAATTATCAAGTTGAAGATCGCCGAGGACCAAAAGTTCCAAAAAGTTGCGAGGCCAGGGTTATCCGCCTTGGACAAAACATCATTATTATCAAGAATAATATATAGTTTTGCAAACAGTAAATTTTATAAAATGACTATATAATATATATACATGATTAAACTGAAGTGGTGACTAGTAATTATAGAATAAAAAACGAATATATTACAAAATCACATCACTGTTAGCAGCGCCCAAAGTGACGTCAAATATACGATGTACAATACGTTTCATTGGCGCAAATAATATCCACAGGACTTTTATGATAAATGTTTGTGAGTGACTTGGGCTAGTTTATACACCAATAAATTCCTTTAAAAAGGCGTTTAATTCTTATAATTCTTTTAAATTGGAGAGAATGAATATTTTGTTTTCACACTCGTTACCTCTATTACACTTTAATTGTATATTTATGTCATTGAATATACCTGGCACATGAATATATTTGTTGGTTAACGCAAAAATATGTACACAATGAAATTTGATATCTGATAAAAATTAAACTGCAAAAACTCTTATTATCATTCAAACGAATGTTTTTGTGTATTATTTTATTCAACGATTAACTTGCAGAAAAATAAAAAAAAAAATAACGTCGTTGTTATTATCGACGCCATCTTGTTTACATTGGTTACGAAAAGAAGTTCGGTCAACGTCGTCTATCGAAAAATAACCAACGTCAAGATCAATAGCGGAAGTCCTCTTGACCAATCATATCAACGTATTCCTTAATATGCATATTCTATAAGATTTATTGGTTAAGAGTTAGCTTCTCTAATTGTATAACAAGAGCCCACATGACATTCTTTATTCTTCAGTAATAATTTCTATCGGTTTTTAACAGATAAAAACCTGAACCAGAAAACTGTTCGTTAATAGACTTTTACAAGTGGGTCGTTTTTTCTCTGTTTAGAGAGATGTCCCTTTAATAAAACATTTTTTTCTGTTGATAAATTATTTACCATGTTTTCGTTAATTAAAGAACTATAGAAAACTTTATTTTGTTTTCATATACTGAAAATATTTAGCCATGGAGTTGTTAGTTTATGTTTAATCTACGAGTTTGACCGTCCCTCTTGTATCTTACGTCTCTCTTTTATGATTGTGTTCTGATATTGTTTTTTACATCTCAACCTCTTATTTTGTTTATTTTGTATTTACATTGTTTCATATATGAAATTTATTTGTTCAGTGTATGTTCACTAATTTTTTTAACATGTGTCTTTTGATTGGGTTAAGCCATTTCAATTGATATTTTATAGTGTGTCTTTCTATGTTGTGATGCTACACAATTGTTTCAGGTTGGGTGAAGGCTGACGACTATTTAAACGTTGAAATCCATCGCAGTTGTTTGCAGCTGTTCTAAATCAGGAACCTGATTTTCGATTGGTGTCGTTTGTTCATGATTCAAAAGAGATTTTCGTTTCTCTTTTTTTATATAGATTAGACTGTTGGTTTTGCATGGTTTTACATTGGCAATTGTTTTGGCCCTTTTTAGCTTGCTGTTCGTTGTGAGTCTAGACTCTGTGTTGAAGGCCTTTTATGGTTCACTTTTTTACAAGGTGTGATTTTGATGGAGAGTTGCCTCATTGGAATTTATACCACATTTTTTTATATCTATCATGACTACTGTTTATATTTGTATACAGATATACAGATATACCAATATCAGCCAGCTACTTTATCATGATAATGATTCTGTTTTATATTCGTTTTTAGTTAAAACCAATGTCAGTAAGCTACTTTATAATGATTATGATTATGTTTCATTTTCGTATAAAGTTACACCAATCTCAGCCGGCTCATCTATCATTATCATGATTCTGTGTTGTATTCGTTTATAGTTATACCAGTCCCATCCGGCTGTTTATCATAATTATGATTCTGTTTTATTTTTGTATTTAGTTATACCAATCTCAGCCGGCTTCTTTATCATGATTATGATTCTGTAAATTTTTCGTATTTAGTTATACCAGTCACAGCCGGCTGCTTTATCATGATTATGATTCTGTTTTATATTCGTTTACAGTTATACCAATCTCAGCCGGCTTCTTTATCATGATTATGATTCTGTTTTATATTCGTTTACAGTTATACCAATCTCAGCCGGCTTCTTTATCATGATTATGATTCTGTTTTATATTCGTTTACAGTTATATCAGTCTCAGCCGGCTACTTTATCATAATTATAATTCTGTTTTACATTCATATTTAGTGATACCAGTCACAGCCGGTTTCTTTATTATGATTATGATTCTGTTTTATATTCATATTTAGTTATACCAGTCACGGGCTGTTATTACAGCTACTACTACACCTACAGATATTGTAGTTATTCTGGAGTGTGAGTATATTCTAGATAGGTATACAATATTGTTTGTTTCGAATATCCTTTACTAGAGATTTTTTTTTATCAAAGAAAGAAAATGTTCGAACCTGTCATACAAGAAGCCGGTTTTGCTAGCTATAAAACCAGGTTTGATTTAAAATTTCACCGGAAAATGCATGAACCAAGTCAGAAATGTGACAGTCATTAAAAAAAATGAATTTGCTGAGTCCTCACTAAGTCCTTTGCTTGAAAATATAAGTTAATTTCGGGGACGTCGTCGTTGAAACTCTGACACGTTATCGAAAATATAATACGCACGATATAACTTTATGTAAAGCACTGTCTTAAAAGACTTTTATTTCAATTAATCGTGATACCATGTTTAGGACACATAATAATGTTTGAAACTGACAAGGACTTTGATACACAAATTATTACAATCCTTTTTTATTTTACTTTATTAAGTTTTCGAGTCTGGGATATCACGCTCATTATTTCATATATTCAACTTTAGATTGAATATTAGCCATCTTTTGTTTACTAGTTGTTTTCAGTATTAAAAGTTTTTTCTATCCCTGATATAATGAGGCACTTTTCATTATCTTGTGTAACCTCAACACCTAGTGGAAGGCCAACGAGACGTATCGGATTTTCCTTCCCATTTTAGCATTTACGGCATTCCTTTCCTTCTCTACTGGGCGTCGATTGACTCTCAATTGATATTTGCGGTGGTGGTACATCATCTAGATCTTAGTTTTGCTCAGCTGTTAAGGTCGTTTCCGAGTCTGTCCTTTTTGACTGAACTCTTGGGATTATATTGTTTTTTTATACGGATGTTACTATTATATGACAAAAGCATTGAATTCTTGTACATTTTAAGTGATCGGTGTACTGAAATTTATCACACGGGTTTAGATTGACTCTAATTCAGGTCGTAGATTTATCGCCGTAAATCAATTTCTTATTTACTGAAATAGACTTCAACTCCACCAAGTATTCATTAACTTTCAATAATTCTGACTTATCTTTAATTATTTAAGTATTCATTGTATTATGTGTATATACAAAAGAAGATGTGGTATAATGAGACAATTCTCCACAAGAGACCAAAAATACACAGAAATTTACATTTATAGGTCACCGTATGATGTATTTTCCAACAATTGTGACTTATTAGGTAAAGTTAAATGAAGGTGAAAGGTCTGACTAAAGTTACCTGCGTTCAAGCTCAAGATTTATACAAATAGAATCATATTTAAAACAGTGTGGTCCTGGCCATTGATTGACGACCTAAATTATCCCATTGACTGGGACAGATTAGGTGAACGTTTGTCTGTAACGACCATTGCTCACTTCTTACTTATTATAGAATTTAAACTGTGGGGTCACCAAAGGTTCTAAACGCCTTTAATAATAAAATTAGTCGAAAAATTATTCAGGAATAACCTTTATGTTTTGATTTATATTATTAATATAAATCAACACATCGTATTATTCCGGATTCGTTTTTCGAATTGCTTTATTTAGGTGTTGAGAACCTTTGGTGACCCTACAGATTCTGTGTCTTTAACAAGTACATAGTAAGCAGTGATTGTTACCGACAAACGTTCACCTAATCTGTCACAGTCAATGGGATAATTTAGGTCGTCAATTAATGGCCAGGACCACACTGTTTTGAATATGATTCTAGTTAAAACTAAGGTGAAGTATAAGCTAGAACAGACAACATATAGATTATAAGTACAATCATAATTCTAGAAAGGTCAGGTAATGTGTTCCGGCGAAATAAAATTTTAGATATAACGTGGATGCTTTAACGTTGGGTAGATAGATCAAATAATGTACATGTATCTTTTATTATTAGATTTGTAATTGGCACTCACAACACGTTTTCCTATATCTATTGTAATTATTCACTTGAACATATTTGTCCGACTAACTATAGTGCTGAAACCGGTTAAGTTGTTGATTGCATCATCTTTGGAGTTGCAAACCAGCAGAAAACATTGTTGAAGGCCGTACTTTAACCTATAATGGTTTAATTTTTAAATTGTTATTTGGATGGAGAGTTGTCTTATTGGCACTCACACCACATCTTCCTATATCTATTGAAGATATATACATAAGATGTTTAACTTGGTATGAATAGAGCAGACAAATGTATAATAAAATCAGACTGGTAATCGTTCACTTGTACATTTTAGTTCAACTTCTGCTATCCCCGGGATAGTGGTTGGTTGCATCATCTTTGCAGTTATAGTTTTTGTTGTTGTTATGGTTGTATGCAAGCAGATGAATACCAGTGGGAATAGACAAACCGTTGTGCGTCCAACCGCAACCATAGCTACTGTTCACGCTCCACGTATGTATTACCGTAACTTATAGACTTTGAAATTGAAACGGGGAGTGTGTCGAAAAGAAAAATATTCGACCTACGATCAGAAAAACAAATAAATGCAAACAATGGATTTTTAACACAGAGAAAAATCCCTCATGCGGAACCAGGCTTCAGTTGTACCCTGAACAATAATTATTTGCGAACAAAACCACTCTAAACTCCAAAAAATATAAATGAATCAAAATTAAAAGAACAAACACACAAGACTAACAGTACCCAGAGGTTCCAATCTTGGAACAAGCGCATATGATTGCTTTTCTTTATTTAAAGATATCAACCCTTCTCCATTACGTCAAGCAAACATGGAGTAAACAAACACAAAACATCTTCAACATTGAAGACTTCTGTTTACAGTTTCTCTTTATCATATATAAGTTTAAATGCATTTAATTCCATCGCCTATTTCTTTTTTTTTGGCAGAATTTGACCTGATTGTAGATCTTGTCTGCTGATCATATTTGTTAGCTATACAATTTATATCTATCTTTTATAGTTTTAAAAAGATAATGGACCATAATTTAATTTTGGATGTAACGCGTCTTCTGATTGGCTGACGTTATTTTGTTATCTAATTCTACAGGCGACTGGTTATTAAAAGTATTGCTTTTAAAATACGATTTTTATAAATTATTTTGTGTTATTTAAGGAATGACTGTAATATTTTTTCTGTCTATTCGAAATAACATAAAAAAATGTGGTGCACATTGTTAATTAACCCGCTATGCGCTTTATTCAGTGAGCACTAATTTTTTATGTTATTTCTTCATAGACAGAAAAAATATTACAGTCATTCCTTAAATAAAACCAAATAATTTATAAAAATCGTATTTTAAAAGCAATACTTTTAATAACCAGTCGCCTGTAGAATTAGTAATAAGACCTATTGGTAGATCTGGTCTTTCTGAGAACTTATGCTGTTTCTCTTTATCTTATATCGTTTCAAGATAATAGTCAGAATGTGGAAAAGTAGTAAAATTTGTCACTTGAGGGCAACTGCTTCAATAAGAAATTGTTTTACAGCATTAAAGAAGATTGTTTTTGCAAAAGGTAACGAAAGAATGGAGACGACAACCCGGCTACGGACGCCAAATGATGGGATCAGCTAACGTGGCCCGTCGGGCCAAGTGAGCTAACATAAATAATAAGCAATAGAAAATGATTTCTTTGATACTAAAGTAATAAGCTTCCTATCAAAGATGTAATATAAAAATCCAAAACTAACATGTTTGCAACAAACTAAATTAAATATTTGTGTATACTGGACCAACGTCGGTGCCAATACTGATGTTATATAATTTAAGATCTAAAATATTATCTGTAGAATTATACGCGAAATCAGTTCTTTAACATTTTGTTTTGATGTTGCTTTGGTTTAAAAAAAAATAAATATATATATGTACTTTTTACAGGTAGAGAATGTTTCATGATCACATTGTCGTATTTAAATCAGTTGGATTAGATACTATTTCATTTTTCATCATTTCCTTAAGTAATGAATCAGATTAGTGTCTTTCAACATAACTAGTTTCTTACATTATTGTTTTATATTTCAGCTCCAGGACCATCATTTCAGCCAGCCGGGATGAGTTATCCCGCACCAACAGGACAGAATATGGCGTACCCACCTCCCCAGGGACAGTTTGGTTACCCACAACCTCCTCCTCCTCCTGGACAATTTGGTTACTCACAGCCTCCTCCTCCACCACCTTACGGAGGTTACGGAGCACCACCCCCGAAGTATTAGACATTAAAGTAAAAGAAAGATAAACAAAACTCAAGTCTGCAAGATACACAATTTCACAAATTCACCAAAAGAATTATTACTGCTATGCACTGCGTTGATGTATTTTTTTCTGAAATATTTCCCATACTTCTCGAGCAGGACACAAATGACGGCCTATAATGTGTTGTACTGTAAAGATATTTCTCATACTCAAACAGGAATACACAATGTAAATATATTCCTCATATTGAGAACAGGAAGATATTGCAACAACCTGTACATATGATCCGAGTTCATTGTATGTTGTGATTGTAGAACCCTCTTCTATTACCCAGATCGGTGACAATAAACACATACAAAAATATATAAAATGAATATTTATAAAACAGCGATTCGCATTGTGATTATACAGTTTTAAATGTCAATGTAGCATACTCGTGAGTTTTTGTAATTTGTAAGTTGAAGACATATTTTTTTCTGCTCAATGATATTTTTGAAGAACAAAGATGTCCTACAGTTCAACAATTCATTAAAAAGGAAAATCGATTTCAGATTTAACGTTTCTTGGTTTTATGTTCACGGATTGCTTAAAGTGCCATGGTGACAATGATGTTTCCCAAGGAAAAAACATTCCATATACAACATGGTTTTTTGAACGCCTTGTCAAACACGTTATTTGGAAAATCGTGACCACGAGAAGTTACGTCACAATCATACCAGTATTTGTAAGATATAATGATATCCTCTTATTTGTAAATGGATTTGGCCATGCGTTTTTCTGCTAACCAGTTTAAGGTAGATGGGGTGTCTACGTTATAATCCATGGATGTTTTTGATAATTTGCCAAAATGAAGTTTATCTTTTTAAAAAATAATAATAAGAAGAAAGGGTCAAGTTGCTTATTTTCATGCTACAGTGTGTGCATTGTTGACAGATTTTGTATAGATTATGCACGGAAACCCCAATTTTCTGCCATGGAACGAAAAGTACACCATAGAATTTTAAAATAAATTCTGAGAAAATAGGTCTAATATTATCCTTTCAGATAAGAAAAAGAAACAAATGGGATCACGGACTCGATTTCTTGCTACATAATAAAATAGGTAAATTCTTAGCACATTCTATTGTAAAAGTAACTTTATCTGAATTATTTGCCCTTATATTTGAGTTTCATGTGACAAAGTTCGAAATCAAATGATTTAACAAAAGTATTCTGTTTTTGTAAAATACAACCATAATACATGTCATTTTCTATTATGTTTTGCTTTTTAAAAATTTAATATGTCTTTAAAACTAATTCAATATTCATGTTAATGAATTTATGTGTTTCTGTTGTAGTGAATGATTTATTACTAGCATTAGTTTAAACATGTTTATTCATAGTGGATTAGAATACAATTTTTGCAACTTATATTAATCCCTTTCCACTTTGGGGTTGCGAGTGCTGCCTTGTCGCAGCATTCAGCCTACTCATTTTCGAAATCTACAAGGATGTCTTTTACGTGCAAGAGATATGGCTCTCTCTAAACAAGGATCAGCCATTTATCGACCCCTTCCGACGGACTATAATCTTTTCCTCACGACCATACTCGCAAATGGTGTCAATGGAGACCATTGTTTGTTGACTGTTGGCTCCAGAGGATATCAACAGCCAAATATAGTATACTGCGGTACTAGCATGCAAATATGGATAATTAAGGATTTTTCTGTTGCATACTATTATTAAACTCAGATAAATTATCCTAGTTTGGTTTATCACGTTTTTTGTTTTGTTTATCAACTTTTCAATGTGTGTATTACATGCACGATTTTCAAATATTTTGGCCTCGAACATCGTTGGATATCAAGTACGTCTAACAGCTGACTTCTGTACCATAATCTTTATTGAAAAAGATCGTAGTTTTGTGTTTATGTCTTACATATATCTAAGATTAAGCTTAACAATTTATGCTGAAACTTGATCAGCGCAGATGATACGTTTTTTGCTCATACATTGCAACATTGTTCTCAAAAACCATAAATTGATGAAATCAGACAATATGTGTGAGTAATTTATTTAAGAATTATTTATATAGGCACTTGCCAAACAAATATCTCCTATATATAGTTTAATGTAACACAACAAGTACATAGGTGCCTTTTTTCAGGGACTCATGCCTGTCATTTGGTGCTATCAATGAATTATTTTTTTCAATTATGAACATATTCAAGTATTTCTTAAAGGGTGCGCTCGACTCAGTGTGATGTAATTTGGTTAAAGTTTTTTTTATTAAAAATAAACGCTAGCACAACATAGATAATCAATTGAGTAATTTATGTTTATACTGTTATAACGAAATCTCTACAAAAAAGCGTATGTATTTTTTGTCAAAATCACAATATTCCCATTTTCTTATAAATGCAAAGGAAAAATTTCTTATAAATGCAAAGGAAAAAAATCAATATCATTGCAGAAACAGACGTTTCAATTTGATAATAAAAGTATGTCATTTTCATTCGTTTCTTTATTGGAGCTGTTTTAAAATAATTGAACTTTCGAAATATCGTTATATCGTTATATCAGTCTTACAAAAACCATTTTCATGTACTAGTTTCGTTGTGTTTACGTTCGTTACACGATATAAACTTTGCATCCATGTGCTGACCATTTAAATATTTCTACTTTTAATACTTAATAAAAATATTTAAACGTTATGAATATTTATAAATTTTGTACCACTGTGAGATATATTTAAAATCGTAAGAATACCACATTTATATGTACATGAATGGTCAAAATGACTGTTCTAAACTGGATTATCGTTTTTGCTGTCTGTATTCTAAATGAAGGTAATTATTGTTATTCAGTTTTATGGTATGAAAAAAAACCCACGGGAGTTTATGGATCTTTTTGGTGTTCAAACTTCAGTGCATACATACATTTTTACAATTCATAAGTGAATGACATACTATTTATGGCATTGTTATACTATTGATATATTACGAATAAGACATAGTAGGAATTTACAAGTAAATGATGTGAATACTCGGTATATGATACGTCTTAAGGATACTTTGGAATACATTAAATATATATTATCATATCAAAAATAAATTTAATTTAATAACTTCCATAAACCCTCCCTCCATATATAGATAAATGTCTCGTGTTTGTCTTTAGAAAGATATAAAAGAGGGACGAAAGATACCAAAGGGACAGTCAAACTCGTAAATCTAAGTTATAACTATCATAATATCTCCAGACGTCTTTTCAAAAATTTAAGAAAAGCTTGCATAGATATTAATAGTCTGTCAAATATTGAAAACAACACGTTATTAATTTATTGCGTCCGTCAAACTGTTGTGTGTTCTTAACATAGTTTATGTAATACTTTACTGCAGATTGCAATAATTTAATACTAAGTTATCAGAAATCAATACACCAAAAATGACAATGTCTTTATTCAAAAATATTTTTACTCCAAAAGCTAAAACCACCAATTAGAAAATTCTCTCCAAAATTGTTTTATTTCTGTACATTCATAAAAATGATGCTCTATGGTTTCTAATTTTTTACAACTGGCACTTTCATCAGTTTAGGAAAGTATATATTTTTGAAGAACATAATAATGTGAGACTATTCTGTGTAACATGTTATATTGGAAAGCTTGTAGTCTGCTTTCTATAGTACATTTAAAAGCTAGTGAATAAATATTTTTTCACTTTTCGTCACTAATTTCTTTAATAAAACTTTTTTTCCACTATTTTTTGCGAAATAGGAGAAACACTTCCCTGATCGATAAAAAGTGAAGATACATCTTTAGCAAATATATTACTGATAGGCAGTTTTGAAACCTCATGCTCAAAAACGAATCCAAATGAGTTGTTATTAGGTGACATGTGTTCGTGAGTTCTGACATTTCAAAGTTAACACAGGAAAGTGTTTTGTATAACGTATCAATATGATTTTTTTAACTTGAATTTTAGTCTTGTTCAAACTTTTTAGTGAAATATCATAATTTGAGTTTGTCTATTCGTCAGTTTTTTTTTACTTGGTATTGTTAGTCTTTCCCCGACGGGTTTTCATTGTCCGATGTTGACCCCTTTGGAAAATGCAGGTAACAATTTACCAAACTGGGATTACAGAGGGAATAAGACATCTTTATATACGTCCATATACACCAATTATACAAATTCATAGCCTCTTTTAAAGCCTCTTGTAAGACTTGTGAATTCCGATAGACAAGGACATGACGCATACAAACTAGTATAACAACCAATTCAAACTATTTTGATTCTAACACATAGAAGGTGATCAAAAGTATCTAAGTTTTTAGCTGTTAACACTCGTTTATCATGATGTTTATGACTCTTTTAAATAATAAAGGAAGACAATAACAGCAACCATTGTTGATTTGAACCGATTGAATAAAGGTTTAAAGAAAAAAATTTGGCCTTATACACCACTTCTTACACAAAACATTTAAATGTCTTGACATAAATTAAACTCAAATTGTTTAGTGAAAACTAAAAATAATAGATAAATAAATGAAATCTGAAGTGACCACCATCGACACACATATAAATAACACACACGTTCATTTTAAAAACTCTTTAATCTGAATTGAAGTAAATAATACCGTGTACTTAGAAGTATTAGCTCTTAATTATTTTGGAAAATGTGACTAAACTGCTCATACAATTTTGTACTCTTACATACAATTCACAGTTTTGATCTTTTGGACTTAAAATGCATTGTGCTGTATATATATTTTGGGTTTCTGTTTACATTTCTTATCCATAACATTAATCGACATTTTTTTAACTTTCAGTGATATCTTTTAATCTGTAAAAGTTATTCGGTTAGAGAGAGTTTAATTTATTTTTCAACGTATGTCCTTAGTTATAGAAATAATATTATCATTTCATATTTATTCTGCTAAGTTTTGAAATATGTAATCTTCAACAGTAATCAATATCAACCAAGTTTGTAATTTAATGTCTTGCTTTCACTGTAATGTTTTAATGTGAGTGTGTCTATAATATAGATATAGGAATATGTGGTATGAGTGCCAATGAGACAACTCACCATGCAAGTAACAATTTATAAAAGTAGACCATTATAGATCAAGGTACGGCCTTCAACACGGAGCTTTGTCTCACACCGAACATCAAGCTATATAGGGTCTCAAAAATTACTAGTGTAAAAACATTTAAGTCAGTTTTCTTTTTCTAGTTTTGTCAGTCTTTCCTCGACGGTGTTTGGTTGACCCATGCTCCCCCTCTGGGTAATGAATGTATGTTCCGGTGCTGTGCTTTTGCGCTTGTTGCCATTTCATTTGAAACAAAAATACCTTCATTTGCGCCAAAACTACTGTTAGAAACAGGTCAATAGTAAAAAACAATAGATGTATTCAAAAGATTCTTTCAATAATAACTTTCTAACACAGTTTTTTTTTTGCATTATAAAACATATTCATCAGAAAGTAGTCATCATTACACCATGATAAAAGCTCTAAATACCGGCAAGTTCTATTTATAACCATGGTTGTGTTAGTTCAAGTTTGTATATGTGTTTTTTTATACTCTTAACGACTTGCCACAATTTTTAGACCATGAGATAACCTATGTTTGTAATCATTATGCATAACATTCTAATCCCTTTATTTGATTTAAAAATTTGAATGTTGTGTTTATGTTGTATCGTAGTTCTCCTTTTATATTTAATGTGTTTCCCTCAGTTTTAGTTTGTACCCACATTTGTTTTTTTTCTCAATTGATCTATGAATTTCGAACAGCGGCATACTACTATTGCCTTTATTTGCCTTCGAATTCACAGTGTCCGTCATGAAACCCCAAACTGGTGAATATTATATAATTTTAACCTAAAGTGACTCACAGTTTTGTATTATAAATGATTATAAGCTCTTTTATGGAGGAATACTTTTTAAAAATATGCACGATCCGTTATAAGTTACCTGTAAAAAATAAAATCACATAAGTACTGAACTCAGAGGAAAATCAAATCGGAAAGTCCCTTATCACATGATAAAATCAAATGACAAAACACATCAAAAGTTGCCTTTTCTAAAAATTATCACAAATGCAATACGCCCGTTTCTTCGTGTCAATTTAATTTTGCATATATATATATATACATAAATACAATTGATGATCCAAACATGACTTTCAAATGTCCATCCGAAATAAAAGCATTCCATGCTGAAATATTGAATTATAAACTCGTGTTCAAGGGTTTGAAGTGTTGGTTTGCACTAGAGTTTTACACTCCCCCGACTCAGTCAGTCACAAGTGAACTTACTTTTTTTTTAAATTTCATTTGAAATATTTATTAAATTGAAAAATAATGAAGAAATATAAAAGCTGATCACAATAATTATAACCATTCTAATTATTTACAAATGTTATCCCTTTTTTTTTTTTTTTTTTAATGAACCTGCAATTATATGAATAGATGATAATAATATGAATAAATGAATAGGAAATACAATTTTGTTTTTATAATTTGTTTAAGTTTGGTGTATATATATATTCACCGAGTATAAAGCCACATGCGGGTGTCATCTATGTATGACACGGATGACAGATTAGAAACAAAGAAAAGAAGTTCAAGTATCAATATTTCTGTTTTGAGAATTGTAAGTACTAACTTATGTACTGCACGGAAGGATTGAATTATAATATATTTCCTGCAAGCAAAAGCAGCGTTTTCAGTGTTCTTTTTTCTCAAACACCTCTTTCTAGTTTTCCGTGTCACATTCGGATCCTTTATACCATGCACAGCCGGCTACTACATCATGATTATGATTCTGTTTTATATTTGTTTATAGTTATACCAGTCACAGCCAGTTACTGTTATTACAGCTACTACTATTCCTACTACTATTGTGATTCCTCATATTCCTTGTGAGTATATTTAAGATGGTTAACTTATACAATATTGTTTGTTTCGAATATCTATTTTACATAGGATCGCATACAATACGAAGAAATATTTCATATAGAACGTTTGTTAAAGAAAACAAAATTATCGAACCTTTAGCATAGTAGGTCAAATGTTTTTAGATTGCTATTAAGGCACAAACCGGTTATTTTCTCTCGAAATAAACTATATACGACCAATTTTATATTCCTGAATTTCAAGAAGTGAATGATTTATCATTGATATGGGCGAATATGTAAATAAACTGTTCACAAAATTTGAATTTTTCGAAATACTAAGAAACTTCTACTTCTGGGATCGATTACCTTAGATGAAATTGACAAAATATTTCTGCATTTTGTTTTCTAAATGCTTTTACAATTCGTATTTTATTTGGCATTTTTTCGAATGGCATTCATGAGTGTGGACGAAACACACATCTGGCGTACAGAAAATTTACCTGGTATCTATGATGAGTATAAACAGAAGATGTGGCATGATATCCAATAAGACAACTCTCCACAACACACCATAAGAGACAGAAAGTAAAACCTTTAGGTCATCGTACGGCATTTAACAAAGCATATACCGCATAGTTAGCTTTACTTTAAAAGGTCACAAATAACAAATGTAAATCAATTTTAACGAGAAAACAAACAGTTTTGTTCATGTACAAAATAATGAACAAAAATATATATGTAAAACAACAACAAGCAACAACCATGATTTTTATCATAAAATTTCACAAACTGAATTCTAAACTCAGTGATACTTAACTTTGCTGACTATAAACTAGTTGCCAAAAAAAACAGTGTAACCTTTATGAACTGGGGTCGCAGACAATCATCTTTTGCTAATAACTTTTGTTTAATCATAGCACAAAAATGCCGTGCTATGTCTGTGATTCGGAAAAACTAGTATTTGAAAATACGTGTTGGATAAGTTCAGAGTTATTCCCCAATCTTTTGCTTTCAGTGGCTTTTTTAATCTGTTCATCGTGTGCATTTTGATATTTTTTTTTTAAATATCTCTTATTTATTAATTTTAAATCTATAACTATTTCATGCAACTAAGTTTCTGAACATCATTCCCGAAATCGTTGTCAGTTTGTCGAATACTTGCGAGTGTAAATATCCTTTTGTACCTTCCGCGTCTCATACCGTTTCGTTCTTGAAAATTACTTGAAAAATTAACAATCTTTCATTATTTATGCACATTTTACGTACGATAGTCTATTAATTTAAAAGTCAATTTTCCTTGACACGAAACATAATACATATAACAACATTTAGACATGGGCAGATTTTTTATTTATTGTGAATGTCATTGTTTGTAAGGACTCATGTTTGAAATGGAACTAATTAAAGAGTATGACGATTAAAATTTGAAATTGCCGAGTCTTCACACAACTGTCAATTTTTTAAAAATTAAAGTAAATTTCAGAGTCGTAAGGTGAAATATAAGCTTAAACAGACAAAATATAATCCATATTCTTGAAACTTATTTGAAGGATGTTAGGTAATGCAAACCAAAAAATCATATTTTAGAAATAACCTTGATGCATTAACTTTGTGTACTTATCTGTTTTATCATATTTGTAATTATTCACTTGTTCATTTCAGTCCAACTACTGCTATTCCCGGGATAGTTGTTGGTTGCATCATCTTTGGAGTTATAGTTTTTGTTGTCATTATGGTTGTTTGCAAGCAGATGAAGACCAGTGGGAACAGAGGCACAGTTGTACAACCAACAACAAGAATTACTACTGTCCAGCCTCCACGTATGTAATACAGTAACTAATAGTAATACAATTGAAAATGGAAGCGGGGAATGTGTCGAAGGAAAAAATTTCGACCAAAAGCAAACAATAGATTGTTAACGCAGCGCCAAAATCCCGAATCTGAAGGCGGGCTTCAGCTTGCCCCTGAACAATCTTGGTGTTGCTGGTTACTTATGCTATTTAAAGTTCCCTATTATCAATTGTTGTTTTCAAGATAAAAGGTAAAATGTGAAAAAGTATTAAAATTTGTCATTTTAGGGCAACTACTCCAATAAGAAATTGTCTAACAATTTTGACGTAAATCATAATAGGTAAAACTCTACATACTGATGAATCTTCCTCCTTCAAACTTTCTTTTGTCAAAGCGGATTCAAAAATTAAAGACCAAAGATATGTTTACACCTATGTTCTATTTGAGCTATGTCGGCCATCTTGGTTGGCAAATGGGGTCATTAGACACATTTTTGAAATGATGAATGTGGCCAAATTTCGTTAAATATGGATTTATAGTTTCAAAGAAGATAATCTTTGTGACAGTTAACGAAAAACGTACGACGACGACAGACCATATTTCTATTTTTTACATGCAGGGAATGTTTCATGAAAAAAATGTCATATTTAAATCAGTTGGAGTACATACCATTTTTTTTTCTTCATTTCTTAAGAAATGGTTCAGATTAATGTCTTTAATTTTCTTTCTTCTCAACATAAATATTTTCCTATTTTATTTTTTTTGTATTTCAGCCCCAGGACCATCTTTTCAGCCAGCTGGGATGAGTTATCCCCCACCACCAGGACAGAATATGGCGTACCCACCTCCTCCCCAGGGACAGTTTGGTTACCCACAGCCTCCTCCTCCTCAGGGACAATTTGGTTACTCACAGCCTCCTCCTCCGCCAGCTTATGGAGGTTACGGAGCACCACCACCGAAGTATTAGATATCATTGTTAATAAAAGATAAACAAAAATCTCACAAGTCTTCAAAATACATAATTTCTCAAATCTATTAGAATTAATATTACTGCTATGCGCTGTGTTGATGATGATTTTTTTCTGAAATATTTCCCATATGACAGTCGTATCAAATTCCATTATATTGATAAATAAAGGCAACAGTAGTATACCGCTGTTCAAAACTCATAAATCCATGGACAAAAAACAAAATCGGGGTAACAAACTAAAACCGAGGAAACGCATTAAATATAAGAGGAGAACAACGACATAACACCCAAACGTAACACACACAGAAACGGACCAAGCATCAGACAAAACACCACGAGAATAACAAATATAACATGAAAACCAAATACATGAATTTGGGATAGACAAGTACCGTGCCACGTCTTATCTCAATATCTCAAAAATAAGAGGAAACACAAACAACTCAACGTTAAAATGCAACACACACATAAACGAACAATAATATAACAATGGCCATCTTCCTGACTTGGTACAGGACACTTTTAAAGGGGAATAAAAGTGGTGGGTTGAACCTGGTTTTGTGGCATGCTAAACCTCGCACTTTAATGGCAAAGTTAAATATAACATTGAGATGACAACATAATATTACAGGACTACAATACAAATAAATAGGAGAACATGTTAGACAAAGAAAAACATGATAAATAGATAACAAAAAGCATCAGGTTTAAAATCCAATACGCCAAAAACGCGCCTAATCCACACAAAAATCAACAACGACGCCCAGATAAAAAAGATCGAAAGTGAAAAAAAGCACAAAGTTGTACAGCACTGAAGATCAAAAGTTGAAAAGGTTTCGCCAAATACGGCATTGTTTTTATGCCCGGGGTAAGAACATTCTTATTATATAGAACAATTCATGCTATTGCAAACAGTAAATTTTATCAATGATGCGTGAACAAGAATTTGAACAAAGACATTGGGGTTTTAAAATGCAATTTGTGCAGTTTTGACAATTAAATTTTTTTATGATTTTTTTTAATAAAATGAAATTTGATATATCTGTTTGATTACACTGAATAAATTTTAATTTAAACTCTCTGTACTAGGAAAAGGAAATATGTTTATTTGAGGACAAGTTCTATCATAAAATATACCGCGGGAACTATACATGTACTTATACGCGTTCGCGCTGTGTTTATGTAACGTCATATCCGAAAAAAATGGCGGGAAGATGCTCGCGAGGGTAAAAAAGGAATATCCAAAATGGCAAATACCATTGTATTTGAGGCATATTTATCGGCAGTTGGGAAAAACAGTCAGATTCGTTTGAAATGAGGAAGAAATGTTAGAATATGCGAAAAATACACTGTCTGTCAGCCAATCAAAAGCTGGCATTCTTATATAAGGTGTAATTAAGAGTTAAATAAAACGGAGCAATTGTAATATTTTTTTCTGTCCATTTAAATAAATGCTATAAATGACCATTTATAACAACTAAATCAACCATACTACAAGCAAATATGAGCAATGCATTGAGTGTCAACTGTCCTATTTAGTGACTTAATTGTATAGGAAACAAAATTATTAACGACACGAGATAGTCCATGATGTACAAGTGAAAAAATGTTTACTCAACATGTAAATCCTTCTCAACGACAAATTTTACACACACATATTAATCTTGGGATGATGCACGTAACAATTAAGCTTTCAATTAAAATGTGTTGAATTTCGAATGAAAGTTTAGTCCTATTGAAATGCTGAAATACTAAACAAAATTAAATAGTCCGCCTTTGTCATACGATATATACAATTGTTAGTACTATTTCAAACACCAAAAAAGAGCACAAATATTTCACTTTTCTTGTTAAACATTCCATGTGAAAAACGGTCTCAGGGATGTCTTGTAAAACACGTAATTTAGAAATTCGTGACCATGGGAAGTTCCGACAAAAATCATACTAGTAATTGTATGATATAATGATTTTCCTATATTTTGCAAATGAATTTCGCCATATTTTTTCTGTTAAATAGTTTTGAAGGTTTTTTTTAAAACTTGGCACCATACTTTTAAAAGAATTTTCACACAGTGAAATATCATTCGAATATGTATTAAGATTTGGCAGTGTGCGTTAAGCATTCACAAATCAATAAAGTATGATGCATTTTGCTTTCTCTTAAACATAGCTACTCGATGAGGGCTAAAATGAAACTATTTCTAGACTAATTGTATTTGCATTTTCCACTTTATATTTTTTTATTGATCTTATTGAAAACGGGTGAGTGCTGTGTGTTGACTTAACAGTAATGAAAACGCCGACAAAAAATAACGCGGCAAAGTGTTTATCGTCACTAGGTGCTACTTTGGATATTCATAAAGATATACATTATTTAGTCCGATAAAATTATATGTTGACTGACATCGGGCATTATATGTAAGAATTGTACAGTTTCTAACTTCATGCTTGCTTATTAAATTGTCATTAGTTGAAACATATGTAATTGTAATTTTTTACACTGATATGTCTTTACAACTTCTTAATTGAAATTTAAGGATGGTGAAATAATGTGCTTCTGGTGAAATTAACAGTTGGCTCCAGAGGATACTAACAGCCAAGTATAGTATACCTCGTACGTACTCGCATGCACATATGGATCATTAAGGATTTTGCTCTTATTCTAATATGTGTTTCGCTTTAATTTATTTATCAACTTTTCAATGTTTGTATCTCATTCAGAATTTTCAAAAAAGCATGTCTATGTCATATTGTTTTGAAATAAATGAAATACAGTCCTTAAGAAGGTAATAAACCAATAGCATGACTAGTTTGGTTGTGTTTACGTTCGTTACACGATATAAACTTTGCATCTAGGTTCTGACCATTTAAATACATCTACTTATAAAACTTATTACAAATATTTAAACGTATTCAATATTATTACTTTTGTACCACTGTGAAGTATTCAAAATCAAAAGAAAACATATTTATATGTACACGAATGACCAAAATGACTGTTCTCAACTGGATTATCATTATTGCTGTCTGTATATTAAATGAAGGTATTTATCGTTATTTAGTTTTATGTTAAACAAAAAAATACACCTCGAGAGTTTTAACATTTCAAAGTTAACACAGGAAAGTGTTATATATAAGGTATAAATATATTTTTTTTAACTGGAATTTTAGTCTTGCTCAAGCTTTTGTTTTCAGTGAAATATTATAATTTGAGTCTGTCTATTCGTCAGCTTTCATTTTAACCTGGTTTTGTCAATTTTTCCCCTACGGATTTTGATTGTCCCATGTTGATCCCTCTAAAGTTAAGTAATAGACCGAACTAGGATTACAAAGGGAATTAAAAATCTTTATCTACGTTCATATACACAAACTATACAAATTAAATGCCTCTTGTCAGACCTACGTAATCCAAAAGACCATGAAATGACGCATACAAACTATGACACTAAATATACTGAACGACTTTAAAAACGCAACACTCATTTTGTTGATTTTTTTTTTACCAAATCTTGTTTGGTTCGATTACAACTACTTATCATGCTTATCATGCTTCTTTCTCTCTTTACAAAAAATCAAAATCTGACTTATCCGTGGTTATTGAACATACCGAATTTTTGAAGTTGCACGAATTTCTTCAAGCGAAATTTTGGACCCATGAAAGGTTGTTTCAGTTTTTTTTGCTTCGTGAAACAGTTTTTTCAATCCTTTGCCTCAATTAAATCCGTTAAAAAATGTTGCATCTCCATATTGCCAAGACTGAAAAATAAAAAAAACTTAATCAGCCCTTAAGGTCAAGTTACAGTAAATGGGCTATGTCACAGATTTCAGTAAAATTTGGCATACAACTCTGGCTCGATGAACTTCAACTGAAAATCGAAAAAATAATGCATTTATCTCAATTAACATTTGAAATATTACTGATTGAATTCTTACAAAATGCGTAAACATTTGTATAGAAAGCACCTAAAATCGGCGGAAACCCTTCTAAAATTTGTCTTAAAATCGCCAAATCTCTAATTCTACTCCATAGATTTTTCTTAAAAAACTATATGTTGTTGATACATAAATTTCCGTTATAATGATGCAAAATAAAGATAGGGTCACCGACTTCGTTTTTACGGTATTCATCATTCAAAGTTGCGTTCTAAGTAAAAAATGCAACAAAACGTCGAAATAATCGTAACGTTATCGCGTTGCAGGCCGTAAAACGTTGATTTTTGACGTTTTTCACTACCAACAAGGTAAAAAAATGATTGTTGGACAAAAAACGAAGTCGGTGACCCTATGATTATTTTATATCATTAAAACAGAAATTTATGTTCAACAATAGTTTTTTAAGAAAAATCTATGGAGTAGAATTAGAGATTTTGCGATGTTAAGACAAATTTTAGAAGGTTTTCCGCCGATTTTAGGTGCTTTCTATACAAATATTCACCCATATTTAAAGAAATCAATCTGCAATTTTTCAGATAATACAAGAGATAAATGTATTATTTTTTCGATTTTCAGTTGTAGTTCAACAAGCCAAGGTTGTATGCAAATTTTTAGCAAAATCTGCGACTTAGCCCATTTACTGTTCCTTGACCTTAAGTATACTGCAAACATGAACACATAAAAGTGCTGCAACCATACTGTATGACTTCAGAAATTCGTCTTACTGTCCTTCCGACAACGATACAAGTAGACACGATTTGTTGCTGGCCATCAATGAACAGATACACGTTTATTGACAATGAAACGTCAATAGAATTTGAATACGCAACGTCATTTGCCAGACATGTTATCGGCCGCAACGTCAACTGCTAATCGAATTGTCGAGTGCTAGTGCGTACAGATTCATGCCATAAATGATCCCATCAACTGAATTGCCAAAGAATCGACTGAACAAAAGCCTTTAAAGTCCTCAAGTTCCAACCGCATAATTGCAAAAAACTAATTAATGGGTTGAACAAATGCATAATCAGAAGGTGTAAAACAGAACCAAAAACATGTCAGACAGAATTTGTTGACCTTTTTGACAATCATTTTGGCGTTTGTAACAGGCAGTCATTGTTTTTCACGGTGACACATTCATTAAAAAATAACAAAAAAAAATAATCTAGTGTTGCGTTTCTTAAGTTAGTCAGTATATTAACTATTTCGATTCTAACACATACAAGGTGATCAAAAGTGTACAACTTGTGACGTATTTTGAATGTATATCCAGTTTATCATGATATTTATAACTCTTGATAATAAAAGCAGCAGACTACAACTTTACTCATTGTTAATTTGACTTGATTAAATAATTATATATAAAGGTTTAAAGAAAAACTATTTGGCTTTATAAACCGTTATTTAGTTAATACTTTTAAATGTCTTGACATACATTAAACTAATATAGATTATTGAAAACTATAAATTAAAATTAAATATGTGAAATCTCAAGTGACCACCACCGACACGCATAATAAAAACTCACAGGTCAATTTTAAAAACACTTTAATTTAAGTTGAAATAAAAACTAAATAATACTGTTGATTTAAATCTTAATTATTTAAGAAAATGTGACCAAGATTTTATACTGTTGATACATTTTTTTACATTTACATAATATTCACAATTTTGACCTTTTGGATTTAAAAATTAACTGTGCTTTATATATTTATTTGGGGTGTCTTTTTACATTTATTATCGGATCCATAACATTTGATCGACACATATATTTTGAAAATTCAGTGACATTTTTTAATCTGTAACAATTATTCGGTTAGAGAAAAATTAAAGTATTTCTCAATGTATGTCTTTAGTTATAGTAATAATATTATCCTTTATTCTCTCAATATTTCAAAATACTTTAATCTTTAACAGTGAACAATTTCAATAAGATAAGTTGTTTATAGTATTTGAAGGTTTGCGTAAACTTTTTTTAACTCTCAGTGTAATGTTATAATTATAGTGTTTCTAAAAGTAAGTTATTTTGCGCTTATTGTTATTTCATTCGAGCAAAAGAAAATCTTTCATTTGAGCAAAAATTTCATGTGAGTTAAAAACTTTACTAAAATTGTCCGTTTATAAATTTGAAATTCTTATGAAATTAAGGTTCAACTTCCTCAGGCAAAGTTGACTTTAGATGAATTTGGCTATTTATTTTAGGTATTTTTTTTACATATAGCTCTTCAACGGTTTCGGTACTTATATATCGTCGGATTTCAAATGTTTGGCTTTGAACGTTCCTGATGAAGGTAAATTCAGAAAAGCGATTCGGACGCAAGATTTTATTAAACGTGTTGTTTTCAATTTTTTACATCACTGGGTCGATACCTCTGTCGAGGATTGCGGGAACGTTATGCGTTCGTATGTGTGACGTCGCCACTGACGATGTGACGTCGCGTTCCTATGTATATGTATCTTATGATTCTATGCTTTTGAATGAATGTTGAACCACACGATTGTATTAATTGTTAGTGAAACCCTAAACGAACACAACGCGAAGTAAAAACACACTCAAAACCCAACAACCTCTGCTGGTGGACTAGTACTATATACATCACACACACACACACACCAACACACACACAAACGCATGGTGAAATATTTTGAATGAGACAAAAAGTTTTAGAGAGCTGATCAAGGAATTAATTGTGGTGCCTTATACCAATCACAGCCGGCTTTTTTATACTGATTATGATTCTGTTTTATAAAAAGTAAAATCACAAAAATACTGAACTTGGAGGAAAATCCAATCGGAAAGTCCATAATCACATGGCAAAATCAAATAACAAAACACATCAAAAACGAATGGACAAGAACTGTCATTTTCCTGACTTGGTACAGGCATTTTCAAATGTAGAAAATGGTGGATTAAACCTGGTTTTATAGCGCTAAACCTCTCATTGTTGACAGTCACATCAAATTCGGTTATATTTACAGTGATGCGTGAACTAAACACACATAATAAATAAAATAAGCCAAAATATGAATACAGCATGCATCATCGTGTAACAATTTTAAAAGGAACAATTTAACAGAACATTATATTCGTTTATAGTTATACCTGTCACAGCCAGTTACTGCTATTACAGCTCCTACTACTCCTACTACTATTGTGATTCAAGTTATTCTTTGTGAGTATATTTAAGATGGTTAAAATTTACTATTCTGTGTTTCGAATATCTATTCTAAAATAGATTCGCATATTATACTAGTGAATAATTCATAGAGAACGTATGTTAAGGAAAGTAACAGTTGGAAACATATTTTATTTGAGTTGCGTTTTAACGCACAAACCGGTTATTTTTTTCGTATAAAACTATATACGATCAATTATATAGTTTTTAATCTCAAGAAGAAAATTAGCTATCATTGATATAGTCAAGTATATAAAATTGACTGTTTACAAAACTTTTGAATTTTACGAAATTTCTCTCCTGCAGCATCTTCGCTAGCCAAGGGTTACGATCCACTCCCGCTCTCTTCACCCTTGGCAGATTGAGCCAACATTTGTGATAACAATGTTGCGCCATCTATCGGAAGATAAAAATCACGCCCATTTCGAATACATTATTCTTGACCAATGGTAGCACTTGAACTCTTCAATTTGGAGGTAAAAACACGGAAGCGTCTAGATTCTACACACTTGGTAAGGCCGGAAATGAAAATATACGTCAACATTCGTGCATTTGTGCATGAAACATACACCGGAACTTCTGTTGGTTGATTAAAAACATTCAAATTGTCACTAAATATAGACGTATGTTTAGGGATGTAAAGACTTGTTGGACAATAAACACGTGGTAATTGTTTACAAACACTTTATACATTTTCACGTGATCATGTTAAAGGCGCTTTTTGATTGGATGCAGCGAGTTTTGACTGCAACCAATAAAAATCCTTACCTTGTGTCTCCGAAATTTTATCTCAATCCGCCAAGGGTGAAGAGAGCGGGAGTGGATCGTAACCCTTGGCTAGCGAAGATGCTCCTGCAGTAGATGACCGTATATGAAAATGACAAAACCCTCTGAATTTGGTGTTGTCAATGCTTTAACACTTCGTATTACACTTGGCCTTTTTTTCGAGTGGGATTGCTGAGTGTTGACGAAATACGCGACTAGCGTTTACCAAATTAACCTGGAATCTATGATGAGTATAAACAGAAGACGTGGCATGATTGCCAATGAGACAACTCTACACAACACACCAAAATGACACAGAAACTAACGCTCTTATAACATGCTTTCAGATAATAAAAAGGGAAAAGGAAAATGGGGTCACCGAACTTGTTTTTATACTACATATTTAAAAAGGAAAATTCACAACACTTTCTATAAAAAAATTACTCTATTTGTGTTATCTCCCCTTATTTTTCAAAGTTGAAAAAAAAATCAAAAATATTGTGTTCTTTAGAAAATACGGCCGTCAATATGATAACATACATAATTTTCTATATTATCATTAAAAGTACTCTTACACATAAATTATATTCAACTCTCACAATTTGCACCTTTCATTAAAGGAATAGAACAATTATTATCTGCTACTTAAAAACCCAAGATCGAGGAATACACCGGAGCCACATTAAATCAATACATTAAAATATGTCGATATAGCAGTCATAAGCTTTCCGTAATAACCTTGATGCGTTAACTTTGTGTAAATATAGCAAATATAGTAAATGAAGTATATTTTTATCAGATTTGTAATCATTCGTTTGTACATTTCAGTCCAACTACTGCTATTCCCGGGATAGTTGTTGGTTGCATCATCTTTGGGGTTATAGTTTTTGTTGTCATTACGGTTGTATGCAAGCAGATGAAGACCAGTGGGAACAGAGGCACGGTTGTACAACCGACGACAAGAATTACAACTGTCCAGGCTCCACGTATGTAATACAGTAACTATGAGAATTGAAAAAGGAAACGAGGAAGGTGTCGAAGCGAAAAATATTCGACCAAAATCAAAAAACATTTTTAAGGCAAACAATATTTTTTTAACGCAGCGACAAAATCCCGTATCTGAAGGCGGGCTTCCACTGTCCCCTGAACAATACTTGTGTTGCTGGTTACTTATGCTGTTTAAAGTTCCCTTTAACTATTGTTGTTTTCAAGATAAAAGGCAAAATGTGAAAAAGTAGTAAAATTTGTCATTTTAGGACAATTACTCCAATAAGAAATTGTCTGATAACTTTGACGTAAAACATAATAGGTAAAACTCAAAATACTGAACATTTTTGCTCCTAAAGACTTTCTTTTTTTCATAGCGGATTTTAAGTTAAAAGACAAAACTTACCTTTTACACCTTTGTTCTATTTTAGCCATGTCGGCCGTCTTGGTTGGCGAATGGGGTCATCAGACCCTTTTTTGAAATGATGATTGTGGCCAAATTTGGTTTAATTTTGGTTTATAGTTTCAAAGAAGATGATCTTTGTAAAAGTTAACGAAAGACGTACGACGACGACAGACTACGGACAACAAATGGTGGGAAAAGCTTACGAGGTCCGTCGCGCCAAGTGAGCTAAAAATGGATAATAAGCTATAGAAAATGAAAAGTGATCTCTTTGATTGCAAAGTATTTAGCTTTCTAGCAAAGATAGAGATATAAAAATCTAGGATTAACATTGTTTTCAACAAACTAAAGTAAATATCTCTGTAAACTGGACTAATATCAGTTCCGATCCTGATGTTTTAACCCCGCCACATTATTTATGTATGTGCCTGTCCCAAGTCAGGAGCCTGTAATTCAGTGGTTGTCGTTTGATTATGTGTTACATATTTGTTTTTTGACAATTTGTTTACATAAATACGGCCTTTGGTTTTCTCCTTTGAATTGTTTTACATTGTCTTATCGGGGCCTTTTATAGCTGACTATGCGGTATGGGCTTTGCCCATTGTTGAAGGCCGTACGGTGACTATAGTTGTTAATGTTTGTGTCATTTTGGTCTTTTGTGGATAGTTGTCTCATTGGCAATCATACCACATCTTCTTTTTCTATATTACATAGTTTCCGATCTTAAGATATATCTTAAGAATTTTAAGCGAAAACAGTTCATTAACATTTTGTTTTGATGTTGCTACGTTTTTAAAAAAATATATTAGTATTATTTACATGCAGAGAATTTTTCATGAAAAAAATGTCATATTTAAATCAATTGGATTATATACCATTTATTTGTCGCCATTTCATAAGTAATGGTTCGGATTGATGTCTTAATTTTTATTTTTTCTCAGCATAATTATTTTCCTACTTTTTGTTTGTATTTCAGCTCTAGGGCCATCTTTTCAGCCAACTGGGATGAGTTATCCCCCACCACCAGGACAGAATATGGCGTACCCACCTCCCCAGGGACAGTTTGGTTACCCACAGCCTCCTCCTCCTCAGGGACAATTTGGTTTCTCACAGCCTCCCCCTCCGCCAGCTTATGGAGGTTACGGAGCACCACCACCGAAGTATTAGACATTAATGTAAAGGAAAGATAAACAAAACTCACAAGTCTTCAAAATACACAATTTCTCAAAACTATTAAAAGGATTGTTACTGCTATACGTTGTGTTGATGATGATTTTTTTCTGCAATATTTCCCATATGACAGTCGCATCAAATTCCATTATATTGACAACGATGAGTGAACAAGAGTTTGAACAAAGATATTTAGGTTTTTAAATGCAATTTGTACAGTTTTGACAATTGAATTCCATAATTGCAAAGGAGTGTCTACAAAGACTTCAAAAAAATTATATGAAAATGTTAATAATAATTAATGATTTATTGCAAATGTGACAAGTCCTCTGATTGACTGGAACATTTTTTTACTAGCTCATCAAATGTTTTTTTATGATTTACTCCTTAAAATGAAATTTAGAGTGAAATAGAACGGATTGATTGTAATATTTTGTCTATCTATTCAAAATATGCTAAAAAAGAATGTGGTGCACTGCCACACATTTAAATAACTTGCTATAAATGACCATTGATAACAAATAAATCAACCATAGTACAAGCAATTAGGAGCAATGAATTGTAAATCAACTGTCCTATTTAGTGACTTTATTGTCTAAAAAACAAAATGATTAACGACACGAGAAAGTCCGTGTTTTACCAGTGCAAACATGTCTATTCAACATGTTAAACCTTCACAACGACAAATATTACACACTCATAAATCTTGGGATGGTGCACGTAGCAATTTAGCTTTCGATGAAAATGTGTTAAATTTCGGGTGAAAGTTTAGTACTTTTAAAATGCTAAAATACTAAACTAAATGAAATATTCCACCTTGCCATACGATATATTCAATTGTAAGTGTTATTTTAAACACCAACAAAGAGAAAATATTTCATTTTTCTTGTTAAACATTCCGTATGAAAAATGCTATCTTGGAGGCCTTGTAAAATACAGTTTCGCAATATGTTTTTCTGTTAAACAGTTTTAAAAGGTTTTTTTTTTTACATTTGGACCATAATTTTAGAGAGTTCTCACACAATGAAAAATTGTTCGAATATGTATGTAATATTTCCCAGTGTGCGTGAAGCATTCACAAATCAATCAAGTATGATGCATTTTGCTTTCTCTTAAACATAGCTACTCGATAGGGGCTAAAATGAAACTATTTCTAGACTATATTTTTTTGCATTTTCCTCTTTATATTTTTTTATTGATCTTATCGAAAAGGGATGAGTGTTGTGTGTTCACTTTACAGTAATGAAAACGCCAACAAAAGTTAACGCGTTAAAGTGTTTATCGTCACTAGGTGCTACTTGGGATATTATAAAGATATGCCTTATTTACGTCGGATAAAATTAAATGTTGACTGACATCGGGCATTATAACTTCAAGAATTGTTCAGTTTTTAACTTCATGCTTGCTTTTAAAATTGACATTAGTTTATACATATTTATTGTAATGTTCTATTACACTGATATGTGTTAAAAGCATCTTTAGTAAAAATTACGATCTTTGAATAATGTGCTTATGGTGTAGTAAACTATTACTGTTGGCTCCAGAGGATACTAACAGCAGTGTATAGTATACCTCGTACTGGCATGCACATATGGATACTTAAGGCATTTTTCTGTTGCATAACTCTGATTTCTTATATGGGTTTGGCTTATCACGTGTTTCCATTTCTTCGTCAACTTTTAAATGTTTGTATTACATTGATGATTTTCAAAAGTGGATAGATATAGGAAGATGTGGTGTGAGTGCCAATGAGACAACTCTCCATCCAAATAAAAATTAAAAAATTAAACCATTATAGGTTAAAGTACGGCCTTCAACACGGAGCCTTGGCTCACACCGAACAACAAGTTATAAAGGGCCCCAAAATTACTAGTGTAAAACCATTCAAACGGGAAAACCAACGGTCTGATCTATATAAACAAAACGAGAAACGAGAAACACGTATATATTACATAAACAAACGACAACTACTGTACATCAGATTCCTGAATTAGGACAGGTGCAAACATTTGCAGCGGGATTAAACGTTTTAATGGGCCCAAACCTTCTCCCTTTTTCTGAAACAATAGCATAACATCACAACATATAAAAACATACGATAAAATATCAATTGGCAGACTTAACTCAATCAAAAAACGTATGATTACACAATGAACGAATAAATTTGATCTGCGATATCTGAATACAAATGCACAGTTAATTAAATATTAGAGACAAACATTCATGACCAAAAGGCTTACAAACAAATTCAAACACACTGAGAAATATTGGATGTATATTTTATTCTGTTTTGAAATAAATGAAATTTCGAAATATCGTTATATACAGTCCTAAAGAAGGGTTCATAAACCATTATCAAGTACTAGTTTCGTTGTTGACGTTCGTTTCACGATATTAACTTTGCATCCATGTGCTGTCCATTTAAATTCGTCTACCTATAATACGTATAACAAATATTTAAACGTATTGAATATTCATTACTTTTGTACCACTGTGAAGTATTTATAATAAAAAGAAACCATATTTAGATGTACATGAATGTCCAACATGACTGTTCTCAACTGGAATATCATTATTGCTGTCTGTATATTAAATGAAGGTATTTATTGTTATTTAGTTATATGTTATAAAAAATACATGAAGAGTTCTAACATTGCAAAGTTAACACAGGAAAGAGGTTTATCAAAATATGATTTTTTTAACTGGAATTTCAGTCTTGCTCAAACTTTTGTTTTCAGTGAATTATTATAATTTGAGTCTGTCTATTTGTCAATTTTCATTTAATTCTGGTTTTGTCAATTTTTCCCCGACGAGTTTTGATTGTCCCATGCTGACTCCTCTAAAGAATGCATGCAAGTAATGGACCGAACTAGGATTACAAAGGGAATTACAAATCTTTATTTAGTACGTACATATACACCAACTATACAAATTAAAAGTCTCTTGACAGACCTACGTAATCCAATACACAAAGAAATGACGTATACAAACTTTAACAATTGATTCAAACTGTTTTAAAAGTATATATGAGGCTTTAGTTGTTACTGTCGTTGTGACGTATTTTAAATGTCTATTCAGTTTATCATGATATTTATAACTCTTAATAATAAAATCAGCAAACTACAACTTCACTCATTGTTAATTTTACCCGATTAAATGAAGGTTTAAAGAAAACGATTTGGCTTTATACACCATTATTTAGTTAATACTTTTAAATGTCGTGACGTACATTAACCTCAAATAGATTAATGAAAACTATAAATTAAAATTAGATATATGAAATCTCAAGTGACCACCGACACGCCTAATAAAAACACACAGGTCAATTTTTAAAACATTTTAATTTAAGTTGAAATAAAAACTAAACAATACTGTTGATTTAAAAGTACTAGCTCTTACTTATTTAAGAAAACGTGTTAATGGTATTCGAAGGTTCGATTAAACTTTTCTCTCTCAGTGTAATTTTATAATTTTATAATTATAGTGTGTCTATAAGTCAGTTATTTTGCGCTTGTTGCCATTTCATTTGAGCAAAAAAATCTTTCATTTGCATCACAAACCATTTTTCTTTTGCGCCAATATTAATGGTAGATATGTCTTCTACAATCAATTTCTATTTGGTTTTGGTCAAATTAAAAAGATTGCAAGTGATATTAAGATAATGATTATAATTTTTTTCCCTTCCTCATTCATTTCTCCTTTTTTTTGGTGGTGGAAATGAATGAAAACAGGTGAAATAAACTTTTGGATGTTGTATTCTAACTTATTTTGATATGGAAATAATGATTAGGCCAAGTACAAAATGATTATATCTTCAGTTTTCGGAACGTCTCTTGACTTGTCAGTATAGGTATGGATGTGTATTGGCTAAATTTGTAAGAGTGATTGCTCCAATTTTTCTGAATATTGGATGTATTTTTGAACTACATCTATACATTACACACAAAACGCATGGTGCAATATTTTTAATGAGACAAAAAGTTATGAAGAACTAATAGAGGAATTGATTGTGATCTGTGGTCTTACACCAGTCACAGCCGGCTTTATGAAGATTATGATTCTGTTTTATATTCGTTTATAGTTATACCTGTGACAGCCAGTTACTGCTATTACAGCTACTACTACTCTTACAGATATTGTGATTCATATTATTCTTTGTAAGTATATTTAAGATGTTAACTTATGCAATATTCTCTGTTTCAAATATCTATTTTACAATAGGATCGCATACATTACTAGAAAATATTTCATTGAGAACGTTTGTTAAAGAAAGTTTCAGTTGGACAAATATTTTATTTGAGTTGCTTTTTAACGCACAAACCGGTTATTTTTCTTGAATAAAACTATATACGATCAATTACATATTTTTGAATCTCAAGAAGGGAATGAGTTATCATTGATATGGTAAAATATATTAAACTGACTGTTTACAAAATATTTAATTTTTGATATACTTCGAAATGTCTTCTCCTGGACTAGATTACCTTAAGATGAAATAGACAAAACCCTTTAAATTTTGTGTGTTCAATGCTTTTTCACTTCGTATTTTATTTGACCTTTTTCGAGTGGCATTGATGAGTGTGGACACAACACACATCTGGCGTATACCAAATTAACCTGGTATCTATGATGAGTATAAACAGAAGTTGTGGTATGATTACCAATGAGACAACTCTCCACAATACACCAAATGATGCAGAAACTAACAACTATTGTTAAAAAAAGCTTATACCGCATTGTCAGCTTTAAAAAGCCCCAAATGACAAATATTAACCAGTCGCCAAAATGCACTAATTTTTAAATACCGTGGTCTCAGACAAGCATCTACTGGTACAAAAAGGATTCGGAAAAAATAGTATTTGAAAATACGTATTGGGTAAGTTTTATTCCCCAATATTTTTGCTTTCAATAGGCTTATAAACCTGTTTGATCGTGTGCATTTTGATTTATTTTTTTTGGATTTTTTTTTATATATTTATAAGTTCGTGCGGTAAAGCGTTGTCAATATATATAAAGAAGATGTGGTATGAGTGCCAATGAGACAACTCTCCACATGATATCAAAATGAAACAAAAATTAACAACTATAGGTCAACAACAATTAGCGAAGCCAAGACCGCATAGTCAGGCTTTGCATTTAAGGCCCCGAAATGACAATGTAAATCAATTTAAACGAGAAAACTAATCGCCTAATTTATGTATAAAAAATAAGTTTGTCTTCAACTTGCGAGTTTAAAAATTCTTTGGTATCTTCCGCATCTCAGACCACTTCATTTTTTGAAAACTACATATCAATTTTTCATAAATTTTGAACATATTACGTACGGTAGTCTATTAATTTAAAAGTCAATTTTCCCTGACACGAAACTTAATACATATGACAACAGTCAGACATGGGCAGATTTGTTTTCCATTCTGAATGTCATTGTTTGTTTGGACTCATGTTTGAAACGGAACAAATTAAAGAGTGTAACGAGTGTTTGAAAATATATGGGTTATATCCTATACAATGTGAGTTATCTCCCTTTAAAAGTCCAATAGTATTGTGTTCTTTAGAAAATACAGCCATAAATATGATAAAACACATCATTTTCTATGTTATCATTATAAGATTTACACATGAATTACATACTACTCTCAAAATTTGCACATTTCATTAAAGAAATAGACAAATTGTTATATGCTACTTCAATATCCAAAATAGAGGAATATACCGGAGCCACATTAAATCAATACATTACAATATGTCCACCTGGCAGTCATTAGCTTTCCATAATTCTGACGTTTGTATCATCATTCATTTAGGTATTCAGTGTGTTATGTGTTCAACAACTGTGTGTTATTAAGTAAAGTTGAAAGAAGACAATAGGTCTAACTCAAGTGGTCTTCTTATGTTAAAAAGTAAGGCGGAAAGTAAGCTCAAACAGACAAAATGAACATGAGCAGTATAATCTTTATTCTAAAAATTCTGAAGGATGAGAGGTAATACAAACCAGCAAAATCATATTTTAGAAATAACCTGGATGCGTTACAACCAATTTCAAGTATAAGGTAATATCTTTAGTTAGCTTGCTTGCAAGCTGAACCGTGAAGTCATTGTTAGGTTAGGTAAACTACCCTCCTTTAAGAGTAGACTAGTCCGACAGATAACCAATCTATCTGTCTGTAGGACTATGTTATTTCGGAAGGAGGGTATAATATCTTACATAACAATGACTTCACGGTTCAGCTAGCAAGCAATCTAACCAAAGATACCACCTAGAGCTACATACTCATTGAAATCGGCTCTAGCTTTGTGAAAATATTGCAATTAAAGTATCTTTTTTTTATCAGATTTGTAATCATTCTCATTTCAGTCCGACTGGTGCTATTCCTGGGATAGTGGTTGGTTGCATCATCTTTGGAATTATAGTTTTTGTTGTTGTTATGGTTGTATGCAAGCAGATGAAAACCAGTGGAAATAGAGGCACCGTTGTGCGTCCCACCGCAACCATATCTACTGTCCACGCTCCACGTATGTAATAACGTAAAAGAGGGACGAAATATACCAAAGGGATAGTCAAACTCATAAATCTAAAACAAATTGACAACGCCATGGCTAAAAATGAAAAAGACAATCAGACAAACAATAGTACACATAACACAACATAGAAAACTAAAGAATAATCAACACGTACCCCACCAAAAACTAGGCGTGATCTCAGGTGCTCCGGAAGGGTAAGCAGATCCTGCTCCACATGTGCCACCCGTCGTGTTGCTTATATAATAACAAATCCAGTAAATAGTCTAATTCGGTAGGTCACATTCATGAAAGGGAAGGGGATAGTAGTTACGACGTAAGGATTATATCCGATATCATTTTGTGAAACCGTTATACCATAACGGTCAATCAACTCGTGATGGTGTCCGTAAAATTTACGAAGGGATGATTTCAACTTCACCATTTGGAACTCTTGGGTTTATAGCTTTCTTGTGAGCAGCAACCCTCTATCAAGAAAATCATGATAGGAAATGCAAGCACGGGAATATCGTATTAATTGGGAGATATATACCCCGTATGCAGCCAGGGGCTGCTGGAATGTTGCTACTTAGAAATGGAAAGTTCACAATTGGAAAGTTGAAATCATCTCTTTTGTCGTAAAGTTTTGTTTTCAACCGACCCTCATTGTCAATTTCTAGATGTAAGACAAGATATGAGGCCGTCTTAACTGTATCTGTAGTATACTTTATCTCTAGTTCGATGGGATAGATGCGTTCCACATAGTAACTTACAGGATTGAAAATGGAAACAGGGAGTGTGTCAAAGAGACACCAACCAGACCAAAGATCATGAAACACCATAAGGCAAACAGTATATCTTTAACGCAGCGAGATAATTCAACATCCGGATGCATGCAGACTATAGCTGACCCCTAAACTATAAAGTATAAAAAAAACACAAACTAACAAAGGCTAGAGGTTCCTGCCTTGGGACAGGTGCATAAATACAGTGGGGTTTAACATGATTTTTTTTAGATATCAATCCTCTTCATATACCACACGCCAAAGTGGAATAAACAAAATTAATGTATAGCAATACTAACACTAAAACTCAGTTAAAAAATTCCAGTTCGATGGCAGACTATACAACAGAAGAAAATAAGCAAGGTGTCCGTGAACATTACAAATTAACAAATGAATACTTGATCAAAAGGTTATATTAAAAAAAATATGGAAAATCAAGCACAGTCTCTCCCATAAGGTGTTTAATATCATCCCATCATCGTGAATTAAAAAAAGAAGACCATATCCCCTTATCATGCCAATAACGTTTTAGTATACATGTATGTATTTCCAATGCAATGCCAAAGACCCTATGAGTGGATCAATCTTTATCTTAAAAAATGACATGTCTAATATTTAATGGTCATATTTAAATCAGTTGGATTATGTACCATTTATATTTCCTTAGTTCATTAAGTAATGGTTCAGATTAATGTCTTTAATTTAAGAAGAGTCAAATGAATTTTATTTTTTTCTCAACATAAATAGTTTCTTACTTTGGATTTTTGTATTTCAGCCCAAGGACCAACATTTCCAAATCAGCCAGCTGGGATGAGTTATCCCCCACCACCAGGACAGAATATGGCGTACCCACCTCCCCAGGGACAGTTTGGTTACCCACAACCTCCTCCTCAGGGACAATTTGGTTACTCACAGCCTCCTCCTCCCCCAGCTTATGGAGGTTATGGCGCTCCACCACCGAAGTATTGAATATATTCCTCAATCCATTTTCAAATGCTTATTTTCGGATTAATATTGACAGTGTAAAGACTTGTAATATAAAATTACGTGTTTCAAATTATTAATCTTCTACAAACTAATAAAAAATTGACTAACCATATCACTACAGATAGTTAAGTTATAAAAAAATTATAGTCATGCGACAATAATGTAACTAAATGAAAAATATCTAAAAACATTGTATTGAATGATTTAATGCAAAAAGGGAAACGGCTTGTGACGAATTATTCAGAATCATTTCATAACAGCGTGAACAAGACCATTTCTTGGCGCGCTCAGCGTATCAATTATCTGCGCCAGTATAGGTGAACGTTCGTTTGTAACACTCACTTGTCATATCGTACATGTTATTAACATTTTAACTGTAGGGTCGCCAAAGGTTCTAAACGCCCAAATGAAATAATACGTATATAACAAGCAGGAGACCTAACCTGGTTTGTTGATTTAAATGTTGAATACTTAAACTTTCTTTTTATTCTTCTCGTGCACATGCATGTACTTTATTGTTTTATTTTATGTAATACCCCACTGGACGGCCTCTGAGTATTACAGACTGAGTGAGCGTTAAATCACTGTTATCGTAAAGGAAATTGATTCAGTATTATTACCAACAAAGGTATTGCGGTTGTCCACGCTGTTACGAAACGACTCTATGTTTTCCGTGAACTAAAACTTCTAGATTACACAATAAATAGTATTGTGTTCAGACATATCGGTGGGCAACTATATAACCCTCAAAATAAAAAAGGGAAAAATAAGTTGACCATAAATTAATAGATAACTTCTATATCAATATTTCGAACAATAACCGATAATGTGTTTAAATTTTCCAAACAGTCGTGTAGAAAACTGCACAAACTAACAAAAATACATACAAACAAAAATAAAATCGAAAGTCAAACTTCTTGTGAAGTAATGACAGCCCACACTACATACTTTTGTACTAATATGATCAACACAACGGGTGCAACATGTCGAGCAGGTTCTGGGTACCCTTCCAACGCATCTGACACCATACCATGCGACCCTTTGTTTGATAGCTACATGATAACTTAGAAACCCTAGGTTTATGGTGGTGTTTATATTGCCACGGAGGTTTTTGTATGTAATGGGTTGCATTAACATCTGCAAGAGTTAATGCTAATTCAAATTTTGTCTAGAAGATGCTTATTTTTATCCACATAATTAATAAGGTTGAATTAAACAGTAAACAGAAACAGGTCATGAGAGTGGTTATATATATATCAAAGGTACCAGGATTATAATTTAGTACGCCAGACGCGCGTTTCGTCTACACAAGACTCATCAGTGACGCTCATATAGAAATATTTAGAAAGCCAAAGTACAAAGTTGAAGAGATGGTTGTATAAACGATTTACTCAGAGGACTACCCGAATTAAAATTACAGCTTATCTTAGTAGGAGATGATTATCTCGCATTCTGTAAGTAAACCGAAATGTATTGATGTAAGTTTGCTAGTATAGTGATTAATTATAGGTACATGTATTGTTTGGTGTCTTCTACAATAATAGACTGCAATTATAGTGTTGAAACTGAATTTAGATAATGTGACTGGTTGATACACATCAAGTTACAATTTAAAACTTTTATAAATTTGCATATCACACTCTATATTTTGATTTCAATAGTGGTTGCCATTTATATCTATTAAGTTCAAGACATACATAATATTGCTCATGAAAAGTGATGTAAAAAGAAAACAATTTTATACGTTCAACCTGCTTATCTGGATTGTACCTTATTTGGGAGACTCATCGCTGAATATTCTAACTACATATCTACAAATATATAACTACAGTTACTGATAAATAAAACTCGAGAAAAAAATGAAGAGCCCTTGGAACTTTTGTTCAGTTCCTTAAAAATTTCTTGATATATGAAAGAAACAATTTGAAAAAGGTTTGTTATGAAACATGTGCGTACCAAAGTGCTGACTATTAACCTGATATGTCCACCAGGAACGATAATCCACCATAGGTACCGTTAGGAATGCTCCAAGTCGAATACTTGAAACCACTGTTGTGTAAGAACAGAGAGCTGTGTGACCAGTAACTATCAAACACAGATCACATAAACATATCCTTCTTATATCACAAGTCTTGTGCTTTAAACAATTTAGTAAAAAAAAATATAAATAATTAAACTGAAAAAAACTCATTTACCTACTAGCAGAGAGGCGAGAGATACCATAAGTCGAAAACAAGCTGAAATGTCAAGACAAACAACGAAAAACGATCAAACGACAAACTTAATAATACATACAAAACGTAACCTAACATAAACAGTAGTCCTCGTTACTCCGAAGTAGGAGGGATCTCAGATGCACCGGAGAGGGCAAACAAATCATGTACTACATGATACATGATATGGATTTAATATCTGGTTAGCATACCCAAAGACGGCTATATGTTGGTTATGGATTAAAGCTGAAACGTGGAAACACACAAAGCCCCCGCGATGCGATACATGCTATCTTGTTAAATGACAAGAAATACATTCGGACTCGTACTTCTTTTGACTCATCAAAACATGTATTGGGACTACATCAAATATGAGATGCCAAGTCCTCGTCATTTAATCTAATGTGTTTCCACAAAAACTAATCTATTTTAAAGTCCCATTAATAAAGGAAAATCTTACCGGTATATATACACATGGATAGCGGCACAATTGAATTCTGAGGAAGACCAAAAATGAAGGAGGTGGGGGGGTAGAACATAGTTTCAGTTAAACAGTAAAATGTTAAACTTTTAGATGTTTGGGGCATAACAGTGTTGGAAATATGCCGCACAGCCCTTTATTTTGACCTTTGAAAAACGTTGTAGTGTATATGAGCTTTCCTTTCTAGAATATATTTTATTTACGAAACTTTTAGTAAAAGTGGTACATTTTTAACTATAAAAGGAGCTCAATTGCATTGTCTGTATTCCAAAAGATAATATAACTGTAGAGGAAGCTTAAACCTTAAATGAAAAGACAGGCAGAGAGACCGTCAGTAATTTCTGGAAAACTTAAAAATAAGGAACACAAAAGACCCCTCTCTTTCTTAGTAGACAAGAGATGAAACAATACTAGATATACGTTTAACACATGCATCAAACATAAAAGATTAAATGGATTCACATAATTACTGAATACAAAATACCATTGTAAAGAAATTAAAACGGACCCGTGAAAATCCAACAACTGCATTAAGCATATTTATAATCGGAAAACATATAAATACGAAAACACTAAAATACTAGCAAGAAAGATCAAAACGGTTTATGACAAATGTAATAAAAATGAATTATAACTGACATTTAAAGCAAAATCTTATATTAACCATCACTACTAAAATCATCCCATTAAAAACAAAACCTAACCAAACATCAAATAACAAATACAATGAATTCTCTAAAGATCATAGACATCCAATAACAACGATAACGTTGATAATGAAGAAAAAGGATTCATTCTCTAACATATACAAACACATGATTACTAATAAAAAAAACCCAAGCCATTCGCCCTCCAGGCTGATGGATTCTCTTTTTTTTTCAATAATCAACGCATAGCCGTTGATTCTATTAGGCAGCCACCATTTGATTTTCTGTGGGGGGCTAAGGTTTTTTTGGAAAAAAAAGTATGTTTCCAGTTTTTGGAGAAAAAAAAATGGTTTTTGATTCTGAGAAAAAAAAATTGTTTGTTTCACTCTCAGCTGCCACTATAAGTAATGCTAAAACTGAAAGAAAAAAATTGTTTTCGAATTGCCGCGAAAAAAATAGATTGTTTTTCGCCGCAGGCCAAAATACAAAATGTGTCCAGAAAAAAAACCCCATAGCCCCCTATCAGATAAAGGACAGGGACTCAGAATCATATTCCAAATAACACCATCTTAGTTCAAACATACATTTATCAAACTTTCACATAAACGTGATATAACTTTTATTATAGGCCTGAATGGTATCTTCTACTAAATATTGTATACTCAAAAGATTATGTTTACACTAATAAATACATGTTCTAGGTGATTAAACATATTGTTCAAAACCGTTATAACATTTCCTCTTTATATCAAGATCTTAGAAAACGTCTCACTTCAATTCGTGTCAAATGAACTTGTGTGGTCATTTATTTCACTTGACCTTTTATACTGAACTACAAATTAAGTCAACATATTACAAAACTTGGATTTTAATCACTTAAAATATCGATTATCATATACACGTAGTTAACATAACAGAATTGATGAAAACCTATTGTAAGGCATTATATCATTGCGTATCCTTACTTTATATTATGAAAATATGTGTTGAGGATACTACTGTATGTGAACTCTTAAGTGCTGTAGTCTTCCATCTGACTGTTTGAATGCAACAGTAGAACACTCAAAGAGATATTGTGTACTGAAATGTCAGAGTGCGTTTTTATCTCCAGTTAATTTACTTGTTTCGTCAACACAATTAGGTTCTTCTAATTCGATTTCGTCATCATTAATGGTACCCACTTTCCTTTGACGTACTATGCAAATAAGAATTCCTGCCATTACGGATACTATCAGTAGAAAAGCAGACACAGCTAATAAAACGTTGGAAGGCTCATTGTCAACATCAGGTCTTACTGTTGTATTATTACCTGTGTAAAACATAAGACTTATGAAAGTGATACTGTCATTTTATTTTAATAAAAAGTTTCATAAAATTGCAAGACCTAATAGTTTTTCAGTGCAATTTATAGACTATACGAAGAGTATACTATCAGATTAGTTTCCAAGTGAATAAAAGCAACCCTGAACGTAATCTCATTGGAATATATTATCTATTATATCTTCATTTGTAACGCAATTAAGACAAACCGGTTACGAGGAGTAACTGGTTTTATTTATATAGTAAATTTAAAAAAAAACGAACTTTTGACAGTATCGTCAATGCTCATGAAATAATGTTAATTTTGCAAGGAATAAGTTGTCCTTTTCTTAAATGTGTTTTGTCTGTGTAACAGAAAATTTTCAGAATAACATTATGAGCGTCTGACATTTTCGCCGATTTTATTTTTCCATCGTTCATTGATTTCAAGATCTATTTGATCCTTCTTGCATTTTGTGCTGCGCTTTTTTCATGGCCTTTAGAGGTTCTATTGTCCATTCATACTATATAGACTGTTAATGTTTGTGTCATTTTGGTCTCTTGTGGATAGTTGTCTCATTGGCAATCATACCACATCTTCTTTTTTTTTTTATATGTAAATAGATTTTTAAGTCATTTGATATTTTATTGTTAGATCTTGAACTCAGTTATTATAGTGTTTTAAACTAAAAATGGACTTTTTTGCCCAAAATCCTACTTCCAGCTCCCCATTGTGGGAAGTGGACAACAGATATATGCATGTTTTAATTGATAATTCATAACATAGGTATCGCTGGCTAGCGAAATAAGTTTTTAATGATAAATACAAATGGTTTGCACTTGCAATCGTCGCAAATACAAGAAATAATTGTCGCAAGTGAAAAAAATCGGCGCAATTGAAATGCAGATCGACGCAAATGCAAAACGATGATAATAACATTCTCTTACCTTCCATGAGGAACATCTACAATAACCAATCACATTTCGTACTTGAATTAATTAGGATACACCACTGCTGTCCGGTTGAAAAGTCTTGATACAGTTTATGAATTGTCGTCTAAAACGCCTCTGTATCGCCTGAAAACAATTCCCTTTGAAATTATAGACTTATTTTGATATGAATTAAATTACTACTAACGAATAGACTATAAGACATTGCTACAATGCAAGAAAGATTGGAGTAGTTTGAAGTATTTTATATCTGCAAAGTTTGTCACTTATTTACCAAGCAGTATTAGATTTAATATTGAGACTTGAAACTTGTTTTTATTGTATTAAGAAATATAGAATGGTTAGAAAAGGTTGAGATGTATTCTTTTGAGATTGTTTTAGTTTGATTAAAATGACATTGAAGAATGAAATTTAATAACGAAGATGGATAAATATATGTTGAACTGATTCACTTTCATAGAAGCACACATAAAGTTGATACCTATATAAAACACAACCAGTGACAATATGAGATACAAACAGCCGGACAGCTGTTCGATCGTCATAAATAACCCAATTACCCTTAAGTGGATGCATTCAAGGCTATTTAAGTATGATAATATAAATGTCATCTACAAATAAGAATGTAGTAGATATTTCAATGCAAAATAGCTTCAAAGTTGTATGATAAGCAAACCTAACAGGTCTGTATTAACATGATTAAATGATAAAACAAGCAGTATTTTGTTGAAATTAGGAACGATAATTTGTGTTCGTAGATGACAACACACTCAATTTCATCCTTAAACAATTTCAACATTTCTAGATATAATGAATGTTTAATATTCATCAGTTAAAGTAACAGTCAGGTTGAATTTTGTAAAAACTTAAGCGGACAACCAGAAACTCGTCAAATCGATGTAAATTAATATTTCATCACCAAAAAACAAAGAAAATCTTCAACTCTGCAGAAAAGGTATTATTACTATCACAGAGTATTCTGGAATGCGTATGAAATAGTATTATATATTTTCAGCATTTTTCTTTTACGTGTCATTTTTTAAAACAACAAAATATATTTCATTAACATGCGGTGTCAATCAGTACAGATCTATTGAACTTAATATATAAGATATACATCTTACCAGTTACTATCTTGTCGACATTATTATATGTATAATCATATCTAAGCACCTGCTATTATCCCACAAAATTTAAATTTGAATTATCTCCCTCTACCAAGTTTACTAAACGTAACTTTATAAATTTCCGGATATTTATTTTACAATGCATCGTTAAAATGTCAGAAATACATGGTAGTTTAAAAGATGACAGGACTATAGTTCATAGAGAATTAAAACGAGACTAAATGTTGCTATACTTTTTTTGATAAAGTTAAAATCTAAAACTGAAGTCAATTAAAGCTGATATGAAATCTGTTGAATGAACGTAATCCAATAAAAGTAATGAATTCATACTTAAAATAGTTCCAACCAATCAAGTAGCAGCAAATAACTCATCATAGAATTCTTGGAAACTTATAAATGTTACAAAAAAGCGACATAACTCGATAACCATTTTCTGAACATATCACTCATGATACTAACATAATATTATAATTATAAGATCAAAAATAAGCTGCATGCGAGTTAAGCCATTTCAATTGATACTTTATGGTGTGTCTTTCTATGATTTGATGTTACACTTTTGTTTCAGGTTAGGGTGAAGGTTGATAGCTATTAAAACGTTTAAACCCGCTGCATTTGTTTACACTTGTCTTAAGTCAGGAATCTGATGTTCAGTGGACGTCGTTTGTTGATGTGGTCCATAAGTGTTTCTCGTTTCTTGTTTTTTTAATTAAAATTAGAACGTTGGTTTTCCTGTTTGAATGGGTTTGAACTAGTCATTTTTGAAGCCCTTTAAAGGTTGCTGTTCGAAGTGAGCATAGACTCCGTGTTAAGGTCGTAGTTTGACCTATAATGGTTTACTTTTACAAATTGTGACTTGGATGAAGTGTTGTCTCATGAATATTCATACCACATCTTCTTATATCTATAATGACATAATACTGTAAATACAAATGTTTACTTTCAAACAAAGAAACGCATTGAAGATATTGACAATTTATTAATTTCTGACTATGATTCTCATTATTTCTTTTCATATTTTCAACATTATATCAATGAAATGTTTGGAACTGTCTCGAAATAATCACACAATTTTCTGTAATATTTGCGCGCATTTGGGGATTAAACTTTTTATACGTTTGCGCGCAGCTTTGTTTTTTAACGATTGGTCGCATTAATATTTCAGGTTATACTGATAAATATAAAACTAATTCATAACATATCGATAGTTTATAATTGCTAACCTACAATAGAAGAGTGGCATTACGTTTTCTGGTCTGTGCGTCCGTTTGTTTGTTTATCCGTTTGTTAGTTCGTCCGTCTGAACCGTTTCAGGTTACAGTTTTTGGTTAAGGTAGATTTTGATGAAGTTGAAGTCAAATCAACTTGAAACTTAGTAAACATGGGCCTCATGGTATGATCTTTCTAATTCAAATGCCAAAATTAAAATTTTGACCACAATATTACGGTCCACTGAACATTGAAAATGATAGTGCGAGGGGGCACCCGTTTACTATGGACATATTCTTGTTTATGATAGTATTACATATATAAATCCATTGTATGTTTCCGAACTAAAATATACAGATAGGAGAGCTGTTGTAATTAGAAATGAAAAAGGGAAAACAGAGTAACTGATAAAACTATTCCGATAATGACAGAGTGGAGACGAGAACCTGCTTTATTTTCTTCAAAAGAATGGTTTCAAATATTGAGCTCGTAAAGATTTGTAGAATCGGAACTTATAGTATTCAGATTTTTACTTTTCCATGACTTCCTGCTTGTGCATATAATAATACAAACAAACCATCTTCCATCTTCTCGAATGTGATTTAAACAAAGTGAAAGGTTGACATGCAAACGTCACTGGGCGGATATTATAAGAATTGTTATTGAAACATACATAATATTTGTCATCATCCTGTATATGTTGAAAAAAGCATAAATACTATGTACAAGCATGCTGTATGTGTTGGTAACTGATTGATTAAAGCATAAATACTATGTAAAAGCATGCTGTATTTGTTGGTAACTCATTGAGTGATAAAAGCATAAATACTATGTACAAGAATGCTGTATTTGTTGGTAACTCATTGATAAAAGCATAAATACTATGTACAAGCATGCTGTATGTGATTTTAACTCATTGATAAAAGCATAAATACTATGTACAAGCATGCTGTATGTGATTTTAACTCATTGATAAAAGCATAAATATCATGTACAAGCATGGTGTATGTGTTGGTAACTCATTGATAAAAGCATAAATACTATGTACAAGCATGCTGTATGTGATTTTAACTCATTGATAAAAGCATAAATATTATGTACAAGCATGCTGTATGTGATTTTAACTCATTGATAAAAGCATAAATATCATGTACAAGCATGGTGTATGTGTTGGTAACTCATTGATAAAAGCATAAATACTATGTACAAGAATGCTGTATTTGTTGGTAACTCATTGATAAAAGCATAAATACTATGTACAAGCATGCTGTATGTGATTTTAACTCATTGATAAAAGCATAAATACTATGTACAAGCATGCTTTATGTGATTTTAACTCATTGATAAAAGCATAAATATCATGTACAAGCATGGTGTATGTGTTGGTAACTCATTGATAAAAACATAAATATACTATGCACAAGCATGCTGTATGTGTTGGTAACTCATTGATAAACGCATAAATATCATGTACAAGCATGGTGTATGTGATTTTAACTCATTGATTAAAGCATAAATATCATGTACACGCATGGTGTATGTGTTGGTAACTCATTGATAAAAGCATAAATACTATGTACAAGCATGCTGTATGTGATTTTAACTCATTGATAAAAGCATAAATACTATGTACAAGCATGCTGTATGTGATTTTAACTCATTGATAAAAGCATAAATATCATGTACAAGCATGGTGTATGTGTTGGTAACTCATTGATAAAAACATAAATACTATGTAGAAGTATGCTGTATGTGTTTTTAACTAATTGATAAAAGCATAAATACTATTTACAAACATGCTATATTTGTTGGTAACTCATTGATAAACCCATAAATACTATGTACAAGCATGCTGTATGTGTTGGTAACTCATTGATGCAAGCATAAATACTATGTACAAGTATGCTGTATTTATTGGTAACTCATCGTTGAAAATGTAATGATATGTATAAGAAATTCTGTGTCATGTTGGCCGCATGGTCTCTTGTGGAGAGTTGTCATTGGCAATCATACCACATATTTTTTTATATGTTGTATTTGTTGTTAACTCATTGATGAAAATATAGATAATATGTATACTTTTGCTGTATTTGTTGGTAACTCCTTGATCAAAGCATAAATACTATGCGTAATGAAGCTGTATTTGTTGGAAACTCATTGAGGAAAGCATAGATAATATGATGATACTGTATCGTATCATATTGGCTTATTCAAAAATTGTTCTTCCTTTATAACCGTGGTAGATTAGCCGCTATGTTTGTTCAGAGTTCAATACCCGTCCCGGTCAACCTTATAACCAATTTCCCTAGGCACTGGGGATTTTAGTGTAAGGACTTTTTAATTGCTTTATTTTTTTTGTTTTGGGTTTCCATTTTGTATCCATAACGCCCGTACAATTTATTGAAATTTCCCACCATCTTAACCATATCATGTTACATGTATTGTGTATTTAGAACAGATACCGTTCTGTGGTTTCCTTTACCAAAGCCCGGATTTAGCACTTGCTTTATCTAAGAGTATCCATTTTGTATCCATAATGCCTTACAATTTATTTTTTCTCGCCGTCTTAACCATATCATATTATTGCGCAATTGTTATTTGTATTTTGATTAAATGCAGTTCTGTGCACGTGGTTTCTTTTAAAAAGCCTGGATTTTGCACTTGCTTTTTTTAGATCCAATTATGATCCAAATTCCTACAAAACCCTTATGATTATTACTATGTAGTCAAAATTTCTCACACTCGAAATCTTATTGTGAACCTCATATTTTCATGCCCCACCTACGATAGTAGAGGGGCATAATGTTTTCTGGTCTGCGCGTCCGTTTCTTCGTCTGTTTGTCCGTCTGTCCGTCCGTCCCTTTATTCGTTCGTCTGTCTGTTCTGCTTTAGGTTAAAGTTTTTGATGAGATTGAAGTCCGCACAACTTGAAACTGAGTACACATGTTCCTGATGATATGATCTTTCTATTCTTTATACCAAATAAGAGTTTTTATCTCAATTTTGCATCCACTGAACATAGAAAATATTAGAGCGAGTGGGGCATCCGTGTTCTATGGGCACATTTTTGTTTTAATTATTTTTATCAGAATCGTTTTCACAGTCTTCTCCAGTAAAGAAGGCTCACACTATAGTAACTTTTAAAATACCCTTCTCCTCCTTTTATCTTTATGAGATCAAATTTTCGCAGTATCTTCAACATATGATGTTATTGTGACCTCCTAGTATGCGTTTGCTTTTAATTGTTTGTTTGGTATTCCCTTACCAAAATGAACTCTGCAAGCGGAGGATCAATATTGCTATGATTGTTTGTAAGATTTCAGAGCATTCGTATTGTGCCACAATTGTTGTATAGATCTTAAAAAAACTTCTTACTTAACATCTGACAGCAAAAGTTGTGTTTCTTCATCACCAACTAGCAATTTCACTCAAAAAATCTCGCAACCACTATTCCAATTGTAGTACTAAGAATAGATAGATCTTTTGTCTTTGATGTATGTACTTTTCCTAAACTCCTTTTTGTATATAAAAACTATGAGAAACTGGTATTAAAGAACTCTGCACTTCCCAATTAGCAATATTTATCTAGTTGTGGATATCCTATGGCATATTGTTACATGCACATTCGGAACAATGACATGTTTATGGAAAATCAATATCCGTTTCACAGATGATATTGGAAGTGTTCCTTATTTCGTAGCTACAATTCCGTACCCTTGTCACGAATGTGACCTTCTAAATAAGATTAATAACCGGGATGGTAATAAAATGAAGAGCAGGATCTGCTTTCCTTCCTAGAGCACAAAATATCCCCCCCCCCCGTTTTTGGTGTGGTTCGTGTTACTTAGTCTGAAGTTCTGTGGTGTCTTAGGAAATACAATTTGTCTGTTTATCTTTTTCTTTTTTAGCCATGTCGTTGTCAGTTTATTTTTGACCTACGAATTCGAATGTCCCTCTAGTATCTTCGTCCCTATTTTTTTTTAACGTGATAAAGAATATATCCGACATGCCCTATACTAACACACTGATCATGATCATGCTAGTTCAAAAATCACAATCCGCAGGTATGCAGCATCATACTCAGATGTATTATTATGACTCCTAGTCTCACTGTCATGGTCGTCAATGCTTTGTACCACGTTATTGGTAGGTACTCAGCAATAATACTATTTTTAGTTAATTTGAATGACCCAAACGTGAATCAAACCAATGACGAAAAGAACTCAATGCGCGCATGCTACAACGAGACCATCCAACAAAAAAAGATACAAGCATTTGCATAAATAGTGTTACCAGTAAAAAAGTGGACTCAAATAATATATTGCATTATCCGGTGCAAATATTATTTTGATTGATTCAGTTATATATATCTGTTAGTATTTTTGAGTAAATGATACATTTTTCTAGTTTATGGAGCAACACACCAGCACCGCATGCATATTAAGTGTAAATTTTCCAGTTGATACGATATTACAGGGCTTGTTTACTTATCATGACTTCCTTGATAGGGGCTGCTGCTCGCAACGAAGCTATTAAGCCAAGAGTTTTAAGTTGAAATCATCCCTCGTAAATTTATGAACGCCATTACGGGTACAATGACCATTATGGAATATTTGTTTCACAGATTAATGGATGACAGATATAATCTAATTTTTTAAAACTACAATCCCATCCTCTCATCCCGGAATGTGACCTAACGAATATTACTTATCACAGGTGTGTACTTATATCAGCAACATGAAGGATGGTGCGTATGGAGTATTATCTGCAGAACATTTCGAGGTACCTAAGATCACCCCTGGTTTTTGGTGGGGTTTATGTTGTGCAGTCTTACATTTTCTATGTTTCGTTTTGTACAGTACTGTCTGTCGTTCGAACTTTTCCTGACGTATGAGTTTGAATGTCTTTTATTAAAATGATTTTTTCTACAAATCAAAATTTTCAACACGTCATACCAATATATATGTATACAGAATCATACTAACTCCTGAATGTAATTCCTTTATAAAAATAAGTGAATTACTGAATAGGTATAATACACCAATACCAGTTCCAAAATTTTATTCCTCTATAAATAATTTCTGGGGCATTTTTCGGTATGTACGATGGATAAATTGGAAAAAATATCAAAAATGAGACAGTTTTAATAGCATAACAATTACAAAATGTATTCATGAATATCAAAATAAAACACAAGTTGCGCTCTTGCTGATTTTTGATTTTGTTTTCTTAGTGGTATTACTATTTGTATCTGTAATTTTGATTGGTTGCTTCTGATCATTTGCTTTTGATTTGATAATTGCAATTGGAAGGTCACTGAAACTGTCATTTGGTTCATATAATCTTTTGATTCCTTTTCCAATCAATATATACGTGTTCATAGAGCCTTTTCCTTTCACTTCAATTACACCTCTGTCTCTTAGAATATAATTACTTTTGTCGTCGTTCATCAAAACTCTGCAAAAATTGAAGAAAGAAATAGTTTAAAACGATAATGATTTGCAATTGATACAATTTCGACGTAACACATTTTTAGCTGTTTTCATTATGAAATAAAAAGTAAAATCACAAAAATACTGAACTTAGAGGAAAATCAATTTGGAAAGTCCATAATTACATGGCTAAATCAAATCACAAAACGCATCACAAACGAATGGACAAGAACTGTCATATTCCTGACTTGGTACAGGCATTTTCAAATGTAGTTCGATTGCCAATGAACAATTATTCAACAGATACCACATCACCTAGATGTTCAATGTTGCATTTTACACATCGTTGTTAACAATATAATGAAATTTCATGCAGATACATCCCGTCATCGTGTCATTGTGCTATGGTAAATTTTGGACTCTTTTCGTTCGTTTTTTCTAATATTCTTTGATTAAATGCAATTTTGTTTATCTTAACATATTGGCTTGTTTTTACAGTGATAACACAATGTTGACTGTTGTACCCCTATTTTGACATTTCAACTTTTATATCTGTTTGGTTTGTTCAATCTTCGTTATCAATATGTTGAAATTGTATGTGACTGTCATACAAGTGATATTTTTATAGCAAGCTATAAATACAGGTTTAATTCATCATTTTCAACATAAGAAAATGCATATACCAAGTCAAGGAAATGACATTTGTTATCCATTCATTTGATATGTCAGAGCTTTTGATTTTGCAAATAGCAATTGTATTAATGAAGTCAGACAATTGTCCTGTCTCACATATTTCCGATGGAAATATTACGTGTAATAAGCCAAATGTCGGCAATGCATTGAAAGTACCTTTTTCCTCTTTGTCATTCTGTTGTTTTTCGTAAATACATATATACAACTTAGTGCTGTACAATTGTTTTTATAATTTTGGCAAAGTGAATCATAAGCCTCCAACTTTATGCCTACTTCTAATACCAGGTTTTCGTGAAATGAAAGTCATATTACGAGTATTAAATTATGTAAAAGTAGTTTACCGATGTTTAAATCACACCATTTCAATAACAAGGCAGATCTAGGTAATAAATCTAGGTAATAAACAAACAATCAAAGGAATCCCATGATCCCCCCAAAAATCAAGAATTATTATTTAACTAACAATACATTTTTAAAGGGATTATATACTCTTTGCACTTGGAAAAAAACCAACAATAAGTGATAGCTTCCAAAAATTCACAACTTCCACTGAGGTAAAAAAAAAAAAGAAGACACTTATTAGTTCAACCACATACGGATGACTAAGTATTTACCACAATTTATCAAAAACAGAAAAAGGGGTGGCTACAGACTTGGACAGATAAGAGCTACTAAGGAAGTATACAACAACTCCTTCTTCCTACGCTCTATAAGAGACTTGAACCTTCTGCCAGACACAGTAGCAGCAGCACCAACACTCGAAGAGTTCAGGGTCAGATTAACCAGTGTGCCCTGGACCCAGATGCAGCCTAACTAGACATCAGCTTACCAAATTGTACAGTGTACTTTTATTCAATGGAGAAACCTCTTGTTTTACCGAGCGGAGTTAGTTAATCACTCAAATATGAGGTCAACTGCTTAACGGAAGAAGAAGAGAAGCAATCCCGTCATAACATGATTGCTATACAATGTATGTACTTTTGATCTATTTTATTTCATAATGTTAATATTTTTCCTAATATGTAAAATAAATTGGCGTAGTCATTTTGATAATTTTATAAACATATATTACTTTGCAGTACTTCCACTCATATGAATTCTCCCTGGAACACCATGGCTTTCCATTCTAGATGCAGTGTTTACAGTGTCTCCAAACAAACAGTACCGTGGCATCTTCTTACCAACCACCCCTGCAACAACAGGACCACTGTGTATCCCTACCCTTATCTACATAGAAAATATAATAATGAAAAGTAAATATTAGACCGTTTGTATTCCCGTTTGAATGGTTTTACATTAGTAATTTTTGGGGCCCTTTATAGATTGTTGTTCTGTGTGAGCTAGGGCTCCATGTTGAAGGCCGTACATTGACCCATGTTTACTTTTTCAAATTGTTATTTGGATGGACAGTTGTCTCATTGGCACTCATACCACATCTTCCTATATCTATAAGGGTAAATATAAACAGAAGGAATACAACACAAAAGACTAACAGGAAAACTTTGTCATTAATAAATTACGATGGGAGCTATAAACAGGTAAAATTACATTTAAAATATATCAGTCCAATCTATCTATTTCGTTGAAAGGAGAATGAATATAACTTAAGGCGACAGAAGAATACCGATGTTTAAACCCCACAAATAGACTAAACAAAGACATATCAATGTTACAATTAAAAAAAAGAAAAAGAAATATCCCAACAACCCGGAGAGAATCGCTACATCTCAAAACGGAGCAAGAACAGCTGCGATAGAAATTCCAGGGAATATTTCCTTTCCCCTTTTTTTTTTGAATGAATCTGTCTATTTCACAGGTCATTTTCTCTCCCTTATTTCAGTGAGGTTGAATCCGTTTATTCCACAAATTATTTGTCCTACTCTTATTTTATTGACGTTGAATATGTTTATTCCATGGGGGATTTCTTTGCCTTTTTTCGGTGAAATTTAATTTTTTGTTGTCTTTGAATTTTTTCTCGCACTTTTTTCAGTTACGTTATATCTGATTATTCTTTGGAATTGCTCTCCCTTATAGTCCGGCGGCTACAAGCACATTTCAGACAAATTGTGCACATCCTGTTACAAGCATAAAATTTGGCATAGACCTTCCTCAACTATTACTCTTTTGTTTCAGATAGGGAGGCATTTGAAAAAAATGTCTCACTTCCGGTAAAATTCAAAATGGCGGACGTCATACTTAAATCAGCCCAAAATCTAAGGCTAGCGTGTAAAATGTGTTATTATCATGCTACTATCATAATATTTGGTACAGACCTTTGTTTTTTACTACTTTTGGATAAATTAAATAGATTAGATGTCTTCAGAAACCCCACTTCCGGTTTAAATCCAATATGGCTGACATTGTACTTAAATAAGCTTATTTTTTAGGGAGGGTAACTGAAATGTATTTTAACGTATTGCTACTATCATTACATTGTGTATGAACCTATCTTTGGTGTTCTGATGGATACAATGCATAAAACATATGTCTTAAAAATCCTTTCTTCCGGTAATATCCAAAATGGCGGACATAGAAATATCAATTTTTTATTCAAATTTTATTTTTTCAAAATGTAAAGATAATGATTTTATTTTGTGCTGGTCATTAAACTTTTGGCTTAAAGTTATCCTCAAAACCACTTATTCTAGCATGTTGTAAATATTTAGATATAAAGTTGACAATAGTTAAAAATATGACGTAAGTTTCAAAGATGAGTCCTCAATCTATTTCTTTGATGTAGAGTTTTGGATAGATTGATTAAAACAAAATAAAATCACTATAGTACTAAAAATTATTTAAAATTACTACTATTTGGCCAAGAATACATGTTTATTCACAGTCACCATGACATGCACACATCGCAGTGCACGGGATACCCGATTTTCCACATTAAAAATGACCACGTCATCCACAATGTATAAGCTTTTGACAAAATGATGAGGCCTCAAAAAGAGTTTTTCAAAAGTTATCCTCTTTGTCCCCGCCTGGAGTGGGTAGCATAAGAGCCAATCCCAAGCTCGTCTCCCTAAACACCTACCTAAGTATATTGCATGATTTACATGCTGGAAAAGACTAGACCAAGTTTAGGGAATAGCCTCAAAAAGCCGTCCCTGTTGCGCAAATAGTTATTGCCTTGCTTCGTTAACCATGTTATACCCATCTGTTAAGTTTGTGCGATCTTACAGTAAAACCCTGGTGATTTAATCTGATTAATCATCATTTTTTTTGTTAAAATCACATCTTCAAATGCAATCAATGTCTCCCACATAGTCTCTTTCCCTCTTTCAAGCAAAGAGAGAACCATATCACAACATGTAAAGACATGGCTAACAATAAATGTTTCAAATCACTCAGATCACTCATTGCCTAGTGCATTTGAAAGGCCATTGATAGATATAATATTAATCCAAGGCTTTTGCCCTCCCAAACACAATCCATAGTTCGTCTACCCCTATGTCACGGAATAGCGAAACAGTAGTGACAGCATCATCATTAACGACTGTTCGAATCATGACTCGTTTAAGTGCGTGTTTCACTGCATCAGACACATGCACCATGATTTTAGTGTCTGCCTCTGAATGTGAACTTGGTGCTGAACTTGAAATACATTACGTGGTGGATAAGATAGAATATCCTGACCATTTGTTGCTATAACTACCATACGCATCCAAGACTTCATCCACTCGTATTTCAGTTTCAAGATATTTTATTTCGGTAAGGACATAATACACAATCAGCATACTCAGTAGGCCGCAATTCACAATCGGAGAGCTGATTTCCAACATTTACAAAGACTGTGGTATTGCTTCTCACATCCATAGATTCTGCAAAAACACATATTGTCTTGCCTTGTTAACCTAATCTGTTTCTTTTATTTTTCGATCTTCCATCAAAACCACGTATCGTTTTCAATGACATTAAACATCAAATCCATATGGTGATGTTGGCTGGTCAATCATCATTCTAAATGCTATAGTCACATCTTCAAACTCCATTAAGGTCACCAACGCAGTTCCTTTTCCAGCAAACGTGCATTTGAAAGGTTTGATTGATATATATCTTATACTTTTACCCTTCCAAATGCAAAACCAAAGTTTGTCTGCCCCTATGTCACGGAATAGCAAAACAGCAATGACATCAGTATCTACTGTTTGAGTCATGACTCAATTAAGTCTATGTTTCACTGCATCAGACATATCTATCTTGATTCTAGTGTCAGTCTCTTCGTGTAAACATGGTGCTAAACTTGAAACATCATCAAGTGGTGGATAACACTTAACATCCTGAGCATTTGTTGCTTCAACTACCTTGTACTCAAAATTGTATTGAGCAAGCTCATGTGAATGAAAACTTAAAAGTTCTTTCTTACTGTCGTCATCTCTCAGAAAACTTTCCCAATTTTGAGGATGTTTTTAATCCTGGGTTCGTCTGTGTATTCCCTTTCCCCTAAATGTTGCCCTTGCTTCTTTTAGCAGCTTTCAAACTACCAGTATTGTCTATGTTCACATCCAACACTACATTCACTGTTGTTACAGTTTCAAGGTGTTTCCTTACGAGTATGATGATTGTGTATTATGTCCTTACCTTAATAAAATACATTGAGACTGTAACAAGAGTGGATGAAGTCTTTGATGAGTATGGTAGTTGTAGCAACAAATGCTCATGATATTCTATCTTATTCACCACGTGGTGTATTTTAAGTGTAGCACTGACACTAACTGACACTTAAATCACTGTGCATGTGTCTGATGCAGTTAAACACACACTTAAACGAGTCATGATTAACAGTCAATGATGATGCTGTCAATACCATTTCGCTATTCCGTGACATAGGGGCAGACGAACTATGGATTGTATTTGGGGAGGCAAAAATCTTTGGATTAATATCTATCAATGGCCTTTCAAATGCACTAGGCAATGAGTGATCACACACTTTTATTTCTGACCTATACCTTATGACGGGTTGTGATACTGTTTTCTCTTTGCATGAAAAGGAAAAAAAAGACTGCGTGGGAGACATTGATGGTATTTGAAGATGTGACTTTAACATAAAGAATGATGATTGATCAGCCTAAATCACCGGGGTTTTACTGTAAGATCGCACAAACTTATCAGATCTAACATGATTAACGAAGCAAAAAAGTCAATTTTTGCACAAAAGGGAAAACTCATTTTAAGTGAGGCTATTCCCACGACTTGTTCTAGTCTTTTCAAGCATGCAAAACGTGTAATATACAAATGCAGGTGTTAAGTGAGACGAGCTTTAGATTGACTCTTGTGCTACCTAGTCTTGTCACTGATGGATTGAGAAGGGACAAAGAGGGTCCCTTTTAAAAAAAACTCTTTCTGAGACCTCATTCTTTTTTTCAGAAGCTTGTACATTATGGGTGTAAGAAAGGATGCCTTTTTACTTTTAAACGAATCGTAATCGTAATTTGTAAAATCGAGTATCCCGTGCACTGCCTTGTGTGCATGTGGTGGTGACTGTGAATAAGCATGTATTCTTGGCCAAATAGTAGTAATTTTCAATATTTTTTAGTACTATAGTGATTTTATTTTGTTTAAATCAATCTATCCAAAACTCTACATCGAAGAAATAGATTGAGGACTCATCTTTGAAATTTACGTCATATTTTTACCGGAAGTGTCAACTTTATATCTTAGCATTTACAACATGCTAGAATAAGTGGTTTTGGGGATAACTTAAAGCTAAAAGTTTAATGACCAGCACAAAATAAAATCATTTTCTTTACATTTTGAAAAAAAATGAAAATTTGAATAAAAAATTGATATTTCTCTGTCCGCCATTTTGGATACTTCCGGAGGTAAGTTTTTTTAAGACATATGTCTAATACATTGTCTCCGTCAGAAGCACCAAAGAAAGGTTCATACACAATGTAACTATAGTAGCAATACGTTAAAACACATTTCAATTGCCCTCCCTAAAAAATAAGCTTATTTAAGTACAGTGACCGCCATATTGGATTTTAACCGGAAGTGGGTTTCTGAAGACATCTAATCTATTTAATTTATCAAAAAGTAGTAAAACACAAAGGTCTGTACCAAATATTATGATAGTAGCATGTTAATAGGACATTTTTACACGCTAGCCTTCGATATGGGGCTGATTTAAGTATGATGTCCGCCATTTTGGATTTTACCGGAAGTGAGAGATTTTTTTCAATTGCCTCCCTATCTGAAATAAAAGAGTAATAGTTGAGAAAGGTCTATGCCAAATTTCATGCTTGTAACAGGATGTGCACAATTTTTCACAAAGCCGCCGGACTATTAGTTCAGTAAGATTAAAACTATTTTACTCTCAGGAATTTTCAGTCCCTTTTCAGTGACATGAAGTTGTTTTGTTTATTTTCAAGTTATTATTTTTTTTATAATTATTTCTCTGCCTTATTTAATTGACGGTTAATCTGTTTATTCTAAGAAATATTTCTCTCCATTATTTAAATGTATACATACTTGACAGAAACAAAAGGTCGGTCAAAATGGAATTTTACAGTCAATAAGAATGTTTTTTATTCTGGGAAAAAAGTTCAAACACTAAATAATAAAATTCTGTATTGCTTTAATAATACAATAATGTTTTCCTTGTTGTATTTATTTACGTACACCAATTGCGTTCTGCAATTTTGAACAGATATTTAGGAAAAACAGTGATGTATTTGAAACTATGCGGGGATAAATTAACGATTTGAAGGTCTGAATTGAGTCTATATTAGACGCGTTTGCAGTAACTGAACAGATATGAGAAATGAGAAATTGAGGCACGCAAATCTTCAAATGTAATACGGTTATCTACATTTTTATTATGCAAGAGCAAATAAAAAATAAATCAATCATGTATTTTGAAAAAGACATTTGTACTTGCGCGCAATACTTTATTCCATTAATCGTGGATCCATTGATGCTCAGAAAGTTTTTGGCGTTATCCAATCAAAATGAAAGTTACGAACATTAATGTTGTAGAATATTACCTGCCCTAAAAAAAAAAGGCAATCAAATAAGCGTATTATACTTAAAATACTTAGAATACACTATTAAATATAGATATCTTTAACTACCTGTATCGGCTGTCCAGTTATAGGCGAACGGACTTTTGATGCTTCTTCTACTATTTCCATAGCAAAATCTGCTACTGGTTGCGCATGTCTGTCAGTTTTGTCAGGAACACCACTCACCACCATGTAAGCATCACCAATCGTCTCAACCTACAAAGATCATTTAAAAATTGAATGCTTCTTTTTGTAACTTTATTTGGGTTAAAAGCGTTGACCGAAGTACATTTTGTATGAAGCGCGGAAGCGCTTCATTCTAAAAATGTACGAACGGTCAACGCTTTTACAACCCTAAAGAATAAACAACACGAACCCCACCAAAAACTAGGGGTGATCTCAGGTGCTCCGGAAGGGTAAGCAAACCCTGCTCCATATGTGGCACCAGTCGTGTTGTTTATGTGATAACAAATCCGCTAAATAGTCTAATTCGGTAGGTCACATTCATGAAAGGGAAGGGGGTTCCGTACGACGTTAGGAACATATCCGATATCATTTGTGAAACGGTATTCCATAACGATCAACCAACTCGTGATGGTGACCGTATAATTTACGAATGGATGATTTCAACTTCATCATTTGGAACTCTTAGTTTAATAGCTTCCTTGTGAGCAGCAAGCACGGGAATATCGTATCAATTGGGAGATATATACCCCGTATGCAGGCGCTGCTGGAATGTTGCAACTTAAAAATAGAAAGTTCACAATTGAAAAGCTCATCTCTTTCAACCTATCCTCATTGTCCATTTCTAGATGTAAGTCAAGATATTAGGCCGACTTTACTGTATCTGTTATATCCTTTATCTCTAGTTCGATGGGATAGATGCGTTACCAAATTTTGAATTATTTAGTCAAAGCATATCATCTATATAGCGGAAAGAAGAGTTAAAGGATATCGCTAACTTCTTATTTTTCTTCCTAAGAAGTTCCTGCATGAAGTCAGCCTCATAATTATAAAGAAACAAGTCGGCAATTTGTTCCCATTGGAATGCCGACAGTCTGTTTAAAAACACGTCCTCCGAATGTAACAAATATGTAATCAATCAAGAAACCAAGCACTCGAATAATAACAGTTTTAGAGAATTTTTTGTTTGATTCAGAGTGATTCTTTACAAAGTAGGATTTATCCCTCCGTAAGACAAGATACTTGTATCTACGTTGGCCATTCTGTTAAATAAAGCAAATCAGTACCAACGCTTTCAATTTGTCTTTTAGTTTGGAATGTGAAATACTTGTGCAAAGAGTAGAACAGTCAAATTGAATGTACTCTAATAAAAGATCTTTGGAATTTTTCAGTATCCACATGTGATTCACGCTACCTCTAGAATAGGCAGTTTCACAATAACTTTGAAGCCCGTCTTTGTTTGCTGATAAAATAAATGTTAATAAATGAGAAAGAGGTTTCGTGGAGCACTTGGAAGACCCAGCACTATACCGTTGTTTGTAAGGACACTTATGTAGTTTAGGTATCCAATACAGTGATGGAAGATCCAGTTCTTCGTCTTTGATTGAAATCCCAAAATAACATAGGACAGACCTATGGTTATCTAGGATTTCCTCGTTGGTAAGTGTCGTTAAGGTATATGTTGAGTTCCCAAACGTATGGTATCATCGGGAACTGATAGTCCACAAACATTTGCAAAAAATGGATATACTTTTATATATTTTTTAGGAGTTTATTCTTTCTCTAAAGGAACATGTTGTCAATTACAAATCTCATTAGAAGTAAATACATTTACAATATCATTTAAGCCAATAAAATCAGTTCTCAAATTCCACTACATATGAAATATCCTAAGTATAAAACCGATGAAATGTCATCGAGGAAAACATGATATGACAAAACTCGGACAGGCGAGATCAAAGACTAGAACATAAGGAAAACCAATCAAGAAAACAACGTTTACTTAATGTTATCAGTAGTATAGTCTCAGGTCACAATAAAAAAGATACCTTGTAGACTTCATTGGTCTTCTGGTCAAATCTGTTATATAATTCATTCAGAAGGTTCACAATATCCATCGGGGGACAGGCTGATGCAATATTTGTAAATGTCACAATATCAGTAAATAAAATAGTGGCAGATTCAAACTTTTCTGAAAAATAATTATAAATATTGATTTATCATGTTATTTGTTTTTTAATACAATTGCAGTCGATCAAAAAAATAATAAAAAAATAGTAAAAAATACAAACCCTATTGGTTTAATCTTGAAGTAGTCTGTCCCAACACCCTTTATTGTTTTGTTTAAAAAAGAAATGTTAGCAGTTCAGATGTATGGTTTATAGGTAAAAAGATAAAGATTGCTTGGTGAAGGGTAATTTAGAAACCCTTTTAGACTTTTTTTTCATTTCAACTGACCTACACATGCGTTGAAAATGAACGTATCCCATTGAAAGCATGTACTCTTTGCCATAATCTAAGTATGCACTTATAATTTTTGGATTTTTTTTAACTTTTTGCAAACAAGTCGTTTATTGATTATGACACTTCTTAATGGTCAGACATGAATCTATTTTGTATATGTCCAGCTGCAATTCGAGAATGCGTTAAAAACAGTGTTAAGTTTTATGAATACAAGCTTAATACCGTGGCCTAGTATTTAATGAATTTTAGATAAGTTGATCTACAGTTATGAAACTAGTTATAAAACACTAAGCAATTGGTCACATGTTTCACAATAATTAAAATGATACTTTTACGAATTTTTACACAAAATAGAAATAAAAGCGACGTGACATGGTTGCAATGAGACAACTAGCCACCAGAGGCTCTAATGAAAAAGACATAAGTGCAATCTTTGATTTCAGAAAAACATAGGGCTTTTCAGTTTAGATTATTTTTAGGGGGTACTTGTTCCAGAGGTACACTTTTTCCCCAATGTTTACAAACTATTTTGTTCATTTATAAGCTTGCATTAATATACGCACAATGTGAACTGATCTACAGAATTGTGACCAGGTAAGTCATGTGCTCTTGTTGCATATGTGTTATAGTTTATATATTTTATTTATAAAAAAGATGGGGTATTAATCTATGAAACACCATCTTATCGTCACAAAAGTACAAGAAGACACAAAAAATCAACCAACCGAATACATAAAGCTTTATATAGTCAATTTATTTTTATGCACTAAACCCAAGCGTAAGAGAAAAGACGTGTCTGACCATTGTATCATTCAGCCTCTTCAAGGTTGTCTTATGTTATTTATCAAATCAGAGTACCTGCTTTTACTTGTCTACCATTTTTCAAATCGTCTGCAATCTCTTTTGGTAACATTTGTGAAAGTAGCTCTTCTGTTTTCTTCTGCTCGTTTTCTAGTGCTTTTGATGTCAGTTTTAGTTTTGCTGTAGTTTCGTCAAGTTGTTTTCTATATATCAAAATAATAAACACTTTAATAATGTACTAAGTCAGGAATATGCCAGGTGTTAAATAAAGACAACAGTAGTATACCGCTGTTCAAACTCATAAATCCATGGACAAAAAACAAAATCGGGGTAACAAACTAAAACCGAGGGAAACGCATTTTATTTAAATATAAGAGGAGAACAACGACACAACACTAAAATGTAACATACACAGAAACGGACCAATCATCAGACAAAATCTCACGAGAATAACAAATATAACATCACAACCAAATACATGAATTTGGGATAAACAGGTACCGTGACACGTGTTATCGCAATTTAAATTTACACTCCAAAATAAGAATATCTATTCGTATGATGTGTTTGAGTTTTTAATTTTGCGATTTGTTTTGGGATTTTTCGAATTGAAATTTCCTCGATGTTCGATATTTTTGTTATTTTACTTTTTATACCACTGTGTCTAAACCACACCGGCAGAATTTGATCGGACTCGATGGTATCTAACGTCCGGCACAATGACGGAACATCAATAGACAGAAGAAAGATAGGTTTCTCCTTATTTTCTTATTTTTTTAATGATATCGAAGAATATATATACATATACAACTATTTTCTATTGTGAGATGCAATATTTTCTACAACCGTTCTATATTAACGGAGAAATAAGTCAAAATGCATGTCAAAATGACGAATTGAGTGAACCTTGCCTCGAAATTGTTTATTTTCTCTTTAAATTGTTCACATTGTACGGAAAAAAAGGTACGGGAAGATAGATACTGACACAGAGATTGCAAAACTAGTCATTATGAGCATCTCAATACTTGTAGTTATGTGTATGGAACGAAAGAAATGGGTCATGTCAAATAAAAATACACCGGTTTCGTCATTGTTGTTTACTACACAACACCCGGTTTCGTCTATATATATCACCCGGTTTTTTATATTTGTTTAAAACCAACAATTTATAGAAAGCAACGTTAACACGGATCTGAACATTGTCTTTCGAAAGAAATTTAAATAAATATGTATTATAAAGTAAACTTGGCGTGTTTACATTTATTTACATAGGTAATTATAGTACTACACATTTTCCTAATGAAAGTCGTATCCGTTATTTCACTGATCTTCAAACTAATTTTAAATGGAATATAAATACTCAATTGCAAACACTGATATATAATTATTTTTTTTAACATTAACATTATGATATTTTTTTTATATAGGTTTTGAGATACATCGCAGTATGTGACCCCCCCTTTTTTTTTTTACAAAGAAAACCTAATTAACGCTTAAAAACAAAATTTAAAACATCACCTTAAAGTATGCAGAAGTTAAGATTTATATTACTAAGAAGTGTGTAAAGTTTGATGCAATAACGATTAACCATTTTGAGATATGGCGCGACATGTTAAAAAAAACACACTCCTGTTTTACTTACAAAGTTCTGTAAAAGATTTAATTTGATTTTCACTAAAAGGTTTACAAATCGTTTGACCATTCCAAGAAATAACTTTGTTAAGTTTCATGAAAACTAGATCAGCTGTTCTCAAGTTACGGTGCGACATGTTTACGCTGGACAGAAAGATAGACGGATAGCTAGACGGACGGACGGACGGACCGAATGACTGATAGATGAAGGAACGGACGGATGGACAGACGGGTGTGTACAATAATACGTCCTGTCAAAATTGGGATGGGCGTGTAAAAACGCAAAGAAATGAAAAAAAAATCGTAATTAAAGGTCAATAAGTTTTACTGATTAGGATATCGGCCAAGTCGATTTATTTGTATATTTGTCTGCCTTATCATTTTCCTATATAACTTTTATATATATTTGAGAAAAATGTATAGAAATCGATAAAAAGAACTTGATTTTCGGTATTTATTATAATAAACAAAATCCAACTCACATAATGCGATTTCCCGGGTGTCCCTATTTTCTATATCTTTATTCTCATAAACCAAAATCCATGGAACAGAGATATTATAAACATTTATAATACAACATAAAGTCAGAATTAATACAAATGTATGATCTACAACTGGAAAAATATTTCCAGCTACATGTAATATAAAAAAACACATTATGCATGTATACATATTATATAAAAAATACATTTAACAATGTTTCCCCTAAGAGTCCAGCTGTTTATTAATCAGTTTGATAAATTTGCACAAATGATTCAACATACTGATGTTTCTAGTATTCATCAAATCATGAAATTTCAATACGTTTGGTCTATTTAGATAATATGGTTTCAAAATTTTTTCTCTATCATGATTAAATTTCGAACAATTAAAAATATAGTGGAATTCATCCCCAATATCTCCTGAATTACAAAGTTTACAATTTCGATTTTCTCTAGGTATATTTTTCCACCTTCCAGTTTCAATAGGAAGTTTATGACTGAGTATCCTGAATCTACAAAAAGTAATAATATTTTTATCATCTAGTATCTTAAAATAGTTTTCTCTTTCAGCATTATCTTTGAATAGACGATAATTAATAGCTTTTGGCGATTCTAATAAGATAGAGTGCCAATTTCTTACAATATTTTAATTCGTTATACACTTTATAAGATAAGTGGCGAATCTAGATGACGTATAGGTTGCACGCCCCGACCCCACCTTCGGTTGCCAAAACTATATTGATTCCTGTATTTAACGATTTTGTAAAGCAAAAAATAATCAAAATATTGTTCGACTCGCTACGCTCAACGGTATGTACAAGTTGATCGAAATACGCCCACTTTGAAATAAACTGAATCCCTCTGTCCGTATATATTGTCAAAATATATTGACCAACGTCAGTGTACGATCATCATAACACAATGGCGACAGTACAGACTCGTTTTTTTTTAATAATGTTAACAAAATAATTATTATTGAATTTTATCGATGACCTGAGACTATTATACTAATTTGTACATAGCAGTATAGTTACAATTACATGTAGTGATAAATAAATTTTATTTTAATGCATGGTAGTTGTAATCCTACATTCTATGTCGATTATGCATGCATATAAATTTGTCTTATCATCAACTTTTATCCTTAAGAAGATTTATTTTTAACGATGGTAGAAAAGATTACATACATGGAATGATTAAATTACTTATAAAGGTGTCCATTCTTTTGTGCGAGAAAATCACATATCAATTGTGTGTTTCGATTTTTAAGACCGTAAACTTTAATTTCAAGTTTAAACATGTTCAACATATTTTCCCATAACTCATATAGAAAACGCATATTTAAAGAGCTTTAATCTCAATATGCTGTTAAAAAAGTTCGGAATGCAAAGTAAAATTAAAATATTTGAGTTCTATAAGAGTAGGAATTTGCTTATTATTTATTTGAATCTGAGACTCATATAAATAATAAGCCGCTGTCCGGTGAACGAACTTGTTTTCGAACGACCCACAAAACTCCTTTTGAACTCTGAAATTAAATAATCAATTATAATCTAATGCGATTATGATTTTTTTTATTTGACCAAACCGGGTTATGCATTTTAAAATCTATGACGAAACCGGGTTGTATACATTGACGAAACCGGCCAGTTCCATTTTGACATGACCCATTTCTTTCGTTCCATACACAGAGTTACATTTATTGAGATGCTCATAATAACTAAATTTGCAATCTCCGTGTCAATATCTATCTTCCCGTACATTTCTTTCCGTACAATGTGAACAATTTAAAGAGAAATTAAACAATTTCGAGGCAAGGTTCACTCAATTCGTCATTTTGACATGCATTTTGACTTATTTCTCCGTTAATATAGAACGGTTGTAGAAAATATTGCAACTCACAATAGAAAATAGTTGTATATGTATATATATTCTTCGATATCATTAAAAAAATAAGAAAATAAGGAGAAACCTATCTTTCTTCTGTCTATTGATGTTCCGTCATTGTGCCGGACGTTAGATACCATCGAGTCCGATCAAATTCTGCCGGTGTGGTTTAGACACAGTGTATACGCAACAATTATAAAAATGTTCTATTGATGTTAAAATATAAACAACAAACGCAGTGAAGATCTACCTGTTAAACTGTTGGAACAAACAGTTACCAAACTAAACCCAAATCAATACTTTAATACATATAGAAGACTTAATGTCTTTATTGTACTTTAAGCCTTAATTTTACTTGATGCTTTTCTTTTCACAATATTTTATTTACAATGGTATTATTCAGACACATAAAAGCAGGATTTTTTGTTGTAATTAGGCACATGATTGTCTCGTAAAAAAGAAATGATGTCAAATAGTACATGTAAAGCTTAATACCATGCAATTAAAGGCGATATAGATTTCCCAGGAATATTACGTGACAAGCAGGTCATAAAATATTATTAATATTGGTAGAAAATTGCACTTTCTGTGTTATCTTGAGTAAAGCTTATACTTTCATCAATAAAACTCAAACATTTCTATTCATCAACATCACCATTCATCAACTTAAATACTATTTATTTATGCCTAGGATTTAGAAGATTTCTTTTATTGTTTAGAAAAATGAGGAATTTTTGACACTAAAATCCGTTTTCACTATGGAATAACTAGTAAGATAATTCTCATTTATCAACAACAATAGATATAAGCCAGTCTCGTGACTTTGAAAATGAACAAAACTGAAGATAAATGAATTTTACTTTATACAAGGATTACAGAGAAAAGAATTTGACTATTGTTTGCGAACATAATTGTCTTGGTAATTACTGCTTTTCAAGGTTTTGACATGATACTTGCAATATATAATCAGCATTAAACATCAGCTGATTTTTTTTTTATATATTCCAATAATCACATTGATAGAAAATTGTACAAAAAATAAAAATCCCAAAAATACCGAAATCCGAGGAAATTTAAAATGGAACGTCCGTAATCAAATGACAAAATTAAAACTTCTATCACACCGAACAAATGGATAGCAACTGTCATATTTCTGACTTTGCACAGGTATTTTTAAATGTAGAGAATGACGGATTTAACTTTACAGTCAACTAAACCTTCTGATTTGTATGACAGTCATATAAAGTAGAGTTAAACTATCAACGTTTTGTTATAATCTTAACTACTATAAAACATACAACAGTCCTACTAAAATTAACTGTGCAAATGATCAAACTGCGTTTATATTTTTAGATTCATTGACCATAACCATATATCTCTGAGTAACTATACTTACAGCTGAAATGGAGCAATGGAAAGAATAACAAGGCCTGTATAAAGACGTATTTTAAGTCTCCCCATGACCATATTAGTTTAGATTTTTTCCAAATATTCTTATTTTGGGTAAAGAATAAAATCAACATCATTCATCTAGGTTATCCAAGTTCATTATGTTTCAGAACATAACATGTGTGGTTTGTTGGAAAATGACAACTAGCGTTTGTATATGGATCGTTCCGGTATTTTTTTGGTTACAACGTTGTTCAATGTAGATATACCGAACGTCAGCAAATGTGCTTCCAAATTAAAAAGGATATAGCTACATGATCCCTCAAATAAAACCATACTTTTATTTATAGCCAACTTTTCTAAATAGAATCATTTTTAATACATTTTAGACTTATTTGAGTTTCCTCTTTTAACAGCCAAGGCTGATCGTAGATTAATTTGGTTAATTATAGGTACGTTTAAAAACAATATGACCATCCGATACCCTAATGTGTAGTCAGGGTAGTTAAAGCCCTATAGACATATTAATTATGTAATCATAATGCTATCTGAAATAATACTTTGCTTTCCTTTTTCAACACATTCTTTGAATACTTTAATTTTCTGTGTGATTTTGTTTGCTAATCTTGTACATTATGTGATTTATCTCATTGAATGTGTGAATAGCACTTAAGTATTATGGAAACAGATATCTATCTAACACATGCTATTAATATAATGGCCAAGCGTGCATTTTCTTTCAGTGTTGCACACATTAATGTAATAAAGAATAAGACGACAAGTCGCCTTTCCCTGTTTTTTTAAAGGAAATGGTGCCGTGTCTGATTCAATGTTTTTTCTCTAAACTGTGTTTATTTCAATTTTATTGAAAGGTTATTGAAAGAGTTTCTCCGTTATTACACAGAACTGATGCAATTACTTAACTATTTGCAAAATTCTTCTAAAGCAATTCCTTTAAAAGCAATCGTTTGAAATAAAATCTGTCATTATCTTCAGAAATGAGAACAATAATAACTCGATATGACGGCAATAAATTGCTACCCAAAGTAGTAAATGGTTATAAAACATGTACTTTTCAGCCTACTATACTGGCACTTACTGCTTTAATGACATGAATATCAGTAAAGAGTTATCTCGTTATCCTTGTTATATGAAAAGAAATAGCTGTTCTTTAGTATGGATTGCTCGAAAGAAAATGGGATGAAAATAAATACTTCTTGCAAATAGCAAAATAAGAGGTGGTTGCTAATAACAAAGGAAATAAATTTATGACTCCTAGTATAATACACTTTAAGAAAGGAGCCTTTAATACAATGATTGTCGTTGGTTCGTGTCTGTTATATTGTAGTTCAGAGCCACACAATTATTGGGAATGTATATCAACCTACTTTAACGTATACTAGATAATGAAATCAAATGATTAGTCAGCCAAGGGTATTTGACATTTCTTTTTTTTTTTTAAAAAGAGCATCTATAAATCTATATATGTATCAAGACGTATTTGCAAATCAAGTAAACTCGCTGTTTTTGGAAAATCCTTTACAGAAATTTTGATGAATTTAAATATGCATGGTTCTCTAATGAAATTTTAAAATTTATGTTCCACAGGAATCTTCATTTTTATGTCAGTATAAAATAAAACAACATTCATTTGCAATAACAAGGTAAAACTATAGGAACACAGTTGTCTGTAAACACCCCGAAAAACTTTCAAAGGTTCACTGTCAATGTACAAGACACTCAAAAACCTGATTCAGTTTATAATGGTATTTCCGTTGTTTTAATCATTTTTTGGTTAGTATAAACATTTTATTCAAATCTACTGCCGTTTTCTCTCTCACTTTTTTATGCATATTCGACGGTTGTATTACGTTGCTTTCAAACCAAAAGAAGTAACTATTTTATTTCAAGATCGGAAATCTGATCATGTTTTGTTGTACTTTTCACAGTGATATTCATCATCATTATCCATTTTGTCATTTCAAAAGAGATGTTTAACGCATTGTTGAAAAAATAAATATAATTATGGTATAATGAATACAAAATCAACAATTATCGAAAAAAAAATATTTGTTAAATTTCCTATCCTTGTGCTTTAATTTGCAAACACGCAATATGCAGTCATAAAGTAACATGTTTGACTTCCAAAACATTAGGAATATCAGGTTTTAACATTACCTGATGCATTCTACTGCAAAACAAGGACTGACAGGAATAACTTTAACGACAGACTCGACAATGGAACAAACAAAATCAATTACCAATGATCAATATAGTACTCTAAAATCATTGGATAATTAAGTGTTTCGATTGTTTGTTACAGAAAAAAAAGTAAACAAATTGTGAGTCTGTCATGCATAACGTGTGTCGCCACCAACAATAAATAAAATAACTATATATAGAAATAATCACAATAAAATATATTGGAAACACACCAAAATCATGTTTTATGTATATAAAAAACAAATGAACAATTGTGGTTTAATTCTACCAAGCCGTTTCAAGATTAATGGATTAACAAAATATGGCGCAAATTACACGGACGACTGCGCGGATGATGACGCCAGTAGATCTGTATGTGTCGCCAAAAAATTTTACTGTCAGACGAAACGTCAAGGAATATTGACTGGCAGACTTCCTGTCTCCGATTTCCGTATCACGTATTTATTGATACTTCACTGGACTCGAATCCTTTGAATTGAATGTCCTAAGTATACAGACTATTTACTTTCCCCTTAATAACACTTTGATTAAAGTTAATTCCTTTTACCTCAATAACAATACAATGAAGAATAATGACATTTCCAAGATAACACTCAAAGACATTGATAATGAATTCATATGCTATGATATAGATTTCCGGACAACCATTCATTGATATCTCATAAAACACTATCGGCAACACTTTATCATTTCTAAATTGGAAAAACAGTTGTAGCAGAAAAAAACTTTTATCAATCGGGGCAAATTAATTACATTATTGTAAATTTGTTTAATCATATGAGATATTTTGCATTTTTTGGTAATAAGGAACAACAAAACATGATAAAGTAAAATAATCAACATTTTCCTCAACATGCTAAATTTGTTTTTAGGAAAAAAACATGCATTTTGTTTGATAAGCACGCTTCACAACCTAATTAATCAACCATTTAAGTACGTGTGTAACAAAATGATCATCATGAATGAACTGTTGTCATAGAGATGTGTTTAGCCTCTTTTTATAGTTTAGTCTTGATTTTAAATGTAGCATTACCGATGTTTATATACCGTAAATCAGTTATAAATAACAAAGATTATAGTAGCAGAATGAAAACGCTAACATCTTAACTTTAATATATATACAAAATTTTTAAATTCTTATGAAAATCGCTTAGAAGGCGTATAAAATAATATACTTATGAAGATGATTTTTGCAAAAGGCTTATACAACTGCATACAAAATATCATTGCCCTATTGTAATTCCTCTAAACTTGACCGTATAAGCAAATTACGTTAACTTATGTTTCAATATCAATAAAGCATGTTCGAGAGGGGGACGCACTATTATTGTCATATAAATGAGATTTGTTAATGTAGATGCTTCTGCCTTCCAAATATAATTGACTTCAAATGTGGATCCTGTTAAAATAGTCTAATCATAAACTCAAACAACTGTTGAATCCACCGTCGCCACCGGAAACAACAGGCTATAGTTAAGACGAGTACACGAACAGCTTTAAAATGTATCACATATGTTTCAAAATTGAAGTAGTAACAGTTCTTGCTGCACTAGTCGCATTTGTTGAATTGGTCATAAAATGTAAGAATCAGATGATAAATTACATTTGATTGCTTTGATGGATTCTGACTAACGTTAAAATAAACGATTAAAGATTGTTTAGTTGAAATAGAAACAATCAATTTATAAATCTTATCTTATTTGAGGGTAACATAATCTGTGTTTAACAGTAGAGTTGTCGCATTCGCGCTCATACCACATCTTGTCATTTCTGTGAGGTACAAGCATCTAAATCTATCTTTCTTTGTAACCGTTTGATTGTTTTATTTAAATTGGGTGTCGGGTAAAAGATGTAAGGGTTAAAACCATATCAAAATTGAAGTATATTAGTAACTTCATAGATCGATTGTAATGAAAATTTTATGTTCTATTATTGTTTTCATATAAAGCGAGTACATAGAATAATTTAGTTGTGTAGTTTAGGTTTTAAGCATCATCTTTATTGAATATATACTTCAAAATAGGAGTTCATTTAGCTATAACCAAACACAGTATTATCATTTAGAAAGTTAAAAAGTGGGAAAAGTGCTTGTTTGTTACCACACTAGAAAGGTTTTGGTGTTCTTTTTCTTTTTCTTCCATCTAGATCGTACATAAATATCTCGTTACTAGTATTCTTATGATCATTAAATGTCTTTTCCAATCGGCAACTTTCATTTTCCTGTTATAAAAAATAGTTGTGCCAGTGTTCTTTTGCCAATTCATCTTCCGACAGAAAATTGACGGTTCAATTTACGTCGTAGCAAAAATCAATCATTACATGCCTTTGTTACTGGTCAACAGCAATCCCAACTAGGTCCGATTACATATTTTGAATATTGAATAAAAATACTTACGCAACGTCGATTTCAGCAATTCTTTGTTGATTCAGCAATACCAATTCTCGTGTGACGTCATAAAGAGGTATGTCCGACAAAAATACATTCATTTCCATTAACTCTGTTAAGCTTGAGATTCTGGGAGAACTGATAAATATCATATGTCGTATATCTTCTAGCCATATCATCTGTCCTTCAATGAATACATTTATCATGAATAAACTTGCATTGAAAAAAAGTATGAGTATCATAAGAATAACCAAATGGGTCTAAGGTACACTTCACTTGAGTGAGATGGAACCCAAGTCCCTTAATACCTTCTAGAATTTATTTCAGGAATATATAAAAAAATATATGTATCTATGCTATAAAATCATGCTAGTACCATATCATTAACATCTGAGATGATGCTTACCTTATGAGCCTTACGTCTTACAAGCGCTTCAGTGATAGTGCTTAAAGTAACGTTTTATAAAACTCATGAATTTGAAGTAATTTTCTTAATTGACCTTCATCAGGAACGCTCAGACTTAACCGTTGAGAGGTACGAATATGATAATACAAAAACACTTTATACGTTATGAATAGTCAGTTTTGTTCCAGTTCCATAACACATGCATATCTTTTCAACGTGAAACTCAAAATGGGTATTTTGTAGAATCAAGCACCTAACTCCAAACAAGTGAAACACTCGGAAGTTCAACATTTTTCGCTGTTCCTTATGACCTGTTGGTGACCTTCTGCTGTTGGTTTTTCTATGGTCGGGTTGTTGTCTCTTTGACACATTCCCCATTTCAATTCTCAACTTTATCTTTTGTTTTTGTTTTTTCAACGGTTTCATAATTTGGGTCAGCGTGCCCGATGGCGGTTATTTCGGGGTATCTAAAGAAGGATATTCAACCGTAACGAATATTCTTTTTGCTGAAGTGAATATCCTGTTATATTCAAAATGTTATTTATATAGAAAAACCTCTTAAAGTTCTAGCATTATGGAATAAAATGAATTAATCCTTTTATACATAATATGAAACATATTATCCAAGCAAATTCTTGAACAAAACTAATTTTAATACCTTCAACTAATACCTTTTAACGTAAATCTATGTCCATTTTTATGGATACGCACTCCTAGCATAAATACAGAATTTATAAAAGTTCGGATATTTTCTATTGTGAACCTCATTATAGGATGAACAATGTCAAATAATTCTGACATTTTCATTCCAACACAAATTGGACAGTTCAACACTCTTTGAATCATTCGTCCGCACTGCTGAATTTCAAGATGTTCATTAAAAATAATATGATATGGAAAAGCATGACAAAACTGATCAGCACTGATTTGGAATCCTTCTCGAACTGCTGGTTTGAACACTTCCATATTTCGAACTGTTAATTGATTTTTTTGGTCCTTAACATCTACTAATTGTACTTTAAATATCACATGTTCTTGAGTTTTTCCTCCTTCCATTATATGTTGTGATTTACTCAGAAACTCGACTGTGGCAGCCTGGTGATACAAATCTCGGGCGACAGCTTTTACTAATCCTATAATGAGAATGTAAATATAACGTTAAAAAGATAAAATTCTTATAAAGATTGTTCTTGATATGATGATAGTACACTGAATGTTATATTAACACTATTGTATTAACAATATACCAGCCAAACATTAAAGTAAAAACGAAGAGTTTATATATATTCTGAGGAACGTACACAACATCTTATCTTACCTTCTATAGATTTATGGGGATATGATTGATTAACGGAACAAAATCTGGTGACTACATGTATTTGGTATAGGATGTCCAAAACAATACATGGTTGGTTACTATATTGGGTAAGCAACCACATCGGGATAGTAAGGAGTTGCTTCCCTTTCTAAAAACGAAATCTGAAAGGTTTAAACAGATGAAGAAACAGACGATGAAAGAATGAAATGCATTCATGAAACAAATTTAAAGCTTACACGTTGTTATTTTTGGCATTGTTTTTTTTATAGGCAAATGGAAGTAGGTTCTTAAACATGTTAAAATTAAGTATTGAAGACTTGATCACTTTGATATGCCGATAGTCAAACACCGCAAGTATGCATATGAAATTTACTGACCCCATACATATCGTATTAGGTCACTAGCACACCAAGTAACTAATAATATATATATGTCAATCAGTGCAATAAAACCATTATATTTGAAAAATAATAAATAGGAATACAGTTGCCTGATGTTTTAGGAAAACATTTATGAGTTTGATTTTGATATTGACGATTTAATACAAATGTTTAACTTCAAGCATCCATTGTATATTTTTGTCCATTTGACAGCTTTGGATGACTTAAGTATTTCTCATTGTGATATATGCACATGTAAAAATTCAAATTTAACGCTGTATATTAGCCTTAAACTGTGAATGACTTATTATTGTAAGTATTCTGACGAGTTTAGTTTCCATTAATATCCTTGTCAATGTTCACAATGAAGATAAGAAAAGAAAAAACAGTTTCATTGGGAATTCGGGAAAGTTTATCGATATTTGTATATCTTTAAAGGATAAAATGAGAGTAAAGTATTTACGGAAATATGATCACGATAAACAACTCCTTGAAATCAAACCTTTAAAGCGTAATTACATTGTACGATTATTTGTTTTCAAATCCTAATTTATATGATTAGTTCATAGAGAGGACACAGGCAATCAACATATTCTAACACTAATCAGAAGCCAAGTTGACTATTTAAGGAAGGAGTCCACACGGCCTAACGACATCGATCGCATTAATCATGTTTACTTATCATAAATTCGTCATTAATTTTTTCTAGCTTTAAATAATCCCCAATCTGACATATTGCTAAGCTTAACATTTGATTACTCGCACAAAATATATCGTTTATGGAATGGCTTTAATTAACTTGTTGAGCTTCTAATATTGTAACATCGTTATTGTAAATCGGAAGCCGATAAAAAAAAACATGTCATATTTACATTATTAATTGCGACATCAATCTCTTGACACAGTAGTATACTGATTGAGAACGGGTCTTTAAAGAATGAATCGCAGACAAGATAACTAAAATACTTGATTCTATCACAATCTTTTGAAAACAAAGATTCTTCCGGTTTGTTTTGTTGTTTTCTGTAGGGTATGATACAGCATGATGAAATCTGGAAATAATTTTCAGAATTTAGATTAGCAACTTTTGATATTGATAACATACGACAATACAATCAAACCGATTTTAAGATACCACTTACGGGAGAGGAAGAGAGTGGTCTCTTAAAACAGGTGGTCTTTCAATAAAGGTTCAAATTATATAAAATGATCAGAGGGATCTTAAATTGATGGTCTTTTGAACACAGGTTTTTGCTTAATACAGGTGGTCTCTTAATTAGGGTTGACTGTATATCAACATAATATCAAAACTATAGTCCAAACAACAACTGTCCTATTCCTGACTTGGTACAGGCATTTTCAAATTTCAAAGTTATTCCCCTTGACTGACAAATACACTTAAACATGCTCTATCTTACTGGGACCAGTTTTAATGTTCGCCCTTGAGTTATTCCCCTTGACTTACAGTGACATTAAATAGACTCTTGCTTTCTGTGACCAGTTATAATGGTCGCCCATGAGTTATTCCCCTTGACTTACAGTTACATTAAATAGACTCTTTCTTTCTGAGACCAGTTCTAATGGTCGCCCTGGAGTTATTTCCCTTGACTCACAGTTACATTAAACAGGCTCTTTCTTTCTGTGACCAGTTATAATGGTCGCCCTTGAGTTATTCCCCTTGATTGACTGGAATATATCTTACTGTGACCAGTTCTAATGGTCACCCATGAGTTATTCCCCTTGATTGAACCTGGTTTTATAGCACTAAACTTTCACTTGAACGACAGTCGTATCATTTTAGGTGCTTCGGAAGGGGTTGCAGATCCTGCCCCACATGAAGCATCCGTCGTGTTGCTCATTTTGATACAAAGCCGGCAAATATTATAATTCGGTAGGTCACATTCGTGAAAAGGGAAGGGAATTGTAGTTACGACATCTGTATAACGAATATTCATTAACGGTGACCAACTCGTGATGTCGTCCGTAATATTTACGAAGTGATGATTACAACTTCACTATTCGGATCACTAGGTTTAAAAAAAAGGAAAAGGTCATAATTGGGAAACTGAAATTATCTCTTTTGTCGTAAAGTTTTGTTTTTACCCGACCATCATAATCAATTTCTAGATATCAGTCACAATCAAATGTCAAATTCAAAATACTTTGACAATCGTAAATTTACGAACTATATAGGATTCTATGCAGATGTTATAGAACTACATTATTTGATAGTGACAGACATACTAGACGATTGAACTGTATTCAAATGTTTCTGATCATTAGTATAAGAGCAATTATGCTTAACAAATAATTTCAAGATACATGAATAGTGGGACTAATAGTTATCGCTAACTCTAACACGATTGAAAGAAATGAAATGGGATTGTATAAGCAACGTATAAACATAATTAAGAGAATAATCATGTGCTGATTGTATAATGGTGATTAATTGATTGATGCTGACTAAGTACTCACAGTGCTAAATGTGTTGTAATATTTGGGTTGACAAATTTCGAAATATAATCATTTGCAGACAAATCAACCATATGCCAATTCATTTATAGTACAAATAAACGCTATTTTTGCCAGAATTCTCCATTATTTACTGCAAGTTTGTCCATATATAAACAAACAATGGCTTTCGCTACAATGTAGTTTTCATTCACTGCACATAGAAGTGTGAGCGATTTAATCAAGTGTGTGCATATAACCAGATGAGTCGCATATTTTTATCATTATGTTTTGTAATTATCTAAGGTTTCGGCAGTATGCACATTGAATTATCATATTGCATGGCAATCTAATTGGTTAAACATTATGTGAGGGAATCACAATTGATCCCAATATCTTAGAGAAAGCAAGAGTATGTCTGCGAAAATGAAATGAAATACAGCGCTCGAGTGTCCTTTTTGAGGGTGAAGGCTAAAATACAAAAAGGCACGAAACAACGTAGAAGGACTCTATATGTTATGCGCCGTGAAGGTTTACGACACAAGTCCTTCCCAAAACAGCATGCCAGTGTAATCTCAGACAAGGTAGTAGTAAGGGCATTATCTAAGACAGTTTTCTGTAGACCTTGTGTTATGGTTTGTTAAACCGATTGTGAAATAGGGACCTAGTTTATTTGAGCAATTTTGTAGTAACCTACATATAATAAGGATACTATACTGTACTTCGAGGAGCCATATGTAAGATACTTACCAAGGACAATACGGTTTTGTCCTGGCCTGATTGTGTAGTATTCAGATGACTCACATAAGAACGTAGAATATAGTCCTGGCCTGATTGTGTAGTATTCAGATGACTCACATAAGAACGTAGAATATAGTCCTGGCCTGATTGTGTAGTATTCAGATGACTTACATAAGAACGTAGAATATAGTCCTGGCCTGATTGTGTAGTATTCAGATGACTTACATAAGAACGTAGAATATAGTCCTGGCCTGATTGTGTAGTATTCAGATGACTTACATAAGAACGTAGAATATTCTGGCCTGATTGTGTAGAATTTAAGTAACTTACCTAAAACAATAGGATACAACCCTGGTCTGATAGTGTAGTAGTGAAGCGTAACAGAACCATCAGCTTCTCTTTCACACCTTAAATAGAAGTTTTAATATTAGCATGTTCAAATAGCAATATCTTTTTTTTCAAATGCTAACTGTTTCGTAAGGCTTCTCTAGACTACGGTTAGATCACGATAAACAACTCCTTGAAATCAAACCTTTAAAGCGTAATTACATTGTACGATGGTTTGTAAATTTTCGATCATATGTATGTTTCGAAATTGAGCGTGTCATCCATTTTTCTGAACTTTTGTTAAGGGTCAGATATAATCCGTCTCCGGGTGCTGGATGTTCTCTGTGTGTTGACTCATTGGTTGCCTTTGAGTTTGTACTATTCTTCGGTCGGATTGTTGTCTCTTTGATACATTCCCCTCTTCCACTTTAAATTGTATTGGCAATTGTTTTTAACTTCACTTAGTATGTTATATCAATAGAGGAATATGAAAAAAACACTAATATAAAAATAGGGAGCTGTGTATGCACGTCAATGTGATATCTAAAGCATTAGAAGAACTTACCTGAAAGATGGTGCTGATATATTTTTGTACGTCATAGACAACAATGCATGAAGTGAGTCTAGATTTTGTACGAATGATATGAAATCTCCCCCAAGTGTCCTCAGCATTTTATCATACCCATGTCGCATACAGTACGTAAGGAAATACTCCCCGAAAACCTCTAATACATCTGCTAAAGGCAAACCTGAAATGATATTGAACGTTTAGCCCAGCTGTAAGTAAGAGGTAAAAGAAGTTTACGGATGTTTAACTTCCACATAGTTTTGAGAAATATATGAAAACAAATAATAAAAACCCAAAAAACTGCGGCAATCAAATGACCCGAAAAGGAGCGTACCCGGTGTACCCGGGTTTATTGCATCTATCTGGTGCAGTAAAAGTTGGTACCGTAATGTTGTTATCGCGATGCATATATCATCTTCCTTATAAATTGAGTTTTAGTTTCACAATCGGTGAAAGGGACGATAATTTTACAGTTCGAAGGATACAAGAATGCGATATCATGTAGCTGATGAGGTAAGAAACAAACACATTGTATTGGTCTTTCAATCATAATGATGGTGACTCTTAAACTTGTAGTGTCGATTTCAGTAGTTTAGACAAAAAACAAGTGCTACGGCATTTTTTGTTTCTAGGGCAAACCCATGTTACATAAAATGGTGAAAAGAAACGATTGTAACATACAAATTGAAAGATATATATAATGCCGGCAATTTTATGGCAGGTATTTTACTGCTAGGAAAATTGAAATTATCACGTTTGACATATATTATAGTTTGAAACTTTCCACCAGTAAGAGTATCGCTTGACTACATTTTCCCTAAAATTAATTTGGCTCGTTTAATTTTCATAAAATTTTGTCAAAGTAAATACTCTAACAAAAATATACAAATTAAAAACATTTTAAACCAAACGTTACACTGGTTATAAAGCAATTTGACACAAACACCAATTTTGATCATTAATAAGCTTAATATTCTGTTCACACAACGTAAATAAAACGTTAAGCTGACTTTACAGAGTTATCTCCCTTTAGTGTTAGGTACCACCTTAATTTATTTGATTTTACCGTTACTCCGATATTATCATTATTTTTTTTGACTGGCTAGTCATTAAAAAAGGTGATTTTTTATTGTACACTGTTAATACTTTTGAATACACATTTCATTCAAGATGAAATTTTGTATTTACATTTTTCTATAAACTACACAGTATCTAGATGTAAAACATTGGACTCAAAATAGTGATGTCTGTTCCACTTTATTTTATATGATGTGTTTCTAATTATAGTAATGGCCTAACAATTGAAAAGAAAATATTTACAACAGTTTGGTAATATGAAAAAGGACATCTAATCAAGTTTCGCATATACTCTCGAGATTGGGACCATCCAATCTGCATTCATAATAAAATACAAGATGTGAACAGTACATATGAACTAGAAAAGAAAAACGAAGCAAATAAGCATTGCCACTCAGTCATATACTATATTACAGACGTCTTTAGATGCATTACGAACAATTGATTCCTCAAAAACCCTAATTGCACAAACGGACATTAATTTGAACAAATATAGCAAAAACAAAGATGACCAACGACAGGGTTTAAATACATATAAGCAGGTGGCTATATGATAATATTTTCTAAGCATTCATCAATAAAGCAATGTATGTCCGTTTGAAACACATTTCAAGAGAATACAATCAAATAGAAGCAATAATAAACAATACTCAAGGTTTGTTTTTAACAGATGCCATATGAAATCTAATAGAAATTGACATTTATCAAGTCAAATCAAGTCCTAAAACAATACAGATTACACTGTTACACTGCATCAAAATGAATAACTACCCACGAAAAAAAAAATCAGCACAATTATGTTTTACATGATTTGTAATGCTGTGCAGCTTTTATATCTTTGGATTTATCAGAAGAAAAAAAACATAATCAATTTTTGAAAATATTAAGTTGGGACAATTTGTTCCAATTCAAATACCAACTGTTTGTTAAAAGATCTAAATGATTGTTGTCGCCCAAAGTCCGTTTTTTTTTGTATCATTGTTGTATTGATGAAGTTTTACGAAAGAAGATGTATCGTAGTTCATCTTCTTGACCTTAAACAACAAAATAATACCAGTACATATGTATACGCCTTTATCACAACGGTGCGTTCAAATACTTTTTTTTTTTTTTTTTTTTTACATATTTTCGTCTTATACGAATCTGATTGAGCACTTGTGTGTTCAACTTCTACAGACTGTGAGATTATGTCAGCCGCATCTTATAAAAGTGTTGACCATAACTCGAAAAAATAGCAATAAAGGGTATTCATTGAGTGTATAACTTACTTGTTACATCAATTTTGGAACAAAGCTGATCATAATGATACCTATTCTTTTTCTACTCCGGATTGTGTTATTTTTATTGTGCATGATGGGAGTTGAATGCATAGCTGGAGACGCGAATCCTGTCAAAATACTTGGTCTTGCTCCTTTTAGATTTTATGCAATTGTTAGTATGCTACCTTGATTTGTCTCAACTACATCGTTAACCGAGATGAGGATATAACTGCTATCGTTTAAATTTGATATTTACCGGTAATCGAAAATAGAAGTTTTAGATTTTGACTGGCTAATCATAAAAATTAAATGTCATTGTAAATATTTTTGACTACACATTTCATTTAGGGAAGAATACTGAAATTTTGCTATCTGATAATTATCCTTTGTATCATGTCAAGTGTTATCGATATTATTTTGACAAGTGGACATCATACAACACTACATAGGTTCAAAGCACGAAATGTCCTACAGGATGGCAATAAGGAAACTTTTTGTCAGAAAATCAACATACGTCATTAATTTATGAACAAAATGCTTTTATAAAAGTTTATTACGTATTTGAAAGCATAATTAACATCATGATTTTACATTACGCGCTTGAAATACGTCATAAACATGCTTACAGAAGAAAAAAGCAATTACTTAATAGCTTTTTTCCATAATGGTTCATTGAAACTAGTTTAGCAAACCGGGTATATCTGTCCTTATTCGGTCAAAAATTATTACAGCTACATGAAATGTATTATAATATCGAAAATAAAACAAGCATGCCATAAAACATAAATATCCGGCATTAACTTGAAGAGCTACTAAACAAATCGACGATACTCATATTTTTTTTTTTTTTTTAATTTAAAGTTGAATATTCAATTGAATAAAACTATATGCTTTTTAATTCATTTTTTCTTCTTATAATATTCTTAGATAACTAAGAATTGATCGGTAAAACTAAAGGCTTAATCGAGGTTTCTGATTACTTATTAAATAATGCGGGCTTTTCTTATAAATACATATAAGTATGTATGTTATTTAATCCTTTTGGTACTCTGGTGTTAGGATTAGATCGTAAAAGTCAATGTTTGAAATAAATGCAACTTTATATAAAAAAAAATTTCATGTTTTACAGCTCGATTTTTACAGCCTCTCTATTGTGTACTACTTTTAAGGAGAAAACATATAATGCTAGAGATGTACTTGTTTTTTATTCGCCAGTTTTTAAGTGGGGTTAGTTTAGTTTAAACAATATTTTATTCAAATAAATTGAATTGGATTAGGCAACAGGCATAGCCTTTGTAAGCCCTCTCCAAGTGGGGTTCGTGTTGCTTAGTCTTTCTATGTTGTGCCCTGTGTACTTTTATTTTTCTGTTTGTCTTTTTATATTTTAGCCATTGCGTTGTCAGTTTATTCCAATCTATGATTTTGACTGTCCCTCTGGTATCTTTCGCTCCTCTTTTATTCATCTGAAGTGTAGAAATAAAACTGAACTCGTCCATTTTTCTGTTAACTACACACAGTATCGTGTAAAACATTTCCCTCAAAATTAAAATATCTGTACCAATTTTATTCTTGTATATTCTACATAAAGCAATGACCTACAAATTAAAATAATAATTAAACAGTTCGTGAATACAAAAATGGGACAACTGATCAAGATGGGCCCACATTTTCTCGTCATTGATAAATCCATCTTTGCATTGATAATGAGATACAAGATGTTTACAGTATATACGAATAAAACATCAGTGTCAAAAGAGTAATTAGCACTGCCAAACAGACAAACATTGAAGATGTCTTCCGTTATGTAACGAACCATTGATTTATAAAAAGCTTAATTAATAATTGCACAAAGAAACATTAATTTGAACCAATAAAGAAATGACCAAGGTGACCAACGACAGGACATATATGGAAATAAGCAGGTGGCTTGATTAGACTTTATTTTTTTTTATTAGCGTTCATCATTATAGAAACGTATATTCGTCGGAAACATATTGCAGAAGAAAAGAATCAAACAGAAGCAAAAACTAACAATTATCAGGGTCTAGTTTTAACAGATATCATACGATATTCTGAAATTTATCTAGTTATCAAGACCTAAAGCCATACAGAAAAAACTGCATCACTGCAGAAAAATGACTGTCAACAATTAAAAAAAACCAGAACAATATTTTAATGCTGAGACACTGTAAAATTATCACCCTCATAATCAATCTTTAATAAATCTTACCTGATACCTTACAAACAGACCCGATCAATCCGAAAGTACATTCATCTGAGTATTTATGAAATACCATAAAGTCATGTTCATCATTCAAATCACTCTGTTCGCTGCAAAAAGAAATGAGTAAATTTATAAATGTATCCTTACTGACCAACATTCCTTCATAATCATCGCCATAAATCGAAGATTTAATATTTGTTATTGAAAAAATATATACTATTTCTTTGGAGAATGGTTTCAATGATCCAAAGACGCTAAATATGTTTTTTCCTTTTCAAAAACAGTCCAAAAATTAAAACCCTATGCGCTATGAGTACTTGAGTAAATTTGGGGCTATATGAATATTAAACTCATAAAAGACATGATAGATACAAGAATTAACATTGTGTACGTCGCATTTCGTTTACGAAAGACTCATCAGTACGCTTGGATAGAAATGGCCCCCCAAATACATCTTTAAGTACAGACAAATTTATTGAAAGGTAAACAATTGATGTCTTTATTCGTTCGATTACTATTGTGATCACAGGAACAGTCATTTCATAATTTGAAGAAATGTAAAATTATTGGACACAGAATATGTACACCAACCATTAATTTAAAAGACATATTTATAACACACAATAACTCAAACACAGAAGAAAACTGAAAAGTTTGTCTGAAATTGTTCCATTTTAAAAAAAGAGGCAAACACCCATAGATGTACGACGGTTACATTGATTCAATTCACTGAAGATTTTCCGGATTGAAGCTGACATAAAAGGTTCACGATAACATTATAGTATGTAGAAGTTCGAAAGATATGAAGCTTAAGTAGAAAAAGGGGAAAATACCAAATATATACTGTTGTAAATGTACATTCAAATTCAAACTGATGAAGAAACGAAATAGGTGACAAAGTTCATCAGATGATGAGTTATACTCTGGGCGGTTTTCAAAAAGTTTCGAGAAGAGCTGCAGGATTTGTTATATACAAAAAAGGGTCTGAATGGTTAAAAGGCAAATTTCAAAATCACTTAATACTACATGCCTCAGAAAGTGGACTCAAAAAGTAGGAGTAGAAAGATGCAGATGCCGTATAACCAAGAATCAATGACATTGTATATTATCAGATATACAATTTTGCTTTTGTCATTATTAGAAATACAGAAGATAGTAACATTTACTATATACTTAGTAGTAAATACAGATAAATGGTATGTGTAATACAGTCATTGGCAAGCTTGCTGTATCAGCCACCCGTGATGATATCGATATCAGCACGGTTGCAAAAGCTTTATCACAAGTTTATTCTGTATGACGTCACGTCATCGATTGCAATCACTGTTGCAAAGGCTTTATCAAATAACTTATCTGTATGACGTCATTTTAAACCTCCTTATCTGTATGACGTCATGTAACACGAAAAACATCTACTTGAGGTATATGTATATATTATAAAGTGTATATGATATGGCTTTTTCAATATCACACACCATATCAACCCTCAACCAATATAATCCCTCGAGCAGAGCTCTTGGGATTATATTGGTTTCTCGGGTTGATACGGATGCGATATTGAAAAAGCCATATGATATTCTCTATATATTCAATGAATATTATGTACGTAACTTGTAAAGGAAATGAAATGTGATAAACGATAATGAGTCTTTATATTAGGCCATAGAACTAGACATTTATATAAAATACACTTACATTAAGGTTTACCAATGGCATATAGATATATCACTATAACGTAACAAGTCAAAGCTAGATGATATAACATATAAATTCAGATGAAACTCAATACGATTAGACACTTTAGAGCAATATAACATCCAAACGTTATATCGAGAATGATTGAATAGATGTTCCAGTTTCAAAAGACAACAGTACATCACATATAACGTTGTAAGATTTACCTACTTGGATATATTTAATCATTATTCTTACTCAATTGTTACGAGTATTTGAATATTATGTTTCAGCAAAACATAACAAATAGCTTATTCTGTTCATTTGTCAACACTGTCGGTCTTATTTACTTGGCCGTCTCGAGGTAATAAAAGTAAACGATAAGTAACGTTATCTGAATACATTATAAGGATTGGTAGAGACACACTGTTTCATTTCGTCTATACTCTACACACAGTTAGATCTGATCAACGAGAGGTCAAAGACACCAACGTGATATGCAAACTCATAAAATGAAAACAAATTGATAGTTATGGATATTTATGTTTTTTATGTTATTTATGGATCCCCCAGATCGATCATTTCCAATGATAAAAATGCCGTGGAAAAAAAGACCAAAGCAAGAAAAACAGACAGTAGAACAAACAACACAACACAACACAACACAGAAAACTAAAGACTGGGTTAGTTCAACTAAACCAAACACTGACGTAATGTCTTGTTAACCAACATAACACATGTATCAAATAATAAAAAAAAATGAGAATTTAAAAAAAAAAAAACCCACATGATTTTTAGTAAATTACAATATTAACATCAATTCATACATTTGTAGGAACGAAAAGATTTTCTATTTCATCGAGTAAATATAACCACAATTAAGTATTTTGAAATTGTCCTAGCATCAAAGCAAAGTTAATATAGATATATCAGCGTGTTAAAAGTCATTAATACATATAAATGCAAGTTTTGTCATACTTATATCTATTGTCTTTCGTCTGGTAAACATTCATATACTGTGATGTTTTTATAGTCTTGACAAAGGTAACAAGACTGGTGTTCATAATTATATAAAAGCATGAAATAATGTGTACATGGTCCCGATTTTAGAACGTATACTGACATTTGTTGGGTCGTACTTTATTCAAGAAATGACGAACTTGCGACTGGTTTTATGACTGCTTTGATCGATCTACTAAGGACCCAAAAAACAAAAAATCAAAAACATATATATTTTTTAGGACTCTCATTGTGAATGCCGAAAAAGTAACACTTTACCCTTTATAACTTGTTTATACATTAACTTCGAAATCAAACCTGCACACGTGTTCACCTCTACTAGACATGATGTATGTTTAATCTGGCCTGCATCAAGCTTAGAATACCTCTTTATCGGTCTTGCGATTCATGAGAATATTTTCTTTATATTTATACACTGCATATAAGTTTTACTGGAATAAGTATATACTCTGGTGTGCCTGATAAAAAAAATAAACAGTAACCCAAAACCGGGCATAAACCAATAAACATTATCGAGAACAGACCTGTCCTCATCACTAGTAAACAGCAGAACTGCACACAGTAAGCAGTACCACTTTTTTTCTGCAACAGATGAAAATATCGACAATAAAAGTCTCTTCGGTGATTCTCGAGGCCAAGCTATGTGAAAATCTTAAGCTTGAAAAAGATGAAAAGGTTCATTCCAATTAGGTTTCAAAAGTATAGCCAAAGGCAAGGATCCAGAGCTAAGCATGAGGGAGAAACATTCCGTAATTTAAAAATAGTGTCCAACATTTTGAATCAGCAAATTTTAATAACAAGAAATCCGTATTTTCATGATAGTACCAGACTACTGGCTAATGTGCTGGTTATACCTTCAAGGACTAACCAGGAGAGGCATTGACCCAGTGGTATCAATAACATTAACGGTAAAATTTGTCGCACTAGATGCACAATTTGATTTTTTTGTCTAGTTTGAAACAGCCGTGAAGCAGTTCTAATTAACGGACATTTGTCTTTACCATGTTTAACGCTATAACAAAGTAAACATGTTTGTCTGCAGACAGTGCCACGTTTACTGTCAAGTTTTCAACTGTAATAGTAAAGCAGAAGTATTGCCATTTTAACAGCGATTAATATTTAAGTTAACACTGTTGACGTAACTACGATGTATTGAACAGTCGAAGTATTTACCTTCACAATTAACAGTTTTATTAATTTTAAGTAATCTGTCTCAATGTATTCATGATTGAAATCGATTAAAAAGCATTAATATAGGCATGAATTACCATACGAACAGTCCCTGATAATCATATATTCATAGTGTCTCTTGGATTTGCGTCATCAGAATACATAAATTGATGACATAACTACTTGCTGACATGCAAATGTATATTTGAATAAGTATGCCTTTACAAAAAGATGAGATATTACGATTTCCAAATGTTCGTAAGATGCAATTTATCCTTCGACAAAATTGATCGTTGGATAAATAGATGGTAGTAAATTTCAGTCAGCCATCATCATATCTCATGCATCTTAACAACATATCCCCGTTATCTTAAATGTCATCTTCAAACAGACAAATTGGTAATAATAACTCCGCTGTAAAAATAGATCTTATAAAAAACGTACAAACATCACATCATTTTATTCAGATGCCGCTCAAATATTTTGTATCTCCATACATCTTAGTGGAAAAGTACAGGATTATATAAAGTCACTAAAAGTACTAAAATGATAATTAAGAAAACTAGAACACGTTACACAGATTATTCAGAAGTGTAATGAGTGTTAATGAGATAAATCTCTATCTAACTCACAATTTGTAAAAGTAACCGTTATAGGTCAAAGTCCGGAACCAAAGCTCACATCGAACAGCAAGCTATAACGAACCCAAAATATTACTAGTGCAAACTCATATTTCAACAGAAAAAACAAACGGTTAAATCCATATTAAATACGAGAAACGAGAAACTCATAACCACTTCATCAAACGAAAACCCCTGAACAGCAGGTACCTGACTTAGTACAGGTTCAAACAAACTTATACGATGATGACTGATGTACCCATGTTTTGACTATGTTGTTTATTGTGTCTGTTTGTTTAACGCATCAATGTAAATAAACTGAATTTGATCAGACTGTCATTATAAAGTGAGAGGGTTAGCGCTAAAGAACCAGGTTTAATCCACCATTTTCTACATTTGAAAATGCCTGTACCAAGTCAGGAATATGACAGTTCTTGTCCATTCGTTTTTCATGCGTTTTGTTATTTGATTTTGCCATGTGATTATGGACTCTCCGAATTGATTTTCCTCTAAGTTCAGTATTTTTGTGATTTTACTTTTTAGGTGTTCTTTAAGACATATAAGTGGCTTTGGAATCATAACAGTGGATAGGTAAACTCATTTACATTAAAATGCATTGAAATGAAAAATGCACCGATTTTTGCAAAATCTAACTAATGTTATTTATGTCTTTAGGAGAACAACGCTGTTTGTTTCTAACAATTAAGAAAACTAACAAGAACTGTAAAATGACAGAAAATACATGTTTTAATAATATCCTTATCAGTATTAACACAGTGGTTTTGAAAATTCATAAAAGGCAAAAATTTAGAGCACTCGGTGTCATTATATGATAATTCATAAAAAAAACCAAAAAGATTGGACAGCTATATCAGTGACGAAATACCTGACTAGGGATATGGACATGGGAATGTGGCGGGAAAAAACGAGTTTCCTTAGTTTCAAACACTCCAACCTGTTTAATATCGATTAGATGATTAATTAAAGTACCATAAGAACACAATACGCATAATTGTTTCATACTTCCGATATATTGTCCCATCACATTCTGTTTTTTTTTTCTCTAACAAGGTTTATTAACTTCATTCTGTGATAAAAACAGATTATTTTTCGCCCGACAGACAAAATTAAATGTTCTTTGGGATTTTACTAGAACGTTGAAGAAAGTTTAATTGAAACTGATGGTTCAATATTTAATAAAGATCTACGTCACATACCGACGTAAACCGCAATAGAAATAATTTGGAGCACCGAAATTACAAATTACTCAACATCGATTATAAGAACATCTATATGCATCAACGTTAATTTGTAAATTGCCATCAACACTTTTTTCCAAGCAATTTATAATATTTGTTTTCTCTCGCCAATTTATGACATTTAGCGGTATACTACTGTGGCTTTATTTATTCTTCCAAGTCTATTATTTTCTCGTTTACCCCTTTCATTCATGTTGAAGTATGATAGCATCGTTACCTTTATATGTATGTTTATGCATACGTAATATTGCTTATACTATATAAAGAGAAAAAACGCTAGAAGTAAATTGATATCTACTAACTTCGATTTAAAAAAAAAAATCGTGACTGTTAAGTGTTGAAAAATTTACTGCAATTGTTAATTTTGAAATAATATGTGGTTTTTTAAATTATTATTCCTTCCAGATATATCTAATAAATTCGATAGACTGAGACTCGTATTTGCATCTTTTACAGTTTCCTTCTATATCTTTTGATTTTTTGTTAGTGTAAATATGAACAAGAAGAGATAAAAGGTAAGCTGTTTAATTATTTTCATAAATAGATCGAAACATACATTAAATATCACTGTGGGACTTACATATATATTGTTACAAATAGTTACGAATGGTTCTAGAATTGTTCTAATCAATTGCTTTCAATTACTTTAAATCAATAAAATGATTTAGACAATACAGACTAGTGGCATTTCGGAACTGAAACTTCACGTTAAAATTTAATTGACAATTATGTTATTTGTTAAAGTTCCGTCTGACTCCACACTTATTGTTATTGAAGTCTGTTCATAAAACTCTCATGAATCTAACGGTTTATCTTTAAACGTCCCAATGTCGAAAATTAATCCAATCAAAAAGCATTAAATATAGATTGTTATGTGACCGAGAGGAAATTAAACTATCAGAAAGTCATCTGGGGCTAGGAACCTAAAGATATAACACATTGTTATGGTAATCCTGAATAAATTTAAATGTATCAAAGTTTATTGCAAGAGGAGAATTTTAATTATGGTCGGTATTAGAAAGTATTTTTACTTTCATCTAAAAAATAAACTTATCCAACGCAGTACAAAATCTATGGCAAGTTTCAACCAAAATGATCTACATTTAAGACCCTGCAACGAGCTTAGGATAAATAAATCATTCGATTAGATTTATCTCTGATTTTTTTGTTAGGATTTCTCGAGGAAATGTTTCTCATATACTGTTTATGATATGCATAAATAATATACAAATAATATTCCTCTGCTGTACAACAAATGTGTAAGTAAATGGTATACTTACTTTAGGAATAGTTTGTTTTCGTCCAAATAAAGTAAACTTTAATTTCACTGAAATATTAACTAATAAAATTTGGTCTTTTGGCTTACTCGGATGGACTAATAAACGTTTGTTACAAATATATTTATCATATATATCGAACCAAAGATATATCAAGACATCATTAAAAATCTGTATTGACATTCAGGTACACATTACCTCAATTCGGTTATCAATGTTCCCCATATCAAAATACCTCCAATAGCAACATGTAGCACCAACTAATTTGAAGATTTTTTGACGAATTTAAAAAACAAATTTAGATGTGTGATACATGTATGAAAAGGCCAAGTGCGCGCTTCTAAACGACAACCTTACACCGAACACATGAGATCAACCCTAGTTTTTGGTGGGGTTCGTGTTGTTTATTCTTTAGTTTTCTATGTTGTGTCATGTGAACTATTGTTTGTCTGATTGTCCTTTCATTTTTAGCCATGTGTTGTCGGTTTATTTTCGATTTATGAATTTAACTGTCCCTCTGGTATCTTTCCTCCCTCTTTTACAGGAAAAAGTAGATGAACTACTAAGACCTATCGGTCACTAAATCCCTTTGGTGTAAGTTATTTTTGTTATATGTGCTATGAAAGAATCTAGTAAAAGTAAAAGCATCTTGTGATAACGAAATCCAGACACAAACATAACGAACAATTTGGGATATATAAACACAGTAAGATGTTGCCAAAGGAACATCGCTTATAGTATTCGATTCGTTTTAATTTACTACTGGATAAATTTCTTAAGTATTTTGAAGAAAACTTTTGATTATTTAACGAAAAAAATATCATCAAGACAACAGTGTTAAAAAGTTTAATCAACTAATTGTCATTTTTTTTTATTTGACCGAAATGCATTAATTTCAAAGTCATTTACGACAACCGTTCAATTCTTAGAAATAGTTATTTTAGGTATTATTCAATTTACTTTTTCTAAATTTTTTAAAGTGCTGACATGCATAAAATTCAATGCAATTTTCGATAATCGTTCCAACTCCTAGACATAATCGAAAACTGTTCAGGAATATGGCAGTTGTGATCTTATAGTCCGTTTTTATGTATATTTGCGTCGATTTTTGTAGCATTTGAGTGTTTCTATTGCTTTCCTCTTATAGTTGGTATGTTTTCCTGGTTTTTGGATTGTGATCTGGATTTATTTCAGTTAAATTGATTGATTGACTATCAAAATGCGGTTCGGTATACAAGTCTACTATTGCCTATGTTTATTGCAAAATTATTAAGAAAACATTATCATTACAGTTTTTTTGTATAGCTATTCGAAATTGTTTTGCACATAAGTTTTTATTATTACTATCAAGGTACTAATCAGGGACATGTCGACCTTCTTATAGGACTGATATGTCAGTGTTTGTGCATAGAATTTTTTACTTATGACTTGATACGGCAAGATTAAAACTAGATAAGAAAGAACAAAAATTCCAGAAAAAGCCCTGAAATAAAATTGATAAAAACGCATAGAAAAGGGATTGTAATGTGTTTATTTAATTGCAAACAGTACCCTATCAACTGAAAACTCTTTTAGTAGCGTGGATTAACTGGCATTTTTAACAGCGGTACCAAGATATAATGTGACGTTTTTGACAGATAGCACTGCCTAAATTTTTGTTGATATCGTCTATATTTTGTTGAACTGCTATTTAGCTAACCTTGGGAAATACTTTATGAATTATGGAGATTACATGTTTTAATCTAATTGGGTTGACTTTGTTTGTCTATGTCTCTACCACGACTGTACTTAATATCATTATATATAGCAAAGAGTGTTTGTATTTTATGTCATAATTACCTATGTATTGTATAAATGTTTTTATATTGTAAGTTCCTGAATAACAGAAGGCATGGTTTTATGACCGGTAGCTTGTAGTAAAATGTACGTTACTTTCACTTTGGCTTTAACCGGAAGTCACGTATGGTGTTAAATATAGTGGAAAGGCTGAGAAATAATATAATTTGTAGACTGTCTTGATCATGTTTTTGTATGTTTTTCAATATAGATATATATGTTAGAACATTTTATGTAAGATTTATGTTGAATAGAGTTTTATTCTATTTATTGTAACATCGTCTTACGAACTATTTTTGCACCGACGTTGCGCACCTTTTCTCCGTAATAGGGCTGGTATGACGTCATGTTTCTAAGACGTTAGTGCAAAGATATGAACCTTATAAGGAAGTTTCCTTATTAGGTCATTGTTTTCTATCCATATTTGGAAGTTCTCTCACGCGAAATAACAACACTAGCGTAAGATTAATAGTATTTTTACGTCAGTTCCAGCTTGTCCCTAGTTCCGGAAAGCAGCAAAATAAACTTGTCTTAACTTTCAAGGTACAGTTTTTCTAAAGAAGCAGTTTAAAAGTTCCTGTATATTGCATAAAATATATGCAATATAACTATTTTTGCAGTACAAATATAACGTTAATTGTTCCCGTTTCTAGTTTTAAACCGTGAGGCAGAATTTAACCAGTGTTCTTGATTTCTGAAAGATTCTAAGTTTTGAGAATAAAGATTAATAATGTATTTTAACTTTAAATAAGAGAAAGGTGCGTCAACTCGGCAAAGGGGGCCGTTTGTTTTAAATAGTTAGGGTGGCTGTTTATATATCTTTTTATATGTTACTCTGATATAAAAAGAGAGTTACGAAAATAGTGACTTGTTTATTTGTGTATAGTATTTTACATGTATTTATCTGGATAGTTGCTGATAATCTGTGTTTCCTGAATGTTGATTTTTGGTGTAACTGTTTTAGAATATTATTATCTGTTTATCTAATCTATGCGGACGATTGTTAATTGTTGATTGTTGTTTTAAGAGATTTATTACTGTTAATCCATGGTCCAGTTGTTTTTAATATTATGTCTGGATAATAAAAGTTATTATACATGTTAAACGTATTTGTGTTTCCATCCAGAACCTCAAACTAGAGACTGAACTGATAATTTATAACATTTACATATAAAAAGCAGATCCGACGTACACACACACATATAAAGAAACTTGGTGCTGACCTAGAAACTATGTCTGGGTGATATGCAGTTATTGTAGCAGTAATATAGTAATATTGATTTATCCGGAGTGTTTATATTTCCTGTGAAGTTATCTTTGGTTCGTTGTTGGTGTCTGGTCTGTTGGGTAGTTTGGTTAGTGGGAAAGGTTCTCACCGGTTTGCGAACACGTTACATTTGGCGTCGTCGACAGGATTCTATAGTTTCAAAGTAGAATTAAAAGATCCTTGATAAATATATTGTTTTAATTTTATTTTTGTGGTTCAAACTGGTGAGAAAGATAAGTAATAGAGATGGCAGACAGAACGCCTCGGCGGGTCCAAAGTTATACCGGGTGTAGGGACGACCTGGAACTCACCCCCTTTAAAATTGTAGCCGGTACTCCCAGTGGAGAAGTTCAAATGAGGGTTCCGGTATCTGATTTTGGGGCTGGCCCTAAATCTCCTGAGATTAGAGGGAAAGCAGATAAGGGAAAAGGGGATATTCAATTAAGGGAGAAATATGCAGAATTATTGGAGCAGTTTGAGAAATTGAGCGAGGAGTTTAGGGTGACGCTAGATGGTTCGGACTCTGTGGATATTCTATCTCCGCCTTCACATCCTAGGCAGGTGCAGGGGCGGAATAATCGCGAACTGGCGGCACCGGGCAACAAGGGGCTACACCAGATTAGTGGTACTGATCTTAAGAGCCCTACCATAGATCAGGGTTGTGCTAATGCTGCTGAGGGGTCCACAGAGGGGTTCCAATCAACCGGGAGTGTACCTGGGTCTGTGCATTCAAGGGATGAGACTTCGACCGCGCTTCTGCAGGAGCCGGCGGGGCTACGGGGCAGGTACCAGATTTCGTTAGCTGGTGGCAGTGAAAATCACATGCCGAATTGTGAACCTCCTCCTCAATTCAATGAAAATGTAACTACTATACCAAATACAAATAATTATGTTGTAAATCGCAGAATTAACGTACCTACTAAGAACAAAAGTTCATATAAAAAGCCCCCCACTTATGATGGGACATCAAGCTGGCAGGACTACCTGGTTCAGTTTGAACTTTTGGGTAAAGGCAACCAATGGACACAAGAAGAAAAAGCTATGGAGTTAGCTACTAGTTTAAGGGGAGCTGCGGTAGCAATACTCAGCGATTTAGGGGTGCAGGATAGGGAAGATTATGATTGTTTAGTTTCCGCTCTAGCAGCACGATTTGAACCCACAAATCAGTCAGAGATTTTTAGATCTCAAGTAAAAAGTAGGGTAAGGGAAAAGGGGGAATCTTTACCAGAGTTGGCTCAGGATGTGAAGCGGCTGGTTAGGTTTGCCTATCCAACAGCAGGCGTAGAGCTTAGGGACCAATTGGCCCTTGATTGCTTTATTGATTCATTAGGTGATGCAGAGTTGCAGTGGTCCGTCCATCAGAATGGACCAAAGTCAGTTGGTCATGCTGTTTCTGCAGCTCTTAAATATGAAGCATTTCATGCTTCCCGCAAAAAGCAAGGTATGCCTAGACCAGTCCGTACTCAGAGTGAGGTTGCAGCTGAGCAGAATGAGATGGCAGATGCTGTGAGGAAGGTGGAGCAAACTCTGGAGAAACTAACCCAATTTGCAGGGGCGTCTAATAAAAATAAGGGGCAGGGTAACTATGGCAGGTGTTATTGTTATTATTGTGGAGTTCTAGGTCATATAAGGAAAAATTGTAACAAGCGCAAGAAGGATTTAGAGGATACTGTACAACAGTGTCAGATAAATCAGGAAACAAACAGGAATGCAGAAAGTTATCACCTTTCGGGAAACGGGCCACGGCTGGGGTAAAGGGCCCTACTCCAGCGTCGCCTGATTTCGATGATGGGTCTAACAATTTGAAAATGAAATGTAGAAAATTTAATAATGCTTTGTATGTAAATGCTAGGGTGGACAGTATTCCTACCGCTTGTTTGATCGACACAGGGTCTACCATAACTGTGCTAGACTCTAGGAAATTTCATCAGATTCCTGAGGCGGATAGACCTGTGTTGAGAGAAACAAGTCGATTAAAAATGGCCGATGGCAGTATTGTACGCCCCCTGGGAAAAGCTGAATTTATTTTTGATATTGGTTCTAAAACTATAAAACATGAGATGACTGTGACTGATATTGAGTCACAAGTAATATTAGGTTTTGATTTTTTGTCTAAGCATAAATGCAGTTTAGACTTGGAAAAGGGAATTTTACAGGTGGGAAATAAGTCAATTAAATGTACTAGCGAAAATGCAGAACAATCAGTTTGCAGAATTCGAGTTGCAGACAAGGTTTTTGTTCCAGCGGAATCTGAAATTGTAATTAAATCTTTTGTAGAGGGTGATTCATTTAATGATTGTCTTGTTCTTATAGAACCGGTTAGTACCAGTATGAGTGAACAGGGTATCCTGGTAGCTCGAACTATAGCAAAATCAAAAAATGGTTTTGTTCCCCTGAGACTTATAAATATAAGTAAACAACCCCAAATTTTACAGAAAAACATGCAGGCAGCTGTGGGCGAACTTGTGGATTCAGTTTACTCTTCGGAAGCTGAATATGCGGAAATAAATAAAATTTGTGTTGAGAAAGTTCAAAATGTTGAACTACCAGAATATATGGAGCCTATTTTAAGGTCTTGTGACGGCTTGTCCGATGAACAAATTATAAGAGTTAAACAACTTCTAGCTAAGCATTTACAAGTATTTGCTAAATCCAAAACTGATCTTGGAAGAACAGACCTGATTACACATAAAATTAATACCGGTGACGCGAGGCCTGTCAAACAAGCCCCAAGACGGATACCATTAGCCAAGCGAGACGCAGCCGAGAAGGAGTTACAGCGCATGATCGAGTGTGAGGTCATTGAACCTTCGAAGAGTCCCTGGTCAGCAAATTGTGTTCTAGTAGAGAAGCGAGACAAGAGCCTTCGGTACGCGGTAGACTATCGTCTCCTGAACCAAGTGTCAAAAAAAGATTCGTACCCGGTTCCGCGCATTGACGACGCGCTGGACGCGCTGGCTGGCGCAAAGATGCTGAGTACCGTCGACTTATTGAGTGGGTACTGGCAAGTCGCCATGGACCCAAAAGATAAGGAGAAAACGGCCTTCTCTACTTCGCACGGCCTATATCAATTTCGCGTCATGCCGTTTGGTGTATGTAATGGGGTAGCTACTTTTGAGCGCTTAATGGAGTTCGTGTTGGCAGGTTTAAATTGGCAGATTTGTCTAGTGTACCTAGACGACATAATTATCTTTTCGCAGGATTTTGACAGTCATTTATCGCGTCTGGATCAAGTACTCGATCGAATTGGCAAAGCTGGTTTAAAGATAGCACCGAAAAAGTGTCAGTTCTTTCAAGAAAAAGTAACCTTTTTAGGCCATGTCGTTTCAAAAGACGGTATTTCTACCGACCCAAGTAAAATTGATGCTGTTAAAGAATGGCCAGTCCCGCGTAATGTACATGATGTTAGGAGTTTTCTGGGAACTTGTTCCTATTATCGCAAGTTTATTCGTGGATTTGCTGACATCGCGAGACCGCTTCATCGACTCACAGAAAAACAGGTCCGATTCGAATGGACGCCAGAATGCCAAATAGCGTTTAACACATTAAGGGATCGTATGACAACTGCGCCTATCTTAAGTTACCCACAACAAGACTGCCATTTCATTTTAGACACGGATGCTAGTGGTTTCGGTTTGGGGGCGGTGTTGTCGCAGTTACAAGAAGGCGAAGAACGGGTAGTGGCGTATTTTAGCAAGTCACTAAGTAAAGCAGAGAGAAATTATTGCGTGACCCGTAGAGAATTGTTAGCAGTCGTTATGTCTATCAAGCAGTTCCATCATTACTTGTATGGGGTAAATTTCACCGTAAGGACAGACCATGGCGCCTTGACCTGGTTAATGAGATTCAAAAACCCCGAGGGACAAATAGCCAGGTGGCTAGAGGTTTTGTCTACCTATGATTTTGAAATCAAACATAGAGCAGGGAAACAGCACGGAAATGCAGATGGTCTCTCTAGGAGACCTTGTTCGGATTGTGACTATTGTTCCAGACAAGAGTCTAAGGACTTGCCTCTTTTAGATTCTGAACAAAGTATGTCTGCATTACGGGCTGTTTCGAATGTTCCCGATAATGAGGCTGAACTTTTGACCTGGTTCCAGAGTAAATCCTTGTCAGAGATATCTGAGTCCCAAAACAAGGATTATGTCCTTTCTGAAATAATAAATTTAAAAGAAACTTTCCCCTCTAGGCCAAAATGGGAAAATATTTCAAACAAGTGTCCTGAAATAAAAGCTTACTGGTCACTTTGGGAAATGCTGGTTTTGAGAAATAAAATACTTTATTATAAATTTATTGAAGCTGATAACAGCGTGAAATTGACGTTAGTGCTTCCTCAAAATCTTAAGCCGGAAATTTTGACAATGTTGCACAACGATCCCTGTTCTGGTCATCTAGGGATAACCCGCACTTTGGCAAGAATTAGATCAAAGTTTTTCTGGCCAAATTTGAAGCAGGATGTGACTAGGTGGTGTGAAACATGTTCGGCCTGTCAAAGGAGAAAGGGACCCTATCGTAAAGCAAAAGCAGGAATGAAACAGTACTTAGTTGGGGCGCCCTTAGAAAGGGTGGCGATTGACATTATGGGCCCTTTGCCTTTGACATGGCGCAGGAATAAATACATCATGGTAGTTACGGATTATTTTACTAGGTGGGCCGAGAGTTACCCCATGCCCAATATTGAAGCACAAACTGTTTGCAGTTTACTTATAGAAAATTTTATAAGTAGATATGGACTTCCTAAGCAGATACATACTGACCAGGGCAGACAGTTTGAATCTGATTTATTTCAAAGTATGTGTAAGATCTTTAAGATAGACAAAACTCGCACCACTAGTTTCCATCCTCAAGGTGGAGGTTTGGTAGAGAGGTTCAATAGGAGTTTGGAAGACATGTTGTCCAAAGTTATCTCCCGAGATCAAAAAGACTGGGATGAATGTCTTCCCCTGACTATGTTAGCTTATAGATCCTCTGTCCATGAAAGCACTAAACATACTCCAAATCTTATGATGCATGGACGAGAGGCGCAGCTCCCGATTGATTTATTATACGGTCCATCACCGGATGAAGCAGAACGTGTTGAGCCTCATGGTTATGTAGACAGAGTACAGCAAAACCTTTGGAAGATTCACCAAAAGGCTAGAGACAAAATGGCTGTAGCTAGCATGAGGCAGAAAACTCAATACGATCTTCATATCTTTAAAAATAAATACACGGTGGGCACCCCAGTTTGGCTCAATGTCAAAATTAGAAAGAAAGGACTAAGTCCGAAGTTGCAAGACCGATGGGAGGGTCCTTATTTAATAATAGGGGTATTATCAGGTTTACTGTATAATGTACAGAAGGGGGCCGGAGCCAAAAATAAAGTTGTACATCACGACCGGTTAAAACCGTTCCAGGGTGAATTCACCAGCTGGTTATAGATACCTTTTTGAGCCGCTAGTTGAAATTCATATGACTTTGTCCCCAAGTCTTATGAAGGCTTATAATATTAAATAGGCCATAACTTATTATGTGTTGTATGTATACGTAAAACACAGATACTTTTAAGGGTTTTGATTTTTGTGTTGTTAAAATAGCTGAAATGGGTTTTGTAGTGTGTCTTGTCTTATTATGTGTATGGCTGTGGTTGTGCTTGGCAGTGGCAGGAACTTCTAATAAATAAGATAAAGTTACAGCTCTCTATGATTTTAATCTGCCCCATTCTTAATAGGTTATACATTTTATTTATTGCAGATGAATATGCTTCGAGCAAAGGTGCCGTTTACAGTTTACCAGTGCCCAAAGTGTCCTGTGGGTTTTCCAACCGCTGCCCGGTTATTAATGCATGAGGAGGAGGTACATGGTCCACAAGATGTATGCCCGTTTGCTGGATGTGATGTGTCGTACCCCAGACAGAAGCCAGACCGTATGCACCGCCACATCCAGCGTGTGCATCCTGTGTTGAGGAGAGGGTCACCCGCAGGGCAGTCGTCAGTCAGTGTCGGTAGAAGGAGGAGACCCCGTCCCACAGAATGTCCTCCTGTGATGGAACCAGAGGTTGGGGAGGCACTCCCTATTATTGATTACTGGGCAGTACCTGTGCCAGATGAGACACTGTCTGAGCAGGAGGAATCTTTGTTCAGTCCTCCTTCCAGGAAGGTGCTGATAACAGATGGATTGCCAGAGGATGTTTCAGACTGGGAAGAGCCAGATGTTGAGCTTATGGAGATGCAAGGATCACCCACCAGGTCTTTGTTAGATGTTGTGTTATTAGCGGCTGGATTGAAGGATGTGTCTGGCGTGGGTACTTCAAACGCTCTAGGTGTGTCCTCTGGAAGTTGTTCTGTTCCAGTCACGTCTTCCGTCCTGCTAAGTTCTTGGTCTGTTCCTGAAGTGTCTACTGTACCGTCCTGTTCCGTTCCTGTCATGTCTGCTGTACCGTCTTACTGTTCCGTTCCTGTCATGTCTGCTGTACCGTCCTGTTCTGTTCCTGTCACGTCTGCTGTACCGTCTTGTTCCGTTCCTGTCATGTCTGCTGTACCGTCTTGTTCCGTTCCTGTTATGTCTGCTGTACCGTCTTGTTCCGTTCCTGTCATGTCTGCTGTACCGTCCTGTTCCGTTCCTGTCATGTCTACTGTACCGTCCTGTTCCGTTCCTGTCATGTCTACAGTACCGTCCACTGTTCGGGTTCCCCTCATGTCTTCCTCTTCAGATTTCCTTGCCGCCCGGATTCCGGACTTTCCCAGGAGCCCCCCAAGGGAGACAGAGGAGGACTTTGTTCCCGTTCAGATAATCCCGGCTGCAAGAACTGTCGAAAGAACTACGTACGATTTCGAGATGCAGGACCCGAGGCTTTTCTTTGCGGGGGCACCGTCCTCTTACGTCAACTCCTGCCCCGCTCTAAGAGATATAAGAAACATGGCCAGAATTTCATCTAACCGTACTCGTCGTTTTGTTCCGGTAGGGTTTGCATGTATGCAGAAGTTAGAGAGAGCCACCCTACCGGACGGAACTGTATACGAATTGACTTCTACCTATGTTACTGATCCAAATTATAAGGAGATCCGTACCACAGATACCCAAACACCTACTACCCAAACCTGTAGTATTGGTGTTGGTTGTAGACCCAGTCTATCGTTCGATTGAACAAGGGTAAGATATCTGAAATTGATATGATATTATAAATTGTATTTTTAAGATTTGAAAGTTTAAAATTTGAAATACTTAGCATGCAGTCAAAGGTGCTTCTGTTAGTTATATTTCCGGTTATAGAAATGTCATGGTCGTAGAATTAACTGTATAAAAATTTTAAAAATGTAATAACAATGTAGGTGCTTATACTATTTGATTTGTATACTAGTTTATAACTATGTTAGTTACTTTATATAACATCAAGATCTCAACTTCCATCCAGATGAAGAAGATACTTAGTGGACACTCTAGTAGTGATATGCTAATCACGAAATCACTAAGAGCTATTGTACATTTATAATATATATTGTTCAAATTGCATAACTTAAGTTAAAGAAAAGGGGGGATTGATAAAGAAAATTGTAGTTTAAATGTATATGGGTTATTGTATTAGAGCTGTAAATGGGTGGATATAATTAATAGTGGAAACCAGCACAACTTTGAAATAGGTCAAATAGTACTATTTTATTATCTATAAAAATTGTCATAATGTTATTTACTATGTATATGTATAACAAAAAGTTTATATATGTGATCTGAGGTAGTGACAGTTACCGTATTTGTTTGTATATAACCCGCGGTCGGGTCGACCACTTTTTGTAAGGAGGGGGTAATGTGACGTTTTTGACAGATAGCACTGCCTAAATTTTTGTTGATATCGTCTATATTTTGTTGAACTGCTATTTAGCTAACCTTGGGAAATACTTTATGAATTATGGAGATTACATGTTTTAATCTAATTGGGTTGACTTTGTTTGTCTATGTCTCTACCACGACTGTACTTAATATCATTATATATAGCAAAGAGTGTTTGTATTTTATGTCATAATTACCTATGTATTGTATAAATGTTTTTATATTGTAAGTTCCTGAATAACAGAAGGCATGGTTTTATGACCGGTAGCTTGTAGTAAAATGTACGTTACTTTCACTTTGGCTTTAACCGGAAGTCACGTATGGTGTTAAATATAGTGGAAAGGCTGAGAAATAATATAATTTGTAGACTGTCTTGATCATGTTTTTGTATGTTTTTCAATATAGATATATATGTTAGAACATTTTATGTAAGATTTATGTTGAATAGAGTTTTATTCTATTTATTGTAACATCGTCTTACGAACTATTTTTGCACCGACGTTGCGCACCTTTTCTCCGTAATAGGGCTGGTATGACGTCATGTTTCTAAGACGTTAGTGCAAAGATATGAACCTTATAAGGAAGTTTCCTTATTAGGTCATTGTTTTCTATCCATATTTGGAAGTTCTCTCACGCGAAATAACAACACTAGCGTAAGATTAATAGTATTTTTACGTCAGTTCCAGCTTGTCCCTAGTTCCGGAAAGCAGCAAAATAAACTTGTCTTAACTTTCAAGGTACAGTTTTTCTAAAGAAGCAGTTTAAAAGTTCCTGTATATTGCATAAAATATATGCAATATAACTATTTTTGCAGTACAAATATAACGTTAATTGTTCCCGTTTCTAGTTTTAAACCGTGAGGCAGAATTTAACCAGTGTTCTTGATTTCTGAAAGATTCTAAGTTTTGAGAATAAAGATTAATAATGTATTTTAACTTTAAATAAGAGAAAGGTGCGTCAACTCGGCAAAGGGGGCCGTTTGTTTTAAATAGTTAGGGTGGCTGTTTATATATCTTTTTATATGTTACTCTGATATAAAAAGAGAGTTACGAAAATAGTGACTTGTTTATTTGTGTATAGTATTTTACATGTATTTATCTGGATAGTTGCTGATAATCTGTGTTTCCTGAATGTTGATTTTTGGTGTAACTGTTTTAGAATATTATTATCTGTTTATCTAATCTATGCGGACGATTGTTAATTGTTGATTGTTGTTTTAAGAGATTTATTACTGTTAATCCATGGTCCAGTTGTTTTTAATATTATGTCTGGATAATAAAAGTTATTATACATGTTAAACGTATTTGTGTTTCCATCCAGAACCTCAAACTAGAGACTGAACTGATAATTTATAACATTTACATATAAAAAGCAGATCCGACGTACACACACACATATAAAGAAACTTGGTGCTGACCTAGAAACTATGTCTGGGTGATATGCAGTTATTGTAGCAGTAATATAGTAATATTGATTTATCCGGAGTGTTTATATTTCCTGTGAAGTTATCTTTGGTTCGTTGTTGGTGTCTGGTCTGTTGGGTAGTTTGGTTAGTGGGAAAGGTTCTCACCGGTTTGCGAACACGTTACAATATTATTGAAATAATTGTGACATTTATTGATGAATCAGAGTTTTACAACAATGTAAAGTTCAGATTCTACATGGTTGTACATGGTTCTACATATATTCATATTTGATATATACCATTGAAATCTTATTTTAGACAAAAGTGGATGAGTATCAGAACAGTCCCTGTTAATTTTCGATGCATATTGTCAGTTAGATGTTCCGTTAACACATACATCAATTAATGATATAACTACTTGTTGACATGCAAATATTACATTGCATAATTAATCGGTTCCTTCAAAAAGAGAAGAGATATTACGGTTTCCAAATATTCGTATAATGTAAATTTCTCCTCCGACAAAGTTGTAACTAAGATAAGGAGATGGTAGTGAATTCAAGTCAGCTAACGTCAGATCTCATGTATCTTCATCATCATGTCATCTTCAAATACACTGTCAAATTGGTTATATTAAATCTGTCGTAAAAAACGACCGTCTGGACAATCATTATTAGAGGTTTTATGAGTGATATACAAATTATCAAACAATTCTGTGCAATTTGAAACCTTTAATAACTTGAAAATCATGGATTATTTGTTAAACAATTTATATCTGTATTGGAAACTGCAAATAAGGCGTAATTGTTCATAAATATCGAATGGCTCAATTGTATTGTTTCTCTTTAAATTGATAAAGATCGTCTAAAATAAGCATTCGGTGCATTGGGTAATACAACATAATTATCGAACAACAAGGAAATTTCAAAATGAAAAAACCCTTATCAAATGGCAAAATCAAAATGCTATGACACTTGACACTTTAAGATATTTAAAGTAGTTATATATCGAAACAAAAAATCCGTTAATCATTTTCACATATAGAAACTTAATTTCGGTCAACCTATTTTTATTGGATTTTCCTTATAATCATAAACAAACTCATTATCCCGAAATCTGCCAAAACAAACATGCCTGGTCTTCAAAAGAGTGCACATGCATTTACTTTAGTCAGAAATATGACAGTTATTATCCATTTGTTTGATGTGTTTGAGCTTTTGATTTTACCACTTGACAATACCGCAGTACCACTAGGCCACGATCGCACTACGATCTGTGAAAAAAATGCAAATTTTGATGATCGTAGTACGATCGTGTAGATCGCAGTTAGGTCGTATCACGGTCGTGGTGAGGTCTGCAAGATCGTGAAGAGCCTGGCCAACTTAAACATGTTCAAAACAATCGTGGTGCGGTCGTGGTGAACTCAGGTCGTAGTAGAAGCGTAGTGAAAGCGCACTAAGATCGTAGTAAGATCGCAAAGGTCGCTGTACAATCGTAGCAAGAGCGTAGCGAAAGCGTGATTCTATTCGAGGAGACTGCGCTACGATATCACAGCGACGTTATCACGACCTCACTACGACCATCACATTCTCACCGCGACCCAACTACGCTTCCACATCGACTATTCCACGCTGTTCACGACCATAGTACGATTCTAGCACGCCCTTGCCGTCCTCATCACGCTCTTTTTACGACCTGACTACGTTCACACTACGACCATCATTCTCATTGTCATTTTCACATAAAATATATAAAAAGAACTCCCTAGATTTTGTTTGTCTGATTGTAATCATCCATTTGCTCCTACGGCTCAACCATGCTTCTCGTTTTCATATAGATTAGACCGTTGTTTTTCCCGTTTAAATGGTTTTACACTAGTAATTCCTTTGGGCCCTTTATAGCGTTATGTTCGGTGTGAGCCAAGGCTCCGTGTTGAAGGCAGTACCTTGGCCTATAATGGTTTACCTTTATAAATTGTTACTTGGATGGAGAGTTGTCTTATTGGCCCTCATACCGCATTTTCCTATATCTATTGACACATCTATGGCATCTCTGCTATCGTTCACTGAAATATCGTCATTTGAGCTTTATGGACCAGCAATAGGTTGTAATTTAGGTTGGATTGGTCGGTCCGACATCTCTGCTTGATCAGGGTTCGTTACTTTGCTCCCTCTACCTCTACATCAACCCCTACCACCACACTCTCGTGTTGTAGTAGGTTTTGGTGGCATGACTGTTTTGTTTCCGAGAAATCTACGTATTAATCAGAAATAGGAGGAATGGAACTGTATTGATATGGAAAACGATGTTGATGTTATTGCTGAGAACGTAATAAGATCGCGGTATGAACGTAGTATAATCTTGGTAAGAACGTGCTGTAATCGCAGTAAGATCGTGTTGCAATCTAAAAACTCGTGGTTTGGTCGTAGTAAGAACGTGAAGAGCATAGAAAGATCTTGATAAGCGCAGTGAGGTCACAGAATAAGCGCGGTGAGGTCGTGGTATAATCGTAGCAGGATCGTTGTAGAAGCGTTATGGGGACGTAGTAGTATCGTGAAAGCAACGAAAATTTACGTTTTCATGCCGCTCATACCGCGACCTTACCACGATCTAAATTTATTTTAGATCGCGGTGAGCATGGTGCGATCGTGGTCTAGTGGGACTGGGGCTTTAGGGACTTTTCTTTTTGATTTTTTCTTGGAATTTTGTTTTTTTGTGTTTTTGTGATTTTATTTTTTACACTGGATGAAATAAAGTGATAACTTATTTTATATGTTCCCCATTTTTCCTTACTATGTAAATGCTTTCTTATTATTATATATTATAACCATGAAGTGGTATTGTGATCGAATGCAAAACGGGAAGGTTTGAATTGGCAATTTTAATAGTTCTTTGACATTGGAATTGATATCATACAAAAAAAAATAATCTTAAATGACTTATCGTTCAAAATGGAGGCGCTGCTTTTAATTTTTCGATTGCATATGCAGGTTAAAGTTATATTAGCAGACAAGATATACAAAACAGGACCTTTTTTCAGTTTCTTTAAGTTTTTGTCATCGGTAAATTATTTTTTTAAAATCACTTTTTGTTTCTCATACCCTTTTTAGTTATGTTTAGAATATGAAAATCGTTTGAAAATATCTTTCATGCATACTATTTAGTAGTTAAATAGGTAAAAATGTTATAATAGTAGGTGTGACCGAATCCATTGTATAACGGCGGAAACTTGAGGATATCTGTTTAAATTTTTTTTGTTATTCAGGTTTAGATACTATTATATAAAATATGAATAAACGTAGGTGTGGATGAACGTCTATGAGCTTACAACTTAAGACAAAACCAAAACCAATAGAGATATTGAAAACTAACACTAGACATGTGTCAGCACAAAATATCAATATACACATTATTTCGAGTCTATAAAAGTTAAATTTATTGGAAACAATAAAAAAAATTATGCTATTAAAACCCAATTATCAAATAAAAATAGGACATGACATTACGAAAACAACCGAAAAAACTTCCTGATAGACAAACGAAACATAAGTGTTGCGGGGTTAAACTATATTTTATTAGATTTAAAAAAAAATCTCGATCAATAGATTAACAAAATATCCATAAAAGAACACAATGAATATAATCGTGTCATATGTTCGATATATTGCCCAATAAAATTCGACACTTTTAGATTTAATGATATCATTCTATGACAATATGAAACTAATTTTCTTCCGATAGACAAATTAAGATTTTCTTTGGGACATAACTAAGATCGAACAAGAAAATGAAATTAAAATTTAAATATGTTATGAGGATTCGTGTCACTTATGGATGCAAACCGCGAAGACATCCCCTGAGGTATGTGAGTTTCATCTTACACAAAATATATGATATGAAAATGACTTGAAAAATGTTCTTTCAAAATAAAAATAAGAAGATGTAGTATAATTGCAAATGAGACAACTTTCCCCAAGAGACTAAATGACAGAGAAGTTAACAACTAACGGACATCGTGCGGCTTTCAATAATGAGCAAAACTCATACTGCAGAGTCAGCAAAGAAAGCCTTTTTTTAAGTCTATTTTAGGATAAAACACCTTTTCACAACAAGCAACATTGTGTTTTAATCTGAAGAACATTTTAACAATACAATGATGGGTTGAACCGGATTTTGATGTGAGTCAAACCTCGGCCTTTTATGGCAATATTGAAAATACCACTTAAGTGCCAGTCTGCCTAAGAATCAGGCAGTGGTGAAAACATGACCAAAAAACCCCACCCAATTTGACATTGATTTCAGTTCATAAAATGTAGTTATGCACAAAAATAACATTCATTTCTGTTTTCTGTTCTGGTAATAGAAGATACAATTTGGTTGAAATGCACTAGAAATTAACGAATAAGGGGAGATAACTCTGTAATTTGCTATCATTCTAACCAATTTTCTAACCAAGTTATTTGATATTACCAGACACACACAAACGAAAGACCAATTATTTTTAACTCAGGATGATGATTAGTATTAAATAACATGATTAGCTCGGTGGGTTTTTTTCTGATCATGTTTTGATTTTTACCTAAATTGCCTGATTCTTACAAAGACTGGCACTTAAATGACAATTTTACATCACAGAACTATTATAATAGTACAAATAAATTTAAGATTATTCAGGACAGAGAAATACATAAAATAAACATTAAAATAGGACATTTCGACATGTTAAATACACCATATGTGCCTTTCTTATACACGACTCAACAGTGATGCTCAGATCAAAATAGTAAAGAAAGCCAAATAAGTACAAATTTGAAAAGCATTGATGACCAAAAATTCTAAAAAAAAATTGTGACAAATACGGCCAAGGTTATTTTTGACTGGGATAAGAAAATCCTTAGTATTGATAATAATATCTTCTTTTGCAAACAGTAAATTTATAAAAAGGACCATATAATTGTTCATGTCAACCCCGAAATTGTGACGAACCACAGAATAAAAACGAACCTAATGTAAAACAAATTAGAACAGCACATAAAACAGCAATAGAGAACCATGCAATGCACCCGACTGGATACGCTTCAAAAATTATGTCACAGGTAACTTTCTTAATTTTTCATATAGTTCAAAATCAGGTTTGTAATTATGGTATTTGATGTATATATGTTACAGTGAATTTGTATAATCAGGGATTATGTAGAATAACTTAAATCATTATTGATTATACAGATTCCCTAAAAATGACCATTGATTTTACATAATCACTGTTAATTTTAATTAGTATTGTACAAATTCCCTAATATGATTTCAGGGATTATCAATAATTAAAAGCTCCAAAGATGATGAAACAAATTGATATAGACAAATTATAATTGTTTTTTTCTTATTCCTTGAAAGTTTAAGTAAACAGTTTTCATTCCAGATCTACTATGTGAATCTTAAGTGATGAGTTTTCCCCTATATATTTTAGTCAATTGTTGAACCTCATTATGTTACTAACAAATAAGCTCGGCACAGACACAGGTGTTGCTTGGATTGAAGAAAACGTATCCATAAAGGTTAATGAAAATTGCGGAGGAAAAACAAAATGCAACATATATCTCAAACCAATTCCACTAGTGGTTCCAGAAAAGGGAGATAAAAAAAATGATCTAATTCACAAACAGATTGAAGAAGGATATCGCCTTGCCAAATATTATGGACCCCTGATCGGATCTTTAATACACGAAATCAGTTTGAGGTTGCTTATTTCCCTTCATTGGTACCTTCAGATATTTGTGCTGAAAACTCTATTTCTCTGAGACGTGCCGTAAAATATGATTCGATATGGAGGACAAGGTTTATTAAATGTTGACATTGTGGTAAAAACAAATATAAATTTGGTAGATACACCTGTAGAAAAGCCGGGCAAATGTGTTATAGTCGAAGCCACCCAAATCTAGTTTGTAAATAAAATGTTTATTTGTAAAATATTGTGCATAAAATTTACATTTATCAAAACGATTGAACGCATAAAAATAGTTTTAATGACAATTTCATTTTAATTCATATTCTCAACCTAAAAACAATTGCTAAAACAATACGATCCAAATAATAATCATTATGCCATCTAATATTTTCATACTAACTTCACCAACCCGCCCTTGCGGGTTCGCTTATTGTTAATACTGATACAGTCGATATGAAAAAGGGCGCGCTTGATACTAATGCTGATAAAGTCAGTATTAAAAACAAAACATCAATTATTCAATATATATTTTGCTAAACATTTAATTATATTGTGTTTAACATTTCAATATTTTTGTGTCTTTCATATTAATATATTATGCCTAACGTTTTACAATATTAAGGTTATAAGTTTGATATAATACTGTTAACTTTTATTATATTTCAATATGTTATATATTTAAGTACATTTTAGATTTTCTCTATAATCCCTAACGTTTTTTCTAGTGATTATACATAATCCCTGAAAATTTTAGTGATTACATATAATCCCTTAACTAACCAGTGATTATGAATAATCCCTGAATATTTTAGGGATTCTACATAACATTGTTGGGTATATATACAGATCTAAAAATGTTGGATTGATGTTTAGACAAGTTGTATATTATACAATATGTACACAGCCATGTATCACCATCATTGCTGGTGATCCGATGAATAAATCTGTTGTAGAGTTGTCACTGACTCAGACGTACTTATAAATATAATTATCTTCTGTGACTGAATCTTACATTAATTTGTAGGATCATTTACTATAGATAGTTGAGCTGATCTGTTACAATAACATCTCCATGCCTTATATATCATGTACTGTATTATGCCGCTAAATTAAAACTGACGAGGAAAGGTAACACACGGCCACCGAAAGCTTTATTATTGTGAAGCCCCGGTGGTCGTGTGGTCTAGCAGGACGGCTACAGTGCAGGCGATTTTGTGTCACGATATCTCAGTAGCATGGGTTCGAATCCCGGCGAGGGAAGAACACAAAAATTGCGAAAGCGAATTTACAGATCTAACATTGTTGGGTTGATGTTTAGACGAGTTGTATATACATAATGTACACAACCATGTATCACCATCACTGTTGGTGATCCGATGGATAAATCTGTTGTAGAGTTGTTCTGGCCCAGACTTACTTACATATATATATATCCTTTACTGTATTCTTCTTAACTTTACTATCATAAACTCATAACAGAAACCGGAATAAAAATATTGTACACCGGGTTTAATCCAACATTTTCTATTATTTATTTATTTACTACATAAGAAAATACCTGTGTCAGTATCCATTCGTTTGATGTGTTTGAACTATTGATTTGGCAATTTTCTTGGAGTTCTGTATTTTTGTGATTTTACTTTCGTTTACAAAAATCAGTAGGGACGCTCGAATCAAAGCTCTAACACGAAGTTAAAGAATATCACAGGGACTTCGATATTCATTTATTATAAATCGTGATAAGAATAGTTCTTGAATTTTATTTTCTAATTGCTTGATTTAAATGATATTGAATTTGTAATTAATTTCAATCAATGAAATTTACTTAACAGTGTAGATAAATGGCATTTGGGAACGGACACTTGATAAATAATAAAAATTGTTTAATTTGTTCAAGCCCTATGTGACTTGATAATTTTTTTTACTGAAAACTCCTATAAATTGAACGGTAAACGTAGATGTTCCAGTGTTGAAAATTAATCCAATAAAAAGTATTGAATATAGATTAACATGTGATTGAGAGGAAATTTAAATACCAGAAAGTCACCAGACATCTGGAAACAGAAAATACAACCACTGTGTTAGGTTATCAAGAATAAATTGAAATGTTTAACAGTCTATTTAAAAGAGGCATTAGCTACGAGTTATAATACACAAAAAAATATGAGTTTTTGTTAAATCGTTTATGAAAGTAAAATAGTGAAATAATAATGAGACATGGAAAGAAAATCATTTGATTGACTGATTCGATCACCAAAACCTCTTTTTACAGATACAAACGATGATTACTATATTGTTTTTTGTTTTCATATCGGAGGCCACTTTTATAGTTAATTAGACGGCATCTAGACTAAAATACATAGGAAATATTGATATTGAAATAAAAAGATGTGGTAAGATTGTCAACGAGACAACTCTCCACAAGATACCAATCCGTGAAACGGTCACCGAACAGCCTTCAATAATGAACAAAGCACATACTACACAGTCAGCTATAAAAGTCCGCAACATGAACTAACGTAAAACAATTAAAACGAGACAAAGTAACGGCTTAATTGATGGACAAGTATGTCAAACCAAACTGAGATTTTCAATGAAGTTTAACTTATCCTTTCCCGAGTCAACTAGTTATACATGATAGTATATTGTAGATATAGGATCAGAGCATTTTCTTTATTAAAAAGATAAAATAAATAATCTATCTAATATATATTCAAATATTTATACTTTACCAGGAAAATTTCCGGAAAAGTAATAAATACAAATTGCGGAAACTTATACTTTAAATTTGCGGAAACGTAGTATTGGGACTTGGAAAAATTAGCGGAAATTCAATACGCCCGTTTTAGTATCTGATAATTTATATATGAGAATTTGAGTTATATATGTGAACATTCAGTCGAATGCCCCTTTAATGGGAAATAATTAATACATATATGTTTGGTGTAAGATAGCATTTTAACTTTCATATTTAACTTTTTTCAAGAAAGTTCAACTAAGAGAATCTATATTAATTTTTAGAAACCCTTCAACGACTTTCAGGATAAAACACATCAATTGAAGAGCTATTTCTATGATATCTATAGATTACTTTAGAAATTCTTTTCGATATTCATTTTTATACCAAGGAGGTTATATGTGTTTAATTATTGTTTATACAAATGGCGTTCTGTTTTATACAAGATAATGTGTTTATGTCGTGTGTGAAAATGTGCAAGTAATTCTTTTCCTATTTTGATAACCGTTTATGCAGGAAGAGTATTATTTTGTGCAAAGAGAATCAAGTAACAAAAAGAAAAAGAAAAAACGAAAAAACGTAATCTCATATAATGAGAAAGAAAAATCTGTGTTACTTCCTACACTAAATTGATTTTCAGTAAGATTCAGAAAACTAGAGGCTCCAAAGAGCCTGTGTCGCTCACCTTGGTCTATGTGAATATTAAACAAAGGAAGCAGATGGATTCATGACAAAATTGTGTTTTGGTGATGGTGATGTGTTTGTAAATCTTACTTTACTAAACAGTCTTGCTGCTAACATTTATCTCTATCTATAATGAACTTGGCCCAGTAGTTTCAGTGGAAAATGTTAATAAAAATTTACAAATTTTATGAAAATTGTTAAAAATTGACTTTAAAGAACAATAACTCCTTAGGGGGTCAATTGACCATTTCGGTCATGTGACTTATTTGTAAATCTTACTTTGCTGAACATAATTGCTGTTTACTGTTTATCTCTATCTATAATAATATTCAAGATAATAACCAAAAAAAGCAAAATTTCCTTAAAATTACCGATTCAGGGGCAGCAACCCAACAATGGGTTGTCAGATTCATCTGAAAATTATAGGGCAGATAAATTTTGATCTGATAAACAATTTTACCCCGTGTCGGATTTGCTCTAAATGCTTTGGTTTTTGAGTTATAAGCCAAAAACTACATTTTACCCCTATGTTCTATTTTTAGCTGTGGCGGCCATCTTGATTTGATAGTCAGGTCACCGGACACATTTTTAAAACTAGATACACAAAAAATGATTGTTGCCAAGTCTGGATTAATTTGGCCCAGTAGTTTCAGAGGAGAAGATTTTTGTAAAAGATAACTAAGATTTACGAAAAATGGTTAAAAATTGACTATAAAGGACAATAACTCCTAAAGGGGTCAACTGACCATTTCGATCATGTTGACTTATTTGTAAATCCTACTTTGCTAAACATTATTGCTGTTTACAGTTTATCTATATCTATAATAATATTCAAGATAATAACCAAAAACAGCAAAATTTCCTTAAAATTACCAATTCAGGGGCAGCAACCCAACATAGGGTTGTCTAATTCATATGGAAATTTCAGGGCAGATAGATCTTGATCTGATAAACAATTGTACCCCATGTCAAATTAGCTATAAATGCTTTGATTTTTGAGTTAAGCCAAAAACTGTATTTTACCCCTATGTTCTATTTTTGGCCGTGGCGGCCATTTTGGTTGGTGGACCGGGTCACCGGACACATTTTTTAAACAAGATACCCCAATAACAATTGTGGACAAGTTTGATTGAATTTGGCCCAGTAGTTTCAGAGGAGAAGATTTTTGTAAAAGATAACTTTAATTTAAGAAAAATTGTTAAAAATTGACTATAAAGGACAATAACTCCTTAACGGGTCAACTGACCATTTCGGTCATGATGACTTATTTGTAAATCTAACTTTGCTGAACATTATTGCTGTTTACAGTTTATCTCTTTCTATAATAATATTCAAGATAATAACCAAAAACTGCAAAATTTCCACAAAATTACCAATTCAGGGGCAGCAACCCAACAACAGGTTGACCGATTCATCTGAAAATTTCAGGGCGGATAGATCTTGACCTGATAAACATTTTTATCCCATGTCATATTTCCTCTAAATGCTTTGGTTTTTGAGTTATAAGCCAAAAACTGCATTTTACCCCTATGTTCTATTTTTAGCTGTGGCGGCCATCTTGGTTGGTTGACCGGGTCACGCCACACATTTTTTAAACTAGATACCCCAATGATGATTGTGGCCAAGTTTGGTTCAATTTGGCCCAGTAGTTTCAGAGGAGAAGATTTTTGTAAAAGTTAACAACGACGACGGACGACGGACGACAGACGACGGACGACGACGGACGCCGGACGCAAAGTGATGGGAAAAGCTCACTTGGCCCTTCGGGCCAGGTGAGCTAAAAAGTATCGAATTTTGACAGATACATTTGTACTCGGAAAATCTAAGAAACTGTTTGAAGGAAGCAACAACAAAAACCATCATACAGACAACAAGGTTGACTAAAACAGCTAAAAACCAAACAAGAGTCACAGCAAGCTGAAGATGTTACTTAACACCACACCAAAACCCCATAACACAGGAGACATGTAAGCATTTAGAATATCACTTAACCCCTTATTTGTTCGGTTTATACTGCTTATGTCTAGTAACAAGGCAGTGGCATGAAAGAGGACATGATATTGGTTGTGACATATTGATCATATTTCTTGTCATCTTTGGTGCATATGTTACATTAAGGTCAGCCAAATCGTAAATGACTAGATACTACAACTTACATATCTGGATTAAATTCCTTCATTATTGACAGTGAATTAATAGCATATTGATTTTTTTATTCATCTTTTTTAAAAATATTTTATTAACTTTATTGGTAAAATTTATTGGTAATTTATTGGCATAATATTCACCAAATATACACTTTTATTTTTCAAGGTATAAGGTAAAATAGTCGACCTAAAGAGATAAAACATAATGTGTTTTCCTTAGTTTTGGTTTCTGACTCTGATTTGTTTTAGTCAAATCGAATTAGTACTATTGAACAGCGGTATACTACTATTGCCTTTATAAACTCGTCCTTCTCCCTTCATGAAAAGTATCCGTTACTCTTGTTACTGATATTTATTGAACGACAAATAGGATGACGTATCTAATAGCTAGTATGTTGTATTTTAGAAAATTGTGATACTCACATGATTTTGTCCCATGCTTCTTGTCCGAACTTTTCAAGAACGAGTTCACGAACGCACAAGTGAATTTGACCATACTGCAAAACAAAATTGGATATTATTCATTTTTACGTTTACAGTGTTAAGAAAAATATGCATTCACAGTCATTGTAAAGCTAAACTACATTTGCATGTATTGTTGTTCTATGTAGTCTTGTTTTGTATCGATTTAACGGATAAAGTCTTTTTCATCTGAATTGTATAGTTTGATCTTATGTTGTATCGGAACACCACTGCTACAAGTAAAGGAGGGGGGGGGGGGGGGGGTACGTGCCTACTAACTAGTTAAACCTCGTCACATTCTGTATTTTTAGTTTAAACATATTTATTTAGAGTGGATTGGGAAACAAGTTTTGCAACTTATATTAATCCCTCTCCACTTTGCGGGTGCGAGTGCTGCCTTGTAGCGGCATTAGCCTACTCTTTTTCGAAATCTACAAGGGTGTCTTTAACGTGCAAGAGATATGGCTCTCTCTTAACACGGGTCAGCCATTTATCGTCCCCTTCCGACGGACTATCATCGTTTCCTCAAGACCATACTCGCAAATGGTGTCAAGGGAGAGCCGAAAATTGAGTTCCTGAAATTTTCATCCCAAACGGGAATCGAACCAGGAACCTTTGTGTTAGTAGTCCAATGCACTAACCACTACACCACGGCTCTCATTCTGTATGAACCTATTACAAGTTTAAAGCCTGTAAAAAATTAGTATTGTCGTTTTTTTTTCTCAAAATAAATTTGTTTTACTTTCATCAATTTGATCAGGCCGTTAATTTTCTCGTTTGAATTGTTTCACATTTGTCATTTCGGTACTTTTCTAAGTTGACAATGAGGTGAAATTTATGCGACTGGCATACAAGTGAGAGGCTTATCTACAAATAAAACCAGGTATAATTTACCATATTCTACGTAAGAAAATGCCTGTACAGGAATAGGACAGTTGTTATCAATTCGTTTGATAAGTTTTATCATTTGATTTTGCCATTTGATTAAGGACTTTTCGTTTTGAAATTTCCTCGGCGTTCGGTATTTTTGTTATTTTATTTACTTTTTAGATGGCACAATATTGTTCTGGAAACAGTAAGTGTACACACACCAACAACAAAAGGATATCTCATAGTATGTTCCTAATCTTTGCAATAATTGTAATTACACAAGAATGCCATATTATTGTTGTCTTGGTACTAAGGAAGGTCGAACTATAAGTCTAACGGAAGAGAAGCTAAGAAATAACTACCTCACTCATATCGCAAACCTGAAATCTTGAAATATTTGTATTTTTCCAGAACAAAAATATATGAATCTACCTTGATCTTACATTATACAATCTAAACTGATAATCAAATCAGTATTGATGAATGACAAAACAATGATGATGTTTGACAATACATATATCAAAATTTGACTAGTTATGTATACAAAAAACAGAATCAGGTTGATAAATCGTGTTTGAGATTTGAAATATTGTCATATCATTTTTAATGCACGAAGTAAAATGATTAATTTCTATTTCTATGGCGCTTTTCAGTTGGAACCGTTAAACATTCTTCGGAGAAAAGCATTATCAATAATGAAAAATTATTAATCCTTGCAAGATACAAATTCGAACTTTACTTTAAACAAAGCGAAATTATAATTGACGGTTATACGATCTGTTATCGAAGATAGTAACTATGTTTATCGTCCTGAAACTTCGATTAATTGAGTTTTGTCGACCAGGTTATCATTTGATAAGTTTGAGCTTTGAGTTTTGCCATTTGATTAGGGACATTTTGTTTTGAATTTTCCACGTAGTTCGGTATTTTTGTTAATTTTACTTTTAACAAATATCTAACAATGTACATGATGTATCGGTATTTGGATCACTTATTTGTCCGATTTGCACAGTTCGCCAGGTATCATCTTTTAACCAGATATTTCTATCCTTCGAATGCTCTTGGTATCACTTTTGATCATTTCGAGAGCTAGTGGTACTACAATATGCTTGTTATAAATTTGTTACATAAATAAAGGGACATTCAAACTCATGAGGTGAAAACGCCATAACTAAAAAACAGAAAGGAACCAAAAATCCAACTAACAATACACAGAATACAATGTAGAAAGATAATTTAAAGGACTGAGCAACATGAACCCCACAATTAACTGGGAGTAATTTCAGGTGCTCTGGGAGGTAAGCAGGTCCGTCTCTACTTTCTCATTTATGTCGTTGCAGGCAGAAAAAAGTGCAACATAAAGTCTATGAAACAAGTTGACAAAAAAGAATTGGGAATCACGATTTGTAACACTGAAAACAATTTCACTCCTCAAACTTATTTTAAAAAGGGACCATGCTTACCTAAATACATTTATATCCAAATGAATTACTTAAAATTAATCGTTCATTCGGTTTGACCAAAACTAAAGATATTTTAGGAACCTAAAAATTAAATTTAATAACAGATAAGATCTGACGTCTGAAAATATCAGTTTTATTTTCAGTAGAAAAAATATCAAAAAGAAAAAAAACAGAACATGTGCTTGTTACTACTACAAAGAGGAAGCAAACAAAGCATTCATTGTCATGGAAAACATACACAAGACTAAAGTATATCAATAAATCAGCTTTATGTGATAGAGGAAAGACATTCACATTTAATCTTTTTTTATTTTGTAAACATACAATACTACGACCATTGACTCAAATACGAAATAAATTGTTTCCGATTCAAGTCGCGGAACAAACATACTTGTTCATCATGCTACCGGTGTTGTAGATTTTAAACAAACAAATCGAAAACTCAATATAATGATCAACAAATTTATTGAAATATAGAATTAACTTCACTAATGAAGAACTAATTACAAAAAATCATTATCTGATAAAGCTGTGCAGTTAATACCAAGAAGGATCAATACTCATTAAACTGAACCTTTAGAAGCAGAGGAAGAATAAAATTTAAGTTGTTTCAAATCCAAACTAAAGGACTGTTTCTAAAAAAAAACCAGAAAAAATGGACAGAAAACTGTCAAACAAATGTTGATATTTATCACAATACTATGTTACCTCCTATATAAAGTTATCATTTCAAATATCTTGATTATATATTATACGATGATATTGGTCATGAATCAAAATCAATTCGTACTTTGATCCTTATGATATACTGATAAACTTTGCAAAATCGAAAGATCCTAATGACCTTGCTGGTGTTCTGATTAAATCTATATTTTTAATAAAGATTAACCACAAACAAAAAAACTTAAGTGAAATTGAATGTCATTTTATGAGAAATTATCGGCTTTCGTACTTTTTGTACACAGGCGCGTGTCGCCTATTTGTGAAATAACCTTCATCGGGTACGCTCGATCCAAAAAGATTGATAAGATATTTCATAAATACAGTAAAGATAAACAAAAACTAGCCTGTCTTGACAAAGCTAAAAAATATCCATACATTAACAAGGACCAATAATTAGTATGGATTTACGATGCTTACACAATACTTCTTGTTTCAACATTGCATGAAAAGGTTCAATCCTTCAAGTATAGCAGTACTACGTTATTCTAAACACACATCATAAAAATGTATGATTTAAAGTTTTCAAGTATCGAAGGGATGTGTACTGAACGTACGATACCCTTGGGACTGATATTCTGCAAACAACGAAACTGATTTAGTTGTAGAGATTAAAAAGAATAATACCGATTTCAGTAATGCCACGTGTTTGGAAATAATTTTCATCTGGAATGCACGTTAACATTAGTACCAATTTTTAAGAGTTTTTTTTATTGTTAAATCAATGAGAGTCCATACAGAAACAGGATATTAACTGAAAATAATGACGTTAACTTAGATCAAATCAGTAGAAAATTGATTGACAATATCAAATGCTACAGGTACTTATATAAAATCGCATTTGGAAGAGAAATAAGGGAGTTGCGATTTTTCTCCGATTAGATTCAAATTCAGATTCAATAGTTTATTAAAGCCTCACCACATACATACAAGTATAAACACAATATAATCACAAGTATAAGTTTTGTTATTTATACAAAACATAAATTTAAAGTGCAATATCACCATGCACATCCAAGGATAAAACCTGATGTACATGATAAAAATAACCGATTTTTAACAGTCTAAGATACTATTTTGTCGTAATAAAATACATTATTGCAGGTTTTGGCAACAGAACTACAAAAGTACAAATATTTTCATTTTTGAACAAAAATATAAATTTTTCATCATCTGACAAAGTTAAAAAGTTTTAACATATCATTTTGTTGAATATAATCAATAAATAAATTTTTCATCATCTGACAAAGTTAAAAAGTTTTAACATATCATTTTGTTGAATATAATCAATAAATAAAGACTGCCTTAAATCTTCATATAATGGACATGTTAATAATACATGTTTTTTCATCTTTTATATTATCACAATTGAAACATAATCTTTTATCTAAATCTAATCTTTCGCAACGACCATTTTCAATTTTTAAAGGTGCTACAGACTCCAAATCTAAATTTCGCATATGCACTGCGATTTTGAATAGGTATATTTTGCAACAAATTTTGATCAGTAGAGTATGAAAATTTAAACAATTTATAAGTTCTTAACTTATTTCCTTGACCATAAGAATCAAGTCTTGTACTCCATTCAGTTTTATTATTATAAAAAATATTAACTTCTAACTGATGAATTATATTTTTATCCAGCATATAATCATCTACATTACAAAATCGGTCCATATTGTAAAGTTTCAACATTTCAATCACTGTATAACTCCAATTTTTAATTTTATAACTACTTTTTCTTATTGACCATATAAATACTTTATAATCTATCCTGCCTTTATTAATTTTTGTACATAAGATTTTCGACATAAATAGGGAAACTTTTACGCGATTTATTTTGCTAGTAACATAAATCTTATGTCTCAATCTATTCTTTAATCGATACACAAAATCAAAATAATATTCGAAAAGGAAGAAAACAAAATTGTGCTGATAACTTTGGAAATTTTAATTTAATTTATGAAAGTAATTTAGTGCAAACCTTTCTTTTGAAATGGCATACCGGTATCTTCTAATGCAACAAAGTTGTAATGCGAGTGGTCTATTATTTAGTGACGAAAACAAATATACAGTTTAGATTTTTGAAACCAACAATCGATATTATTATAATAATTATCATTGAACAAACTAAGCAATACAGACTATTATATTTTTGAGTTTGTCGCGTTTCAATTTGTACTGTTTTGGTTCCCATATAAAGATAAGAAGATGTGTTGTCAATGCAACAAATCACCATCAAAGACCAAATGCCATTGCAGTTAAAACAACTGTTAGTCTTTACATTTTATTCAAGTGTTGTTAACTCTATACTATGTTTCATTCATGTAAAATTATGTGACACATTTGTCATCTAAATAAGGTAACAAAAATAAGTTATAGTCAACATGCAATTTCGTAAACTGAAGAAGCACGTTTGTTGGTAGCTTGATTTACACGTGAAAACTTCTATGCTATGGAATATAGCAACTCTAAAGATAAAATCATATAAGTCATATGAATTATATATCGTTTCGTAAAAAAAATTCCCACTTTTTATTCAATGTTTCTATAGTATGTGAAAAGCTGGTAACCATTAAGGAGTTTCGGTATTTTTAGGTAATCTTTGGTGTTACTAGACTACTGATTGTTTGTCATAAAACAGAATGGTAGATGGACTGATCTTGATGTAGTCGTTTCTTCTGTTGTATGATTAAAGTTTTGATCTGAATATCTCCAGCAATCACAAACTAACAAAACAAAACACATTGTAATACAACCAACAAATGTGAAGATTAAATTTAAGCTTGCTTAAGCCATTTATTGATTTTTTTGGGCTTGAATATGTTATCTCTGTAGACCTCTGAAGCATTTTCTTTACATTCATTTTAATTCATCCTTCATTGTTAAAATTGGCTGTATTTAAGAAAATAATGGATTGATTGGTAATAAGTGCTAAGTTGGATGAAGCTTTGTTTAGTATATTTCCTGTTCTAGCATATTTGTCTGATGAATGTTCAATTAACTCGCGTCGTGCATGCTGAGGTATGTTTCATTCGTTAGTTCCTCATGTACAATATTGATAGTTCACCGTTCTGCTCAGACTAACTCGAACAACTTTTGATTCAATGGCCAATTTGCATTAAAAAAAACTTCATCGGTAATGAAACTTTTTTGTTTATATGCCAACATTATAGAAAACAGAAATTTTAAAAACGTACATAATGGTTAACGAAATCGTCACAGTTTTAAATTAGAGGTCGAAATAACAAACACATAACATCGCTGTCAGAATAATGGAAACTTTAAGCGAATGTCAGTGAGAGGTTCAGCTTGTTATAAAACTAGGTTAAATCCAGCATTCCCTATATAGAAAAAACCGCCCGTACCAATATGATATTTATTATCCATTCTTTTGATGTGTTTGAGCTATGATTTTGTCATTTGCTTATGTATTTTCCGTTTAGAATTTTCCTCGAATTTTGATATTTTTGTTATTTAACTTCTTATCATATTGGACTTTTTCATTGTTGTTTTCTAATAGAAATTCAGGATATTTATTTATAATAGCATTTTACGTAAGAAAAGGATATTTTGGATAGGGTAGAAATGTTAACAAGTAACCGGTCATCTTAACGGACACCTCAATGAGTTGTTCGAGACAAATTTAACGAAGCTGTAGATGATACCCTCGGAAAATTACAAAATCATAATATTTCAAGAAGTGGACATTACATGAAGGGAACTGCTAATATTGTGATCCTCTGGGGACCAAACCTCAATCAATAGTGTGAAAGATAGATTGGTTGAACCTGGGTTTTTGTATTTTTGATATTCACAGGTTTAGTTAGCCGCAAAAACAAGTTTCAACCTACCAATATTTTTCTTAAAATGTCCTGTATCAAGTTCTGAATATTACAGTTGCTATCTAATAGATCATTTCTATGTATGTTGCATTGGCGTTTGTTTTTGTTATTCTGTTGTTTTTCTGTTATATTTGATGTGTTTCCTCGATTTAAGTTTGTACCCCGGATTTATTTTTACTCAATCGATTTATGAACTTTTGAACAGCGATATACTATTGTTGTACATACCCAAGGCATGTAAAAACTCATCAGATTCCAGACTATTAATCAAATTTACAAGAGATGCGTTTCATCTTTAAAAGACTCATCAATCATAAAAAAAAACAACATTTTCATACTCGTCATGGGCTCATTAACTGTTTGTTTTAATGTCATAAATGAGTTGTGAAACCTTAACATCAACCGATAGAAGATGGTAATCGGAGACCTTGTGAAATTAACATTTCAGTTGTCTTTTTATTGCAGCAATATTTCTGTTAAAAGCATACCACTGTTGTTAAAATCGCCATAATGAACACAAATTAAACCCGAGGGAAACACATCATCTATAATAAGAATCTTATGTTCAGTAGTTGTCGTTTGCTGATGTTGTTAATAAGTGATTCTTGGTGTCTAGATAAGATTGTTGGTTTTCCCGTTAGAATGGTTTCACACTAGTCATTTGGGAACCCTTTATATATCTTCCTGTTCGATGTGAGCCAAGACTCCGTGTTGAAGACCACATCTTTATACTATGGAAGACAGTGTTTTCACCCTTAGATGACTCTTTGCTTTCAGTATCGTTTCGATTCTGTCTCATTGATTTATATTTTTATTTTATTTATTCACAAAAATGTATCTGAATTTACAATGTCCTTTCCTACACACTCTGATTATTTAACTCGTCGTTTGTTTACATTAACCTACACTTCAAAAGAGGCCAACAAACTAATTAAGTTCACTATGATAACTTAAGTATCTGTACTATCTTGCGTCTCGTAAACACTTTAAACAATCAGATGAATGAATTTATTATATATTGACATTCACAAGAAGTGACAAATGCAATTTGGTTCCTACTTAAAAACATTCATATCACTGCTTCTCAACTTTTTTCATCAAACTCAATTAATATCGTTAAACTTGGTAAACATCAACCTTTATTTTTTCTAACATAAACACCCTTTTGTTTACAAATCATTTTCATTTGCATGATTTAGATCGTATCATTACAAAACACGTTCTGTATTTGTATAATATGGTGACATTGTCGTTTTTGCAAGTAAAGTATAGAAATATTTCCATTTAGTGACCTAATGGAGTATGAATGATGGTTCGTCACAATGTTCAATGACAGTGCAAACAAGGAAGTAGTAAACAGATCCATATGATACCAAAAATCAGTGCATCTTGGTTTATTTCTAGTAACATCAGTTCCTTAATTTATAGTTTGAAACAAAATTTCAGGTTTCTTTGTTTGTCTTGTTTTGAACTTCTATACAAATTTACGCATTGTGGCATGATATCAAACGAGCAGGTTTAATAATTTAGAATTTACAGTTGAATAACTATGATAATTACTTCCCCATAATGGGATTAGCGATTATCCGTTATTTTACTTTCATGTTTCCGATTGGGGACCGACATTTGATACTTCACTTTAGATTTATTGAAAAGTAAATTATAAATCGTGATTCTGGGTTATTGGGAGATTTTCGAAATATATAGATAGCTATCTCTGTAAACGTCGTCCGTTGACTTAGGCCTCTAGATGCCTATTGATTTTCGTGTCGTACAGTCGCTGTCTGATTGGTGAACACTCAACATATCCATGTTCTTTTTTTCAATGTGAAACAAAGTTACAGAGCCTTTATTGTAGTTCTTCTGAAGATTTATATATTTAGGATGAAGAACATCAAAGTCGTAATAACTATTTTTAGAGCTAGATGTATATTTAGATATAAAAAGATGTGATAAGATTGTCATTGAGACAAATCTCAATCCAAGTTACAATTTGTAAAAGCAAACCATTATATACCTGACTTAGAAATGATCTGTATGCATGACCTTGCCTTAATGTAAGATATAAGTTCATAAATGTATGTCCTTTTAATAAATATGTTTATATAGCAACGTACTTGTAAATAATGCTATAATCAAAGGGTATTTACTGTGTTTGTTAAACGTTATGAATGACTTTATTGATTTATTAATTATTTAAATTATATTACAATATCGGAACAAAGTATCAATTAACACGATACTATAATAATGGAGTTATACAATGTTACAAATTTGAAAGGGAGCACTAAATCAGTACTATGTATTGTATTATACAATGTTACAAATTTAAAAAGTACTATGTATTGTAGCTATTTAGGTATAACGGAAATGTAGACATTAATTGTTATATAGTGAAGATGTCAATGTTCTATATATATACAGTTTGGATATGCATTTGTACTATTAATGTTAAAATTGAGAATGGAAATGAGGAATGTGTCAAAGAGACAACAACCCGACCAAATAAAAAACAACAGCAGAAGGTCACCAACAGGTCTTCAATGTAGCGAGAAATTCCCGCACCCGGAGGCGTCCTTCAGCTAGCCCCTAAACAAATATATACTAGTTCAGTGATAATGAACGCCATACTAAATTCCAAATTGTACACAAGAAACTAATATAAAAATAATACAAGACTAACAAAGGCCAGAGGCTCCTGACTTGGGACAGGCGCAAAAATGCGGCGGGGTTAAACATGTTTGTGAGATCTCAACCCTCCCCCTATACCTCTAACCAATGTTGATTGTTTTAAAATGCTTAATTTCCGATTTGTAGATCTTGCAGATTCAGGAGGAGAACCAGTTAAATGTATTATATATAATTTAATATAAGCAAAGGATTTATAAAAACTATGATAATCGGGTGCACCGATAATAAATTTTGGCAACTTTGACTACCTTTAGGTGTAAAGATATGAAATTTGGCAATATAACAATTGTCGTGTAAAAGACATATATGGACCATTCCGTATATCAATTTAAGTTGCTATATAACGTCCTTAAGTTGTTAAACAAAACGAAGATAGTATTTTAGAAAATATATTAGCGGAACATGCATGTTGAAAATTCATTTCTCAGTATATGTATGGCAAATGTTGTTAAATAGCCATGTTTCTCTTCATTTTTTATGACATTCACGCTTCATCAACACTTTGAAATTTTCAAGCGATATATTGTTATGAATTATACGATACAAACTGTATTCTCAAACGTTATGAGACAAAGGTTGTATTCTGTTCAGCATGATGCTCCTGTTTTAGCTCATTTATATTATTGTTGCATTTGTACAGTATAGTGAACCTGCAACATCTTTCTATTAGACAGTTAGTTAAACTTATACTAAGTGCAGCAAGAATAAGTTTAGACGAATAATTACAGCAAACCTTCTAGCAAATTATTATACAAATGTGACATTTTGCCGATTACGAAGATAATACATGATCATAAATCGTTAATAATGTATAAGGCAAAAAGTAATTTAGCTCCAGAATAATTGTCGAGTCATATTTTGTCAGCTTCTCGAACCAAAATAACATACAAGATTTTCATCATTTGATATTTTTTTTAATTCCGACGAACATAACTACAGCAAACCTTCCAGCGAAATAGTTTATGAATGTGACAGTGTGCCGATATCATAGATAATACATGACTATAAAGCATTTCAGGCTAATCTATATTAAAAAAAAAATTTACTCCAAAATATTTGTCGAGTCTTTTAGAATCAGATTCTGTAAACCAAAAATACAACACGAGATTTTCAACATCTAAATTTGTTTTAATTCCAAAATCATAAGTCTAGTTTATCTTACAAGAGACCAACAAATTACTAGGAACCAAAAGTTTGTAATTTTCTTTCAAACACAATCAATAAATCATAAGAAAAATAGTTTAAACATAAAAATAAATTCCGTAAAAAAGCACTAGAGCGTATTTTAATCATGCAAGCATGTACAAAGATACAAAAGATAGTAAGGAATCATTATAATCATTCCAAAATTAAATGAAATGCACTTAAACAAGCAAACAACATCTCAACATACGTGAATTAAACAGTTCTTACATAATACAAATCAAAGCATTACACAAATGAGAGTATCAAAATAAACAGCAGTTCATGTATATAGCATAAAGACGAATAGACAGAGACCCGCTCACTACCTTTTGGGGAAGGGGGACTTTTTTTTTTAAATAATATATAATCCAAACACAAATGTTGATAAAAACTTAATTGAAAAAGAAAAGTAGCATTTTAGTTTCATGATTTTGATATTTTCTATCTAGCAACATTTTTTTCATACTATTTGATACAGAGAGGGAAAATCCGAACGCATTAATCCAGGTGTAGTTTTTGTTATTCACTACCTTCTATTATTAATACGAAATTATTTAAGATAATCAGAATATTTAAAATTAAATGGACTTACCATATCGATATTAATATTCCAAATAGAAAATCATGTCAGTTTCACTCGATTTATCTGAATTTGTTCCAATATTACCACTTGACTAAACTTGCGAGCCATGTAAACATTAATGACATTTAAATTTCGCTGTCATAGATCTATAATAGCTGTAATCAAGTAGGACTTCATAAAATATTTCACAGACCATTCATAGATGTTCATTTGCTGTAGATCTCTACTGATAATTCAGTGTTTGAATGATATAAGATCCACAATAAAAACTTGCATCAGATAAGTAATTATAATATACATATAAAAACCGCTTATAAAGGCACGTTAATACTGGAATATTGTATCAAATACAATATCTTCTTATAACAGGATTGTGTTATAATATATTGAGCTGTTAAGCTCTTGCGGTACGTATTATAGAAGCTTTGTCGTGATTTACAGAAAATAAGGATTTTACGAATTGATGATTTTCTAAGCAAATGCAGTATACTATATGCAAGGCATGATAATGACTTATTTTATCCTAGCAAATTAGTAAAATCAATTTTGTTTGAAGATATTTAATAAAACTGCAATTATATCGCAAAACAGAAGACAAAGGATCTACATGTAGTATACTATACTATAAGACCAACTATATTTCATATATATATATACACAAAAGCTACGCTGTTTAAAAGTAGTGATTCTAATAAAATCTTAAATTCAGCTAGATTTAGGTCACAACTTTTCTAAATTTGTTCAAAAAGTTTCATTCAATTTTAGAAAGTATCAGCTTTAAATGATTCGAAAAAGAACTCATGGGCCCAAAATGCAAATATCAAGCATTATTTGTGCATGCCGTTTTCAGTGTATAATATATGAATTATTTGATTGGCTACTGTTATGATACCCTTTGTACCATGCCGTTTTTATAATATAGATAACATGTATTGGTCTGACACATTGTACCTTGTCGTTTTTATTGTATCACTTTTGTATCATTTTCTGTCTCAACATATTCAACCATGCCGTTTTCATTCTATTATTTTTCTGCCAAACATAAAGCACCATGTTGTTTTCATGATACAATATATTTTGCCTAATAATCATTGTACCGTGGCGTTTTCATTGTACTCTTTTACTGAGTCTGTAATGCGGTAGAACAAAGTAATAAAGATACAACTATAAAATGATTTTATAATGGTATATATTGCCTTGTATTATGGTTTGACATCCACTTCACGTGCCCTTTCGAACTTATCAGTTGAGTAAACAGGTGTCTTCTAGGATTTTTGTTCATTGGTGCGTATATAACTTACAAGACAAATATTGAACCAATGAACGTGTGTTTATTAATTAAATTTGTTAGAAGCTCTCTTATATCCTAACAAACGCGACTGGTTATATTTAAGGTAAACGGATTTAAAATTAATCAATCGGCAAAAATCATTTGAACACATTTATTAATGAATCAGCCATAATACGGATTATCAGCATGTGCAAAACAGTGACTGCAACTGACGATATTTCTCTGCAAATATTGATATAAACATGCAGTGTTGTCTCATCAACTGATATAAAATATTTCACTTCCGGTTGTAATTTCTGACCACCTAACCAAACTGATGAGGCGTTTGATGCATATGTTTCATTTCAGTTTCTCAAATTTTGTTAAATAAATTCAAATGTTCTTTCATTTTTCAACGAACAGATCTTCATGTGTAACTTATAAGTAAGGGTTATCGTACCAATATTGTAATTAGATCTCTGAATATAGTTCACATTGGCACTAATATTGATTTTGTCATTAGCAAATTAAAACATAACTAAATTTCATTATCTTTTGAGGCGAGATGTATAGAGACACAGACACGTTAACTTTTATTTCTATAGAAGTCGCTCTTCACTATACTACTACCTGTCGATACATTTATTTTTGGCATTGCACAAGTCATGTCTTCTTTGACTATTAATGACGTTAAAATACTAAATCCCTGTGATGTGTTTTAGTCGATTTTAGTCTCTGATGCATGATTTTTTACTATTAATTGGTTTTGGCTTTTAACTAGCTGTTAGTAACTGCGAGTCCTCTCAAATCGTATTTTCTTGTTAATTCGACCTGTTGATACTGTTTATAATACTTTTTTGTTATTTTTTTTATTTATATTGATCTTGTCTGTACACCAGCTTTGATTATTTGTAATATCTTCAATTTTTCACTTATTCTTACAACATTTGTATAAACTTCAAGATTATAAAAAAACGTTTTTTTTCTAAAGTGAACATTGATTGGTTAAATATTTCCCAGTGATGTCCTGTGTTTGAATTTGTTTGTTAGCTTTTGGTCGTGAATGTTTGTCTCTAATATTAAACTGTGCATTTGTTTTCAGATATCGCAGATCAAATTTATTCGTTCATTGTGTAATCATACGTTTTTTGATTGAGTTAAGTCTGCCAATTGATATTTTATCGTATGTTTTTCTATGTTGTGATGTTATGCTATTGTTTCAGAAAAAGGGAGAAGGTTTGGATCCATTAAAACGTTTAATCCCGCTGCAAATGTTTGCACCTGTCCTAAGTCAGGAATCTGATGTACAGTAGTTGTCGTTTGTTTATGTAATATATACGTGTTTCTCGTTTCTCGTTTTGTTTATATAGATTAGACCGTTGGTTTTCCCGTTTGAATGGTTTTACACTAGTAATCTTGGGGCCCTTTATAGCTTGTTGTTCGGGTTGAGCCAAGGCTCCGTGTTGAAGGTCGTACTTTAACCTATAATGGTTTACTTTTTAAATTGTTATTTGGATGGAGAGTTGTCTCATTGGCACTCACACCACATCTTCCTATATCAATATACTAAATAGTTCAATTGCGTTTTTCTTTCTTCCAATGGCTGGTTACCGCAAGGTTGACTTGGGTATGGAAAAAATATGATCACCTTGCAATTGATAAACCTCGGGGACTCCGCTTCTCTCCATCTATCGGCAAGCATTGGGTGACTCCGCTTCCCGCCATCTACCTGTTATTTCGAGGTACGGATTGGCCGAGTTGTGACGAATTTGTTTCCTTGGTCTTTTTCCAACTGGAAGTTAAACCCTTGCAATATTAGTGTGTTTTGTACAGTACTGGATGTATGAGTACGAAGCTACGTCTGATCGGAAGATGGTAATAGATCGAACGCATCATGTACATAGAGAGCACTTGCAACAGATTTGAGGGATCGGTAGGTGGCAAATTACAAGAATAATTACTATCCTATAGATCTAGCATATCATCATGTCCATTGGCGGTCTAAATTGTCCATCATTCTTTCGATGGGACTTTCTCGCTTTATTTATTGAATTAATGGGATAGAAAAAAGTCCACATAATTCAAACGTTTAATTTCTCAGTAAAAGTATATATGGTATCTATATGTATGCAATAGAAATATCAGATAAAGGCAATTTGTAAGTTAAGCGCCTGACACAGAAAATCTTAAATGCCGGTAACTTCTTGTCCATTAGAGGTCGAACAGTTATTGCATGTAATCTTGAACTTCTGATTTCTTTATACTTTATAGAAATTTTTAACATTTGATATTACTACTGTACAAAGCATATTATACAGATATGATTAATTCATACCTTTTTAATGTTTATCAAGAAGTACAAAGTAATTTGAAGAAAAGCCATTACTAACACTTTATTTCTGTTATCGTAAGGAAATTGAAATGTGGAATGGTTAATAAGGAGATTATGCTGTTTTATGATACTATGTATGAGGCCATTAATATGCAACGTAATATTTTAAAATTGATGATTAATCATAACTATTCTGATTAATTCTATGATTGATAATAATAGCTATGACCAATGCCCACATCTATTTTTCTTACAGGGTAAAAAAATAGTTTTTCAAATTTATAGAACTAAATGCTATATTAAGATACCCAAACATTTACAATTACCTTAAGTCGATCCCTGAATCAGAGCTTCCTTATTCCTAAGAATCACAGTTGATGCATATAGCATGGAGCAAAGACAAAGAGCTTCAATCGTTTCTTCGTATGTCCACTGGTGTATTAGATGTGCATTTAATTACAACAACATCAATTGTAAACACTACAATATACACCAGTACTTATAGTAATTGTACTTGACATATGCCTTTCAGCAGTATTCGAAAACAAGTTCCAAAAAAAATGAAAAGATATTCAGAATGACCGCACTCAACGGTTTTTCAAAACTCAAACATAAAAATTCTTGTAGATCATTGTTAAAATTTTTCTTATTAATTTGAATAATATCTATACATACAATGCATGTATGAGAAATTTAATTTTGGATATTTACTTTCAACATATCGTTTTCGTTTATTAACTTACAAACGGTTCATGTTTATTCTGGACAAGTCCCCACTATACAGCTGCTAATTCCGCTTTGTTGTATTGCAAATTGACAGAGCTTTGTAAACATAATACATTTATGTTGTCAAATTTGACAGGCCATGTAGTATTAGTGTCGTTCCATGGCTTCCGGATTTGGTTTACAACACTGTCACACATGTATTTATATTATTGGTTATCCAGTTTGCGTATGCTAGTACAAAGGAATCTACAGCTGGCATTGGTTAAAAGGTTGCTGCAGATTGCCAATAACTTTTAAACAGCGACATTAAGTCATTAAAGAGAAAAATCACTATTTTGAATTGTTTAAAAAGAATATTTTTTACGGGTGACAATTTACAGAAAAGAGCGACGATTTACAGAAAAGAGAGACAATTTACAGAAAAGAGAGACAATTTACAGAAAAGAAAAGGAAATGATTGTGAACGACATAAAAGAACAGAAAAGAAACGAAAATGAGACGAACAACAGCATACATAAAAAAATATATCTATTTCATATCTATAAAGTAACTGAACGCGAAATTTTGCTATACCTTTACTACGAAAACGTATTAAGCAAAACAATACTTTCAAACCGGTGCTAGGGCCATCTTAAATATTATTAACACTGTCTCGTCCTTAATGAATGCATAACTCTAATTAAGAAATAATTCATGGGGGCTTGAATATATCGTGATTTTACCACGGGTTGGCCCTTTATGACAAATATTTTACCCTGAGCGATAGCGAGTGGTAAAATTTCGGCATAAAGGGACAACCCGTGGTAAAATCTAGATATATTCAAGCCCCCATGAATTATTTCGATTCTAATAGGTCAAATACGGCAATTCTTTTGGATCGAAGCGCTCTAGATGGAGGCAAATATTTGCCATTCCCATAAATAAACGCACAATCAAATTGGCGTAAAAGAACGGAGAAAACTGAATTAGTAACATGCTTAAAATATTTAAAATAACGTATATAGATAGTTTTGAATTAATTTAAATGATAATTTACTAATATGTCTTAAATGTTTAAACAAATATGGCTTATAAAACATTTTAGCATCGTTTTACGTTTCCATGTTGTGATGATTTTCGGTTTTTCAAGCGTGTATTTTCCCGTAAAATGCTCATATTCTAACGTCATCCTTTTATGACGTCGCGAAACTCATTCATAAAAAAGCATTTGACGTGGGAGTACGATCAGAACAGCCCATGTAATATATTCAAATTTTACCACGGGTGTGTACTCAAAGCTTTTGAAGGACGTCATGTTAGAATTAATATTGTACATTTTATAGGGAAATGTAGACACAAACAAAATGTTGGGGGAAATAGATTAGGCATGTGAACGCCCAACAAATAGGTTTAGATGAATGAATTGAAAATCAAGAATTATACAAGTGTGGACACAGATCAGTGTGAATAGCATGTTTGGATGTTTGGCAGTGTTTTTCTTTGATTCTTTTTCCATAGGGTTCTATGTTACTGTGTTTCTCTGTGACAGCCAAACCGTATCAAACACAAAAAATAAGCAGTATCTTTTTCTGATATTTAGTTTTAATGTTCAAGACTGTCATGGCTGAGATACTATAGCTAATTGCATGGATTACCAGTTATTCTGATTATTTGATCTACAAAGACTCATACTTATACAGGTAAAAACGATAATTCACATTTTATTTTAACCTATAACATGAAATCAAACAGACCTATAAAAGTCAAATGAACGAGTTCGCTTACTATTTATATCTATGTTAATGATTACACCGGATTATATAATTGTCGTTAGTCTTCATCAGATCACCTCGATGTTTAATTAGAGGGAGTCTAGTCCAAAATACACACGAAATGATGATACCTAATTTCGAGTGTATGCATCGTAAATTGGTAATTTTATTCTTTTTTATACAGTCATAGAAAAGATTATTTTGTATGAATGCCAAAAAGACAACTCTCCACAAGAGACCAAAAAGACACAGATATTAATGACTATAGGTCACCGTACATTTAACATTGTAGCTTTTCTTTTTGTAAACTTATTTAGGTGTAAAGGCATTGACCGATTTAAATACATCTTGTATTGAGCAGACATGGGGTAATTGAAATATGTAATTGTAATTGACTGTAATTAATTACAATTTATCATGTAATTGAATGTAATGTGTAATTGAGCATTTTTTCAATTACATGTAATTGAATGTAATTAATTACATAGCCAAAATTGCCTGTAATTGACAATTACTTCTCAATTACAAGTCAATTACATTTGAAATTTTGGATCAAAAGATTAAATCTTGTGTTTTCTCAAAAAATTATTAAAAGCAATAATATTAACAAATGTTGTAAGCTGACAAAGAAAAGCCTTCACAGTATACTTTCTGTATTAACACAACCATGGTAGATTCTTCATTTTGTATTGAATGATAAAAAAAATGTAGACACATGCCATAATTTTAAAAGAAACCACTAGGAAGTCACTGTCTTGACCTTAATTAGTAGATTTAGATAGATATTTTAAGACATTGATTTAACATAATTAACTTTATTCAAGGAATTAAATAACCAATAAATATAACCTCTGGCTATTTGTTTTATTACAAACTATATAATGACTGTTTTTATAACAGTTATGTTAAACAGATATAAGGCTAATTAGAGAGAGATAAATATACCCCTAGGGCCTATAGGTACATGTTTAAATTCTTGAAGGGATAATGCATATGACAAAATCTCACTTGCAAAATTTGTTCACTATATATATGAATGTTGAAAGAAAACATTTTATCAGATTTAAAAATGAGCTCTAAGAGTGTACTGGAACATTTTACTGTTCCTGATGACTTCCAAAATGGAAATACTTTCAAAGGAAAATGTATGCATTGTGGCACCCTCATTAGTGGAAGTTATAAAGTTACATCTAACTGTGTTACACATATGAAGGTAATACTATATAAGAATTTTAAAAATTAATAAATTCATAATGCTTCTTTTTCATTTCTAACCAGATTTCATTTATCTTATATCCTCTAATAGCTTACATTTAAATTTGGAAAATATTTTGTTTATTAAATTAATTAGTTGTGATTAAAACTAAAGTTTATTTTTGTTTTAAGAAGTCAGATTTCTAAATCACTTATTTAAGATAAATAATTTGAATAAGCTGGGATAAAAATGAAAATCATTTCAAAAAATAAAAAAATAGTGCTCTTTTTTTGTATCATTTACAATCAAATAAATTTAAATAAATGTAAAATTTCAATAGGTAAATTAAAACAATTTAATATTTTCAAGATATTAAATAAGGCCTTTTGTAATTTTCAGAGAAAACACAGAGATTTGTACATTCTGCATTCTGAGAATAAAGAAATTCAACCAACATTGACACAATGCATAAAAAAAAGTGTAAAATATTCACCGTCTGATCCAAAACAGTTAGAAATGACAAATGCTCTTATAATGTTCATAGCTGGGGATCTTTTACCACTCTCTATTGTCGAAAGTGAAGAATTTAAAAACTTGATGGAAAAAGCTGACACTAAGTATCAAGTGCCTAGCAGAAAGCATTTATCTTCGAAACTTCTACATGAAAAATCGGTTGAAATAAAAAATAACCTTGTAAATACTCTTAAAAGAGCTGAAAGTGTGTGTTTAACCATTGATCTCTGGTCTAGTAGACAAATGAGAGGATTTTTGGGAATCACAGGCCACTTTATTTTGGACTGGGCTATGAAGTCTGTCATGATATGCTGTAAACGATTCAAAGGTAGACACACAGCAGAATCCATCAGGAGTGAATATGAAGAAGTTGTTACTTCATTTGAAATAGGTTTTAAAATTGCTGCAATAGTCAGTGACAATGCTAGTAATATGGTCAAAGCATTTTCAATTCCTGGCTTTGATGACTTTAAGGTAGATCATGAGAGTTCTGATGAGGAAATTGATGATGTAGACAAAGAAATTGAAGATGACCAGTCTGATGATTTACATTTATCCGACTGCTTACCCAAACATTCAAGATGCTTTGCACACACCTTACAATTGGTTGTTAAGGATGGCCTGAAAGATTGTTCACCCCACCTTAAAACTGTTATTACAAAGGCCGGAAAGGTGCAGACTGGCTGATGGAACATTTGAAAAGCTGATGATGGTCAAATGTAATGGGAAAATGCTTAAATAAGTTATATGACACAATACAAAAATGTATATACTAGTTGAACACTGTCTAATTGTTATAACTATAGAGCAATGTATAATACTTATATACATATCATAGAATAAATGCATGTTTTCAATGTTTTATCTTAATTTTCCTTTCAAATGTAATTGAAGTAATTAATTACATTTGCCAAGTAATTGGAATGTAATTAATTACATTGGTAAAAAAAGTCAAATGTAATGTGTAATTTAATTGAAGATTTTGTAATTGTAATTGAATGTAATTAATTACTTTCAAATGTAATTGACCCCATGTCTGATATTGAGCGCAGAAATGCTGCAATATAAAGCTGTGCGCACGGTCAACCTTATAGAACTACAAAAAAAGCACTCAATACTTATAATTGCATTTTTTTAACTAGGATCATGAAAACACAACTGCTATCAAGTTTCTCTTTTATTTTCCTGTGCACTTTACTGCTGAACATCGTGACGTCATGAATATGTGACATTTCATTTTGAAATAAAGGCGAGATTGATGCTAGCGAATCAAAACAATGTATTATCAGGAATCGTACATATTTACCTCATGTTACATATATGTGTCTGCGCGTTGCTTAAAAAAAAGATCTTGAAATCTTGGAATCTATATTTTGCAAGGTAATTATTACTAATTAACGGCTTCTGACGACTTCAGTGTTTAATCTAAAGACATTTATTCTGTTGAACTTACTTTAAATAAAGCTAATACTAACAATGACCACTGTCCTTTCCTCGATCTTGATATCTATATCAGTAAGGGAAAGCTTAATGCAAAACGTTATGATAAAAGACATGATTTTTCATTTCTATCGTTAATTATTCATTTTTTAGATGGTCGCGTTCCCTTTTCACCATCTTACGGTGTTTATATATCTCAACTTGTACGATTCGCTCGTGTATGTAACAACGTATTATATTTTAGCGATAGAAATTTATGTATAACTGAAAAATTATTAAACCATGGTTTTCGATATCACAAACTAGTCAACACATTTACTAAATTTTATCATCGATATAAGAAAATATTTCGTAAAATAACTCAACATGCAGACATCTTATACGTTCAGGTATATTACATCCAATCTTTTTATCGTAATATTCTTTACAAAGCACAAAAATGTCAGTATTCACCTCAAAATCTTACACAACCTTTAAACAGACTTATTAATAAGGGATTTAGTTACGATACTGTTGTCAGGTCTTTAAAGATTGCATATTTTGGCTTTAATATTGATTCACTTATAGAGTCTTTGCATCGAAACTGAATACATTGATTTTAAAAAATAGTTGTTGGCATGACACGGGTTATGTTCTTTTCATATATTTTATGATAGCATGATACTAAATACCTAACGGGAGGGATTGTGCCTGATATTCATATGATAAAGACATAATCTTTCACTCAGTGTAATTGAGGTCTGGAGCTGGCATGTCAGTTAACTGCTAGCAGTCTGTTGTTATTTATGTATATTATTGCCATTTTGTTTATTTTCTTTTGTTATATCTACTGACATCGGACTCGGACTTCTCTTGAACTGAATTTTAATGTGCGTATTGTTATGCGTTTACTTTTCTTCATTGGCTAGAAGTATAGGGGGATCTCATAAACATGTTTAACCCCGACGCAAATTTACGCTTGTCCCAAGTCAGGAGCCTCTGGCTGTTGTAAGTCTTGTATGATTTTTAATTTTAGTATTTTGAGTATAATTCGCGGTTTAGTATGACGTCCATTATCACTGTAATAGTAAACATATTTTCAAGGGGGCCAGTTGAAGAACGCCTATGGGTGCGGGAGTTTCTCGCTACATTGAAGACCTATTGGTAAGCCTCCGGCTGTTGTCTGCTCTATGTTTGGGTTGTTGACGCTTTGACACATTCCCCATTTCCTTTCTCAATTTTATTCTTATATCGATTTGTGTAAACATGACAATAAGCTTCTTGCATTGTTCAACAGTAGTTCTAACATAAGACTAAGCAACATTTGCAAGATCAGGTAATGGTAAAGTGTATTGTAGCAGGGAATATGTTATACTAGTCGGTACGAGAGTTCTGTAAGTATAATGGGTGTGTGTGGATCGACGAGGTCGCCTCCGTAGTAATATTTCACAACAAACAACTTACAAGCTTCAGACAAAATATCTAGCGTGACAGTTGACAAATGTTTACATTTTAAACTCACACGTAAATAGCAAAAAACAAACAATGGTGTCTGAAGATGGTGTAAATATCTAAGTCTTTATAATGATATTTTATCTAACAAATCTGAGCTGGATGTTATCAGAATGGATTACGAAGGATCAGACTGGTCACATTTGTAACACAAGTTTCAATAAATGTCACATTAACTATCAAATCATGAGTGATAAATTTCATGAGAAACATTCAGCGAAACCATGCATACAGAAAAAAACTCAAAGAATGTTTATTGATGTTGTGACACTATTTCAATCAAATGAAATAGTTACAAGTCAAATGTTGTCAATGGTAATAAAACTATTTCCATTACATACACATTAATTGATGTCAAGGATCTGGTAAATCATCTTTTAATAGAATGAAGATATGAAGAACATGCTCAACAGTGCCTAGATTGATCCATGTCCAATAACAACAGTACTCACTCTCCAGGCATATAAACATGGTAAATTCAACCTTATAATTGGTAATTAGATTTTTCTTAAAGGTAAAGTTGCTTTTATAGGGTTATCTCTATGTAGTGTTATGTACCACCTTAAGACCACAATATTCAATCCTTGCGTACAACATTAACAAGGGTAGATCTCTGTTGATCCTCTCCAACATACAGATGAAGGACATGGAACTAGTCTAAGACAGGATATAAACATGTATGTCCTCCGCTGATCATCCCTCCTGCAACATACGGCTTAATCAGAGCCAAACAGATAAAGGACATAGAACCAGTCTAAGACAGGATTGATATATGTAGGTTCTCAGCTTATCCTCTTCATTGCAACATACGGCATTGTCAGAGCCGAACAGATGAAGGACATGGAACCAGTCTACGACAGGATAGATACATGTAGGTGCTCCGCTGATCCGTTCCCTTGGAACATACGGCTTTGTCAGAGCCGAACAGATAAAGGACATGGAACCAGTCTAAGACAGGATATATACATGTAGGTCTTCCGCTGATCCCCTCCCTTGGAACATACGGCTTTGTCAAAGCCGAACAGATAAAGAACATGGAACCAGTCTAAGACAGGATAGATACATGTAGGTCCTCCGCTGATCCTCTTCCTTGGAACATACGGCTTTGTCAGAGCCGAACAGATGAAGGACATGGAACCAGTCTTAGACAGGATATATTCATGTAGGTCCTCAGCTTATCTTCTCCCTTGCAACATACGGCTTTGTCAGAGCCGAACAGATAAAGGACATGGAACCGATCACAACAGTGTATATCCATGACGTTCCTCCGCTGATCCCCTCCCTTGCAACGTACAAAGTTGTCAGAGCCAAACAGATGAAGGACATGGAACTAGTCTAGGGCAGGATAGATACATGTACATGTAGGTCCTCCGCTGATCCTCTCCCTTGCAACATACGGCGTTGTCAGAGCCAAACAGATGAACGATATGGAACCAGTCTAGGACAGGATAGATACATGAAGGTCCTCTGCTGATTCTCTCCCTTGGAACATTCGGCTTTTTCAGAGGCGAACAGATAAAGAACAAGGAACCAGTCTATGACAGGATAGATACATGTAGGTCCTCCGCTGATCCTCTCCCTTGCAACATACGGCTTTGTCAGAGCCGAACAGATAAAGAACAAGGAACCAGTCTATGACAGGATAGATACATGTAGGTCCTCCGCTGATCCGTTCCCTTGGAGCATACGGCTGTGTCAGAGCCAAACAGATGAAGGACATGGAACCAGTCTTAGACAGAATATATTCATGTAGGTCCTCTGCTGATCCTCTCCCTTGCAACATACGGTTTTGTCAGAGCCAAATAGACGAAGGACATGGAACCAGTCTAAAACATGGTATATACATGTTGGTAGGTCTTCCGCTGATCCTCTATCTTGCAACATATGGCGTTGTCAGAGCCAAACAGATGAAGGACATGGAACCAGTCTTAGACAGGATAGATACATGTAGGTCCTCCGCTGATCCTCTCCCTTGGAACATACGGCTTTGGTAGCAATACACAGTTAGAAGTTTAGTTTCGCATTATGGCCCCTGTGAATTTTTTAAATATGAAAGTTTTTGTACAATAAAATTGAATTTTAGATAATTGAAGAATAATATAGCCTTCTTAGTGGGTTTATATGAACATTTAGATTGATTTGAACATGTTTTATAGGCCATTTCTATGATTGACAGTCCGTATTTTCCTATCCGTACCGTTTATAGGTCCATAAATTATTGTAGTGTTTATCAACAAAGATTTTGCGCTCGATCTTTTCAATTGAATTTTATGGAAAAACGAGCAGGAAGGCATATGATTTTTTTTGGACCACTTGATAGATATAAACCTATGGATTCAGGAAAGGTATCACTGTAATTCATTGAAATTTTCCTTTAGACCAAATTTTGGAGACTTTTGTGACATGTTCACCCCCCTTTTTTGATATATTTTGTATCTAAGAAATGCAGATTGTTGCCATGGTTACAACCAAAAGGGATCATATTTCACCCTTATGACCATTAGAAATCAAATCTATGGAAGATTTTCTTTCTACAAGTATATACATGCATAACACACATATAAAGCTTTCTTTGTTACACGGGAGGGGAAAGAGGGTGTTTAAAAATTATGAGTGTCAATTTTAAGTGTTTTCCCAACTGTGTATTGCTACCTTTATCAGAGCCAAACAGATAAAGGACATGGAACCAGTCTAAGACAGGATAGATACATGTAGGTCCTCCGCTGATCCTCTACCTTGTAACATATGGCGTTGTCAGAGCCAAACAGACGAAGAACATGGAACCAGTCTAAAACAAGGTATATACATGTAGGACCTCCGCTGATCCTCTCCCTTGCAAGATACGGCATTGTCAGAACTAAACAGACGGAGGACATGGAACCAGTCTACGACAGGGTATGTACATGTAGGTCCTCCGCTGATCCCCTCCCTTGCAACGTACAAAGTTGTCAGAGCCAAACAGATGAAGGACATGGAACTAGTCTAGGGTAGGATAGATACATGTACATGTAGGTCCTCCGCTGATCCTCTCCCTTGCAACATACGGCGTTGTCAGAGCCAAACAGACGAAGGACAAAGAACCTGTCTTAAACAGGAAAGATACATGAAGGTACTCTGCTGATCCTCTCTCTTGCAACATACGGCTTTGTCAGAGACAAACAGATGGGACCACAAGTCACGTGTAGACAAAAATTCTCTGTGTAGTGATATTTGACACTTTTCTATGATAAACAAGTGACTGAGCTTAACCATTTGAGAAAATTAGAAAGTAGGGGAACACAGAATAAATGTGTTAAATCTATGGAGCTATTAAATGTGTTCAAAGTATTAAATTTTCAAAGAACTTATTGTGTTAAAAATGGGATTATTTACCATGAGGAGCCGCATCACAAAAGGATACTCGGGGTTTGCTAATTTACGGAAAAGTAATCTAACTTCGTGCCCCTAAAATTTAACCACATATGTCAAAATGTCTCAGCTTCGAAACGAGCCATCACACATATCCAAGTTTACGATATAGAGTGAGCAACAGAAGAAAACGTTACCATTACGGCCTATGGAGAAACGAATGCGCATTTGTAACCAGATGAAGAACATGGAACCAGTCTTAGACAGGTCCGACGTTATCAGGGATACACTCGAGGGATTTCATTACGTAGGTTACTGATAAAACAGCAATTAAAACATATTGTCAGTTAATGCAAAGTTAATCATGAACGACAATGCTAACGCTAGTAATTAGACGCAATAATTGATTTACAAAATTACAAAAAGACAGAAACTATTTTTAATTTATTTCTTTGTGAACTTTTTATTAAAAAATAACAAGATTGATTTTATGTTGGAATATTTTATAAATCATATTTTAACAAGACAAATCAATTGTCTCTCATCTAATATGGTATCTATCTTTTGAAACTTCGTCTATAATGGATTTAATTGAATGCCAACAACTGATTTATGACCAATTTCGAGTAAAAAGTACAAAAACCGACACATTATATGTTAAAGGCTTGAAATTTACAAAATTATTACATTGAAACATAGTAAAGTTAACTAGTACCAGTTACTTTTTAGCACTTACTGATATTATGAAGCTTATAGCACGTAGCTTGTAATGCTGTGATTTGTAATGATTATATCACAGTTATCATTGGATAAGGTGTTAATACTTAACGAGTACACACCTTATATTTGTATTTGTCAGACTATTTGCCGTCATTCGTCGGATTCTTTTTTATTTATATTCCTTTCAAGTGCAACAATGTTTTTCTTAATAAATTTGAACTATTAATTCCTTTTTTTCTCAATCCAAGACCTTTCATCTTTATCATTATAAAAAAATACAGCAAATAAAGATACTGCAAAAAATATATACATGAATGTGTTTATTAGCTGGAATAACTAGATTTCAGTATTTTGCTTAAAGTGAAAATTACATTTATAGACGTATAGATATCAAATCCAAAAATAAACTCGACCCAAGCACTCACAAACAATTAAAAGTTCGCAAGATTTTTATGATATGTTTGTGAGTGACTTGGTCCAGTTTATACACCAATAAATTCCTTTAAAAAGGCGTTTAATTCTTATAATTATTAAAAATGGGAGATAAGGAATACTAGTACATGTGTGTATGGTTCAACGCTCGTAACCTCTAGCATCAATTTGTATATTTGTGTCATTAAATAGGTCTGGCGCATGAATATATTTGCTGGTTAACGCAAAAATATATATACTCAATGAAATTTGCTATCTAACAAAAAATAAACTATAATAGTCGCCGTCAGCTGTAATCCGTAGCGGTTATTGGTAAAAAAAATAATCTAATCTATCAATCGCGTTCACTCGCGTTCACTCGAGACATAGTTTTTCACATTCCATTCATAAATCGTGCTCTATGTAAATTTTCTGAACTTGAACTCTACGACAACACTTCCGGTAAAAACAATGGCTGGTTCCACCATTTAGCATTGTCTTGGAAAATGTGAAGGTCAGGATTATCACAGTGAGCTCACTAAGAGGGAGGTCAGTGGTGGTTTTTCTTTTGACGATTTATGAATGGAAAGTGAAAAACTATATCCCGAGAGGACGCGATTGATCATAGTTTAAATTCTTTTTACCGATAACCGCTACGAATTTCAGCTGACGGCGACTATAAAAAAACTTTTATTATCATTTAAACGAATGTTTTTGTGTTTATTATTTCATTTACCGATAAACGTGCAGTGAAAAAGTTATTATCGTCGCCATCTTTTCTACATCGGTTACGAAAAGAATTTCGGTCAACGTTGTCTATTGAAAAATAAACAACGTCAAGATCAACTACCGGAAATCCTCCCGACCAATCATATCAACGTACTTCCTAATATGCAAATCATATAAGAATTATATGTAAAAAAGAAAAATATGTAAACATCGAAAATAAAACAAGGATGAACCATTTTGTTGACTGACTCGATCACAAAAAACAAAACACATTCTTATAAATTTGAAAACGATGGTAAACATACCTTTTAACCAATAATATGAAATCAAGCAGATCTTGAAACATAAATTTGCAAGTGGTTTAATTGGTATTTGTTTTTATTTATACATTTACGTTAATATTGGTTTCAATGACAATCGGCAGTCTTCGGAGGTCAGTTAGATTGTTAATTATATGATAAGTGTATCTTTACAAAATATATATATGAAATGCTGATGAATATTGTCAGCTCCATGTTTTGTTAATTGTGTATTTTCGACTATTTGTAACAAGAACGTACGTTTAAGTATATAAAATCAATCTTAAGAATTTGAGAAACATCGGTAAAATTGGCAGCTAGTACCTTTAAATATTAAAATTGTGTCATCAATGACTTTGAAATGGACACACAGGGATGACTAGGACTTTTATAAAGTGGACAAGACAATTATGCTTCAATTCATTTTCAAAGTTGACTTGTGTTTACTAGGAAAACAAACGCATCTTCAATTTTGTTGATATCTTTTTTTGAAAACATCAGATTTCTCGTATAAGCGTTTGCGTTTTTGCTTATGCGTGTGACTGCTTGTTTGTAATAACCACCATCTTCCTACGTCAATAATGAGAAAATTGTAAAGAGTTGCCTTTCGTACACCACGAATTCGACTATATCAGGACCAAACATTAATTCGAAATAATTTCAGTAGTCTCCTGCGTGGTGAGCCAAATTTTTTGTTAGAAATATCATTAAGGTACAATAATACAATAGAAAATCAAATTAAATTCACCCATGTTACGGAATTACAAAACTGAATATTGTATTAAATATTGTTATTGGAAATGCTTGTCAAGTTCGTTATTTATATTGTAAACCTGTTTCGCTGACAAAGCGTGTATCAGTGCAAATGTGGAATGGTGACCGATTAATTAGGATCAATTTCATCGAAATGTAATTAATTGATAAAGATATGAAAGTATATTAATAGAGTATTGGTTATTTAACATTAATGTCATTAATGGTATCTGCTTTACTCACCAATTATTAGATTATTGACCTCTATATTTCCAAAAGATCGTGTTTTGTAATAGTTTAGATAACCATACACAAATAATAGCCAAAAAACAAATAAAAGATGAAACCGTTTAAAGCGCCTTTAAAAAATATAATTAGTCAAAATAGCAACTATTTGATGTCACCATGTTGCAATATGGAATTTAAGTAAATATACTTAAATTCAGTTATCGCTGGGACCACTGCTGGATTGTGTTTCATGTTTTAGATTTACCTCCGCAGCAAGCCAGCTGTTTAAATATCGCCAAACCAAAAAAACAATAATAATAAAAATTTATTGTAACTATCATCGACACAACTATTAGTATACGTAAATTTGTTTTTATTATTGTTTTTTTTGTACAGTCATTAATTTGATTTTGTTATGTCAGTGCTAAGTAGCATGGTGGAAATTATATTTACGTTTTGTTGAGTGACAGCACAATGTTGGGAAGATCATTTAAAAAAAGTTAAAGTGTGACTTTACTCATCCACAGAACACTGCCAAGGGTTTTTAACAGTTGGACCAAAAACATAGACAACAAGAATGTGTCCTCAGTACACGAATGCCCCACTCGCACTATCATTTTCTATGTTCATTGGACCTTGGAATTGGAGTAAAATCTCTAATTTGGCATTAAAATTAGAAAATTAGAAAGATCATATCATAGGGAACATGTGTACCAAGTTTGAAGTCGATTGGACTTGAACTTCATCAAAAACTACCTTGACCAAAAGCTTTAACCTGAAGCGGGACAGACGGACGAACAGACGGACGGACGGACGAACGGACACACAGACCAGAAAACATAATGCCCCTCTACTATCGTAGCTGGGGCATAAAAATGACGCACCAGGTTTTACAGATGGGTCACCATATTGGATTTACGACTCATCACGCCACCAACTCAACTCCTTTGGAATATGACAGTTGTTATCCATTCGTTTGATGTGTTTGTACTTTTGATTTTGCCTTTTGATTTTTGATTTTCCTTTTTGAATTTTCCTCGGAGTTCAGTATTTTTGTGTTTTTACTTTTTAGGACACATACATTGGTACATTGGATCATCATCCGATGTTATTTATGCAAACCACTAGAGCTCTGCATTAGTATGTTTCGGTTGATAATTTGTCAGGTAATCGTCAGGTTTACTAATTTAATGCAGTATATTACTTTAAATAAAAAACAATTCGTAAATATGAGGTTACAATTATTATTATTATATAAATATATTACATGTGAAACTTTTAAATGTTGTTTTGTATATTATCATATGATTTGGCATGGAGAACTCTATCGATTAATTATAATATATCATTTATCTTGATTAATAATCTGAATATTAAAAATCAGATATGCATGTACTGCATGAATACAGATGTTGCAATAAAGTACCACAATTATAAAGGACAAAATTTATAGAAGTGTATATTTATTGATCACTTTTTTAGGACAGACTGCAAATATTTCTGTTTGCCCAAACCTTACCAGCTTAATAAATATCAACCATAATTTGGAATCAACTGTAGCCGAGAAACCAGTAGGGCCAATGGTTTTATGCAAATGACCTGGCATGTCCGTTAATGTTAGTTGTCCGTTGATGATTTATGTAATATCGTAATTTTCATTTTTTTGGGTGACCTATTCTGATATTGGACTCAGACTTCTTTAAACTGTGTGGTTTTTACTGTGCGTATTGCTGTGCGTTTGTTTCTTCTTCGTTTGGTTGAGACGTTTATCATGCTATAACCCCACGGGAATTTATTATCTAACTGTTATTTCAGACCTTTAATAACTGTTTAATTGTAAGTTCCACACCACCCAGTACATACAGATGTATCTGAGAGGACAGTCTTTCTTTTTTCATGAGTACGGTTCTCTAATTGTTAATGAATACATTTCCTATCTCTCTCTATGAATTGTTAAGGTATTGCTTACTTGTACATTTTGTATCTTTCTCAGCAAAAATTGTGACATTACTAATTTACTAGGTTTGGATTTTTTTTTAGTTTTTAGTAATTTAACAGATGTATAAAAGAAAATATTAAAAAAAAATAATTGAAGTTTGAGTTTTTAAGAAGGTATTTAACACTCCAGGCCTTTACACTTACCACAACCATTAGTATTTGAAGCTGTCTTTTTAATTGATTTTGGAGGATTATTAAAGGGTTGGAGATCCAATGCTGACAACACAATACAGGGGTTTACAGAAGAATTATTATTTTTCTCGATAATTATGCTTTAAATTGTATTGGTGTTACTATGTAACATATACTTCCATGTAGCTACATTTGCCGAACAATAATTGTAGGAGATCCTATAAGCTTTAATATTTGGATAGTTGAATCCTCAATAGTAAGTATGTTTTTGTAGCAGACTGACATTCTCCAGATTGGATTGACTTAGGTCTAGGCACGGATATGAATCTTTGTGGTGGCATATTTGTTAAGTTAAAAGTTTACCCAGAACAATGAAACTATAAGGATCCACCATATTTTTTTTAATAAACATGTAGCAGGTAATGACACAGGTAGTTCTATGGTCGTTTTTTGCACAATGAGATGTACAACATGATCAGATGGATTATGCGATTCATCATTCTTAAGTAAGGATAGTCTCAAATTGACCAATGCAAAACATGGACTGGTGTTGCTATAGAATATATAACTTAATAATTGCATTGATAATTAGCTGTCAGGGTTGCTATCCTAAAATAATATTATTTTCAATCAGACCAGAAATTTTTCAACTGGTTGTTTTTCAATAGTCACCCTTAACATGCTTATAGAATGAATTGTTAAACACCTTGAAATATATATTTGTTGATAATATACTATAATTCACTATATTTTATGATATACAAATACAATCAACTATCTCATTGTTTAGTGTAGTTTTGGTTAGTATTTTTATCTGTGTAGGTAAATATGTTTTTGAACAGTTGTTCACAAAACATCGTCTAGATTTTTTAACATAATATATGTACCAAGTTGTACTTTAAATTAAATATCTAGCTATCTATATGTAGTTTAAATTAGATATATATCTATAATTATCTATCTGTAGTTATCTCATTTCTGGTTCACAGCTTAGCAGCGAACCGCCCTTTTTATGGCGGTTGACAGAGTCTCTGTTTTCCTCCGTCAATGTGGCAGATTCGCTGCATAGAATCTTAATATTAACAATGAAATTTTAGGTTTTTGGATAATACATACTACACTTGTGTATCCCACGCTGTTTTCTAAACTTAAACTCCAGTGTTTCCCACAGTGCATCTTTACATTTTCATATATATCTATCTATCTATCTGGTTGCCATATTATCTTCGGGTAACCGATCATATATCTATCTACATTTTATTTTTCCTATGTTGTACTATTATACCTCTGTCTCAAGTTGAGGGGAGAAAGATAGGGTTCAAATGAGTTTAATCCCCCCATATTCTGCATGTAAGAAAGAGGCTTACAATTTAGTGGCTGTCGTTTATATTTGTATAACGTGCCTAGACCTTAGTCAACCTGACTTTTATAGGTACGGATTCAATATCTCCTTAATTTTATCATGCCCATTTTTACATAAATCTTATTGTTTATCAGTGCTATATTTTTAAAATCTGTTTGTTATAGAATTTTTATATTATTATATTGTAAATACTGATATATGTGAATTGATATATGTTGTAAAGCGCTTAGAGTAAGTTTATTTTTATATAATGCGCTGTTATACATACTGTATAAAAATAATAATAACGTATTCATTTTTCTTTTTTTTTACTTCATACATACATTTGTTCGTTAATTTTCTCGTTTGAATTGTTTTACATTTGTTATTTAGGCCCTTTATAGCTGGCTATGTGGTATGGGTTTGCTCATGGTTGAAGGCCATATAGTGTCCTTTAGTTGTTATTTCTATGTAATTTAGTGGAGAGTTGTCTCACTGGCAATAATCTCTTAAAATTCTGATTCAAAACCATCGGCAAATTATCTCACATAATAAATGACTTTTATTCTCACTTAACTACAATTACATACTAGAAGTTACAAACATATACAAAAATAGCTATAATATACATGTAGTACATACATGTGTGAACAATACAATGAAATTAATTTATAGGACCCGATCAAAATGATAAGAAACACGTTATTTTTATGAAGTTATCTCCAACAATAAAATAAATATTAACACAGCATGCTTCACACAAACGTTTAAAAAAGGTTATGCGTGTAACAAGGAGAAAATAAAATATCACATGGGAAACGTACATGTAACTACAGTATTCATTACACGATCATATGTCAAATATTTTCTACATTGTAATTACATGTATCTGCATGGTGGTTATAAGAAAAATAGCAAATAATTGTTCTTTCGTACACATTTCTAGAGAGTCGTGTACGGCGTCTACATGGTCTACTGAGTGCAAAATGAATTCTAACAAAAACATGAATTTGCACAATTATTTCAATGAATGTCACTCTTGCCAGGTACATATGTGATCGAAATTTGGTCTACTGAACAATAATTTGTAGTCATAATTATATTGTAATAAAAGAAAACGCAGACACAGTGCAATATTAAATTTGAACGTAGTAGTCCAAATTACAACATTCTTTTTTTATCCAAAATAAAGTATAAATTCTTTTTTCGTGTTTAGCCTTTCCACTCATAAATCAAATTTGGGATAACTCTTAGTTAAACAAACAATTATTTTAAAACAGGACTGCGAAAGTATAGAATTCCAAGATTTTATTCATCAAAAGTCCCTATTAAGGATTCAAGAGGGTAACAGGAATAAAATTTTAATGCGGTATGTTGCTTTTTAACATAATCGTCCGTAATAAATTATAAATATTAACAAAGAAAGTCATACCATTTTCTCTGTTTTACTTCTCTGTTCTAATTTAAGAACGGAGGTTTTGCCTGGTTGTTCGCAGAAATACATGTATATATCTAGAACGTGTTTGGCACCTACTCAGTTAGTAGATGGTGTCAGATTGTTTTTGAGGTTCAAAAGTTAGCTTGTGATGAATTTGATGACTGGCGACAACAAATGCGAATAACTGATAGAGATAGTAAAAACATTTTTTTTTAATTTCATTTGTGAGTATATATATCAAAAAACGATTATACTGTGCGTATTGTTCAAAACAAACTCAGTCTTAAACTTCAGTAAAAGAGGGACAAAAGATACCAAAGGAAGATATATTAATATACATATTATACATCTGGGAATATTTCATTGGATACACAAGTCATTGTAATGTTATTGTTGACAGTAGTCTTCAAAGAAATTACGCTGACTATAAGTATTGGAAGAAATACTTGATACAGAGGGCCTTGTATTGATTCGTGAAGCATGTACGAAATCGGGTGTTGCCAATTTGTCTCCATCTTTAGTTCCATCATTTGTTTTGCGTGTATAAATATCCCAGGAGTCGAATACACTGGTGTTATCAATGTTCTCCTGCTTCCTACAAGCAAACACAATATCAATTAGTATTAACTATTTTGCATATGAAAAAAAATGATACTTCATGTGTCCAGCATACTTAAATAGGGTTAGTGCACAAAGAGATAGTTTTGATTAAAATGGATGTCGTTTATCATAGAAAAGTGAATATGGTGCTTCTACTCAGATCCTGCATAATGTAAAAAAGAGGCGAAGAAAAACTAACAACGTAATATAAATTAATGGCAAAAAAAATAAATCGACGAAAAGACGACGATTTTACAAATCAATTCATAAAAAACTAAAGACTGAGCACCACGATTCCCGTAAACAAAATAAAGGATTAGATCGAGTTTCTGGATCGGTGCTGATTATAGACAACTTCGTATAATCATACAATGTAGCTGTATATTTTGCAAAACTACAGACAGAAGATACTGAAGCGAAGTGGGCAATATAAATTGCGAAGTCCACTCAAAACTGACTACATCATGGCCACAACTAAAAAAAAATAGAGGACGAAGAACAATACCAAAGCATTGCACAGAAAACTAAAAGCAAGGCGGAAACTGCCTAAGGAATCCGATACTAATACTAAATTATTCTTTTTTGTAAAAATATTTCCGTATTCCATTACTGTATGCCGTACAACGAAACTATTTTCATTTACCTTTACATTATTTTTTGTGGCGGTATGTTGTCCAAGGTTGTGGTTTTCTTTCTGATATCGTTTAACACTCATATCTCACCCCTTATTTTACTGCTACACGTTCCGTTTGTTGATGGTTTAAAACAAAAATACTCTTGAAGGCCGTACGGTGACCTATAGTTGTTAATTTCTGTGTCATTTTGGTCTCTTGTGGACGGTTGTCTCATTGGCAATCATACATCTTTTTTTATATCTATCAAGAGAAAATATTTCTAAAACTTACCCTCAACTCTTCAATTACAATCATTGCAATTTTGCAATAATATCAAATCTATTTGTTTATGCACATGCACCCATAAATACTTCCCTGCATGCTCCGTTGAAAGATCGAGTTCATACTTTTAATTATTAGTGCTCTTTTCCCTAACAAACATTGAATCATAGATAAAATTGAGAATAGAAATGGGGAAATGTGTCAAAGAGGCAACAACCCGACCAAAGAATAGACAACAGCAGAAGGTCACCAACAGGTCTTCAATGCAGCGAGAAATTCCCGCACCCGGAGGCGTCCTTCAGCTGGTCCCTAAACAATTATATATACTAGTTCAGTGATAATAAACGCCATACTAAACTCCAAATTGTAATCAAGAAACTAAAATTAAAAAAAATACAAGACTGACAAAAGCCAGAGGCTTCTGACTTGGGACAGGCGCAAACATGCAGCGGGGTTAAACAGGTTTATGAGATCTCAACCCTCCCCCTATACCTCTAGCCATTGTAGAAAAGTAAACGCATAACAATACGCACATTAAAATTCAGTTCAAGAGAAGTCCGAGTCTGATGTCAGAAGATGAAACCAAAGAAAATAAACAAAATGACAATAATACATAAATAACACCAGACTACTAGCAGTTAACTGACATGCCAGCTCCAGACTTCAATTACACTGATTGAAAGATTATGACTTCATCATATGAGTATTAGGCACAATCCTTCCCGTTAGGGGTTTAGCATCATACATCTACCATCATAACATATATGAGAAGAAAATAACCCGTGTCATGCCAACAGCTGGTTTTTAAATATATGTGTTTAGTTCCGATATAAAGACCCTATAAGTGAATCAATATTAACGCCAAAATATGCAATCTTTAATGACCCGACAACAGTATCGTAACTATATCCCTTCTTAATAAGTCTATTAAAGGGTTTTGTTAGCTTCTGAGGTGAATACTGACATTTTTGTGCTTATAAAGAATATTTCCATAAAAAAATGTATGTGAAATACCTTAACGTATAAGACGTCTGCATGTTGAGCTATATTTACGAATGATGTCCTTATACCGATGATAAAATTTAGTAAATGTTTTGACTAGTTTGTGATATCGAAAACCCTGATGTAATAATTTTTCAGTAATACATGAATTTCTCTCGATAAAATTTAAAACATTGTTACATACACGAGCGAATCGTACAAGTTGAGATATATAAACACCGTAAGATGATGACAAGGGAACGTCGCCATCTAAAAATGGATAATTAACGATAGGAAATGAAAATCATCTCTTTTATCATAAATTTTAATTTTAAGCTTTCCGATAATGATATAGATATCAAGATCGAAGAAAGGGCAGTGGTCATTGTATTAGCTTTATTTAAAGTAAGTTCGACGGGATAAATTTCTTTAGTATACATACTGAAGTCGTCATTATTGAGAGCCAAAATATTATCCAAATATCTAAAAGTATTATTAATTATTATTTTGTATCAGATGTTGTTTCGAAGGGTCTTTGCTGATATTTTTTCATAAATTGTAACTCATTGCAATACAAAAACAGGTCCGCAATAAGTGGTGCACAGTTAGTCCCCATTGGAATTCCGATTACTTGACGATATACGGAATCTCCAAAGCGAACAAAAATGTTATCTAGTAAAATTACAAGGGCAGATAAAGTATCAGAGCATGTCCAATTGACATAGTTTTTTGTTTTTGTTTATTGCTACTAAAAAATGATCTAAATGAGTTTGAACATATGTATTCACATTCTTACTTTTTAAATGCCCATTTAATTCGGTGTGTAATTTTTTTTCTTAATGAGAACGTGAGGCAATGTGGTATATAGGGAAGAAAAATCAAAACTTTGAACAGATACAAAATCACCAATATAAGCATGCAATTTATCAAGTACTTCCAACGAGTTATTGACACTCCAAAAGTAATTAATTTCACTATTTTCGAAGGTCTTATTTAAACAATTTATTATCAGGTTTTTGATTGTACCAAGTGTACTTGTAAGAAGAATAGAAAATTTAGTAGTGGAACAATAGCTTGAAGACAAAATAAATCTATATTTGTACTTGGTGCTTTGTGTAGCTTCGGAAGCCAATAAATAGTTGGGACTTTCACTATATTTGGTTCTGCTTGTAAAGCGGTAGCTAAAAGTTTATGTTTGTTACAGATGTCGTTTTCTGAAATTGGAGTCAGTTGGAATGTTGGTGAATTGGTGATTTCTTTTTGCATAACCTCAATGTAAAATTTACGTCAAACAATAATAATATTATTAGCAGCTTTATCGGCCGGACAAAAACAAATTCCTTGGCTAATTCTTTTCGTTTACATGTATGTTTGATACGAGAAATAGGTTTATTATGGTTATTGTTAAGAGTAAAATGTTCTTTAAAATGTTGAATAGTACTTAAATCAACTATGTTCATTACTGAATTAAAAAAAGAGTCGAAAGATTTTTTGTCAGCTTTTTCCCATTTTATCCATTTCGAACAGTAAGTAAGGAGTGAGTCGTGGATGATATTACGACACTCATTCCAATTAATAATTGACGGGGGACGATATTTGGGTCCTTTACTGAGGAATGATTTTAACTCTCGGTCTTGAACGGTGTTAAGATCTCCTGTTATAACATGGGAAATGGGTCCATAAATGTATTTGGAATTACTGCAATTACATGAAGTAGGTGTATTTTCACTAATATTAACATCTTTACACAATTGGCTATAACTGAACACAAATTTCCAGGTAGATTTCTTGTAAATATAACAAATAAGAGGGAGCTCAATATTATCAAAATATCCAGGAATTTGTTCTTTAACAGAATGGTCGTTAAAAATACCGGCAATATTTACAAAGTCAAAACCTTTATTGACATACTTTATTTTAATAAAATGTTTTTTATGATCTTCAGGGCGATCAATTTTGGGAAACAGTTTAGAATTACAATATGCCATTATAATTTGAAAGATTTCATACTTAGACCTGCTATATGAAATTGTGATGCAATCCTCTAAAACTTTATTTAACTTATTAACTGGTAATGAACATAGTTTTGTTAACTGATAATGTTTGTCGTTGTTTTTAGAAATAGAAATTAGGTCCGAAATATTGGTATGATTGGTCCGAAATTTTCTTTGATTGCGATTTTTTCTACGACCATTGTTCATGTTTAAGATGCATCTGCATATAATCAAGTTTATTTCAAAGTTGATCAACATACTAGGGCCTGCGTTTCATTTCATATTGTTTTTATATGATTGTTGCTGATGAGAATAATGAAGGTATCTAGCAATAGGTTCTGAATGGTAAAGTTGAGGAACTGTTTTCGAAAGTGTTAAGAACGCTAACATAATTTGTTAAATTAGATAGAACATCAACATCACAGAAGACCATATTTATATGTCAATTCGTAGCCAAAATTTATCTGATTCATGAAACCAACGAAAGCTAAATGTTTACTTAATACTGGCGACATGACAATTGTTGAGAACATGAGGTATACTTTTTTTCGAACTCAATCTTTAGTATCTGTGAAGTGGATAGTACACTTTTTGTTCACTGTTCGTCGGTTGTTTTTTTCAAACATGATATCTGTTTTTCACCCTCTACTTTAGTGTTCCCCTTGCAACGTACTCCATTTTTTACCCGTGTATATGTTTGTATTAGAGGAAAAAAATACATCTTTATTTGAAAAAGATTCTAAAAAATTGACATACCTTTGACGAGCCCTTTTAAGAAAAAACCTTATCAATAGTATGGCACACACTATCACAATAAACAAAAGAACTGAACCTCCAATAAATATGGGTCCAATGTAAGAAATCACTTCATCGGCATCTGAAATAGAAATTTAAACAATGTTTTTGTGAATAATTGGTATTTGTCTTTACTAGTATCCTTGTGTCAAAATCTCTTTAATTGGCAATTTCAAGTGATATAAAGATAATAAAACCAGATCAGTTTTTGTCATGAAAACACGTATACAGTTGTATTGAACTTAGCTGTTTAATATAGGATTTTGGTAATCATTTTAAAAAGTAAAATCACTAAAATACTGAACTCCGAGGAAAATTTAAAAAAAAAAGTCCGCATTCAAATGCAAAATCAAGAAGAAATGTGTATGGTGTTGATAAAACTTCGGAACAAGGGTTTTTGCGAAATAATATTTTTTTGTATCTATGGAAAAATAAATGTTTGCTGTAATTAAAAAATTGACACCCTTTTAATGAGCTAAAAAATGATGTATATACAATGATGTATGATTTTCAATTGGTATATTGTCATTTTAATTTGTTGAATACGTTATTTTTATCCTTAGCGTATGTTTTAAGCAAAGATATATTTTGACACTGTACCTGTTATGACAGCCTCCGTTGTCTTTGTTACTGTAGTGACTGTTGTTCCATCAGTCGTTGTCAGTTTTGAGGACGTAGGTTTTGGTGTAGACTTTATTACAGTCGTTGTATCGACATCAGTCATGTCAGTAGTTGTTGATTGCTTCAACGTTGTTGTTTCTGTTGTTGACTCCTTATATGTTGTTCGTTCATCTGGTATATTTGGTTCATTTGTTGTTGTTGTTGTTTTGCCTATTGTTGACTCCTTATATGTTGTTGTTTCATCTGTTGTTGTTGGTACCTTATACTTTGTTGTTTCAACTGGTATAGTTGGTTCATTTGTTACTGTTGTTTTGCCTGTTGTTGTTTCATCTACTGTTGACTCCTTATATGTTGTTGTTTCATCTGTGGTTGTTGGTTCCTTGTATTTTGTTGGTTCATCTTCTGTTGTTGTTTCATCTGTTGTTGTTGGTTCCTTGTATATTGTTGGTTCATCTATTATTGTTGTTTTATCTGGTATTGTAGATCCCTTGTATGTTGTTGTTTTGTCTGTTGTTGTTTTGTCTGTTGTTGTTTTGTCTGCTGTTGTTTTGTCTGTTGTTGTTTCATCTGTTGTTGTTTGCTTGTCTGTTGTTGAATAATCTGTTGTTGGTTCCTTGTATGTTGTTGACTCCTTGTATGTTGTTGGTTCATCTTTTGTTGTTGTTTCATCTGGTATTGTTGATCTTTTGTATGTTGTTGTTTTGTCTGTTGTTGTTTCATCTGTTGTTGTTGGTTCCTTGTATGTTGTTGGTTCATCTTCTGTTGTTGTTTCATCTGTTGTTGTTGGTTCCATGTATATTGTTGGTTCATCTATTGTTGTTGTTTTATCTGGTATTGTAGATCCCTTGTATGTTGTTGTTTTGTATGTTGTTGTTTTGTCTGTTGTTGTTTTGTCTGTTGTTGTTTCATCTGTTGTTGTTTGCTTGCCTGTTGTTGTTTTGTCTGTTGTTGAATAATCTGTTGTTAGTTCCTTGTATGTTGTTAGTTCATCTTTTGTTGTTGTTTCATCTGGTATTGTTGATCCTTTGTGTGTTGTTGTCTTGTCTGTTGTTGTTTCATCTGTTGTTATTGGTTCCTTGTATGTTGTTGGTTCATTTTTTGTTGTTGTTTCATCTGGTATTGTTGATTCCTTGTATGTTGTTGTTTCGTCTGTTGTTGTTGGATCTTTTGTTGTTGTTTCATCTGGTATAGTTGGTTCATATGTTGTTGTTGACTCTTTAAAAGTTGGTTCAGCTTTTGTTGTTGGTTCCTTTTTAGTTGTTGTTTCGTCTGTTATTGTTGGTTTCTTGTATTTTGTTGTTTTATCTGTTGTTGTTGATTGATCTGATGTTACTACTTCCTTATATGTTGATGTTTTATCTGTTGTCGTTGATTCAACTAGTGTTGTTGTTTCATCTGTTGTTGGTTCTTTGTATGATGCTTTCCCATCTTTTTCCGTTGGTATCATGTAAGTTGTTGTTTTGTCTGATCTTGTCGTGTCCTTGTATGTTGTCTGTTCTCTATATTTTGTTGTTTCATCTAATGGTGTTAACTCCTTGTATGTTGGTGTAACATATGATGTTGTCGTTTCCTTGTATGTTGTTATTTCATCTGGTGTTGTTGATTCCTTGTATGTAGGTGTTTCATCTTTTGTTGTTGATTCCATGACTCTTGTTGTTTCTATTACAGCTGATCTACCTGTCGTTTTTGTTGTTGATTCTTTTCTTGTAAATGTTTGAGCTGATGTTGCGTCTTTGAGTGTTGTATCAGTTGTTGAAAGTTCTTGATTTGTTGATGTTTTTTGTAATGTTTTTAATTGTTCTGTTACTGACGTTGGTTCATTTGTGGTGCTTTTGACTGATGTCAGTTGTTTTATGGACGAATTTTCAACAGGTAATGCCGTATCGCTTAGGGTTGATGCAGTGACAGTTGTTGTTTTCTTATATGTAGATATCTCAAATACCGTTTTGTCTGTAGTAATTATTCCAAATTGTGTTGAACCTTGATTAGGTTTATAAGTTTTTGTTATTGAATCGAAGGTACTGAACTGTTTTGTAGTTTGTGTTTTCTGACTGGTTGTCGACTCCACTGCTTTTACTGTCAAGGATAGAGTTTTTGTTAGAGAAGTTGATGAGTTATCTGTTGTTGTAGTATCAATATTGGTTGTTGTAAAATCAGGGCATGAATCCTACAAAATTCAACGTAACAGTACTAGTTATTACAGTAAAGAATACTCATATAGGTAATTGAGTTATTTCGTTTGACCCTTTTTTAATCTAAAACTCTTTTCACTGATGAGTCTTATGTAGACGAAACGCGCGTCTGGCGTACTAAATTATAATCTTGGTACCTTTGATAACTATTCGTGCTTTACTAGTTATACATAGTTGACTTTCATTGATTTTGTACAAGAATTCCTGATAAATATAAAGCCATACAAGCACGTCGGAGGCAACAATGAAGGAAGTGTAATTAGGCCTCTAATTTGACCCCTTTCATTCAAAAATTACAAAATACTTATAATAAATATAATGCATATCATTGTTCAAATATACAAAAGACGTTAGTTTGTCGGACAGCAGTATTTGCATCTTTGTACTTTGTCTCACATATTGAAGATGCAACATCTCACATGTAATGCAAAACATCAAACTTATACAAAGGGTTTGACTAAATAGATGTTTGCTATAACATGTATTTTACAATGTCAATGTGTGAAACATAAATGTACTTATTCTGTGTCATGAACATATATCCGTATCCTTTGTTTTTCTATTATGTAATAATTTTTTGGGGAAAAGCTGTTGCTCGTATCTAAATTTCCAAAAACCATGAGTCAAATGGCCAGTTTAGATCAAACTTGTTCATATCAACACAAATGACATTTCTGCATGCACTTACGTTTCAAAACGAGAGCAACTGGTTCCTTTATCAATAATAACATATGTTTTTAAGATGTCAATTAATTCATATAGTTCTGTACTGTCGTTTATCCCTGGGGGACTCCGTTGTAATTCTGCTGTTTACATATTCTGCTGTTTTACTATATTATTTATTTGTCTATTTCTCAGTGCATAGTGTTCTTGTGTTTGTTTGTCCTGTCACGAAGTGTTGTCATTTTAGTGTGTTTTTTTCTTTCATTCCCATATAAGCAGGAAGTTTGGCTAGCCATAACACCATCGTCAACCGATCATTTCCAACTACTTTTTAGAATTTTATTCTTATCTTGTGTTGTTACACACCATTTTCTAAGTTTAGTGCACATGGGTCAGTGCTTACAAACCCGGTTCAGCAAATTACCTTCTTCTTGGATTATGTTAGTTACCTTACTACAGGACACGCTGTCAATACGAAATCATATAAAGATGAAGAGAACAGATGAGCAGATAATAAAGGGCTAGCAATTTGATAAAAATTGTATGATGTTATCAATTAAAATGATTAAAGAAACAAATACCCTTATATTTTATCATTTTTGTTTATCACTTACAATTACCACACAGGAAATTGAGGATGCATTACAGTCATAACAGTCTTCATCATATATGATTAAGTTGACTGCGTCACCAAATTCGATACCATTATTTGACATGCGCAATTCATATCCTTCCGCCATTACAGGATCCATAATTGATCTCTTATTACGATTTCCATTGAGATCAACCGATACCATAAAACTATTTCTATATTCAGCCATCACAATAACCGTGTCAGTATATGTTTTTGAATTACCGTTTATCTGCAAGTACACAATTAACATGTATTTGTAATTACAAGAGTTTTAACTTCCAAGTGAAAGAAAAAACAAGAAGCACTACCATAAGTTGAAATAAGAGACATACTTTTGCAAAATAAAGACAAATAATCAACCAAGATAGCACTCGATTAAAAATAAAATTTGTGAAAAAAAGTCCCTCCGCAAAATCGAGGAGAACTAGGTTTCTTGTTTTCTCGTTTGAATTGTTTTACATTTGTCAATTCGAAGCTTTTCATAGCTGACAATTTTATATGGGTTTTGCTTAATGTTGAAGGTCATGAGGTGACCCAATTGTTAATCATGTCTATGTCATTTGGTCTCTGGTGGAGAGTTGTTTCATTGGCTATTATGCCCAATCTCCTTATTTTTGTCACATTCTCAAGAAAAGTCAACCGTAAATACTTATATAACGATACCCGTCAAATTTTACATATAATTTGACCTGTCATTGTCAATGAGTGGCCTTCATTGTATTTTCTATGGGAATATAGCCTTCCAATTACTTCTGTATTCTTCAACCTTTTACCTGAAAATGTGTTTTATTACACCATACATTTCTCGACTGAAAAAAGCCGTAGATATTTGTTCGCTCACAAGCTCTGGTACGCGTACTGCACAGTCCACTAGTAGGTAAACTAGTGTTTGTCGGTGGCACAGTTATTTCATTTGAACAGTCGTCACCTATAAAACCATCTTTACATGTACAACTTCCTGCAACAAAAGGATTTTACATTGTTAATGTGAATTGCATAATGCATACCCAGGAAAAAACACACTCCAGGAAATTTAATGGATAAGAAGGAACAGTAATAGCAAGTTTTTTAGTTTACATTTACTGATCTGTAAGAAATGTTTGCAACTATATAACGAGATGCTATATGAGATTGATTGTTGTTTGCTTTACGTCATGATGAGAACATTTAATTTCGTTCGATACCTAGAAAGTTCCAATGCATAATAATGTCTATCTTTTTCATTTAAAAAATAGAGTTAGAATATGAAGAGGAAAAAAAAAACGGAAAAAATGCAGGGACTCCTCAAGTTTATTCTCATATAACTATGCCTTTATAGGAACAGGGGACACATTCAATGATCACACTAAGAATACAGTTGCGTTACCCATGTCAGGGACTGTAGTAATTTCGTTCGACGCAAATCTTAATTGACTAAGATTACCGGTGTTTTTTCTGCTGAAGATGGGTGATTCTCACGAGGTACAACGAATTTATCTACTAGTTAAAAAAAATAGACACCATGATACAGACTTGTGTATGGAAAGTGTCATTAAAAACCAGCAATCAATCAATCTATCAATCGGTTATTGAGAATGACTTCGACATCTGTGTTTGAAATTTTTTTACAGTACCAAAATTAGTTTTTATTTTAAAAGGATCCAATAGATAGTTGCTTGACATAACATAATTATTAAACATGTATCGTACCCGAAGTGCAGTTTCCGTTATTACTACAATTGTTTCGACAAAGTAGGCTTGTAATATATTCTAACATAGTATGTGACCCATTCTCTGTCTTGGTTTCAGCCATTATCTCGTTCCTTGAAACTTCCATGATTGTGTATGTCTGCATTGCACCAACTGTATCTTGCACAAACGAAGTATCTGCAGTTAACTAAAATATATTGAAGCAGTGTGTAAGAATAATGTGGACAACAGACAAATACATATTAAAAAATAAATGAATAGAAAAGTACTCAAAACCGAAATCTAAAGCGTATAGGATTAACTAAGCAATACATTATTCTTAAACGGAGATACATTGGTGAGCCTTAAAGTCATAAGAAACCTCAAATTAAAAAAAATCATGCATATGTTTTTTATAACTAAATTGATAGTTTTCATTATACAACTTCTGTACATATACTTTTTTCTGAGGAAAATTTCTTTAATTTGTCCACATTTAGAAGAAGTTTATTTATTTTTAATTGCTTGCTTCCAGGAAGCAATTCGCCGACATATTTTCCGTATGCATAGTGACCTGAGCGTAACCCTCCTCGTAAAAATCCGGCGATCGCAATACGCATGGATCTGTCATTAAAATAAACAATTATCTGATTGTACATGTTAAACACGTGCTCAATACCCATGCTTTTTGTTATTTGTTTCCTATAAGGTGACAATCGGTAAACTTCGACTTTAAACACGGCATTTAATGAGCAGCCATATTTGTTAAATCATAACAGACAGAGAGAAAAAAAAATTGACGATTATACGATATATTTGCATAAAAAATGACAAAATCGTGCACAGAGTTCTAAGTTTATGATATATACAGGCATTGGTTCAAGAATGGAATAAACATTATTTTTCACCACTCACTGGTTTCATATGACTTTAAATTTTCATATGTTTCAATTGTTTTAATATTATTACAATTAAAACAGTCTCCTGCTAAAGTCTTGTTAAAGGTTACCGTTGCAGTTTAAATTTGACAAAATTTTGGGTTTCCCTTTAAAACAGTAGGAATATATTTTATTGTGTGTTTTTGAATATGTTCTCAATGTGTTTATCCATAATTGATTCGCAATATTTACAGTAGAAACATGTTTTTAAGTAATTCTGAAATGTCACGGCAATATTCATAGCCATAATTATATCAATTGTTTATAATTATTGCACAAGTTTTGACGTTCTCAAATAACCCATTATAAATTGAAAACATTGCCAGAAAAAAACTAATGTTAAATATATGCAAACATAATGAGATATATATTATAAACAAAAGAAATAAATGTCTCCTATACCAAAGGGGTACCCATAGCTTAGGTATATTACTAATCTAATCAGTGAAATAAAGTATCTGAAATTTAAAAAAAAACAATTTATTATGTTTCTATATATGCCCCCTCGAGCGACAATGTTTAAAAAAAGATTCAATAACATTTCGATTTAATTGTGCACACCCTTCACTAGTGGCCCATGTGTTAGAAGTTTCAAATGCTTGTTCATTTTTTACTTCATCTTGATGAATATTTTCGACCATGATGAAGTCCAAAATATGTTTACAACATGTTTTAGTTTTGTCTGAATAATAGGGCATATGGGAAATACATGAAACAACCTAAGACATGAGGTACCAAATATGTCAACAAAGTCTCCAAGAACAATGAGATCGTCTTTCTGAGTTATATTATGTCATGTTTATCTAAATCTATAGGGGGTGTTCTTATTAACAGTTTAGTCTGAGAAAAATAGGATGTATTTAGTTTAAAAAATATTTATTTATGGTGGATTGGGAAACAAGTTATTGCAACTTATATGATTCCCTTTCCACTTTGCAGGTGCGAGAGCTGCCTTGTAGCGGCATGAGCCTTCTCTTTTTCGAAACGAGGTGTATTTAGCAATGGAAATTAAACTTTGATGAGGCTGGAGTACTTTTAGTTAGGTTCTGTTTTTACTTAGTTTTAATTCGACGAAAAAAGTAATTTTCAAATTAGTTCTACGATAAATTTTGTTCTTAAGATGTTTACTTACAATACTGTACGATGTTTGTTTTTTTAGCAATAGTAGTTTATCGATGTTCAAATCTAATTAGAAAAATACAAATAATGATAAAAAAAAATCTGTGGGAGCTGTTTGTTCGTTAAAAGAAATGGTATGTTTTATTTCTGAAACAGCAACGTGAACTATATATTGTGTCATGTATTCCGTCGCCTCTAAAAATGTTGCTAATGAATAAAACAATATGACTACAAAAGATATGAAACCAACGTAAACTGATCAGCATAAAACAAAATATCAAAATGTGACGTAAGATAAATACTGGTGGAATCCCCTATTTGAGACAGGCGTAAGAATACCTGGAGGGGATTACTATTTTAAAAATTCCATCACCTTTTGAATGTCTCTTAAATGTTGCTGATTCATCATAATGTTTTTTTTCATGTAACCTCAAAATGTTTATCACCTTTATGTCTAGTATGCAAGATTCGATGTAATCTGATATCGACAATCCAGTGACTGCCCCAAATAGATCGATAGGAATTCCATTCTCAATACGTTCATAACAAGTTTGATTTGCTTTTTCTTCTGTCCATCCATTTCTAAACTCAGGTGTCTATACAAAAAGCATTCGAAAAAATAAACTGATAATTGAAAACAGTACAGATATATGTAATATATATTACGAAAGAAAGATTGGATGTACAATACTTTTTTTTTTTTAAATCAGTAGCTTTTTGTTTCATTTAGTTATAAGATTGCTTTTTCTTTAATGGAGGAAAAACAATTATTAAGGTGATATAAAATGGTTGACTCAATTTTTCTACTTAAATTTCACACATATTTATTTATCATTTTAATTATTAGTATAGATTTTTACTGCTTCATCTATCATTTATGGTTGTGCATTTAAGAAGATACCTCTGGATCAATGCTTAAATCATCGTCAATTTCCAAAGGTTTGACATCCGAAATGTCATCTGTGTCAGAAAGACTCCTTCGAATTATTCTATGATCTGTAGAACGCTTTTGTCTGTAATAACTTGGTTCACATATTGTAACAAAAGGGCTGATGGTATTGTCATCGACATAGTTTTGTTGCGCAGACGAGCATGTTTCAGTACTTTCTGTTAAATTACATTGACTCGAATAAAATAGTTCGAAGTCATCTGCTGGTGATGCTTGCTTTTCACAAACACAATATCTTTCGGTTGTTCCGGCTGTACTATTCATTATGTACCCAGTGTCGACTTTTGATTTGTGTAGAAATTCTGGCTCTGGTATAAAGAGTGATTCGTCTAACATTGTTGTTGAGCTTATTCTAAAACATTATGAACAGTTTAATATATTAGGCTTTTATTGTATGGAAATTATATTACTGTTCCAATAATAGAAAATATTTTTCGCTGTAAGAAAAGTCATTGACATTTGATAAGACGTTTCTTAAGTGATTTAATGCCTTTTTTGGCCTTACTTCAGAGTATTGATTCTGTGTTCTTTATGTCATTATTTTGTTAGTTTTTAGACCATATTTAGATATTTCACTGTTTTAATCTCAAACATAAATGTCACTTGGTCTCTTGCAGAAAGTTATCTCATTGGCAAGCATACCCAAATTCCTTACATTTAAAAAATTGCAGATTTGAAGGGTTCTAAAAATAAACTTTGATAAAAACAAATTTCACGGACGACCCTTTTGAAGTGCAATTGATGGTGCTTCCAGTAGTCAAATTATTTTCTGTAGATTGAAATATTGAATCAAATAAGAAAATTTCCGGATAGAAATATAAATTCCACAACTGCAACAAGTGTGCTACGATATTTCTCCACTCGATACAGTTAAAGTTAATATATAAAGCGCGAGGCTTGCCGAGCTTTTTAGATAATTAAAGTTTAATTGTCGAGAGTGGAAAAATATCGTTACACACGAGTTATGGGGGTGGAATCTGTTTCTCTAAAGATTTTTTTTCCTTTTTTTCAAAGATTTAAAGAAAGTTGTGTACTATATATGAAGTCATCAGACATGGTCGCATCTTTTCATGACGTCACAATAGGAAAATTCAAAAGAGACCAAAAAAATTGAACGTCACATTCAAATGTTGACCAATCATTTGCCTAGATAAGATTTTTCACCAGTGAGGAGAAATATTTTTTTCACACCGATCAAGAAATGTGAAAATAGCCCAAAAATTAGAGAAATAACTAAAGACACGTTGCAAACGCATAAAATACATGTTACATGTTATATTGCGTTGAGACAGTCATGATGATAAAAAATGGCACAAGAAAGACGTCTTTGTTCATACAATCAAATGGTGTGGATTCATTTATTTTCATGTGTATGAGTTTTCTTGGGATTGAGGAAAACTTGCGATTTTTGGATATTTGATTTCGGGGTCTTACCAGTCACTTCATACAAAACTTATAGAAATTTGTTATTCGTTAATCAGATGATGACGTGGTTCACATGTTTCCACGAAACCAACAACAATTGGTGTCAAACTAATAATAATGAATCCAAAGTGATCGTTTGTCAAGTGGCATAAAGAAGGCAGATATATTACATAATAATAATAAAAAAAAACCCAAGAAGCGTAGTTATTGGCGTCATTACAATCTTAGGTGTAATACCACTATTGAATGTTAGTTGTATTTTGAAATCTGCACTTTTCGAGTACTATAGTAAAATTTCACATAATGTTTCATTGCAAATAATAGATACAATAAAATTCGTACTTTATTTGGTCTTTTAAAACTTTTTTTATTCGAGCGTCACTGATGAGTATTTTAGAGACGAAAAGCGAGTCTGACGCAAATACAAAATTTAATTCTGGTATCTATGTTGAGCTTATTTGCAACAACTGGGATTATGCAACTGCTGGTGGATTTGTTTTTATTCCCCGTGGTTATCACCTGTACAGTAATCAGCTCTTCTGTGTTGACATGAATTATCATTTGAATGGTCATAATAATAAATAAACTGTTTACCAAACTTTGAATTATAGAAACACTGAGGCTTTTCTACCTCAGGAAAAGGTTAACTTAGAGTGGCCGTTCGTGTAATTGGCGGTTTGAACATACCGTATTAAATTTTCAACGCGTTGGTATTTACTTTCATCAACGCGTTGGTTTTTACTTTCAACGCGTTGGTTTTTACTTTCAACGCGTTGGTTTTTATTATTAACTCGTTGGTTTTTACTATCAACGCGTTGGTCTTTTCAACGCGTTGGTTTTCACTATCAACGCGTTGGTCTTCCTTTTCAACGCGTTGGTTCGTAATTCATACGTTATAAAAAACCAACGCGTTGGTTTTTAATTCGATTTGTAAGTTTTCCACTTATGTCTACCAATCAACATCTTTGTAACAAAGTTCAATATTATCAACCGTTCGGACGGACTCCGGTTTGTTGTTTAGTTTGGCGGGGAAAATATCCACCGTTTTACTGACTTGCTACATGGAGACACGTAGAGGAGACCGAGGGCGATTTTTAGATCGATTCAAGGAAATGTTGAATTATTGCAGCCAGATTAGCACTTCGAATACAATGGACGATGATACATCAGAAAATGTTCGAGGAAGGTACACATGTTTGATATATGTTTAGGGTTAATAAAAACTACATGATATTAAGTCCAAATATATTTCGTGATAGTCTGTATTCTCGTCAGAGCATACATTCAAGCAGTACCCACTACAAAGAAAATTGATAAGGTGGAAAACATCTTCAAAACTGTTTCCGTACAAGCAATAACAACGTTTTTTCGTAAACGACCAGGTTACGAAACGAACTGCACCCATGAAAGTTACAAAAATTGAGTTTCAAAGGAATAACGGTCAGCTAGGTTGCTATCAGATTTTCGCTAAAAAAATATATGCAATTTATATATAGTAATTTAAAGTTTTTACACTAAATTTACAGTAGTATGAGATATTGGTTACTGGTTATTAGAACCCGGGAATGAGGGATGAAAATCGAGGGCTAGATCAGAGGGAATCAGTGGCAGGAACTGGGAGAAAGATGACTAAAAATATGGTTAATTTATACTTGACAAATAAAATGAAATAACAGGGGAACGGAATTCTTGAAATTGAATGTTTGGGAAGGGAAGCTAGAATTAAGAAGAAATGAATCCATGACTCCCCATGTCTACCACTCTTGCCAAAATTGTAAGGAAGGTGCAGACATGAAGTTTTTTTTTATATAAGAAATGTTAATAACATACACCATTTTTAGTCAGCTTCAAGCTCAATGGTTATATCTAGAACACAAGAGGCTTAACGAAATTTCTTGAACTCCCTTGACTTGAAATAATAATGAAATCACTAAATTATACAAAAACATACCTACGACGGTGTAGTTCGAATTTCAACTTGTTATACAATACATTTTGCAGTTTACAGATAATGCGTCGAGATATTGAAAGAGCCAGTGGTGGACTGATAACCAATGAAACAGTTATCTAAAACTCGTCTGACCAACTAGACAAGTCCCTTTGATACATGTTATAACACTACACCAATAAAATAATAACAGGGACGTGTATATATAAAAATAAAAGAAATATTGTTTTGACGTAAATTTTGATTATCAAAAAAATCTTTTACCGGACCTTACCCAGACAAGAAATCATCGTCATCTTGATTTTCGACAACTTGTGGTCTGGTTACTTCTGTATTTAATCTTTGTGCCCTGTTTATGCAGACGGACTGCGGACGATTCAGTCATATTCATACTTTACCGCCAATATCAAGAAAAATCCGGAGGCTGTCCGAATAGTTAGAAATTACTTTGTAACAAACATTTTGATTGGCCGATAAAAATACAAAACTTACGGTATGGAATGAAAACTTACGTATGGAGTTAAAAACCAACGCTTTGGTTTTTCATACCGTATGAATTACGAATCAAGGCGTTGAAAGTGATGACCAACGCGTTGATAGTGAAAACCAACGCGTTGATAGTAAAAAAAAAACAACGCGTTGAAAGAAAAAACCAACGCGTCGAAAATTTCATATGGTATGATCATACCGCCAATGACACGAACGGCCACTCATACTTAGCTGTATTTGACATTTTTAGGATTTTTTTTGTCTTCAATGCTCTTGAACTCAGTACTTTATTTGGCCTTTTTAACTGTTGTTTATTCGAGCGTCACTAGACGACACGCACGCGAAAATACAAAAGTTTAATCCTGCAATCTATGATAAGTTTATTTGTTTGCAGATTTTTGGCTTTTAATGTAAAGCTTCAATAAAAACCTCGTCCTCATTTCCAGGGGACAATTTTATAATTACTTCATGCTATTCAAGTTAGATAACAACACGTTAACTAAAAACTAATTAACAGCTAGACAATCACACCGTATTAATTATTAATTCACCTCCAAGAGTCCGCAAAACTTTTGTAATCAAGTACTGTGCCTAAATCTCTATGCATGAAGTCGTCGCTTGTATCTTTTGTTACACTTGGAACTCCACATAGACCTTTAGCGTTGTTGATATCGCTAATAGATGGCTTGATTGAAATTCGAGAAATGAACATGAACCACGATGATATCGAAAATTCTATCACTGTTCCAGTAGGTAGAGTAATCTGACAAAAGTATCAAGTTAGCAAGTGACAATCAAAAAGCGATATAATTTAGTGCTATACCTATGGAATTGAAAATAGAAAGTTTGAGATCATCAAAGTTAGCGATCTCTTGTCTGTATAAACAGAGGTAAAAACAAATAACTCATGCGTTATATTTTGTGACATTTTCCGCGATATTCACCTTATTGTTATTGCATAAACACTGTTTAGTTCGATATTTTGTGAATTCTCGTATAAGTCTTTCATATAAGGGTCCAGTTTGAACAAATGCTACTATTATAATGAATGTTCCAAATTATGACTTTGAATAACTTAGCACCATCTATAAAACTGAAAGAGGACTAAAGTACAATATTCCAAGCCGTACTTCGGAATAGATTTTTTAAAAGTACCGTCAGAAAATTCGATCTTTTACAATATTTTTAAACAAGAACGTGTCCATAGTACGGGGATGCCCCACTTGAACTATCATTTTATATGTTTAGTGGACCGTAAAATTGGGATAAAAACTTAAAAACTTAATTTGACATTTAAATTAGAACGTTCATATCACAGGGAACATGTTTACCAAGTTTAAAGTTGATTGGACTTCAACTTCATCCAAAACTACCTTGACCAAAAACTTGTAACTGAAATTTGCACTATCATTTTCTATGTTCAGTGAACCGTGAAATTGGGGTCAAAACACTTATTTGACAATGAAATTAAAAAGATCAAATCATAGGGCACATGTGTACTAAGTTTCAAGTTGATGGGACTTCAACTTCATCAAAAACATCCTTGCCCAAAACATTAACCTGAAGCGGGACGAACGGACAGAAGGACAGACGGAAGGACGAACGGACAGAAGGACAGACGAAAAGACGAACGGACTCACACAACAGAAAACATAATGTCCCTCTACTATCGTAGGTGGGGCATAAAAAGAGGAATTACTAATTTCTTGAAGTTGCAATAAGAATACAATATACATCGAACATAATTTGTCAACAAACTATAACTGCTGAAAGATAGGTCGATATTGTAATTGTGAAGTATATTATTAATATATGAAGTATATTATAAAGTTGTTTGCGCTCGACATCCTAAACAAGACTATATCATAGTATAGCGTCATCGACATAGGTGATATAGAGCGATAATGCATTTGACCTGGACCCGTCCAATCAATTCATCCTTCCTGACAATCCAAGGTTCCTTAGCTTGTAAGCTGTTGGTAACACAAGGATTGAAGTCAGCGCGGAGAAACGTTTGATTCTTGTTTTGAAAAGGTAGTGGATAAATTGGATCGAAACAAAGTTCATATGTTTGTCGGCAATGCAACATTATAAGCACACCGTAGAGATGACGTCCCAGTGATACATGTTAGTTACACTCATGCTTAAAGACCAGAGTTCGAAGATACCAAATTGAAAATAAAAATTCAAACTCGAAACAGAAACAGACAAAATTATATTTAAAAGACGAAAATAAAAGACTTTCAACAGTCTTAGAAAAATTAGGGTGTTTTAGTATGGGTAAACACAACAGAGTTATGTCTCAGTCGCCGCATTTGTCTGCTTATACTATGCCTATACTGTAAGATATGATTTTTAAAAGATACAACGTCGTCTACATATATATGTGATAGTGCAGGAACTCAATCTTCGAAAAAGATCGATATAACATAAAATTTGTACAGATTGTAGATTTGTATAGTTGTTTTGTGTATTATTCTTAAATGTACCCATTACAGGATGAGTAGATACACGGCTATTTTTTTATTAAACAGCAATTTATATTTTGAACGAAATAATCTGATTTTGGAAAGTGAACTTACTTTATAGTTGTTATTAGTATGTTCAATAGACAAATCACTGTCATCACAACTTCTAATTTCGGTATGCGGTTGTTGAAGCATATACCTGTCATCCCTTGCTATCTTCTCACATGTTCTTATTACAAATAAAGACCTTCGACTTCTAACAGCTATTCCACAGTTACAGGATGAATGTGTCCATCCGAAACCACAATTGGTGAATAAAACATGAACCTACAAAAGAAAGGTATGTAATTTTCTTTTATCACACCTTTGCAGTTCAAAATATCTGTTCAGCCTCCCTCAGATTCAGACTCATACAAATTAGCCTTGATAAACTAGATATAGGAAGATGTGGTATGAGTGCCCATGAGACAACTCCAAATAACAATTTTTAAAAGTAAACCATAATAGGTCAAGGTACGGCCTTCAACACGGAGCCTCGCTCACACCGATCAACAAGCTATAAAGGGGCCCAAAATTACTAGTGTTAAACCATTCAAACAGGAAAACTGAGTTTGTAAGTTAAGTTGTCATGTCTTTTTACAAACGTACAAATTAAAAGCAACATGATAGTAACATATTTAAAAAAAAAACCTAATATTTCATTGCACGTTGAATTTGATAGCGAAATCAACATTGGTTGATACAATCACACGTGACGTGGAACAAAACTTTATATTCCCCTCTGATTATCATATTCCCATCTGAACGTCGGGATAGCCTTGTGCGACGCGGTGGAATAAATAAATAGTTAACTTTAAATCGGTACTGATTATCATTGTGTATGTTGTATTTAGTGACATAACAAAACGGATAAGAAAACAACTATGTAAATTTATATTCAGAAGTAAAAAAAAAGTATCGGCAGTGGAATAAAACAGTAATTTCCCTTGGCTTCGTGAGATATGAAGATATGTTCACCCTCAAAAAGTCATATATGATTTTTCTTGGGTGAACAAATCTTCATATTTCCACCAGACACGGGAAATAAATGTATATTATCACATTACATGTAACAGACAAGAATAATACTACACATCTTTACGGCTTTAGTAGTTTCAAACGGGAAGTTTGGATAGTCGTGCATTAAATCAACTCTAAAGATATACTATTGTAGAATCAAGTTATAAAAAAATGATGGAATATTAGGAGCGACTTTTAACTTCAAAGTTAATTAAAGTTAATTAAAATATCTACTTCATTTACAATACGTCCTTAACATTATTTTATCTTTATCAAGTTTTATATATCATAAAATGTCCGTCACATAATCGTCAACATATCTTTATAATACAGCTATCATTTTTCCTTGTAGACTACAGCTGTAGGTAATTAATGAGAATATCAATTTCTTTTACTCATAATTAAAACTGCACTTTCGGTTATCTATAAAGTTGACAATTTGTATTTGTTAAAATATGTTGTAGAAACTTCACCCAATAAGGTCCTCTGTCATTTCTATATAACACATATTCCCCAATGTCCATGTAATGATAAGTTTTTCCATCAAAGGTTGTCATATGAGGGTCATTGTAAGATTGGCAAAGTCGGCCAGTTAGAAGAGAGTCTTTATCCAATACGTTTATCTAAAATATTCAAAAGTTTTTCATGAGAAGATAATATTCTCAACGTTTTCAAATGTAAATACAATACTGCGTCATACGCATATAAAAGCCTCCATTAAAAAAATACCGTATTTTAAATAGATAATAGCAATTCTTTCAGTATTCAGATTAAATGAAATATCATTCCATTCTGTCATAAGTTTCGTTGACATAAAGGAAATTTAGTGATGTTGCATAGGTGGACAAAACCGGTTTAAAAAAATAGTCGATTAATTGTGATTTTTGTGTTGTTGCAGATTTGAAGATATTTGTATGAAACATTTTTCCTTAAACACAATCCAAACCCGGTACGTTTTCCGCGAGATACAGTTGTAATAAATAAAACGTTGGTTTATGCTTTGGAAATTACTTAAAACAAGTAATCTTTAGTTTTCATATTTTTTCAATTTAATTTGCTATACCTTAATATCAGGAACTTGCAGGTTCATCCACTGGTCATTTAACATCGAAACAGATGTAACTGATAATCTGATGTATGTTGTTCTAGCTTGAAAGTTATATAACCCATCACTAAATCCGTATACTTGCAGGAATGTATTATTTTGCCAATCAGAACTTCCGAGTTTAACTCCACAAAACTGAGATTTAAACAAGATGTCTCTTTTTGCTAATCCGTTGGCACATTGGTTCGTATTTTCATCAATGTTTGGTTGGAAAACGTAAATGTTCTGGTGACACTGTGATTTTCTAATGTCAGGGTTAGACACAATACATCCTACTGGAACAGTCGAAGTAAGGATAATGTTAACTGACTCGCCTTCCACAACTGTATATTCATAATGTTCAGGCTGTAAGTAGTATCATATTAGAAAAACTAAAAGAGAAGCTTGAAATTTTGATAGCAAAATTGACAGATGTAAAATAAACAGATTTATGTACAGCATACTCAACCGGTCGAACCATAAATACTACGAGTTAGACTTTTACATACGATACTCCATATCTTACATGTTCATCTTTGGTTTGTTTCATCATACAACCGTGTTATTGAGACAACCATGGCTTCACGAACGTTTCTACAGATATGTTTCACGTTTTCAAAACCACAGTGAAATTTAAAAAAAAAAACATATGAATTTTGTTTAGATAGAAAAAAGTCTTCGGGTACAACAGTCAGTTTTAAGCGACCTTTTTTGAAAAAAAAAAGAAAAAAAAATTAATTTCAAAATACTTGCAAACTGAATCATAGAATACATTTGCACTTTTAATGATAAAATGTGATATGAAATATTATATGCATTTTCTGCTATGCTACACATAAGACCTTGGGGGTATTTTAAAACTTTACACCCACAAATGATATTAAGCTTACCTTTACAGCAATATTTTTATTTAAAATTTATATGGTGAAAACGCATTAATTTTATCAGTCACAATACAACATCATTGTAATTGTAATGACGCTTGCTAAATGGTATTACTTGCTTCTGGAAATTTGTGTAGAATTTGCTTTTCCGTTTAATTGCTGTACCAAAATGACTCCGAACAAATATGACCAGCAGGGTTATCCACATTTGACTTACCATTTTGATTGGCTAAACATTCGCTGATGCCTATCTAATCAACTTATCGTCTAACTAAACTTTCCAGGAACAACTTGTCATATTTGTTATCCTCACAGTTAACCTTTATGCAATGTTTTCGTTTTATTATTTATCTTATAACAATAGTTAAGATGCTTGACTTCTATGCAGTTAATAATGACACCGTCTTTAATTGTGGTAGGCTAACGTAATTTTAGATGAACACATATTGTCTTTTTCATACAGGAAAACGAATGTGTTGTTGAAGCTCGAAGTGGAATTAATTTTCTTAATATTTTGATTATGCTACGTTTAGGAAACACATTTCTTCGGATACAGATAATGCTTTTTAAATTATAAACTTTGAAAATAAAACTCTTTGCCAGAAAACATGAATATTCGTAGGATAACCTTTGAATACTCACATAATTTTCATGAAGCAAAAACGTGAATAAATCCTTGGAAATATTAAAATAATTAAGTTGGAATGTTCAGATGTATTTGGCAAAACCTTCAGGAATTTTTGGTCCTCAATGCTCTTCAATTTCGTGCCTTTTAATATATTTTTTAACATTTTTTGATTCGAGCATCACTGATGAGTCTTTTGTAGACGAAACGCGCGTCTGGTGTAAATATTAAATTTAAATCCTGGTATCTATAATGAGTTTATATACAATGTTTATTTAAATACTTACAAATAGTCCTGCGTTTAAATCTGTGCTTCTATAAAATGGACTAGGTATTGCATTTGTCAAATTATAACGTATTCTTACAGAACAACTGACCTAAAAATGTTAAAAAAAATATCTGATACATTGTTCTAATTGCACGATTCTACTATATATAAAGCTGCATTAACGCTCGAAATCGTACTTTATATTATTATGAAACATGAATAAAATGAAGAAGCTAACATTAAATAGTTTATCTTAAAAAGTATTACGGAGCCATTATCTTTTACGATCACGAACTACAATAAACGATCTGCAATGTATTGTTGTACTAGAAAATTCTTCCTTACAAATTTAGAAACAGTTGTGTGGTCTGTAAATGTAACGTTTGTGTTTTATTTAACGTGACTTCTTAGCAGAGTTTAAATGCTAGTCAGTTTTGATTTGTAAGTTTATTTTCGTCGTATGTGCAAGAGAGGCGAACGATATCAGATGGACATGTAAACTCATAAGTCGAAAATAACTGACAACGCCAATGCTATAAAAGAAAAAGACAAACAATAAAACACCAAACAAATCAAAGAAAACTAAAGAATGAGCTGCACAAACCCTACGAAAACTTGCAGTAATTTGAAGTGCTCCAAATTGGTAAGGAAATCATGTTCCTCATGAGGCAGTCGTCGTGATGCTAGTATTAGTAAAAATCTGGTACTTTTAATTTGATAGATCACAATTGCGAAAGGGGACGGGATTGTAGTTATTATGACAATTCATAAAAAGCTCCTGTATGAAGCCAGCCTAATATGAATAACGGAAGTCCAGAAGAGGGGCACGATTAGTTATCATTAAAACAATAAAATTTAATATCCACGAAAATGCGAAACTTAGTTTTCCTCAATCCACGTAGTTTGGTACCTACGAAAAATTCTGTTGTGGACCTAAATAATCGTATCATAGATAGATACTAGGAATTTTGTTTATTTACGCCAGACGCGCGTTTTGTCTACAAAAGACTAGTCAGTGACGCTCGAATCAAAAAATGTTTAAAAGGCAAAAAAAAAAAAGGATGAAGTTGAAGAGCCTCAATATAATAGAACTATAAAAAACTGTTATAAAGGTGAGAAGTATCGCTGGTTATTAAACGATGTTTTATCTCTGGTAAATGTATGTAATGGGGTAAACTTCTCAAGGCGCTGGAAAAATAAGCAAATCCTGCTCCACATGTAGAACAAATAGTTTTGCTTAAATGAGTACAAACTTAGTCTCAATCGGTATAAAGCAATCTAGGAAATGAGGACAATATTTCCGTTACGACAATAGGAACATATCCGTCGTAAAATGCGAGAAAGATAAAGGGTCAACCAACTCTTGATTGCGTCCGTAAAATTTACGAAATGATAATTCTAGCTTCACCACTTTGAACTTTTCAATGAGTACAATTGAAATTTACAAAGAAGAAACTCTCGACACAATGTCATGTCTCAATGCAGCTATGTATACAATACGCTTATTGTTCTAGATATAACGGTGACTTAATGTTGCGAACATGCGCCTTGTGGTCTCTGGTTATATTGTGTCTTCATAACACATGTATATTTTCATTCTTTTATATAACCCTTTTGCTGATTTGGTAATTGCACATTTTGTAAAGATTCACGTGTATTTACGAGTTTTGTTTTAAGATAAAATACCAAGCAATTTAATACAGAGTTCAAAGTTTTGATGCAACTGTCAAGCTTTTTGTATTATGATATTTGCATATGAAAGTTATGTGTGTAAAACAACTATCACTGTTCTCAGAGAGCCCGAAATGTTTTAATGTATTATCTAAATTCTAATGTTTTCAAAACATACCAATTTGGCGGGAAACGATTCATTCTAGGTTTTTCATATCTTTAACATTGGCAAAGGGATTTTAAAAGATTTTGAAATATGGCTTTTCAATCTATATGTCATCATATTATGAAATGGAAAATGGGGATAAGTGTGCAAATATTTTAATGGCACTAAATGGATAAATAGTTATCAAAAGTACCAGGATTATAATTTCATATGCCAGACGCGCGTTTCGTCTACATAAGATTCATCAGTGACGCTCAGATCAAAAAAGTTAAAAAGCCAAACAAATACAAAGTTGAAGAGCATTGAGGACCCAAAATTCCAAAAAGTTGTGCCAAATACGGCTAATGTAATCTACTCCTGGGGTAAGAAAATCCTTAGTTTTTCGAATAATTCAAAGTTTTGTAAACAGAAAATTTATAAAAATGACCATATAATTGATATTCATGTCACCGTAGTGCTGACTACTGGGCTGGTGATACCCTCGGGGACAAAACGTCCACCAGCAGTGGCATCGACCCAGTGGTGTAAATAGTTATCAAAAGTACCAGGATTATAATTTCATACGCCAGACGCGCGTTTCGTCTACATAAGACTCATCAGTGACGCTCAGATCAAAAGAGTTAAAAAGCCAAACAAATACAAAGTTGAAGAGCATTGAGGACCCAAAATTCCAAAACGTTGTGCCAAATACGGCTAAGGTAATCTACTCCTGGGGTAAGAAAATCCTTAGTTTTTCGAATAATTCAAAGTTTTGTAAACAGAAAATTTATAAAAATGACCATATAATTGATAAAACTAGAGGACTTCGAATTTGTGTCAGAATGGGCACTATTGCCACGATTACCTGAGGGCACCGATTACCTCAGGGCATACAGCAGCGGACCTAACTGCCATCTGCAAATCAAGTGAAGCGAACAACCTAAAGAATAATAGGGAGTAACAGTATCAGTTTCCTTTATCTATGAAACTTTACCTTCATATTCAAATGATGTGTATTTGTCCAGTCATAATTCCTCAGGTCTGTTGTGTTTACTTGTGTATATGAAATATTTATCACTTTTTTAACGAAGTCCCCATTTATATACCAATAGATATCATATACATAACTTCCTTCTGACACTTCATCAAATTTACATCGGAAAACAGGCACGAGGCTTGGTGTTTTTGGATAAAGAGGTATGAAATCAAATATATCTCCTTCAGCAAGAACAGGTTCTACCATCGGCAATACAGTCTCATTTGGAAACAATGCTTTAAAAGAAATGACATTACACAGTGTAATTAACATTCTACTGAAAGTATTATCACAAATATACACATGAAAAAAACTGATAATGTACATTTAAATGGTTCGAAATTAGTATCCGACAATCAACAATTGTAATTAAACAAGTAATTCTGTATTGTTTTATACGTATAATTATCTTACCTCCTATACATTTCTATGAATATGATTGGTTATACACGTCTGCGTGGAGACGGTGTATATTTCATATTAAGTTAGATTGGAGGCGGGGCTTATTTCATACACGGTTAGTAGTGGAGTTACGTCCCCTTATATTTCATATTAGGTAAGAAGGGATGCGGGGCTTATTTCATACACGGTTATTATTAGTAGTGGTGTTACTTCCCTATATAAAAACAAACGGTACTGAGAAAAAATCTTAAAGGTTTCAACAGATGAAGAAATTGATGATTAAGATGGCTTTTTGCTCTAACCTCATATGGAATTTACTGACCTCATATATACCGTATTAGGTCACTAGCACACTATGTAACTAATATCATCCTAATACGAATAATGTTCTTCTGGAATAAGCAAATGATAATATACGAATAACTGTTGTAATCATTATTGATTCAGAAGTCCTCATAGCGATATAAGTTATAACACTAGCAATATCTTTTTAAGATACCGGAGAAAAAATTTGAACATGTTAATCGAGACTTACGTTTTCTTTGAATTGCCGTATAGAAATAACAGACTTTAATTGTCTGATTGTAACACTTATCTAAACTCTCTTTTGGCTTAAATATTATAACAATTTTTTGACAATGCAAACATTTGTATATTGCTTATTACCATTGGATGAACTTTTTTTATTTTGCATATATCACATTTGATATATGTTAAAAAATACACGAAAAAGTTTAAACCAGTATTGCGTACTTGACAAAAGCTTCTCAGTACTCCATCAACTTAGTAAAAAAGCTTATGAAGAACTTTGAATTATAAGATATTGATAGAATTTAAAAAAACATTTCTTTTGGTAAAATTTAAGATAATACCAACTACTTAAATGATTAAATATATTACTTACAGCTACATCCAGGATAATAGCCATCGTTCGAGGAAAAACCACGAGGACAAAGTACTGGACCACTTCCTAAACAATGACATATAATATAATTCATACTGGTTTTGGCAAACATGTTAACGTTTAATGTTTATCTAGTCTTCACGAATTATCTACAAAAAACTCCGAGGAAATATAAAAACAGAAAGTCCCTAATCAAATTGCAAAACCAAAATCTCAAACACATCAAACGAATGGATAACAACTACAATATTCGTGACTTGGTACAGGCCTTTTCTTTTACAGAAAATGGTGAATTAAACTTGGTTTACGGTAGATCACAAGTATATACTTTTTGAGACAGAATTTTCTTATAATTTGCCAAAATGAAGATTTTATCATGCTTTTTTCAAAAATATAATACAAAGTATGAGTCACCGTGCTATTTTTCATGCTATGAGTCATTGAAAATTGCCTAAATTTAGTTAGATTGTTCATGAAAAAGCACACTTGTGTGCATACAAAAAATTCTATGAGATAGAATTTTGAAATAAACTGTGAGGAGATAGGTTTTAATATATTTTATGAAAATAAAAAGAAACAATGGTGTCACCGAACTTGTTTTCTTGCTACAAGAAAGAAAAAAAAAATCCCTATTAGTCCAGTATAATTTTTTTTAAAGAGTTATCTCCCCTTAAAAACAAAAATAAATGATATTTGATTAAATATTTTGAATTATACAATAAATCACCAAGTTTCCTTCATATAAATAAACAGTTTAACCATTAAATTGCAAATCTGTCTCCAAATTTGCAGATTTGGGCAAATAACTAGACCAATTTTGTACTGTGATTGTAAATCCAAGATGGTGATATCCACATTTGATTTACGCCACCTCCAAAATAGGCAGTTTCACAATAAAAAAAAATAAATAAAAAAAATAACTTAGAAAACCGCCTTTGATTGTTGATGAAAGAGGGACGGAAGATACCAAAGGGATAGTCAAACTCATTAATCTAAAACAAACTGACAACGCCATGGCTAAAAATGAAAAAGACAAACAGAAAAACAATAGTACACATGACACAACATAGAAAACTAAAGAATAAACAACACAAACCCCTCCAAAACTAGGGGTGATCTCAGGTGCTCCGGAAGGGTAAGCAGATCCTGCTCCACATGTGGCACCCATCGTGTTGCTTATGTGATTACAAATCCGGTAAATAGTCTAATTCGGTAGGTCACATTCATGAAAGGGAAGGGGATTGTAGTTATGACGTAAGGAACATATTCGATATCATTTGTGAAATGGTTATTCCATAACGGCCAACCAACTCGTGTTGGCGTCCGTAAAATTTACGAAGGGATGATTTCAACTTCACCATTTGGAACTCTTGGTTTAATAGCTTCCTTGTAAGCAGCAACCCTCTATCAAGAAAATCATGATAGGAAATGCAAGCACGGGAATATCGTATCAATTGGGAGATATATACCCCGTATGCAGGTGCTGCTGGAATGTTGCTACTTAGAAATGGAAAGTTCACAATTGGAAAGCTGAAATCATCTCTTTTGTCGTAAAGTTTTGTTTTCAACCGACCCTCATTGTCAATTTTTAGATATAAGTCAAGATATGAAGCCGACTTAACTGTATCTGTGGTATCCTTTATCTCTAGTTCGATGGGATAGATTCGTTCCACATAGTCACCAAATTTTGAATTGTATAGTGAAAGAACATCATCTATATAGCGGAAAGTAGAGTTAAAGGATATTGCTAACTTCTTATCTTTCTTCCTAAGAAGTTCCTGCATGAAGTCAGCCTCATCATAATAAAGAATCAAGTCGGCAAGTAGAGGGGCACAGTTTGTTCCCATTGGAATGCCGACAGTCCGTTGAAAATACGTCCTCCGAACGTAACAAATATGTTGTCAATCAAGAAATCAAGCATCTTGATAATATCAGTTTCAGAGAATTTTTTGTTTGAATCAGAGTGATTCTTTACAAAGTAGGATGTATCCCTCCCTAAGACAAGATACTTGTATCTACGTTGGCCATTCTTTTTTATGAAGCAAAGTAATACCAACTCTTTCAATTTGTCTTTTAGTTTGGAATGTGGAATACTTGTGTAAAGAGTGGAAAAGTCAAATGTTTGAATACTGTTACAAGATGAAAGAGAGTTAGATTGTATATACTCTAAAAGATCTTTGGAATTTTTAAGTATCCACATCTGATTCACGCCACCTCTAGAATAGGCAGTTTCACAATAACTTTGAAGCCCGTCTTTGATTGCTGATGAAATAGATGTTAATAATTTAGAAAGAGGTTTCGTGGAGCACTTGGAAGACCCAGCAATATACCGTTGTTTGTAAGGACACTTATGTAGTTTAGGTATCCAATACAGTGATGGAAGATCCAGTTCTTCATCTTTGGTTGAAATTCCAAAGGAACATAGAACAGACCTATGATTATCCAGGATTTCCTCTTTGGTAAGTGTCGTGAGGGTATATGTTGAGTTTCCAAGTGAATTGTCAATACCTAATTCGTTTATCAAGCAGTTGATGTAATGACTTTTACACACAAAAACGATGTTATTTGGGGCTTTATCAGCGGGGACAACAACATATTTGTCATGGAGGTCGGATAGGTCTTTTGCAACATTTGGGTCTTTAAAGATTGACGTAGCATGGGCATTGATGGACCCATTCAGTTTCTTAATTCTGATTTGTATCAACGACCTCACTGCCTTAATCCATTCGGAAAGAGTGTCTACGTCTTCCTTCTCGCGCTTAGCCCATTGCCTGGCATAATCCTCAACTGAATCCATCAAAATTTTAAAGTTGTATTTCCAATTGAAGGATATAGGCTCACGATATTTCGGACCTTTCGATAACACATTTCGTAGAGAAGTGTTATTAACAATGTTAAGGTCACCGGTAATAACGTGGCCAGCAGGATTATATGTGAATTGGGAACTAGCACAAGTGCAATCAGGAGGTTTAGACTTGAAGTCGTCAATATCGAGATCCTCCAAAACTCGTTTGTAATTGAAAATTTTAGTTGCAATAGGTTTGGTATAGGTATAAGAAATTATTGGTACAGACTGGTCTTTTAAAAATAGATATACATAATTTAGGAAAAGTTCTCGTGGAGCACACGAAAGAGCCAGCTATAAACCGTTTTTGTAAAGACACTTATGTAGTTTAGGCGTCCAATACAGTGAAGGAAAGATCAAGTTATTCATCTTTGGTTGAAATTCAAAAGGAATATAGAACAGACCTTTGATTATCCAGGATTTCTTCTTTGGTAAGTGTCGTGAGGGTATGTGTTGAGTTTCCAAGTCAATTGTACAAAACCTAATTCATTTATCTCGAAGTTTATGTAATGAGATTGAACCCATCAGTATTTTGAATTTGTATATATTTAGACTCACGATATTTCGGACCGTTGAATAACACATTTCGAAGGGAAGTGTTGACAATGTTGATGTCACCGGTAATAACGTGGCCAGTCAGATTATATGTGAATTGGGAACTATCTGGAGGTTTAGACATGAAGTTGTCAATACTGAGAACCTGCATAGCAACAAAATTAGCTTTTATTTGTATTGGCATCAATTGGGTCTCAAATAGAAAAAAGTGAAATACAAAATCTGCTTAAATATAGGTAAATGACCTTTATGAGCTATTGACGTCTGATATGTAAAGAAAAATGTATGTTATGGAGCAAATATGTTATCCTGTATAAGAGGAAAAAACTCACATAAGTACCTTCTTAAAATTCGAGTTTTCTTTTCGCTTAGTTTCTAATGTTTAATGTTTAAATACATTTGTTGATGTTTGCTTAATGAGTTTTATTGATAGATTTGTGTTTTGAAATTAACAGTTAATTTACAGATAACCAATTTTTATTATTAAAAAAACTTACTTTGCAAATATCGCCGATTTTTTGTTTTGAATCGTTTGGTTTTCTTGATTAAACAGCAGTTTTGGCAATGAAGATATCATGGTCTTTAATAAAGATATCACAAAAACATGCATCGTGGTTTGTTTTCATAAAAGCTTACAGGATGTAAGCTGGATGTCATATCAAATAAGTAAAAATAAAACGAAAATATATTTTGTTGAATACTTTACCAAAGCAATATGCAGAATTTTGGGTTGTGTTCTGAAGATAATACACGTAAAACGTCCCACAGTTGGTAATAGTAATAAAGATAGATTTCTCACATATATGATCAGCAGTTTGTAGGCAAGCCTCTGCTGACACATTTGTATCACCAGAATCTGGGAGAGACCCTGCAATATAAATATCCGATATAATTTGACTATAAACCAGTAAAGCATAAACAAAGGAATGTGTTTGACTTTTCGGAATTTGTTTTTAATTGTATATTAATATCTAAAAGGAGAATATAATAATTCATGTGTTTAATGTTCATTCACTATAAGATAGAAATGATATTGCTTACTTAAAAACAGTTCCTCTAACTTTGGTATTGTTTTTGACATTGGGTCAATATCTCTAATGCGCATCAAATGAGTTGTAAATGAAAAGAAACTGGTAGCAATGATTTTAGATATGATACTTTTTTTTAGTAATTGACAGAGACTAACCATTTGGTTGTTTTGTATCTATTGGGAGATATGTACTCCTTATGCAACAATGTCGACACGATATCGAATCGATATCGCTTTTTGCTTAAGACATCCATGGCAAATCCAGACATACCAGATAATGATATGTCGGAGGCAGGGTAACAGTAGTTTTATAAGCACTTACATGTCGGATGATGTTACAATGGAAATTGCGATGGAGTTTACAGAAAAACTTAACTTTTTTGGAATGAAACTTGACGAATGTAGAAACTCTAAGGAGAATAAGGAAAATATGTTGTGACCTTTAAAGCCAGAAAGTAGTTTAAATCAATATTTAAGAGGGGGAACAGATCCAATAACAAACATTATCATTTGCATATTGATTTTGAATTTTTATTTAAATCACTATTCCGGTATATGTTCAAGATATACACATGGAAAAAAGTATTGCAACACCTTGATTTTTTAAACCTTGAAAAATCAGCCTCTTATTTTGGATAGACTATGATAAAATAATTGTAAAATAGTATTGAAACATATTTAATGATAACATTGGAATTAAAACGAATAAAACAATGTATGAACAAAATGTTTTATCTAACCACAATTTTGATAACGAAATAAAGTATTTTTTGTACAAAAAAAAAATGCATTTTACCAATTTTACTGTAGACTGTCAGGCATTTCAAAAGTAATCTAAAACTGATTGTTTACATCATGGTTGATCGTTATACGCCAAAGAATTAGTACTTGGTGCAGCTTCCATTTAAACGGATAACCGCCTCATAACCTCTTCTGATTCCCGCCACCAGTCGACTAATTTGTTGCTGAGGTAAACACAATTTCTGATGAAGGGCAATGTTTATTTCATGACGTGTTTGAGCTCGGGGTGTCCTTTCGCGCACTTTACGCCTAATGGTGTCCCATAAACTGTATGTTCGATATGGTTCAAATCCGGGCTACAATCGATAGTTAAGAGGGGGAACAGATCCAATTTCAAACATTATCATTTGCATATTGATTTTGAATTTTTATTTAAATCACTATACCGGTATATGTTCAAGATATACACATGGAAAAAAGTATTGCAACACCTTGATTTTTTAAACCTTGAAAAATCAGCCTCTTATTTTGGATAGACTATGATAAAATAATTGTAAAATAGTATTGAAACATAGTTAATGATAACGTTGGAATTAAAACGAATAAAACAATGTATGAACAAAATGTTTTATCTAACCACAATTTTGATAACGAAATAAAGTATTTTTTGTACAAAAAAAAAATGCATTTTACCAATTTTACTGTAGACTGTCAGGCATTTCAAAAGTAATCTAAAACTGATTGTTTACATCATGGTTGATCGTTATACGCCAAAGAATTAGTACTTGGTGCAGCTTCCATTTAAACGGATAACCGCCTCATAACCTCTTCTGATTCCCGCCACCAGTCGACTAATTTGTTGCTGAGGTAAACACAATTTCTGATGAAGGGCAATGTTTATTTCATGACGTGTTTGAGCTCGGGGTGTCCTTTCGCGCACTTTACGCCTAATGGTGTCCCATAAACTGTATGTTCGATATGGTTCAAATCCGGGCTACAATCGATAGTTAAGAGGGGGAACAGATCCAATTTCAAACATTATCATTTGCATATTGATTTTGAATTTTTATTTAAATCACTATACCGGTATATGTTCAAGATATACACATGGAAAAAAGTATTGCAACACCTTGATTTTTGAAACCTTGAAAAATCAGACTCTTATTTTGGATAGACTATGATAAAATAATTGTAAAATAGTATTGAAACATAGTTAATGATAACGTTGGAATTAAAACGAGCATTTTTTATACAAAAAAATGCATTTTACAACTTTTACTGTAGACTGTCAGACATTTCAAAAGTAATCTAAAAATGATTATTTATATCATGGTTGATCGTTATACGCCAAAGAATTAGTACTTGTAAAATAATATTAAAACATAGTTAATGATAACATTGGCATTAAAACGAATATAACAATGTATGAAAAAAAATTTGTTTTATCTAACCACAATTTTGATAACAAAATAAAGTATTTTTGTACAAAAAAATGCATTTTACAACTTTTACCGTAGACTGTCAGACATTTCAAAAGTTTTTACATCATGGTTGATCGTTATACGCCAAAGAATTAGTACTTGGTGCAGCCTCCATTTAAACGGATAACCGCCTCATAACGTCTTCTGATTCCCGCCACCAGTCGATTAATTTTTTGCTGAGGTAACCGCAACCATTCCTGATGAAGGGCAATGTTTATTTCATGACGTGTTTGAACTCGGGATGTCCTTTCGCGCACTTTACGCCCAATGGTGTCCAATAAAACTATCTAAATCCGGTACATTTCAATTACCTATTACGACAGATTTTTGGAAAGTCAGTAATGAAACTAAAAATAGATTTAACCTTTCACAATGCTATATATAGATCTATAAATAACCTGGCGTTTATCTGGGTCATGATCAAGCTCCATAAACAAAACTTCAGTTGGCATTTAAATGTTCTATTGGAACTGTTTTTTCTATAACAACAAATACAACTAACTACTATGAACATTAAAAATCTTCATATTTGTTCATTAAATTGTCAAGGGTTAGCAAAGAAAGATAAACGCTTTAGACTATACACATGGTTTCAACAACAAAAGTGTGACATTTTAATGGCACAAGAAACCCATTTTTCAAAAGATATTATAACGAAAATTAATAATGAATTTCAAGGAAAACACCATCACAGTTTAGGCAAAACAAATTCGAGAGGTGTTTCTTTCTTTATACGCAAAACACTAGATTTTAAAATAATAAATGAATTTTGTGACAATGAAGGAAGAATAATTTTAATTAATTTGGAAATTCAAGATAAGATATTTACTTTAATAAACTTGTATGCACCAAATGAAGTCCACGCAAGGAACACATTCTTTAAAAAAGTACAAGGTTTAATAGAAGAGCACAGTCTTGGTGCATTGATTGTAGGAGGAGATATGAATGACCGTCTATCTAGTATAGATACAAAAAATAAAAATCTTCATAAAAAGTTTAAAAAACCAGTAAATAATCTTAAACAGGTAATAAAAACAAATAAACTGATAGACATTTGGAGGCTATTAAATAAAACCAAAAAACAATATACATGGAAAAGAAAAAATTCTACAAATGAGGCAAGTAGAATTGACTTTTTTATAATAAGTTCACAAGTACGCATGCTGACAGTATCAGCTGACATCAGACCAGCTCACATTTCAAGTACAGACCACCAAGCTATTTCTTTAAAAGTAGATATTTATTCAAGTAATCGAGGAAAGGGTTACTTTAAAATGAATAATAGTATATTAGCTGACTTTCAATATCAAGAAATAATAAATAAATTGATTGATAAGTATGAGAATAAATTTAATAATGAAAATCTTCTTACTCAGTGGGACTTGTTCAAAATTGATACCAGAGACACTACAATTAAATACTGTAAATCGAAAGCCAAAGAAAGAAAAAATAAAATCAATGTTTTGGAAAGCCAAATTAAAACTTTAAACGATAGGTTAGATACATTACCCACAGACACAAATAAAAATCTTTTTAATGAAATTAAACAATTAGAAAATGAATTAGACCAAATATATTCATTAAAAGCAAAAGGGGCTCAAATTAGGTCAAGAATCAAATGGGTTGAGGAAGGTGAAAAAAATACAAAATTCTTTTTATCTTTAGAAAAACACAGGCAATCAAAAAAATCTATTAATAAGTTATTGTCCCAAAATGGGGAGGTAACTGTAGATCAAAGTGAAATTCTTGATATGAGTAAGGAGTACTACAAAGTCCTATACAAAAGCTCTAACCCCGATACTGAAATCTTAAAATCATATATTGAAGGAACAAAGATAAATCATTCTTTGACATCTTCTGAAAGTAAACAAGTAGATGGTAAATTAACACTAGAAGAGTTAACATCCTCTATTTTTAAAATGAAACTAAATAAAACACCTGGGAAAGACGGTTTAACTGTAGAGTTTTACAGACAATTTTGGCCAAAATTGAAGAACATAGTTTTGAAAGTCTCTAATACTTGTTATGATAAAGAATCTTTATCTAATACCCAAAAGATTGGGATAATATCATTAATTTATAAGAAAAATGACCCTTTGTCCCTGGATAACTACCGTCCAATAACTTTATTAAATATAGATGTGAAATTAATAACATATACTTTAGCACAAAGACTTAAGAAAATCTTACCATTAATAATCCATAGAGACCAAAATGGATACATAAAAAATCGCTATATAGGATTCAATGTGCGTCAAATTCAGGACATCATAGATTATTCTGAAAATTTTAATATTGAAGGAGCTATACTATTTATTGACTTTTCTAAAGCATTTGATTCACTGGAGTGGGATTTTATGCTGGAATCATTAAAGAAATTTGGGTTTAATGAATCATTTCAGAAGTGGGTTAAAACCCTATATTATGACATAAAAGGATGTATCTTAAATAACGGGTGGATTTCAGAAACCTTTAATATTGAGCGCGGAATTCGACAAGGGTGTCCTTTAAGCGCTTTATTGTTTGTTTTATCAGTTGAATTACTTGCTTGCAGAATAAGAGACTCTAATGATATAAAAGGAATACAAATCAAAATTGATAAAAAAACTCATAGTCTAAAAATTTCACAATTAGCAGATGACACAACTCTTTTTTTAAAATCTAAAAATGAAATAAAGCATGCACTTAATATTATTGAAACCTTTGGATCGCTCTCAGGACTCAAACTCAATAGAAACAAAACAGAAGGTATATGGCTAGGTAAACTTAAACATTGCAAAGACAAATTTGAAAATATTAATTGGAAATATAACGTAAAAAGTCTTGGTATTTATTTTGGCTCTGATAAGAAAGAATGTCAAAAACTTAATACAGAAAAACAGTTGGAAAAATCTGAAAGAATAATTAATGATTGGAAAAAAAGGAAAATTAGCATGATTGGTAAAATCACTATCATCAAAACACTTGTCATACCTAATATAACATATATTGCATCACTAATAAATCTGTGCAAAGAAACTATATCTAAGTTTAAGAAGATGATATATAATTTTTTATGGGAGGGTGGTAGTGAAAAAGTTAAACGCTCAGTGCTAAGAAAAAATTAGTTAGAAGGGGGGTTAAAAATGACAGATATAGATTCCTACATTGAGGCAATGAAAATAAATTGGGTGAAAAGACTTACAGATGAAACTTGGGCAAACTGGAAAATTATTCCAACCTATTATTTCAGTGAGTTTGGGGGTAAAAACCTTATATTTAAAATGAATCTGGGTTCTCATAAATCATTAGAAAACATAAAAAACCTGCCTACTTTTTACTTAGAAATCTTAAAATGCTGGATTAAAAATGGTGGCGAGAAGACAAAAAAACCTGAAACCTATTTAGATATCAGAAAACAAGTTATATGGGGAAATCAATATATTAAGAATCAAGGCAAAAGTTTGTACTTCAAACATTGGATAGAAGAAGATATAATTTTTATAAACGATATAATCGACGATAAAGGAGAAATTTCCAAACAAATCTTAGACAAACTTAAAAGGAAACAAAATTGGATAGCAGAAACATGTATTTTACGTAAAGCCATACCCAAATCTTGGAAAGAAAAATTAAAGAGTAAAACATCTTTAAATACTAAAATTCATTTTCAAAATGATATAAAGATGAATAGCCATGGATTGTATTACAATCTGGACAAAATTTCATTCAAAGAAATATATAATATTTTAATTATATCTAATAAAGAGCTCCCAGTAGGATTCTATGTATGGAAAAATCATTTCACTTTTGATAACGTTACTTATTTTATAAAGAAGAACCTTATTTTTACGTTCCATTTTTTAAAAGATAACAGAATGAAAATGTTTAGATGGAAATTACTGCATAATATTACAGCAATTAATTCTAATTTGCACCGCTGGAAAATATCTGATAATCCAAATTGTGTGATTTGTTCCAAATGTGATAACTATAATCATTTTTTCTTTGAATGTAAATGGGTAAAAAATTATTGGTCAATAATTTATGACATATTTATGTATTTCAGTATAGACCAACATGTCTTTTGTCTTAAAAATCTTGTGCTTGGATATAAAATTGAAGATATTGAATATAATCCACTTAATCATGTCATAACAATGATTTGTTTTGTGATTTATAAATGTTTTTATTTATCAGAAAAGAGAACTAAATTTGTGAACATGTTGTCAGTTCTAAAAAATGAGATTGAAACACAAATGTTATATCATCCAGAAAGTCTATTTTTGAAAAAATTTCATAGGAAAATGTCCAAACTTTGATTATATCTATTTTTGGGAGAATTAGATCTAATATAAATACTTCAGTCAGTATTTTTAAAAATAACAAAGAATCAATCAAGATCAGGGGTCAATAGCTCCTTCTTTGATCTCTTCAATAATTATATTTCATTATTAATCGATTATTATAAGTTTAGAAATTTACACATTTGATAAGTCACTTTATGACTGCAATAAATTACTCACCACTTTATGAAATTATTCGTCTAGCCATGAGGTCGACCATGCTTGATCATTCTTGATCATTCTACTTTCGGTTACACTAGTTTTATATAATCAAAACAAATGACGGACAAAAATCCGTCTTTTTGGGTTTTTTATTATTATAATTTATTTCTTATATGATTGTTTATATATATAAGATCACTGAATAATATGTATGTATTGTGTGCTCGTATGAATACTTTGTAAAATGCAACTAACAAAAGATATAAATATAAAGTACATATTTTGCTAATCAAATCCCCTGGTTTTATTAGCAATTAATAACACAGGGAGGAACCTTAGCGTCATTGTTGTAGCGCTAAGGGACATTGTTCACAACCAGGAATGAAATAAAATATTTAAAGTTGAAAAAAAAAAAAAAAAAAAAAAAAAATCAGACTCTTATTTTGGATAGACTATGATAAAATAATTGTAAAATAGTATTGAAACATAGTTAATGATAACGTTGGAATTAAAACGAGCATTTTTTATACAAAAAAATGCATTTTACAACTTTTACTGTAGACTGTCAGACATTTCAAAAGTAATCTAAAAATGATTATTTATATCATGGTTGATCGTTATACGCCAAAGAATTAGTACTTGTAAAATAATATTAAAACATAGTTAATGATAACATTGGCATTAAAACGAATATAACAATGTATGAAAAAAAATTTGTTTTATCTAACCACAATTTTGATAACAAAATAAAGTATTTTTGTACAAAAAAATGCATTTTACAACTTTTACCGTAGACTGTCAGACATTTCAAAAGTTTTTACATCATGGTTGATCGTTATACGCCAAAGAATTAGTACTTGGTGCAGCCTCCATTTAAACGGATAACCGCCTCATAACGTCTTCTGATTCCCGCCACCAGTCGATTAATTTGTTGCTGAGGTAACCGCAACCATTCCTGATGAAGGGCAATGTTTATTTCATGACGTGTTTGAACTCGGGATGTCCTTTCGCGCACTTTACGCCCAATGGTGTCCAATATACTGTATGTTCGATATAGTTCAAATCCGGGCTACAATCGGGCCAAGGAAGATAAACCGAGATCCATTGGAACAATGTATCTTCCTCAACGATGCTAATTTTCAACTTTGGCGAGCTCTGCATTACATTGGATACGGGCCACTGTATGTCTGTTCGTAAGCAAAGGTCCCTGAAATGGTCTTATCGCACGATAACCAGTAGCAATGAGTCGATCTCGAACAGTTCTTGTTTAAAGTCTCCGGTATGGCAACCACTCTCTGTTTAGGATTGTATTGTTTGCAATGGGGTTCCTTCTGACCAAACTTCATTATGCTAGATTTTCCTTTAACATCGTTTGTTGCCTGATTTTTATTCTCAAAACGACTTATAGTGGAATGGTGATGACCAACAATACGCGCAATTGTCACAGCGACATGCCTGCTTCTCTCATGCTGATAATCTGCCATCTTGCTGCAGTTAAGAGTTGTGGAGGACCCATAACAAGGTGTCAATCACATAACTTTATAAACTTAGTTATTGAAAGGGTTGAAAACAATGAGGATAAAAACTTCTGTTTTATTGTTTACGGGCACAGTAGCTGCATATGCAGATAAGAACTTATTGAGTCGATATTTATTGATTTAATTCAAGTGAGATTTAAATAATGTTTAACTAGTTCTAATTGAACAAATTATATCACAAAAAAATAAAGTATTTTTTTTTTATTTGAATTTCAATACTTTTTCCATGTGTATATATGAATACTAGACACGAAATAATTATATATAAATATATTTGATTGGAAAACAGAAAACGTAAATTTGTTCCTAAAAAGATTATTTAATCCATTATGAAAAAAATTGTCACAGCTATATTAGACAAGAAAGTTTATTTAAAAAAAGTTAAGGATAAATATAGAAAGATGTGGTACGATAGCCAACGAGCCAACTCTCCATCCAAGTAACAATTAATTAAAGTAAACCATTACGGCCGTCAACGCGGAGCCTTGGCTCACATCGAACAGCAAACTATAAAGGGTCCAAAAATTTACTAGTGTCAAACCATTCAAACGGGAAAACCAACGATTCTTTTAAAGATCGATCATAATCATTATTATTTAAATACAATTGTATTTTGTGTATAATATAACTTTATAATACTTTTTGTACTTATACATATGTTATTATTATTTTGAGAACTCTCAGGAAGATTAGTTTTAACTAATGGGATCATCCTCTTGAAATAAAGATTATTTCATTTTTTATAATACAGACTACAGAAGAAAAGAGCCATTAACCTAAAAAAAAACATCCAGTATAAGTTGAACTAGCTTTCAGTAACTGCTACTACTTTCAGATATATGTACCTTGTTTCTTTTGTGTTTTTTAATATGTGAATTACTTGGTATTGATTCGACGAGTAGGCCATTTTTAATTAATCGTATATACTTCGTAATGTAACACCGCTGACAAATGAAACAAATTAAGATATAGGAAACACGTTTTTTTTATAAATAAAACGAACAAATTTTGAAGGAAGTTTCAAATGCAAGATGAACCAGGAATAATCTACACTTGCATAATATGATTGCAAAGTTGTCTCTATGCAATCATACCACATCTTCCTTTTTATATGAGCATATAAAGAGAAAACCATATGTCATATTAGACATTTGCGGAAACTGTCATACTCTTACAATTAGGATCACAATTACACTTACAGGTATCATTTAAATCTTGGGCTTTCTCAAAGTGTAAAAATAAACCGTCGATCTAAAGAAATGTAACGATAGTAGTTGAACAACGATTTTTTTTCTAATATATTTGCAGCAATGGGTTAACATTAATTATTGTATACGTTGTTATCCAGATTGAAAATGCTGTAATTGTACGAAGTATGATAAAATGAACTAACATTATTTTAAAAATAAATTTAACATCTGACACACAAAACATCGCAATTGTTGCAGTATCTAGATTGGAACTTGCTGAAAAAAGTCTGCAATACTTTGTGTTAGAAAAGGTGCAATCAACCATTAAGCATGTTAGCATTTTTATGCTAAAACATACTTTCTCTCTTTTATTGTGTGTTAAAGAGAATGAGGAAATACAGCGGACGAGTGTTTTTGAGCTATTTATTCTTCATGACATTTCACTTGTCGTTCGGTATAATTTTGATTTTTTTTAACATTTTCTGAATAAGACAAAACCCCCCCCCCCCAAAAAAAAAGTGTTATCATCAAACTTCTCCATGTTGGAAATATATATTTTAGACTGTTCGCCAGACTCAGTTGAAATGTAGGAATTGGTGTACTCAAATAGATAAACCTTTGCTATCTATATTTTCAACAGAAAACAAAAAAAAATGACAAACGAGTTTTTCTTTTATGCAATTATTATAATAGAGATCTTGGGAATCAATAGGTATAAAAGTGTGTTTTTTTCGCGTTGTTAAAATTTTCCCCCATGAACATGGGTGGAACTGGTATGAGCTTTAACCCCTTTTCCGAGACTGGTGCTATTTTCATGGAATTGTAATATAGAGTGCACTGACGACGCGGCGGTCGATCCAGGCATTTTCAAAAGGGGATTCCAACCCAAGATAAAAGGGGAATCAGACCATATGTCCGTTATCAGAAGCATTGATCGGCAATAAAAGGGTTGTTCCAACTCCCGGAACAGCCCGTGATCTCTCACTGCGGCGTTGTTCATTTCAACACAAAGTTTATACGCAAATCTATTCAAATGATTGTTAGAGGTAAAAAATGCGAGAGTGTAGCAGGCGAGAAGAAATTGTTACAAACATCACAATCTATTTAAGTCTTCAAGGCAACAGTTGCGGATACAAAGTTGTAATCGTGCATAACACAAAACGACACCAACATTACTATTTCGAATGAAACAGTTTGTAGAGTATCCTCTGAACAATATTTATTATGTCACCCGATCGACAATGTCGGGTGACATATTGCTTTTCCTCTGTTTCTTTTTCTGTATTATTATGTCACCCGATCGACAATGTCGGGTGACATATTTAAATAATTGCTTTTCCTCTGTTTCTTTTTCTGTATTATTAGGTCTTTCCACTTTTCTGTGGAAAGACCTATTGTTTTTCTTCTGATTATTTTTATAAATCCGCCTAATTTTTTTCTTACGATAAACATTTGTTTCGCAATATGTCGCTTAGATATTTGGTATATGATATCGAACAGTTTATGCGCTTTTGAAATTTACCCTGCGTAAACGAATACTTTTCTTTGTAGGAGTTATCGCCCCAAACACTGTTTTCCTTGTTAGCGCAACTCCTTTGCAACCGTAAAATATTATGACAAATTTATTTTACAAAATTGCTCGTTATATCCTTCGCATGATTTGTCCTATTTTGACCGAAGCGATATGAACGCTCCATATGAGAGTTATTTCCCCTTATGCATTTGTAATAAGTGATATGCATTTCTATCTTGTAAACCATAAGTGCTAGAGACCTAGGATCTTTTGATTTGAGGTCCTTGGTCCAAAAATTTGAAAATTAGTTCAAGGTCAAAGGTCAAGGTCAAATTCTAAATTTTGATTTTGGCTTATTTTCACTCTTTTTCATTAACTTTATAAGATTTCGACAAATTATTTTTACTAAATTGTTAGTTGCGACATGTTGTGACTAAAAAATTTTGATTGGAAGGGTGCGTAGACAATAAATGGGAGTTTTTGCCCCTTTTATATTTAGAATTATGTGTAAACGGATATAACTCATGAACCATACATAATAAAGACCTAGGGTCTTTTGATATGGAATCCTTGGTTTATGACCTTAAAATTGAGGTCAAGGTCATAGGTTAATTGGACGTTCTAGATTTTGACCTTTGCTTGAAATTCATATTTATACATCATTCAGCCATAGGAACTGACATTTTCAACTGAATTTTAATATTTTCATATCAAAATAGATACTTTTTGGCGGAAAGACCATCAATTGTTCTTTGAACAATTGGTTTTTAATTATTATGTCACCCGATCGACAATGTCGGGTGACATATTGCTTTTCCTCTGTTTCTTTTTCTGTATTATTATTATACTTCCACCTATTTTGTCCGGCAGTTTTCTCGGAGCCAATGGAACCAATCTTAATGATAGTTAACTATATTGAGGAACACCAAATTTCGGGTTGCAGTAGGGTCTAAGACCATGAAATTGGCTGCCGTTACCATGGAAACGGAACAATTGTGAAAAATTCCAGATTTTGGTTTTAAGGAATTATTTGGAGTTGCTTTAACTTAGAATCATAATATTTTGATACAATGTAGGTGGCGGGCATATACTGGTTTTGGATGATTTTGGCAATCATTGGAACTATCATGTTGCCATGGAAACTACACCAAAAATTTCCAAAATATCAAAATGCTCCAAATTTAATAAAACTCCACAGTAACGATGAGCAACATTGGTAGATGTAGAATTTGGCGTTGGAATTTCGAAAATGTCTGCCGTTACCATGGAAACAAGTCAAAAATGGTCAAAATGCTTCAAAAACCTTAAAGTGGCATTTACTTTCATAAAATGGTAGGTCAAATCCATTGAAACTTTGATGGTATGTTCCTTCCCATATTCCAATGTGGTATCTGCCATTAGAAATTTGGAATGGTATCTGTTACCATAGTAACCGGCCAAAATGTCAAAAATTTCAAAATGCTCCAAAATTGATGAAACTTAATATATTTGTTAACTGTCAAGTCTGCATCAGACTTTTGAAGTTGGAATTTCCAAAATGGCCACTGTTGCTATGGAAACTGCAGAAATGTCAAATATTTCCAAAATGCTCCAAACTTCATGAAACTTAATGTTATTGTTAACTGGCATGTAAAGATGAGACTTTTGAATTTCGGAAGTTTCAAAATGGCTGCCATTGCCATGGAAACAGCAAAAATGTGAAATCTTCTAAAATGTTCTGAATGTCCTAAAAATTTACAGAAAGATATATCGCAATGCGTTGATCTGCATTCACTGTTAAATTGTTTTCAAATGGCTGCCGCTTAGTGGCAATAGGGGAAGGGTATTTGGTTTTAGTGAATAATTTGGAGATGCTTAAACTTAGAATCATTATATTTTGATACAATGTAAGTGCCAGCCATATACTGGTATTGGATGATTTTGGCAATCATTGGAACTACTATGTTGCCATGGAAACTACTCTAAAAATTTCAATAATATCAAAATGCTTCAAACTTTTTGAAACTTCAGCATAACGATGAGCAACATTGGTAGATGTGGAATTTGGCGTTGGAATTTCCAAAATATCTGCCGTTATCATGGAAACAATGCAAAAAGGTCAAAATGCCCAAAAAACTTCAAAGTTTGGTGAATAATTTTAGCATGCTTCAACTTAAAAGCATCAAATTTTTATACAATATAGTTGTTCCCTATATACAGGTTTTGAATTATTTTGACAATCATTGGAACTACTATGTCATCATGGATACAGGATCAAATATTTCAAAAATTTCAAAATGCTCCCAAATTGATGAAACTTAATATGATAGTTGACTGGCAAGTCTGGATGAGACTTTTTACTTTGCAATTTCCAAAATGGTCGCCGTTGCCATGGAAACTGCAAAAAAGTCAAAATTTCTCAAAATGCTTTGAAATTAATGAAACTTGATATTATTGTTAACTGGCTAGTAAAGATGAGACTTTTGACTTTGAAATTTCCAAAATGGCTGCCGTTGTCATGGAAACAGCAGAAATGTGATTTTTTTTTAAATGCTCTGAATATACTGAAAATTTAAAGAAAGATGTATTGCCGTGCATATATGTGCATTCACTGTTAAACCATTTTTAAATGGTTGCTGCTTAGTGGCAATAGGGGAAGGGTGACATCTGCTATTGCTTGCAATGGCAATTCTAGTTATTCTTATTCTTCCAATGATTTTTGTCCGGCAGCTTTTTTGGAGACAATGGAACCTGACTCTTGATGATAGTGAACTATAATGAGGAACAAAAAAAAATCGTGTTGCAGTAGGTCTTAAGACCATTAAAAATGGCTGCCGTTACCATGGAAACGGAACAAATGTGAAAAATTCGACTTTTTGGTTTTGGGGAACTATTTGGAGATGCTTCAACTTAGAATCATTATATTTTGAAACAATGTAGGTGCCCTCTCTATACAGGTTTTGAATGATTTTTGGCATTCTTTGGAACTACTATGTTGCCATGGATACTACACCAAAAATTTCCAAAAAATCAAAAAACTCCAAATTTAATGAAACTTCACAGTAACGATGAGCAACATTGGAAGATGTGCAATTTGGCGTTGGAATTTCGAAAAGTCTACCGTTACCATGGAAACAATGCAAAAATGGTGAAAATGCTTCAAAAAACCTTAAAAAGTGGTATTTACTATCTTAAAATGGTAGGTCCATTGAAACTCTGATGGTATGTTCCCTCCCATGTACCAATGTGGTATCTGCCATTAGAAATTTGGAATGGTCTGTGTTACCATAGAAACCAGACAAAATGTCAAAAATTTCAAAATGCTCAAAAAGTAATGAAACCTAATACGATTGTTGACTGTCAGTTCTGAATGAGATTTTTGAAGTTGGAATTTCCAAAATGGCCACTGTTGCCATGGAAACTGCAAAAATGTCAAAAATTTTCGAAATGCCCCAAACTTAATGAAACTTAATATTATTGTTAACTAACATGTACAGATGAGACTTTTGACTTTGAAATTTTCAAAATGGCTGCCGTTGCAATGGAAACAGCAGAAATGTAAAACTTTTGGACATGCACTATATGTACTGAAAATTTACAAACAGATATATAGCAATGCATTGATCTGCATTTACTATTAAATTGTTTTGAAATGGCTGCCGCTTAGTGGCAATAGGGGAAGGGTGACATCCGCTATTCTTGCAATGGCAATTCTAGTTATGTCACCCGATCGACAATGTCGGGTGACATATTGCTTTTCCTCTGTTTCTTTACTATTATTATGTCACCCGATCGACAATGTCGGGTGACATATTGCTTTTCCTCTGTTTCTTTACTATTATTATTATTCTTCCAACTATTTTGTCCGGCAGTTTTCTTGGAGACAATGGAACCAATCTTAATGATAGTTGACTATAATGAGGAACACAAAATTTCGGGTTGCAGTAGGGTCTTAGACCATTAAAAATGGCTGCCGTTTCCATGGAAACGGAACAATTGTGAAAAATTCCAATGTTTGTTTTTTGTGAATATTTTGGAGATGCTTAAACTCAGAATCTTTATATTTAAATACAATGAAGGTGCCACACATATACTGGTTTTGGATGATTTTGGCAATCATTGGAACTACTATGTTGCCATGGAAACTACACCAAAAATTTCAAAAATATGAAAATGCTCCAATTTTTTTGAAACTTTAGCATAACAATGAGCAACTTTGGTAGATGTGGAATTTGGCGTTGGAATTTCCAAAATGTCTGCCGTTTCCATGGAAACAATGCAAAAAGGTCAAAATGCTCCAAAAACCTCCGGGTTTGGTGAATAACTTTGGTATGCTTGAACTTAAAATCATCAAATTTTTATGCAATATAGTTGTCCACTATAAACAGGTTTTGAATGATTTTGACAATCATTGGAACTACTATGTTACCATGGATACATGATCAAAAATTTCAGAATGCTTCAAAATTGATGAAACTTGATATGATTGTTGACTGTCAAGTCTACATATGACTTTTGAAGTTGGAATTTCCAAAATGGCCACGGTTGCCATGGAAACTGCAAAAATGTCAAAAATTCTCAAAATGGTTTTAACTTAATGAAATTTGATATTATTGGTAACTGAGTATAGATGAGACTTTTGACTTTGAAATTTTCAAAATGGCTGCCGTTGCTATGGAAACGGTATGTATGTGAAATACTTTAAAATGCTCTGAATATACTGAAAATTTACAAAAAGATGTATAGCCATGCATATTTGTGCATTTACTGTTAAACAAGTTTGAAATGGCTGCCGCTAAATGGCAATAGGGGGAAGGGTGACATCCGCTATTGCTTGCAATGGCAATTCTAGTTATTATTATTCTTCCAATGATTTTGTCCGGCAGTTTTCTTGGAGCCAATGGAACCAATCTTAATGATAGTTGACTATAAGGTGGAACACAAAATTCCGGGTTGCAGTAGGGTCTAAGACCATTAAAAATGGCTGCCTCTACCATGGAAACGGAACAATTGTGAAAAATTTAAGTTTTTGTTTTTGGTGAATAATTTTGAGATGCTTAAACTCGGAATCATTATATTTTAATACAATGAAGGTGCCGTTCCATATACTGGAATTAGATGATTTTGGCAATCATTGGAACTACTATGTTGCCATGGAAACTACACCAAAAATTTCAAAAATATGAAAATGCTCCAATTCTTTTGAAACTTTAGCATAACGATGAGCAACTTTAGTAGATGTGGAAATTGGCGTTGGAATTTCCAAAATGTCTGCCGTTTCCATGGAAACAGGGCAAAAATAGTAAAAACGCTTTAAAAACCATTAAAAGTGGCATTTACTTCCTTAAAATGGTAGGTCAAATCCATTGAAACACTGATGGTATGTTCCCTCCCATGTACCAATGTGGTATCTGCCATTAGAAATTTGGAATGGTCTCTGTTACCATACAAACTAGCCAAAATGACAAAAAATTCCAAAATTTCAAAATGCTCCAAAATTAATGAAACCTAATATTATTGTTGACTGTCAGGTCTGCATGAGATTTTTGAAGTTGGAATTTCCAAAATGGCTACCATTGCCATGGAAACTGCAGAAATGTCAAAAAATTTCAAAATGCTCCAAACTTAATGAAACTTGATATTATTGTTAACTAACATGTACAGATGAGACTTTCAACTTTGGAATTTTCAAAATGGCTGCCGTTGCCATGGAAACAGTAGAAATATGAAACTTGTAACAATGCTCTAAATGTACTGAAAATTTACAGAAAGATATATTGCAATTTATAGATCTGCTTAATTTACTGTTAAATTGTTTTGAGATGGCTGCCGCTTAGGGGCAATAAGGGAAGGGTGACCTCCGCTATTGCTTGCAATGGCAATTCTAGTTATTATTATACTTCCACCTAATTTGTCCAGGAGTTTTCTTGGAGCCAAAGGAACTAATCTTAATGAAAGTTCACTATAATGAGGAACACAAAATTTCGGGTTGCAGTAGGTCTTAAGAGCATAAAAAATGGCTGCCGTTACCATGGAAACGGAACAAATGTGAAAAATTCCTCTTTTTGGTTTAAGTGGATTTTTTGCATATGCTTAACATCAGAATCATTATATTTTAATACAATGTAGGTGCCAGTCATATTCTGGTTTCGGATGATTTTGGCAATCATTGGAACTACTATGTTGCCATGGAAACTACACCAAAATTTCAAAATTATCAAAATGCTCCAAATTTAATGAAACTTCACAGTAACAATGACCAACATTGGCTGATGTTGCATCTGGCGTTGGAATTTCCAAAATGTCTGCGGTTACCATAGAAACAATGCAAAACAGCTCAAAATGGTCCAAAAACCTTAATGTGGCATTTACTTTCTTAAAATGGTAGGGTCAAATTAATCGAAACTTTGATGGTATGGACCCTCCCATGTACCAATGTGGTATATGCCATTAAATTTTGGGAAGGGTCTCTGTTACCATAGGAACCATCACAAATGTCAAAATTTCAAAATGCTCCAAAATTGATGAAACTTAAAATGATTGTAGACTGGCAAGTCTGAATGAGACTTTTGACGATGGAATTTCCAAAAAGACCACTGTTGCCATGGAAACTGCAAAAATGTCAAAAAATTTCTATTTTATTTATATAAATGAATATATGATATACATCGGCACAACAGTCAAACAGGGCTTCTACCTTTATATATACATAATCAAAATGCTTTTAACTTAATGAAACTTGATATTATAGTAAACTGGCAAGTAAAGATAAGACTTATAACTTTGAAAATTTCAAAATGGCTGCCGTTGCCATGGAAACAGCGGGAAAGAGATTTGTTTTAAAATGCTCTAAAAGAACTGAAATTTTCAGAAAGATGTATAGCCATGTATATTTGTGCATTCTGTTAAACAGGTTTTTTTAAATGGCTGCCGCTTAGTGGCAATAGGGGGAAGGGTGACATCCGCTATTGCTTGCTATGGCAAATCTAGTTGTTGTTGATTTTCGTATACCAACTATTGCATTAAAAGTACCCTGTTTCGCGGGGGAAATATATTGCTCTTGCTGATAATATATATATCATACATCTATCTACACCTTCGGTCCTTATAAATCCTTGTCTAAAATATTCGGGTCCTGATGGTAAAATCATGAAAAGCACTTCGGACACATGGAATTTGAACTTGTTGCTTACATAAATTTTTTTTAGAAGACACCATTTGCTAATTTCTATCTGAATTGTTGGTTTGTTTTTGTATTCTGAGATGCATGACCCCTTGTTTATGTCACCTTTAATCATAAGTCTAAAGTATTATCCTAAGTATAGACCTAGTTTCCGCAAATGTCTATTTATATATGATTTATATCAACATCATTGGGTCAATTGTCAAAATCATTGTAATAAGTTACTTTGTTCTTCATGTGCCCTTCAATTGGAACATAATATCTGATCTTATCTTATGAACAAAGCGGAAACAAATATTGATTTTGAATCAATATTGTTGAAACTGACACTTGTTTGAAATGAATACGAAGTAAGGAATAAAAAAACACATTGCAAGGGAACATTTAAATTCCGATCGACGATAGTTTCAGATGAATACAACGTAAATTATATACAATGTAAAGAATGGATGCTACACATTAGAAGGGAAATTCAAATGTCGATATCGACGACATCGACAACAAAATCAAAGGAATAATTCGACACTTGTTTAAAATGTATTCAAAGTACGGAATTAATGTTTCACATTACGAAGGAAAATTTAAATGTCGATATCGATTCGTTAACATTGATATCTTCGATATCGACACCAGTTTAAGATTCGTTAAAAGTAGCAGATTCAAAGTCACAAACGAAGGATGAAATCAGAATGTCGATATCGAGTCTATATCGTCGATATCGTTGATATCGACACCTACAGATTAAACAGGACAACCTTCTGTTAATAATGAGGTAGATAAATGGTAATTTATAGTAGTTACATGAGCATCGATATCGATACGATGTCATCGATGTCGTCGATTTCCACCTTAACAGATGAACCCGGACATCTGATGAAGAAGATGAATAGGGTCTTTTGTGATAAAGTAAATTCCGATATCGATACGATATCGTTGATATCTTCGATATCGTAACTTCATCGTGTCTTTGACATTCCTCAGCAAAAGACTAAAAATTAAAGGTGCTAAAACTTTGGAGTTAACAATGTTTGTAAAGAAATGAATTTTCAGAGAATTTAACTATCTATATTGAACGTCTCAATATTTAATTCTTTCTACCGTTGTTATCTAAAATAAAAAAAGTCTTAAAACTGAACAAGGTTTGAAAATGGGGTCTAAGTCAGATGAATCATGTCAGATTGACATATGCACTTTAAATTTGTCTGTACAGCGAATATAATGGACCTAATATAAAAGGTGTCAAATCATTTTATACTGTATCCCTATATTGTTAATTTGACCAATGAACAACGAAAATGATTTCAAAGTCAGATAAAGCTACTAGACAAAAATATATATATCATACAGTCATTCAATATGGGCCGCATTTCTTTCTAACCCAAATTTTGTAAACGTTGTGTCGCGTTTGTTGTTGTTTTCTAAACGCTACAAAAGTAGAAACAAATATATCGTTTAATAAGTCTTTATTGACGCTGTTCAATAACTTTCAATAAGGCATGCACATGTTGTTGGTAAACAGACTTTTTACGAACGTAGAAACAAAAACTTCGTTTAATCAGGTTGAAGTAAGAAACAAATGTAGCGTTTGTACTAACAAACGACAAACGACAAACTGCAGACGCATTTTTATCGTTTGCATAGTTTGTCAAAGTTTATGCAAACTTTGCAACCGTATGTTTGAAAGAAATGATCAAAACATGTGCGCGCTTAGCCGTTTGCATCGTTTGTGTTAGAAAGAAATGCACTCATAGTGTTTTAGTGGGAGATATTATGGACATAATTGTGCAAATCGTGATACAAGCATGAAATTTGGTATAAAGGTTAACTAAATGACACTGCTGGCCAGAAAAAATAATCATTTTTTCAAGATGGCCACCACACATTTTGAAAATGGCGTCATACCAAATTAGCCATTAATGGTTAATCCTTTGAAAGGTGTGTTATTTGTAAAATCCATTGTTAGATTTGATAAAAAGAAAATGACAGTTCATAAATAACGACTAGACAATACATTAATGAAACTAAAGGTGACTTCCGGTTTCAAAATGTCGGCTAACGAGTGAAAAATTTCGATTTTTTTTACTTTCAAGCAATTTTACAAGGGATTTTAATCCTTGAAAGATGTGTTATGTATAATTCAATGTAAGATATGATAAAACGTTAAAAACAGCTCCTTAGTACGACAAAACAACACATAACTGAAGAAAAATAGTGGTTTCCGGTTCCAAATTAGATGCAAATACGTAAAAAATATTTTTCATCAACTTAACAATTATAACACATACATGAAATACAAGCATGAAATTTGGTATACAGGTGGACTGAACGATAATTAAAAGAAATCAGGTGCTGGCCATCAAAAATTTCCATTTTTTCAAGATGGCCACCGATCATTTTGCAAATGGCGTCATATCCAGTTGTTAATCTCTGAAAGTTGTGTTATAGGTATAATCCAATGTAAGGTTTTATTAAGCGTAAATTACAGTTCCTAAAGTACGGAAAAACAACACACAAATGACAAAAAAGAGTGATTTCCGTTTTCAAAATGGCGGCAAAATTTTTGAAAATGCATTTTTTTATAATTTTCATCATCTTAACAAGTGATATCACATTCTTTGTAAAGATTTAATGTCTAGTTTTATTAGAAAGACATTTTCGTTATCTTAAAATTATCGGTCAGTAGCCAATAACAAAACTCGTACTCGAACAGAACGGTAGCATTTACAGTCACCAACATAACTGGATGTTTCGCCTCGTCATTTCAAAAGTTCCCGACAGGAGGATGCAACTTTAACGGTAGCCGAAGGAGTCCTCGATTTTTTTCTTTCATCCAACCCTAGTGTTCATGAATTGGTACATAAATCAGGCTGAGCCCAAACTTATCATCCTTGTTACGCTGCTCTTTCGATGTGCTCCGAAGAAAAAAAACTCTTGTAGGCGGAACTACATCACAATGCCGCTGCTTTTTGGGTAAAAATTTACATCGTGCCTCGTTAACAGCAAATAGTGATGTTGTTTTGTCATACATGATGCAAACAAATGCTTCTTTTATGTCCTTGTATGTGTCTTTATACTTCAGCAAAGAAATAAGTACGTCTCTTACATGTTGAAATACTTCCTATGTCATCCAAACTGACCTATTCCCTTAGTGTCACATGCACTGAATGTATGAATAAAAGGAAGAGTAGCTACACGAGGACCAAACGCATTTGATATATCACGTACAGGAAGCCATCAAAAGTCTTCATTCCTGACAAAACCTATCCACAGTTTGTTCCACCATAGTTTTGGAGTGCTGCAATTCTTAATACTACTACATCTGTGTCGGTGCTACCTTGAATTACCGTCCTACAACAATTTTCATAATCAGGCCGAACATGGACAAACATTCGTATATCTGATTCTCCATGCTTACAAGGGGTAGCTGGAAAGTATCCTTATTAGTTCCTACATAAGCATTTCTGTCGGCAAGACACTTGAAAAATTTCGTTTCGTTGTCATCTTCATAGAGAAAACTACTCCAAAACCCAAGTTTTGTCTTCTCACATCTAGCCTTTCAATGATTCATTTAGTAAATCTAAAACAATATCTACTCTTGAATACTTATCGATGCAAGATTTTATTTAAGGCCGTATAACACAATTGCAAAATCATCCAATATTGATTCCCTACAAGGTGGCCTGGAATTAACCATTGCTGCTCTATCAACGATAAATGCGTAAGAATTTGGATCTGCAAATTACAAAATGTTTCAAGTTTATCCATTTGCACCGATTTAATACCACTGTTTAAAATGACAACCGAAGACAAAAACGGAGGAGCAGTTTGTCTTTATGGATTAAGAAATATTCCAAATCAATTTGTCCACTGCGACAAAAAATAAAGACTAGAAAAGATATCTAAGAGCTCTAGCTTTGTTTTTTTTACAAAAACGTTTACAGTTTTATATAATAAGAGCTGTTCTTTTTAATCTGGTTATAAGAAATCGGTTCTCCTTCGTTTTGTATTTACTTCAAAGGATCTTCAAATTATATGCCTTTGATCTTTTTAAAGAAACCCTTGTGTGTTCATTAAGTCGTTCATCTATTATAGAATGCCTCAAACCACTAGATCTTGCAAATTTATCTGATAGTCTACTGACTTCTGGTCTAGCTACCATCAATACGTCTAAATGAGGTCTTCGGTTAAACCTATGACAACACATCGCCCTTTACAATTGCATTATTCTGTTTTTGTCTGATCAATTGTGTTATAAGAAAAATATTTTTTGGTCTTACGTACAGTGAAATTATCATTTTCAAAATCAATTGCCACCTGTGGGTGACTTAAGAGAAGGAAAGCCATATCTCGGAGAAGGTCGGTCGCGATCGAGAATATGTTACACGATCAAGACCTAAATGAATACAGTATCATGCTTTATATGGACTGTTGATACAAAATCTGACTCATGAAATAAGCATACTACCAAATTTACAAGAAGTTCTTATTTTATAATTGAACGCCAGGAATTGAACTGTGGTAGAGATGACTATATTTTTCTTACGCCAGTCTATCAAATCATTGAACGTCACAGAGTCATGACATGATTATAATTTCTGTGTTTAGCTTTCTAAAGCCGATATATATCTTTCAAGCTAAAACACATAGAGTTATCTGATGCGCGTGTCTAGTCCTAGGTACATTTGAACCTGTTGCTATAATGGTTTTAGTGAGCTCGAGGAAACATGAAACATGTGTCCATCTACCTTCACGTAATATATCACCAAGAACTTTAAAACAAGTCATTTCAATGTGAAATCCACCTTACATAACGATAAACTTATCTTCAATGTACAAATCAGGCAATGCCCACTGAATATCCAAAAGTGGCTGATCTACCGTTACTAATGATGTTTTTCTCGTTTTAACCACATTTTCCGTCTTATCCATCAAATACCTATTCATTGCAACTGAATTGGCTTGTTTTTAAACAGTGGCATCATAGATTTTACACTTACTTGCCTTTTAGAGTAATGAGATGAACTACAATTTATACCAGTTTGCCCTGGTAGTGCATATGTTCCGGACCATATGAGTATCTGGATCATACGCGTACGCGTATGGTCGGGGTAATCAACACGTATACTTTTAAACTCTTCATTAGGTGTGACCCTTCTGGTTATTACGTCACTAAAATGTCATTTTATTATATATATTTAAAAAACTTATTTAAAAAAAACAGTTTCACACAGTTAATATTAAATTTACTTACTATTTGTAAGTACAATTATAAAAATATGCCAAAATTAAATGAACATATTGTACAAGGAATTTTATTGTTTAAAGTAGGTGACATCACCGGCAAGGATCATGATATTTTTTAAAGATCGTGATATTTTTTAAAACATTTTTGATAAGTAAAATATTAAAAGTGTATGCTTCTTTATTTTTTTCTTTATTTTTTCTATACTTCTATTTAATTTTAATTCTAAGACGGTAAACTAGCATTTAAGAGCCATGAAATAGCCACTGTCTTGATTTAAATTGGTCTGTGATATTCATTTTACGATATTGGAGATCTAGAGTTTCTCAAAAACACCGTAGACACCTCACCAATTGTCCGAGTCGATATCACTGCACGCAGCCAAAACAAGCAGTCGCAGAAAATCTACATGTATGGTACCGTGTGCATGTCATTCTAAGTATACAAAAGCATACATGAATACAATCAGCGATGAAAACTAAGATCAACTGACTGTGGCATCAATATTTAATGTTTATGTAGCTTTTGACATGTAAAATTAATACATTTTATTTGTAAACACATTTGTTTTTAAGAAAAAGTTTATTGTATTATTTCTATTGTATATTTGAAAAAATACCTATATGGTCCAAATACTCATATGGTCCGGCCCGTTAATAACCAAACGAGTATAATACTCATATGGTCCGACCATACGCGTACGGTCGGACCATACGCGTATGGTCGGACCATATGAGTATACGCATATGGTCATGACCATACGCGTATGGTCCAAATACTCATATGGTCCGGAACACATACAAATCACTCATTATGTCTAAAAATAGTTTGCGCACGCGCAAAATTGTTAAATCATGTGTGTTATAACCTTGAAAATGTTATCAAACCAAATCAATATATCATTTAAAAATCCCAAATCACTTATTTTATAGTAAATAGTTAAAATATTTTTTAATGAATTTTGTTACATTTTCGCGCATGCACAAACCGGCAAATACTCATGTCTAGTGAATTATTCACATGTAAAGAAGGTAGCTACCAAACCTGACAGCTGTTTTTCTCTAATAGAAGGTAAACGAAAAGTTTTCCAGAAAAAAATCAGTATTTTCAAACTGAAAAATCAGCCATTTTGGAAAACGGCGGTGGCCATCTTGAAAAAATGATTTTTTTTAATGGCCAGCAGTTGTTTCTTTAAAAGTATATAATAATGATGCTTTGTGGTAATTTTCATGCTTGTATCATCATTTGCACAATTCCCTCGATTTTGCCTGCTAATATCTTCCACTATTTGAGAAACGAACTTAACCATGTACATTGTAAATCGTTGATCATTGAACCAGGGATGCAATCAAAAGTCTTGTCAAGAGTACATTTGTTCATTTAATTTAGTGGCATTCTTCCAATTCAAAATAATTGGCCTTAGATTTGGAGTATCTGAGAAACGGACAAAGCTCGGAAAACTTTACGTTGACTGAATATTCATAATGATTTGGTAATTCAGTTCGAAATTGTAAGAAAAACATCTTAAAAACATTTTAAACATTAAACATAACTAAATTGTAATTTACAGTGCCTCGAGTAAAACGGAATTTATTACGTTTGCTAAACATTAACCAGGAATAGAGATAAAGGGACGATTTCCCGTTTCAATCGGAAATTTTCCTTTTATTGTCTTTGTATTCACAAAAATAGTTTCTTATATCTATCATTATCTGCGAAACGAACCCAATTACGCTTACAATTGAGTTCAATATTAGTGAGTTGGTATATGGAAAGTATCCTTGCATAAATTCTATACACCAAATATGATTTTCCTGTAGCTCCTTTATAACTGAAAAAATATGCGTGTGAACACATCTACAGTTTGAATTTTAAAGCAGTCATTGGACCTTATAATAAACATAGGCCAACAGAAAAATGCAAAACTGAAAATTTTAGACAATATTGGCATCTGTATACAAGATACTTTCTGTATAGATTTTCTCAGTTGCTCGTATTTTCTGGGAGACAAAGATGTAGGAAGAATATGAAAGATGTGAAAATATGTCAAATTATGTTATATTGATAACACAATGGATAAGCGTTCATTCTGAAAAAGAAACCATGAGCCCTAAGGGCGAATAGTTTATTTTTCATGAATCAACGTATATCCATTATATCTATTACAATTGATATAATTAATTTTCAAAATTAAAGCCTATAAAAACCATATCTTCATGTCCAACGATGCATTTATGAATCTAGTAGGATCTCAATAAAATGGTTAAAAAAATATGTCTGTTTATCGTTATATTATCAGGCAACTGAACTTTTACCAAATCAGATAAATGCGAAAATTGATAATGGAAATGAGCACTGTCTCAAAGACACAACAACCCGACCAAATAGTATAAATAAAGTATAAATAAAAGGTATGTTACCGAAAATTCTAACAAGAAGCCCAATTTTATGTCATCACGATTTTCTCGCATATATTGGAAGAGGTAAGCAAGCAAAATCGAGAGTAAATTGTGCCATCTATGATACAATCATAAAAATTAGCACGAAGCATCATTGTAATATATCCTTTTTAGAATAAACTGCTGACCATAAAAAAAAAAAAAAAATTCCAGATGGTCACGGTCTTTTTCTGAAATGGCTGTTTCAAGATCGTTTTCTTTGACCTTCTTTTGAACTATTTTCTATATACTTCGTACTTTTGGATTTTATCAACAGAATACCCGTGTCTCGCGTTTTGACACCGTGAAATGGAACACAAATCTAGGTTCTTCTTTTCAAGTAAGTGTAAATTTTACGTTGCCATTGTTTGAAAACACACCCATTCAGTTGTAATTATAAAGCAGTCGATGGATAAGGTGAAAAAGGTGGTAAATCTTCAAAATCCCGGGCAAACATCAATTTTAGCTTCAGATCAACCACTTTTGGTATTGGCTAAGCAAATTGGCCAGATTTGTACGGAGAAGATAAGTTTATCGTCGTGTTAGGTAGATTGTTCATTGAAATGGCTCGTTTTTTTAATTCTGTGTGATATATTGCGTGATAGTAGAAGGACATGTGCCCTCATTGAAGCCGATATTGTAACACGTAAAACGGTAGATTCTTTTCATATATGTTCAAATGTAGCTAAGACTAGACACGCACATCATATAACTGCATGTGTTTTGCTTGAATCATAAATGTCGGCTTATGAAAGCGTTAAGTCTCTGTGACGTTCGATGATTTGATAGACTGGTTTAAGGAAAAAGAGTCGTCTCGACCACAGTTTCTGGCGTTCAGTTATGAATTAAAAATTTCTTGTGATTTCGGCAGTACGTTTATTTTATGAGTCAGATATCATACTTTACAAACAGTCCATATATCAAGCACGATACCGTTTTCCTTTGGTATTGATCATGTAAATTATGCTCGATGGCTACCAATCAATCTTCGAGATATGGCTTCTCTTCACAAACATCACACACAATGGAATTTGCAAAATGGTAATTTTAATGTATATAAGACCAAGTTGTTTTCACAAATGATCAGGCACAAAAACAGAATAATACAATTGTGACGGGCGATGTTGGTGACAGTGCTTAACAAATCTATTCCATCGAACTAGAGATAAAGCATACTACAGATACAGTTAAGTCTGCCAAATATCTTGACTTACATCTAGAAATTGACAATGAGGGTCTGTTGAAAACAAAACTTTACGACAAAAAAATGATTTCAGCTACCCAATTGTGAACTTTTCATTTCTAGGTAGCAAGATCCCAGCAGCGCCTGCATACGGAGTATATATCCCCAAATTGATACGATATTACAGGGCTTGTATTTACTATCACGATTTCCTTGAAAGATGGTTGCTGATGACAATGAAGGTATTAAATCAAGAGTTCCAATGGGTAAAGTTGAAATCATTCCTTAATAAATTTCACGGACGCCTTCACGAGTTGGTTGACCGTTATGGCATAACCGTATCACCGATGTTATCGGATATGTTCACTGTGTCGTACATGTAACTACAATACCTTTCCTTTTTTTACGAATGTGACCTACCAAATAAGACTATTTACCAGATTTGTAATAACATAAGCAACACGACGGGTGCCACATGTGGAGCAGGATCTTCCAGAGAACCTGAGACCACCACCAGTTTTGGGTGGGTTCGTGTTGCTTAGTCTTTAGTTTTATATGTTGTGTCTTGTGTACTATTATTCGTCTGTTTGTACGTTTATTTTTTTAGTGCTATAGATTAAACCGTAGATCTATTCTAGAGGTAGCGGGAATCAGATGTGGATACTTAAAAATTCCAAATATCTTTTAGAGTACATATAATCGAACTCTCTTTTATCCTGTAATAGTATTAAAACATAGACTTTTCTACACTTTACACAAGTATTCCACATTCCAAACTAAAAGACAAATTGAAAGAGTTTGTATTGCTGTGTTTCATAAAAAAAGAATGGCCAACGTAGATACAAGTATCTTTTCTTAGGGAGGGATAAATCCTACTTTGTAAAAGATCACTCTGTTTCAAACAAAAAATTCTCTAAAACTGACATTATCAAGATGCTTGATTTCTTGATTGACAAGATATTTGTTACGTTCGGAGGACGTGTTTTCCAACAGACTGTCGGCATTCCAATGGGTACAAATTGTGTCCTTCTTCTTGCCGACTTGTTTCTTTATTATTATGAGGCTGACTTCATACATGAACTTCTGAGGAAGAAGGACAAGAAGTAAGCTATATCTTTTAACTCTACTTTCCGCTATAAAGATAATGTTCTTTCACTAAATAATTCAAAATTTGATGACTATGTTGAACGCATCTATTCCATCGAACTAAAGATAAAGGATACTACAGATACAGTTAGGTCGGCCTCATATCTTGACTTACATCTAGAAATTGACAATGAGGGTCGGTTGAAAACAAAACTTTACGACAACACAGATGATTTCAACTTTCCAATTGTGAACTTTCCATTTCTAAGTAGCAACATTCCAGCAGCACCTGCATACGGGGTACATATCTCCCAATTGATACGATATTCCCGTGCTGCCAATTCCTATCATGATTTTCTTGATAAAGGGTTGCTGCTCACAACGAAGCTATTGAACCAAGAGTTCCAAATGGTGAAGTTGAAATCATCCCTTCGTACATTTTACGCACGACATCACGAGTTGGTTGATCGCTATGGAATAACCGTTTCACAAATGATATCGGATATGTTCCTTACGTCGTAACTACAATTTACTCCCCTTTTATGAATGTGACCTACCGAATTAGACTGTTTACCGGATTTGTTATCACATAAGCAACACGACGGGTGCCACATGTGGAGCAGGATCTGCTTACCCTTCCGGAGCACCTGAGATCACCCCATGTTTTTGTGTGGGGTTCGTGTGGCTTATTCTATAGTTTTCTATGTTGTGTCATGTGTACTATTGTTTTTCTGTTTGTCTTTTTTTCATTTTTAGCCATGGCGTTGTCAGTTTATTTCCGATTTATGAGTTTGACTGTCTCTCTGGTATCTTTCGTCCCTCTTTTGAGACAATTAATGGTAGCTGAACCAGGAGTCAGACTAGTAGATACATTTGTAAGATCTAGTTGGTTAAGTCGACACCATAAAGATTCTACCAAAACACAAAAGGATTTCTTCGAAAGTTTCAAAGGCTTTCTTAAGTGATAAACGAGTTTGGAAATCTATTTTTAGAACAGTCGTCAGTTTTGTACAAAATTTTCTCTTTTAGTAAACTGTTGATTCGGAAGCAGGTAAGATATGTATATATACTCCAAGATATTGGGTCCAAACCATACAAAGATCGTTTGAAGCAAAGGCAAAACAGAGGAGAATCTTTTTTTTATATAACCAGGTAAAAAAGATCAATTTCTTATAGCTGTAAAATGAAGCTGGAAACGTCTTTGTCAAAAACAAAGTGGCGAACATGAGAAATGATTCCGATCTCTTTTCTAGACTTTTCATTTCTTGTCAAATTAGACAGTTTTCTTTAGCCATGAAACCAAATTTCTCATCCGTCTTGGTCTCAGGATGTTAGTTTAAACAGTGGTATTAAATCTAAGCAAATGGGTATACATTTTTTGTACTGGAAACATTGTACAGTTTGCCATCAACTGATTAAAATTCCTGACCCATTTAGCGTTGCTGTTGCAGCAAATGTTAATTCCAGGTCACCACGTGAAGCAAACATATATATGATTATGCAAATGATGTCTTTTCTGCCTTACATAAAATCTTGCACCGATAAGCATTCAAGAGTAAACATTGTATTTGATGTATGAATTAATAGTTTAAAGACTTGGACGAGAAAAGGGCAATGTGCTGGTGCTAGACGGAAAGTTGTTGGTTCTTGAAGGGTTTGGAGTAGTTTTCTCTGTGAAGATGACAACAAAACGGAATTGTTCATTTTTGGTCAAATTTATCACTTTTATAAATTTACTGTTACAAAACTTAAAATTTTTCGAAACACTAAGGATTTTCTAATCGCAGGAAAAGATTACCTTAGCCGTACTTGGCACAACTTTTTTGAAATTTTGGGTCCTCAATGCTCTTCAACTTTGTACTTGTTTGGCTTGATACCTGTTATGATCTGAGCGTCTCTGATGAGTATTATGAAGACGAAACGCGGGTCTTGCGTACTAAATTATAATCCGGGTACCTTTGATAACTATTGTTCAAGTTTCTTGCTTCTTTAGAGACTTAAAAAAGGCGAATGTTACTCAAATTGTAAATAGTCTTTGCAATTTCCATACGGCTACTTCCCAGCTATCTCCTTGTAACAAGAAGCAGATAAACGAATTTTTGTCCATGATAAACATGCAGCTGGAAATCGAAAGTTGTAAAAAGTTAGTTTAAGTAGTATTAGGTATTGCAGCACTCGTAAGATTATGTGTGGACAAATTATGGATAAATTTTGGAAGGAATAAAGACTTTCGATGGCTTCCTGTACATGGCATATAAAATGGGTTTGGTCATCGTATAGCTGCTCTTTCTGTCGGCATACATTGGATGTGCCACTATGTCAGCATTTCATTGGAAAGATAAGTGGTCAGCGTGGCAAACATGGGAAGTATTTCCAGATGGAACGTACATTTTTCCCGCGTTAGTATGAAGACACATGGAAATCATAGAAGCATGTGTTGCATTATGTATGGCATCGTCAACATTTGCTGCTAACGAGGCACGATTTTAATCGTTTTCTAGGAAGCAGCGGCCTTATGATGCTTTTCCGCCAACCAACTCGTGATGGCGTCCGTAAAATTTATTAAGGGATGATTTCAACATCACCATTTGGAACTCTTAGTTAAATAGATTTCTGGTGAGCACCAACCCTCTATCAAGGAAATCATGATAATCAATTCAAGCCTTCAAGTATTAATCGAGAGATAAATACTATGTATGCTGGCGCTGCTAGTATGTTGCTACATAGAAATAGAAAATAACTGTAAGTGCTACCGTTCTGGCCTTCCTTGAAAGGGTTTTGGCAATTGTCAGATAATTATAAAATAAGCAACCTGTATTTCTACCCAAACAAGGCACTTGAGCTTCTTAACAAAGTTAGTAATATCTTAAATAGTTTGAAGGAAATGAAAAAAATTTGCATTTTGCACGTTTTTGCCGCCATTTTGGAATCGAAGTCACTATTTTCGTCATTTCTGTATTGTTTCATCATACTATAGGCACTGTTATTTACGTTTTATAAAAACTCATTGGATTAACCCTATTACACAGCTTTCAAAGGATTTACGAAATGTAGCCATTTGGATATGACACCATTTGCAAAATGAGCGGTGGCCATCTTGAAAAAATGGAAAAATGTTATGGCTAGCAGCAGATTTCTTCTTATCATAATTTAGTCAACCTATATACCAAATTACATGCTTGTATCACGATTTGGACAATTATTTCAATAATATCTCCTACTAATATGTATTTGCAAATAATCATTTAGTAAAACAGATGAAACTCTGCTATATTAATGAAACAAAAATTTACCATTAAAAAGTTTTATTTTCGTTTCAAATATATGAATTAGCCAATAATAATCCCAAAACAAACGGTAAAATTAACTATTATTACAGAAATATCCACAATAGTATACAAAAAAGGACAAAAATCAGAAAAAAACTAGAGAATAGGGACAACAAAGAAAATACAAGAAATCGAACTTAAACTGTCAAGTTTAACTAATTGATCTTAACTATGCTACCCTCGCGGCTACCAACTTATAATATACGCTTGACTATTATGTATTTATATGTTGCACTTTTTCTCAACCCACGCCTTTTTTTGGGGATATTTATACTATTCATAATAGATAATTTGATTTGTTGACATACTGGTTCCCAGATATGATCTCTATGTTTCATCTCGTACAGAAATAACTTGGGACTGTTACCAGTAAAAGACATACTATTCCGGTGAAAAATGAATTCTGAAGTAGTGAAAAAGTAGATGTAGGGATAGTACACAATTTTTGTATAAGTTTTAGGTTCATCTATAATCTTTGACAAAAATGGCTGTGTTTATACCATGATATTTCTCTGTATTGATCCGGCTCAGATCCCCCTGCTAGAACAAAGGAGCTGGGATGTAATGAAGAGGTATTCCAGTAATAAATTTTAATGCATAATGAGTACTTATATGGACGGAACGCCTTTAAATTTGAACTATGTTGCTTGTTTCCTTCATCAGTTATATGATGTTACATTTCATACAACGTGAATCGATTAAATAAGCTTTACAACTGCCCCAGTTTTGTTAATGTTAAATAAGCGTTTTATTCCGTACGGAAACAAAAAAGTAACGATGATAAACGTTTCTCGAAACAGACATTTCTTCCTGCTGCTGAAAAACAGTCATGGTTTAATTTGGCAGCAAAATACACTATTGTAATAAATAAGAATTAAAAAACCTTGAATCTTATCTGAAGGAGCGACAAATCCTTCTTTGTACAATTTACTCTCTCATTTAAACACATATTCTCTAAAACTGATACTATCAAGCCACTTTAATTTTGACAAAAAAAAACTAGACATTCTCATAGGAACCAATTGTGCTGATCTTCTAACCGACTTGTTACATTATTTATATGAGGCTCACTTCATACAGAAGCTTCTCACGAAGAATGCATTTTTCCTAAACTCCACTTTTTACTATAAAGATGATGTCTTCTCATTGAATAATTCAAAGTTTGGTAACTATATTGAACGCATCTATTACATCAAGCTTGAAACAAACGGACAAAGTCAAGTCTGTCTTACATCTTCTAATTGACAATTAGTGTTGGTTAAGAACAAATATCTACGACAAAAAAGATGATTTCAGCTTTCCAATTGTGAACTTTCCATTTCTATGTAGCAAAGTTTAAGCAATGCATTCACAAAGAGTATATATATCCAAGTTCATACTGTATTTCAGAGCTTCTTTTTCTATCATAATTTACTTGATAGAGGTTTGCTGCGTATCACAGGATGTGTTCTTACATGAACAACACGACGGGTTCACATGTGGAGCAGAAGTACACAAGATCAACCCTAGTTTTTGATGGGTTTCATGTTGCTCAGTCTTCAGAGAGTTTGCTATATTGCTTTTATGTGAGTTTTTTCCCCTTGATGAGTTTGAATGTCCCTTACCATGTACAGTATTTTTGGACTCTTTTGTATCTGCGCAATAAAATCTGCTGTGCAGCTTCAAATGCCAGTGTTTTCGTTTGAAATTGCATGAAAGTTGACATAAGAATAAAAATGAGGAAGCAGAGTTATGAACCAAAGGTATGCTTTTCTTCCTCTAGAGGGTTTAAATCAATTATAATAGAATATTTTAACATAACAAAATCCGTATTTGCACGCCTGTACCGAGGAAAGGCAACTAGATATGTATTTCAAACAATAGTACATTTTCATTGATGGTCGAGGCAAAATATATTTGTAAATTAAAAATACAATGCAATGCAGAGGAGGTGATAAAACCAATAAGGGTAAAAGTATAGCTTAATCGGGTCTTCGGATTATTAAGAACTATAAATGCAGGAGATATATTCCTTAATTTTAGAAATTTAGTTGATTTCTCGAGTTTTTACACTGGAAATTACATAGAACTGTAATAAAGATAAAAAAAATCCGTATGTTTCCATACCCAAGGACAAACGGGTTTCAGATCCTTTTAAAAAGCCCAAGGTTGTGCATGCTTTCTCATGTCTTCGTGACAAATGATGTGGGTTTTTTTTCTAGCAGACAAAGCCAACTCATAAAAAAACTTGAATTTATAGCAAATCTCATGTATACCTCTGCATTTTCACAAAAGAAGTTATTTTCAAAAAATCACAAATATGTCCTTCTCTCATTTGGTATAAACTTTTAGAATATTTTTCAATCCTAGTTTTTAAAAATTTTGCAGCAACACCATTGATGTTCTACCTCATATGTTTTGAATTTCTAAATTCATCACAAAATGACCACTTACCATTTAACCATATTGGGTTATATGTTCCACAATGAAAAATACCGGGAGCAGAAGTAGGTATGCCATCCCCATTTACACTTTCAATTCGATACCAAGTATGTTCTAATCCATCGTCAGTGATTGGTAGATCTAACGATACATCTGTTTCATATCCTGCTGATCTCTTCTCTTGGTGTCGAATTACCTTGTACTTGGTACATTCCTTTTCTGAAGAAAACACATTCTATTACTTTTTACTAATAAACCTCTAATAGATAAGGTTCCTGGTTCGATTCACGTATGGGATGAAAATTTCAGGGACTGAATTTTCGGCTATCCCTTGACACCATTTGCGGGTATGGTCTTGAGGAAACGATGATAGTCCGTCGGACGGGGACGATAAATGGCTGACCCGTGTTAAGAGAGAGCCATATCTCTTGCACGTTTAAAAAGACACCCTTGTAGATTTCGAAAAAGAGCAGGCTAATGCCGCTACAAAGCAGCACTCGCACCCGCAAAGGGGAAAGGGATAAATATAAGTTGCAAAAACTTGTTTCCCAATCCACTATAAATAAATACGTTTAAACTTAAACTTAAACTAAACTTAAACTAAACTCTTATAGATATCGACCCGAAACATCTTATGAATGTAAGTTATCTTTAAAAGAGATAATACAGATAATACTATAGGTGCATATATATTTGAGTTCCAATATCTGCTCTGCTTCTCGACGTTGAGAAAAACTAGATAATCATCGAATCCATATACTATAATGCAAAAGAGAAATTTGAATAAAACTAAATAACTTTTATAAAAATTAACATGAACAATTTTGATAACTAATAATATAAGCTTTTGAGTAGAACCGGCTAAACTGTATTTTATTGACAATTAAAGTCCCTTTCTGGCAAAAAAAAAGGCATCCTTTAATCGTTTACAATTATTGAATGTATAGCCTGAATGCAAACTTCTGGTTCTGGTCTTTATCAGTTATATTGAAATGCGCATCTGGTGCAGTAAAATGGTATTTTTAAAGGATGCTAAATTGATAGATTTAGATAAGCATGTCTCAATTTCGAAATCAATAAGATTACCGTTTTAGTACATTAAAAAGACCCGTATTTTGAAGTAAATGTAAGGCAGGATATGAAATTCTCTCAACACTTAAAAATTCTTTCACGTTCGGTCGTTAACAACCATACTTCTTTACTATTATATTGTTTTTTAAGATATGATACAATAAAAAACGAAAGATAACTTTTAGTATTGTTTACCACCTGAAAATTGGTAAATTTTGACGTCAAACATGTATGAACTGCTAGAATATATAAGCTCTGCAATTGCATCTTGGTCATATCGGGAAACAGAATACAGTCCTCTGCCATAAACTGAGAAATATATATTACTGTCGCTAATGTCGAATCCATGAACATTATAAGACCAAGGTGATGTATCATATACTGTTATTATTTCGGATCCATCAAGTAAAGCCGATCGTGTTTGGAATGTGTGATAGTCATGCCAATAAAGTCGACCTCCGTCGAAATCTGAAATTAAAAGAATATATAATTTAATGAAACCACTTATGTACGTCAAATACACAAACTAATAGAAGATAATTACAACAACATACGTTTGAAATGCTTTTCTGAATTAAACATAATCAGGAACACTATTTAACATTCAAAAGGAAAATTATAGATTTTACTTTGTAATTCTTTAACTATATGAACTTTACGTCGTCAAGTCTTACGGTGTAAAAATATCAGTTAGAGTAGCCTCAGACTCCGGTTATCCATATTTTTGTTACGATTAGTTCTCTTCGCTAGGTAAAGACAGAACAATAAGGTAATCAAACATATCGATATGGAGATTCGGTAAAATAACCATTAAAATATCTATCAACCAAATGTGGATGTAAATGTAAAAATGAAAATCGCAAAAATACTGAATTTCGAGGAAATTAAATACAAGAAAAGTCCTCAAACTAATGGCAAGATCAAAAACAAAAACACATCAAACAAACGATAACAACTCTCCTATTTCCGACTTGATATAGGCATTTTCTTATGTAGAAAATTGTGGATTAAACCTGCGTTTAAAGATTTAGAAAACCTCTCACTTGTATGACATTTGCATCATATTGGAAGCAGTTGGCTATTAAAGTTCCTAACAAGAAAAATATGAAACAACTTCATTTCTTATTTCTGTGACGTTTCATGGATATTGGATATCATGGGAGAAGCTAATTACACAAAAAGTTGCGGTCTTCCGTAAATTTCATTAAAACTAAATTACTAAATCTGGAAAAATTGGAAATTTTGTAATACAATTCCATAAGCGAAGGACAACAACCTCAACATTTGTGCAAACATGCCCTGGATTTGGGCTAGCATCTCTGATACAAGTTAATTGCACTAAGAAGGTACCAAATTCCAATCACACTTCCCCCGATATCATATTATGCGATGACTTGAGACATGATCCATTACACCCAAAGTAAGTCAAACACTCTCGATCAAAACCATGCACACTTTTGAATCGTACTACAGAACTACCCATTTTATTGTATTATATAAAAACACGCACAAACACAATATATATATTGTATGGTGAACTATTTATAAGTTTACCCAACAAAATAGTGTAACATAATCCAATATCCGCTACAACTATTTGTCTATCAGTTCCGTCCAGACGGCATTTTTCGATACTGTTACCATTGAAATATAACCATCTGAAAAAAACCAAAGCATTTTGATTTTATAAAAATACAATAAAAAATTATGTTAAGTACACATCCATCAACGGTGACTTAAATTAAATTGAGGATTGTGTTTTCATTCTAGAGATAATAAATACCCGCGTACAATAGTTTTCCTACATTGTAATGAATGCAGTCGTGAAAATTTAAAGATAAGCTAAACATCTATTTCCTAGACTGCCTTTAATTGCTTAACGAAACACATGAATGTAAAGCCGTCCTTGACTTAGACAATACTAGTTGATATGATAAAAATGAATAGGCAATTAGAAAATGATTGAACATTACAATTAAAAGGTTTTATCAGCGTATTGCAGGCTAGGTGTCGAGCCCTAAAACTGAAACTGGTAAAATTGGGAGATACTATATTATCTAAAATATACATATCGATTATATATGTACGTGGTAGTCATAATAGATTTTTATAACAAATAAAAAAATACATTAGACATAGGTACCTTATGTTCTAACGTGATAGTTTGCCCATTGTGATTTTCGGAACACCATGTGCAATTTCATTATACATGTATAATAGAAAATCATATGGTCAGACCTATTATAATCAGATATTCCTGAAATTCCACAATCACCCAGTCCGACGATCCTAAAATCCAACAGCCCGTTTTGTCCGACAAGAGATTATTTGTCTCTAACAGTTATCATGTAACGTTTGCATAGACTTTTTCCACAGATATGATAGTTTGTGTCTGTCGTTCATCGCACGTAAATTGTTAAAAATGAGTGACTTTTGTCGTTTTTCTTCCTCAGCACACATGAATTGTGCTATGCTATTCATGCGAAGGGCCTTACGGTGGATTGTTGTTTAGGAGGCCCGATCTAGGACGCGTTTTTGAATTGTTAATTCGGGCAGTTTTCAGTTGTTGGGTAAACGGTTTTAAGACGTTAAGACCTAAAATAAATGTAGACAATACCTCTTCTGATTACTTTAGTCACCAAATTGATAAAATAAGACAGTTTTCGATCGTAGTCATATTCTATTTACATTTATTCTGTTATTATTGTTTACGACATAGTTTCGCGCCATTTACGGCAATGTACAAAATTTCAAGACGACATGCCTAGCCGAAAGAAGAACGGTTGATTTTTTAAAAATTGCCAGACAGAGACTTACAAGAACAGATTAGACAACATTTCTAGATCCGACTCATCAACAATTGAGACACCATCTACAATCGGTTTTGATACGTTTTTTACATCCGATTTTGAAACATCATTTACACCATGTTCTTTTTAACATGACCACACTTATTAATCTTCTGCATCCTTTGATGAGATACATGATTTATATTATTCTTGAAAATTGATGCCAATTGGTTATACCAGACATGTAATTGACATTAAAACCTTTTTTGATAACATGAGATGTACTAAAAGTGATATTGAAGTTAAAAGATGAAATTCGAATTTTGACTGCTTGTTTATATGGCCACCTAATTGTTCGTTGTTATAACTGTAATGAATTTGTTCGTGATGCCATGGGCAAAACCCACAGTTCATCTCATGGTCTTTGTGAACTTTTCATTTCTAGGTAGCAACATTCCAGCAGCACCTGCATACGGGGTATACACTCCAAATTGATACGATATTCCCGTGATTGCATTTCCTATCATGATTTTCTTTATGTAGAATTGCTGCTCACAAGGAAGCTCTTTAACCAAAAGTTCCAAATGGTGAAGTGGAAATCATCCCTTCGTAAATTTTACGGAAGCCATCAAGAGTTGGTTGACCGTTATGGAATAACCGTTTTACAAATGATATCGGATATGTTCCTTACCTCGTTAATACAATCCCCTTCCCTTTCATGAATGTGAGCTACCGAATAGGACTTTTTTTCCGGATTTTTTATAACATAAGCAAAACGACGGGTACCATATGTGGACCAGGATCTGCTTACCCTTTAGGAGCACCTGAGATCACCCCCAGTCGGTGGGGTTCGTGTTGCTTATTCTTTTGTTAACTTTGTTGTGCCAAGTGTACTATTGTTTAAAATTGAGAAAGGAAATGGGGAATGTGTCAAAGCGACAATAACCCGACCATAGAGCAGACAACAGCCGAAGGCCACAAATGGGTCTTCAATGTAGCGATAAACTCCCACACCCTTTAGGCGTCCTTCAGTTGGCCCCTTAAAATATGTATACAAGTACAGTGATAATGGACGTCATACTAAACTCCAAATTATACACAAGAAACTAAAATCAAAATTTATACAAGACTAACAGAGACCAGAGACTCCTGCCTTGGGACAGGCGCAAAATTGCGGCGGGGTTAAACATGCTTATGAGATCTCAATTTGAGCGTCACTGATGAGTATTGTGTAGACGAAATGCGCGTCTGGCATACTAAATTATTATCCTGGTACCTTTGATAACTACCTATCCCTCTAGCCAATGTAGAAAAGTAAACGCATAACAATATGCAGATAAAAATTCAGTTCTATGGAAGTCCGAGTCCGATGTCAGAAGATGTAACAAAAGAAAATAAATAAAATGACAATAATAAATAAATAACAACAGACTATTAGCAGTTTACTGACATGCAAGCTCCAGAACTTAATTAAACTGATTGAAAAATGATGTCTTCATCATATGAATATCAGGCACAATCACTCCCGTTAGGGGTTTAGTATCATACTATCATAAAATATATGAGAAGAACATAACCCGTGTCATGTCAACAACTGTTTTTTTTAAATAAATGTGTTTAGTTCCGATGCAAAGACCCTATAAGTGAATCAATATTAAAGCCAAAATATGCAATCTTTACATGACAACAGTATCGTAACTATATCCCTTCTTCATAAGTCTGTTTAAAGTTTTTGTAAGTTTTTGAGGTGAATACTGACATTTTTGTGCTTTGTACAGAATATTACCATAAAAGATTGGATGTTTGTCTTCTTTCATTTTTATCCAGGCGTTGTCAGTTTATTTTCGATTTATGAGCTTGACTGTCCCTCTGGTATCTTTCGTCCCTCTTTTATGGTCCAAGGATATTTGATGTCAACAACAAACTTGCAACTGGTTAGTGTAAAAATAAAATCTATATCTATATTTCATGTTTATAGATATAGGAAGATGTGGTGTGAGTGCCAATGAGACAACTCTCCATTCAACGCATGTTTACATGGTACCTATTCACCTACTGCAAACAATTGGGATGTCTTGCAAGGCTTTATTTTTTTTTAGATGAGGCCTTCGTAGGCTTGAGTTATTGGTTTTTATTTTAAATTTCTGCCTGGCAAGAATATAAGAAATACAAAATCAAAATTACCGAATCAAAATCTGACATCATCCAGTGAAAAGGTCGTCGACACAGTAGAAAAAAGTCACAGTAGTCTTATTATTATGATTCAGGAGATGTTGATATACAGCAATGCCTTGTTACAGTGGTCTTATTATTATGATACGGGAGATGTGTGCTATACCGCAATGACTTGTGGCATATTTCCTATAAAGTCATAGTGGTATTAATATTATTCTTATGATACATAAGGTGTGTGATATACACGTAGCAGCAATGCCTTGCGATATATTTCCTATATATATTACGCCTCATATAAGAATGCTAGATTTTGATTGGTTGGTATCCAGTGTATTGTTCGCATATTCTAACATTTTTTTCCTCATTCAATTTTTTTTTTAAACATAATTATAATATAGGTTTCGGGGCCTTTCAAAGCTGACTATACGGTATGGGATTTGGCATTGTTGAAGGCCGTACAGTGACCTATAATTGTTAATTTCTGTCATTTAGGTCTCTTGTGGAGAGTTGTCTCAATTGCAATCATACCACATCTTCTTTTTTTTATATTCTGTACTGTACATTCTCAATTTATCCTGTACCATGCCTTTATACACCAAATACTCTTCAAGTTTATTTTTTCTATTTTGTATTAAATTAATAGAAAGATCCACTTTGTAACATCTTGTGATCAATTAATTTGGCAATCGTCAATGGCAGTCAGCAGGGTTTAAGAACATCAGTTGTTCGACCTGTTAGTCAAATGCGTTTTGTTAAAAATATACTTTTTCAGTTTTTTGTCTTTTGGAAAATATTGTTTGTGCTGTATTTAGACCCCTCTACAACGAAATTTGTTTTACATGCACGCGTTTAAAAATTGCGGTTTTTATCCAACGCAATCATAGGTTTGAACGTTGTTTTCAATTTAGACTTGTTTATATTTGTTTCGTTTGGGCTTGTATTATATTTTCCCTTCTGTTTATATGATCCGTTCATCCTATTTTGACTCTTTTAATTCCAGAGTCTATCTTAGGTAGCAATAAACAGTTAGGAAAAAATATTAAAATTTGCCCTCATAAATTTTACCATCCCCTTTTCATTGCTTTCTTGCAATACTAAGCTTACTGTTTGTGTCATATATGTGCATAAGTATGTAATGAGAATCTTCCATAGATTTTATATCCAGTATATAAAATGGTAAAATATAATTTCTTTTGGGTGTATCCATGGCAACAATCTGCACTTATTTGCTATAAAATATTGCAAAAAAGGGGGAAAAGATGTCACATATTTCGCCAAAATTTGGCTAAAAGTAGAATTTCAATCGCTTGAAGTAATACCTTTTCTGAAACTGTGTACATATATCATTCAGTAGATCCAATGAAAATCATATGTCTTTCATCTCATTTTTTTGTAAAATTGCGTCAAAAACTTCGTGTAGAAAAAAATTGTTTGTAAACATTACATTAATTTCTGGACCGATGACCGGTCAAGCTATGAAAATACGGATTGTCAAACAAAAAATAGCCCATAAAACATGTTAAAAACAATCTTGAAGCTCTTATAAACCATCTTTGAAGGCTAAATTAGTACTCAGCTGTCTAAAAATGAATTTTATTACACAATAACTTTCCTATTATAAAAATCCACATGGGCCAAAATGCGAAACTAAACTCCTAACTGTGTATTGCTACCTTAAATTGAGATAAATTGTATGGCCTTCCAAATATCGTTTCCATCCTTTCTCGTGTTCGTATAATTGTTGTTTGTGTTGTGTTTTGAATAGAGAAAAAGACGTCTATACAAATGGATGATTTAATGCTGGAAACACAATGACGTTAATACATAGCAACCATGACGTTACATATAGAGAGCGCTAACGCGAAAAGGTACACGTATGAGTCCCGCGTACTGTGATTGTCTCTATTTTTCCTCGACATACTCGGGGCCGCGAGGTTATGCAATTAAAGTCTCAATGAACAATTTATCCAAATTAAGAAAATTATCTATAAATGAAATGAAATGAAATATTTGAAACTTTAAAGTTTATGAATCACATATAAAACTATCTCTAAATCAAGTTGCGATTGAAAATTGTTCTCAATTAATTACAGTCTCTGATTGCGGTTTTGTAAACGAACACTCCTTCTAAGTATTTGCGATTCATCATTGTCATTTGAATTTATCTCTAGTGGGTAGAGTTTGACGATTGGTCTATTTGTAAGTCCAAATTTTGTACGCACTATAGCTGATCTTACCAAACCATCTCCGCCACGCACAAGGTCCTCGATGATACCAATGTTCCATACTGTTCTAGGCGAGTCATCATAAATCTGTACTATGTCCCCGGTCTTTATCCGCTGTAAATTATTTCCACTGGCTCTGTGGAATTCCCGTAGTGATGTAAGGTACTCCTTCTTCCATCTCGTCCGAAAGTGTTGTAGTAATTCTTGCTGTTGTTTTTTTATGTTTTAGCGCATGAGCGCAAGTTAGTGTTTTTCTAGTGTCTTTGAATTCGCTGTGATCATTTGAAGGATGCGGAAGTGTCTTTAATCTTCTGCCATACATAAGATGAGACGGCGTTAGTGGTTCTGGATCCTTTTCATCAGTAGAGATGTATGTTAACGGTCGGTCATTCAGTGTGCACTCGATTTCTGTAACAACGGTGTGTAGCATATCTAAGTCGATACAGGCACGTCCTAATGTTTTCTTGAGGGAGGTTTTGGTAAGTCCAATAAGTCGCTCCCACCATCCTCCGTACCAAGGAGCCCTGCTGGGTATAAACTTCCACACTGTTCCTAACTCACTAAGTTTTCCGTGCACTGTTTCTGATTTGAATATTTTAGCAATCTCTGTCGCTGCAGATATATACGTAGAAGCATTGTCAGATATCATTATTTTCGGTAAAGATCGACGGCTAACAAATCTGCGAAAAGCTAATAAAAATGAATATGTCGTTAAATCCTGAACTAACTCGATGTGAACAGCTCTGGTTGAAGCACACGTAAATAGATATATGTACGCTTTTGTTTCCTTGTTGCCATTTTGTCGTACATGTAACGCTCCTGTTAAATCAACTCCCGTGACGCTGAATGGCGGGTCTTCTCCAGGACGATCCTTTGGTAGCGGTGGTGGGTCAGGCGCCACATACGGTCGACTAATTAGCTTCCTACAGGGAATACAATTCCGTAATGCGGTTTTCACTCTATGTCGGATTTTCGGTATCCAATATGTCTGTTGAATTAACGTTATTGTCCCATTTATTCCACTGTGATTTTGTAGTTTGTGTGCGTCCAAAATTATCAATGTTGTCAACGGGTGTTTTGTCGGAAGTAAATAAGGGTATTTCACTGTTTCGTTAACGAGCGCATTGTCAATTCTTCCGCCGGAACGTAGTAGTCCTTTTTCGTCGATATATAATCGTAACTGTCGTACAATAGGTAGTCGATTAGTATCCTTTGAAACAATATTACGGATTTCATTCATGAAAATAGTTTGCTGTACATTCCGTATCAACACAAGTGAAGCATTTTGAATCTCGGCTACCTCTAACTGTTGGTATTTCCTGTTTTCTGAAAGTGTCCTGCAATTCGTTATAAAGCGCAAAACGTAAGACATTATACGAAGCAGTTTCGGATAACTGCTGAACTTCTCTATATTGATGACTTCCTTTACAACTGTGAATCTGTCATCATTTTGTTGAATTTGCCGGTCTATGTCTTTACTTTCATTGTCTGTAATTGTTGTCATAGCAACGGAATTTCGATCCCAATGCGGCCATTGTTCTTCATGTGTAAGCCATTTCGGTCCGTTGAACCAAGTATCATTATTCAAAAACTTAGACGAAGACATACCGCGCGTAAGACAGTCAACAGGGTTACAGTCAGTTGGACAATATCTCCAAGTTTGATTTTCTACAAGTTGTCGAATTTCTGTTATTCTATTAGCAATAAAAGGTTTTTTTTATTTTCGACGAATACAACCATTTCAGAACGATTTGGCTATCACAGCAAAATGTGATTTCTGTAATTCCTAAAATATTCGACACATGTTTACCTAATTTCGCTCCAACAACGCCGCCCATCAACTCCAATCGCGGCAAAGTAATTACTTTAAGCGGTGCAACTCTGTTTTTAGCCATAACTAATTGCGAATGTTTACCTTGTACAATGTAGGCGCATGCTCCATAAGCTTGTTTGCTAGCATCGGTAAAAATGTGTAATCTAGCTGTTTGCGGCAATAAACCATCGTTGTTAAGTAATCTGAAAAGTTCAACTGATGTTGTATCTTAAAGATCTGTACATAAAGTAGTCCATTGCGTAGTTACATCTTCAGGTAAGCGTTCGTCCCATCCAAAATTACGTTTCCAAATTGACTGCATAAGTATCTTAGCTTTCACTGTCACGGGACTAAGTATGCCAAGCGGATCAAAGATTTTAGACGACTGTCGTAATATTTCTCTTTTTGTTACATCTATCATGGTTGAATCTATGTCTACTTCTGCAAAAAAAAGTTTGTCGTCCGCAACATTCAAGCGCATTCTAAGTATGTTGACCTCGTTACTGGAATCTAGTACGTTTTCTTTTTCAGCAAGTTCTCGTAGTCTATTTCAACTCAGAAGCTAACAAAGCCTTTAAAAAGACTTACTTAGAAGGGATATAGTTACGATACTTTTGTCAGGTCATTAAAGATTGCATATTTTGGCGTTAATATTGATTCACTTATAGGGTATTTGCATCGGAACTAAACACATTTATTTAAAAACCAGTTGTTGGCATGACACGGGTTATGTTCTTCTCATATATGTTATGATGGTATGATACTAAACCCCTCACGGGAATGATTGTGCCTGATATTCATATGATGAAGACATAATTTTTCAATCAGTTTAATGGAAGTTCTGGAGCTGGCATGTCAGTTAACTGCTAGTAGTCTGATGTAATTTATGTAATATTGTCATTTTGTTTATTTTCTTTGGTTACATATTCTGACATCAGACTCGTACTTCTCTTGAACTGAATTTTAATGTGCGTATTGTTATGCGTTTACTTTTCTGCATTGGCTAGAGGTTTAAAGGAGGGATCAGATCTCACAAAAATGTTTATTCCGGCCGCATTTTTGCGCCTATTCCAAGTCAGAAGCCTCTGGCTTTGTTAGTCTTGTATTATTTTAACTTTTAGTTTCTTGTGTACAATTTGGAGTTTAGTATGGCGTTCATTATCACTGAACTAGTATATATATTTGTTTAGGGGCCAGTTGAAGGACGCCTCCGGGTGCGGGAATTTCTCGCTGCATTGAAGACCCGTTGGTGACCTTCTGCTGTTGTCTGCTCAAGGTCGGGTTGTTGTCTCTTTGACACATTACCCATTTCCATTCTCAATTTAATGAAGATGTTATTCTTATAGATCAGCTAAATTACTCTAGTAATGGATCTGATAAATTAATGTAAGATACAGTCACAGAAAATAATTATATTTATAAGTACGTCTGAGTTAGTGACAACTCTACAACAGATTTATCCATCGGATCACCAGCAGTGATGGTGATACATGGCTGTGTACATTATGTATATATATAACTTGTCTAAACATCAACCCAACAATGTTAGATCTGTAAATTTGCTATCGCAAATTTTTTGTTCTTCCTTCGCCGAGATTCGAACCCATTCTCCTGAGATATCATGACACCTAATCCCCTGAACTGTAGACGTCCCGCTAGACCAAATGAAAATGAAGCTTATATATATATATATAATTTTTTTTATAAGTAAAATAATTGCACAGTTAATTATGGCTGTAAACTGATAATATGCAAATGGCAGAATTAGTGGAAGATCAGTTGTTTCGTATACTATACCCATTTATCATATCCAGATGGAGGTCTATTGAATAAGCAGTATTTTCGAAGATAGTAGTTGTGTTTGAACCATCAATATTTGATCTGAAGATGCTTTGTTCATCAATGGCCGACCAGTATAAATGATCATGTATTGAGTCGACTGCAATACCACCAGGATTGTTTCCACTTATTATTACCTCTGCAGGTGTTTTATCATTGGATGGGTAATTTATTCTGTATTTTAAAAATATAAAAACATTTTTAAAACTAGCATTTTTACCAATATCATTGTATATATACATTTATACATATAGAAAACTCTAGAAAAGACATTTTCTTACACAATACTTATTCATAAGAATCCTAGTCATTAAGAACTCACTGCATATATTCTAACTTTTCTTTTACAGTACATTTTATACCCCCATCCCAGTTTCAATTTTTAAAGAATATGTAAACGAGAGTTTAATTATTGTCAGCTTATCCTATGTTCATGGTTTCTGAAATGAAATTTCGGGAACCTGTTTTCAACAATTTGAAAAACAAATTTAAAGCGTTTCAGAATACTTTAAATTTAAAGTTTAGTAGTTAATTATTGCAACATTCAAAATGAATAAAGTATTCAATCCTATTATTGTTATTGTTTTCTATAAAAAAAAAAAAGACATTTCATATACTTACTACCATAGGCATTGTTCTCTGTATTTTCCAAATGGGACATTAAATTTGGTAAATAATTCTGCTGTTTCAGTGAATATGATGATTTATATAGTATATATTTAGGATATAACACACTATTGTATATTTTATTGAGGTAACTTTATATTTCTAGCTTGAATTTGTTATGCCGCGGTCACAAAAACATTTTCATGTGTTTCGGCTTACTTTTGGGTTATCAACATAACATAAACACCCCAACAACAATATACATCAAGGATTCATGACGTTTAATGACTACAAGGAGTAAATATATATATATTGTAATTTACTTTGCATTCAGTGCTTGAGGTAAACTTTGCATATGGTAAGGTCTATAATTTCCCAATCTTCATAAAATATTTATAATACTTCTAAAAAATATCTGAGATGAATCAGATTTAATGAAAATTCTACATGATCCCTTTTTTAACATAATATACATTTGTAGGTTGCACTTCTGCTAATATAGACAATGCAATTCCCCTTAGGGTCTCTCTTTACGGCTTAAGCTGTTCCTGTTTTACTATGAACTTTTGCAAACACATATATTCTTTAATGGATATGTCCTTCTATTTTATCCAAAGGTAAAAACATAAGGCTCTGCGGCATATTTCCAACATTTAGCTGTGCCGGACGTCTGAGAGTTTAAACTTACACTAAAATTCTACCTCATTAACAGTAGAAAAAAACATGCTTTTTGTAGTACCAAAATCTATATCGATAGATTGTAGAAAAGTTCATTAACTTGTGTGTGCAACAATGATATTTAGTTGGGTTTCAACTTAGTTTAAACATATTTATTTATAGTGGATTGGGAAACAAGTTTTACAACTTATATTAATCCTTTTCCACTTTGCGGGTGCGAGTGCTGCCTTGTAGCGGCATTAGCCTACTCTTTTTCGAAATCTACAAGGGTGTCTTTAACGTGCAAGAGATATGGCTCTCTCTTAACACGGGTCATCCATTTATCGTCCCCGTCCGACGGACTATCATCGTTTCCTCAAGACCATACTCGCAAATGGTGTCAAGGGAGAGCCGAAAATTGAGTTTCTGAAATTTTCATCCCAAACGAGAATCGAACCAGGAACCTATGTGTTAGTAGTCCGATGCACTAACCACTTCACCACGGCTCTCTCATTGATAATCATGTCATATGTTCTTGTTTTAATATTTATTTCCGAAATAACCATTTTACTTCAAAGGAGGGTAATGACTATAAAAAAATAGGTTTTATTTATTTAAATTAATATATGAAAATTAAAGGGTTGGGTAACAGAACCCCACCAGCTTTAAGTAGCTTCCCATACTAATTAAATTAGCCTTTCCCAAACCCCCAAGATAAATTGGCTTTGACTTTATTCAAGATAAAATGTACGAATTTGACAATAAGTTACAATGTCAATGACACAGTTGACTGAGTTGTAGCACTACATAACACTAAAATGATAAAAGATTTACATAATACATATATATAATTACAGAGAAGGGGGGGGGGGGGGGGCAGGACCTTTTACATGTTTTTAAGCCAGTGTATAGAATATATGAATAGAATCTGATGTCAGCCATGTCAGCGCAGTGGTGAATCCAGATAAAAAGGACATACTATGTAGTTGTGCATGTTGACGGGAAATTGCGATTCAATTTTTTTTCTAGGAGTTACGCCCCTTTGAATTTATTTACTTTAATGTACTACTGCAACAGTTTGTCATCGCAACTCCTCTGAAACTACTCAACAGAATTTCATGAAACCTTTTCAGATAATAAGGACATACTATGGGTGCTATAAACAGTTTCGTACTAAAAACTAGGGGTTATTCCCCGTCTAAAAATAACCATGGAGGAAAACCCCTATTTATTTACTTACTTGGTGAATAAGTATCATGTTTTTTGTATTTGACTGTAAAAATTAGTTAATTAGCTTTCAATTAAAACAGGTTGAATGATTGAAATGATTTTAAAAATTATATTAAATAAACATGTTTCGAGGGGAGACAACACTGTAAACAGTCTGTTTTTTTAGCAGTGAAAATTGAAAACTTATTTGCAGCCACTGTAGCTCTTTTCGGAGCAGGAAACCGTACCCTGAAACAAGATTTTTTTGAAAGGCCAGGTAAAAACTTACAAAATTCATACAGTTTTGATTATGAAAAATGTGCATGGATCATGTCTTCATGGGTGTGCACTTGACCTGATTTCAAGTTTTTTATGTTAAAATTATACCTTCCCCCCCATGTTTATTGCATGAAATTTTTATAATATATTAAAAGTACACATTATTTTTATTTCATTATAAACTAGAGAACATTCTGATTCCAGTGATATCTAGTTTTATACAAGTATCTTTATTAATCAGTCTACCAGTAAGGGTCACATATGCATGGTCCCTCAAAAAATGACGTCATAGAAAAAAACTGTTGATTGCACCCTATGTAGATGTGCATATCGACAGGAAATTACGATTCAATTTTTTTTCTAGGAGTTACACCTCTTTGAACTTATTTGCTTTAAGGTACTACTTCAACAGTTTGTCATCTCAACTCCTCTCAAACCACACAACAGAATTTCATGAAACTTTGTAGATAATAAGGACATACTACGTAGATGTGCATTTCGACAAGAAATTTTGATTCATTTTTTTTCTAGGAGTTACGCCCCTTTTGAACTTATTTGCTTCAATGTACTTCTGCAACAGTTTGTCATCTCAACTCCTCTGAAACCACACAACAGAATTTCATGAAATTTTGTAGATAATAAGGACATACTATGCATGTAGATGTGCATATTGACAGCAGACAGGAAACTATTATTCAATATTTTTTTTACACAATTTTTTTCCTTACACTTATTTAATTTCTCCAATGACAATGTGCCATTGTGGGGACGTGGGGTATGTGAGCGTGCTCACTAAGGTTCTTTAATTCATACAGTCATGTTTTTCATTTCTTGTTTTTATATAGATTGAGGTGGTAAAATTAATTTGGCTTGTTTACTTATCTAAAAAAAAATTGAAAAAGTATTTACTTTGACAATGTTTGAACCCTTTGACAAATGTTTAACAAAAATAAAAATTTCAAAAAAATTGAACCAACCGTTTTATCAGAAAAATTAAATTGTTCACTGGTTATATAGCAGTTTGACAAACACTTATTTTGGTCATTGAGAAGCTTAATATTCCCTTAACAACGCAACATAATCAAAGCGTTAAACTGATTTTACAGAGTTATCTCCCTGTAGTGTTAGGGACCACCTTAAACCATTGGTTTCTCTGTTTGAATGGTTTTACACTAGTAATTTTGGGGCCCTTAATAGCTTGCTGTTTGGTGTGAGCCAAGGCTACATCATAACATGTTGAAGGATGTACCTTGACCTATATTAATGGTTTACTTTATTTTTCATAAATTGTAAATTGCATTGGGAGTTTTCTCATTGGCACTCATACCACATCTTCCTATATTTAAAGATTACATAACAAGTGAAATTTAAAACGATAAGATTTTCACTGTAGCCTCATTTCTTAGGATGACCCACAAAAGTTATTGAAACTTATTTCCAATGGCTGTAGTTTTCTGGCTTGTATTGTTATACAACACTGGTCATTTTGAGCCTTTTATAGCCGAAAATGCAGTTTAGGTTTTACTCATTATTGAAGGTTGTACATAGTTGTTTATTTCTGTGTCACTTGTGTAGAATTGTGAATGTCTTTAAACTCTAATTCATATTGGCAATCATACCACATCTTATTTTTATATATTCATGTAATACATGCTATGTAACTACATGTACAAATGTACTTGGACTATGGATATTGGATACCTGATTGATCATAGGCAGTCTTGTTATAATGTTTCATAATCCAACATAAGTTTGTCTCCACTAAATATAATGAAAGTGCTACTACATAAACACAATGTATTACCACAAAGCACAGATTGAGGTTGAAATTTTTTGGAGTCAAAAAGATATGCCCCATTATTAGAAAAAATGGCTAAATTTGTAGTTTCTGTTCTCTAACTGAAGTATGTCTCATACAAATGTTTAAAACTTATGCTTATAATCACAAAATGAATCCTGCATCTGTATACATGTATGTCTACAAAACTGTAATGACAAAAGCAATAACATTGTGAAGTTTAAACCTTTTTTAGAACTGTCAAATTGATATAAATCTAAAAAAAAATACAATGCTAATACAAATGTATCAAAATAAGGAGATGCAGCATGCAATGTAAATGCCAATGTCACGGATGCGTTGATGAGACAACTATCCACCTGATGGTTAAGTAAATTTTGTAAAAATATTTGCAGATTATGCAAATTATGTGTACCTCAGTGTATAGTATTCATGTATGCATGAAAATAAATGTGTTTTTTTTAATTTCAGTGCAAATCACTCTTCCAACAACTGAATATAAATTGGTAAGTATTAGATACTGTTTTGTAGCAAACATTATACATGTAATAAGCAGTAGCTATCAATTTTTCATGTATGATGTACATTTTAAATTCTCATAATGACATTTCCACTTAGTGATTGAAAAATGTATGCCATTTTGCCTTGCATCAGAATTTGAAGAAGGGGGAAAAACAAGATAAATAATTAGTCGGCCTATACTTGCCATGGCCTTGTGTCAACAATATAAAAAAGTTGATGTGCTATGATTGCCAATGAGACAACTGTCAACAAGAGACCTAAATGACAGACATTAACAACTGTAGGTCACTGTACGGCCTTCAACAATGAGCAAAGCCGATACTGCATAGTCCGCTATAAAAGGCCCAGATGTTTATGTTCAAAAAGACCAGATCAACAAATAGGTCATAAGGACAAATAGCTGGAATGAAAAGTACCTTAAAATCATACCAGATATCAGCAATTTGGGGAAAACTAGTGATATTTGGTCGTTATACTATATACTGAAAAAGTTGTTTAACTTCAAATTTGATTGCAAAGTCAACCAATACTATACCTTAACAGTCAGCACAAAAAATGTCTTGTCAACTCCCTCAATAAGTTGTTAATCTTTAAAGGAATGGTCATGTCAAATGATACAGAAAAATTAAAAGAGACATTCCAAACTTAGAAGTGGAAGAGAAACTTATGTCTTATAAAACAAAACAACAACCATATGTCCACACACCACTATTTAGAAAACTAATTTATAAAAGACTGAACAACAGTAAACCACCAAAAACAAGAGGAGACATGTTTAATAGCAGATTCACAATCATGTAAATAAGTATTTTTAACCCTGATTCTGGGCCATAGCCACAAATATATATACTATTTAAAGGCTGTAACAGTTAAACATAAACTTTATGATCATCTATTTAAGGGTGGGTAAAAAAAATAAAAAAATTCTATATTATTTAATATGTATAAACTATTATTATTTTTTTCTTTGTTAGGTTTGTCAAATATGTTCTTTGGTGTATGATCAGATCCTGTATATATATACTATAGTATAGATCTAACAAACTGTTAAAAGAAAAGAAAATTATCTTTTAGGTAAATATAAATGATGCATATATATATATATAGGATACATTGAGTTATTCAAAGACAATTTCCAAACATGTCTACAAAATTTATCATTTACTACATGTATATATATATATTAAGGATGTTTGCTTGTCATGTTTTGTGATTTTTGTCAGATTGTCGCAATCCTCAGGTTTTATTCATTTAATGTCTTTAAAAAAATTCCCAAATTGATCCCCATTTTTTTTCTATAAATCTTTTATATGCATAATTATATGCCATCAATCTTGTCTGTAAAAATCTTATAAAATCTTTGTTATTTTTTTAATTGTTTTTTGAACTTAAATTGTCAATAATAAAGCTATTAAAAATCAAAGAGATAAAATTGAGAATGGAAATGGGGAATGTATCAAAGAGACAACAACCCGACCATAGAAAAAACAACAGCGGAAGGTCACCAACAGGTCTCCAATGTAACGAGAAATTCCCGCACCCGGAGGTGTCCTTCAGCTGGCCCCTAAACAAATATATACTAGTTCAGTGATAATGAACGCCATAATATTTCCAAATTGTACACAAGAAACTAAAATTAAAATAATACAAGACTAACAAAGACCAGAGACTCCTGACTTGGGACAGGCGCAAAAATGCGGCGGGTTTAAACATGTTTATGAGAGAACGTTTTCCTGCGAAAATTTAAATGGCTAATATCTGGAAAACAAGCACATTGGCCTTAATATTTATTTTATGTTTTGGTTCCTTTTTATTACATATCTATATACATACTAGTCTTAAGAAAAGCTTGTTATTTTGAAAATGAGTAGGGAACTTCCATAAATTAAAATATATTTGGTGTGTCAGATGATTGTACATGTACTATAAACAATTAGATCAAATATATGTATTGTATGGAATATTGTAAGGTGTACCTGTGTCATCTGACCTCATTCTCAGTTCATTGGTCAGTGTTAGTTTTCATGGTTATGTCTGTTTCCAAGATACTATAATCAATATATCAACTATAAGTGTAGCTAGGAATGATTGCATGGTGTAGGTTTTGTCTGCAGTGTTCATCTGACCTGAACTTCATTTTTTGCTCACCTGGCCCTCAGCCAAGTGAGCTTTTCTCAGTACTTTGCATCTGTTGTTAACTAATTTATAAAATTCTTAACTTTTACAAAAATCTTAACCTCTGAAACTACTGAGCAAAATTAAAGCAAACTTGGCAACACTCATCATTGGGGTATCTAGTTTCAAAAGTGTGTCCAGTGACCCAGCCAACCCACCAAGATGGCCACCATGGCTAAAAATGGAACATAGGGGTAAAATGTAGATTTTTACTTATATCTCTGAAACCAAAGCATATAGAGCATACATTGTATCTGACATTAGGTTAAATTGTTCATCAAGTCAAGATCTTCCTTCCAAAAATTGTTCAGATGAATAGAACAACCGGTTGTTGGGTTGCTGCCAATGAATTGGTAATTTTAAGAAATTTGGCAGCTTTTGGTTATTATCTTGAATATTATTATAGATAGAGGATAAGCTGTAAACAGCAATAATGTACAGTAGAGTAAGACCTACACATTAGTCAAAGGAATAAAATGGTCAATTGACCCCTTAAGGAGTTATAATAATTGCCCTTTATAGTCAATTTAAAAAAAAAATCACAAATTTTTTAAATTTTTACAAAACATTTTTAACTACTGAACCAAGTTCATTATAGATAGATAAAATTGTAAGCAACAAGAATGTTCAGTATAGTTGGATGTACAAATACATCACTAAAACACAATTTTGTCAAGAATCCATCTGTGTCCTTTATTTATGATATGCACATAGACCAAGGTGAGCAACACCGCCTCTTGTTATGATAAATACTGATAAGTCAATGTACAGTTTTTATACGACCGCAAATTTTTAAAAAATTTTCGTCGTATATTGCTATCACGTTGGCGTCGTCGTCGTCGTCCGAATACTTTTAGTTTTCGCACTCTAACTTTAGTAAAAGTGAATAGAAATCTATGAAATTTTAACACAAGGTTTATGACCATAAAAGGAAGGCTGGTATTGATTTTGGGAGTTTTTGTCCCAACATTTTAGGAATTAGGGGCCAAAAAGGGCCCAAATAAGCATTTTCTTGGTTTTCGCACTATAACTTTAGTTTAAGTTAATAGAAATCTATGAAATTTTGACACAAGGTTTATGACCACAAAAGAAAGGGTGGGATTGATTTTGGGAGTTTTAGTTTCGACAGTTTAGGAATTAGGGGCCAAAAATTGCCCAAATAAGCATTATTCTTGGTTTTCGCACAATAACTTTAGTTAAATAAATAGAAATCAATGAAATTTAAACACAATGTTTATGACCACAAAAGGAAGGTTGGTATTGATTTTGGGAGTTTCGGTCCCAACAGTTTAGGAATTAGGGGCCAAAAAGGGACCCAAATAAGCATTTTTCTTGGTTTTCGCACCATACCGTTAGTATAAGTAAATAGAAATCTATGAAATTTAAACACAAGGTTTATGACTATAAAAGAAAGGTTGGTATTGATTTTGGGAGTTTTGGTCCCAACAGTTAAGGAAAAAGGGGCCCAAAGGGTCCAAAATTAAACTTTGTTTGATTTCATCAAAATTGAATAATTGGGGTTCTTTAATATGCCGAATCTAACTGTGTATGTAGATTCTTAATTTTTGGTCCCGTTTTCAAATTGGTCTACATTAAGGTCCAAAGGGTCCAAAATTAAACCTAGTTTGATTTTAACAAAAATTGAAACCTTGGGGTTCTTTGATATGCTGAATCTAAAAATGTACTTAGATTTTTGATTATTGGCCCAGTTTTCAAGTTGGCCCAAATCGAGGTCCAAAATTAAACATTGTTTGATTTCATCAAAAATTGAATAATTGGGGTTCTTTGATATGCCAAATCTAACTGTGTATGTAGATTCTTAATTTTTGCTCCAGTTTTAAAATTGGTATAAATTAAAGTGCAAAGGGTCCAAAATTAAACTAAGTTTGATTTTAACAAAAATTAAATTCTTGGGCCTCTTTGATATGCTGAATCTAAACATGAACTTAGATTTTTGATTATGGGCCCAGTTTTCAAGTTGGTCCACATCGGTCCACATCAGGATCTAAAATTATTATATTAAGTATTGTGCAATAGCAAGTCTTTTCAATTGCACAGTATTGTGCAATGGCAAAAAATATATAATTTCACAATATTGTGAAATAGCAAATTTTTTTTTTATTAAGAGTTATCTTTCTTTGTCCAGTATAGTAAGCAAGAAATATCTGCAAGAATTTTTTTTAATTGGAGTTATCTTTCTTTGTCCAGAATCAACTGAAATCTTTGTTATATACAATATACAATGCATATTCACTTTTTACTACCAACTGATAAATTTAAATAATCTTTACCATTCAGTGATAACAAGCAGTTTTTTTACATCTTAATATTTTATGATGTATTTAAATGAGTAGTAATTGTTGCAAATTCCATTAGAATATTTTAATTGAAATTAGTTTTTGAATAAGGGAAAGGGGGATGTGATTAAAAAATTGGGTTCAATTTTTCTCATTTAAAAAGAAAATTTCTTCAAACATTTTTTTGAGAGGATTAATATTCAACAGCATACTGAATTGCTCTAAGAGAAAACAAAAATTTTAAGTTTATTTGAATACATTCATTCTGTGTCAGAAACCTATGCTGTGTCAACTATTTAATCACAATCCAAATTTAGAGCGGAATCCAGCTTGAATGTTGTGTCCATACTTGCCCCAACCGTTCAGGGTTCAACCTCTGCGGTCGTATAAAGCTACTCCCTGCGGAGCATCTGGTTTAACTTGTATAAAAATCAGAGTTGATGTGGTACGATTGCCACTGAGACAACTCACCTCAAAAGACTGTACAGCCTTCAAGAATGACCAATGGTCAGTTACTCAGATATGATATTCACAATAGGCTATATTTGGTGTATTGTGACAGTGATTCACTGATACATGTATATCAAACTTTTTAGTTTTGAGATAAGTAAAGCAGACTTGTGTTTATAAAAAGGACATATCTCCATTTCTGACAAACATCTACATATGTTCATGCTGGGATTTGAATAAAAATTATGTTTAAGTATACTTTGCTATTCCATTAAAAAAAAATGATTGCCCACGGTGCACCAAAATACATTTTCTTTTGTTTTTACATTACAGCTGCTGTGGAAAATTTTCAAAGGATAGGATTATTGATTATGAACAACAGGATTATATCATCATGACCATTGGAATCTTACAAGGAGAAGTGTCAGTAAAGGAAGGAATTCATGAGCAAAAATTATAATATTGTAAACAGGAGAACAGTTAAAATAATACTAACAGTTCAACAGTTTTGTGAGACCAAGAGCATTAGGCAGAGTAAACTTGGAGTGTATATATGTCAACCACAAGTACATTTAAATACCACATAATGCTAATGTAATAAGAACTATGGTACACCAGTTTGTATGATTGTGAATATCGGGTCCCCAAAAAAATGTATTTGTTAAATAAATAGAATTGAAATAACCAAATTTGAAGTGTTTATATGACCATCATATTTTGAGGTATTTTTGCAAATTCGATCATAGAACCAACAAACCAACAATCAATTCATTCAAATCCCAATTGTAGTGAACAAACTTTCCATTGAACAACAGAAAAAGATGATGTTTAATCCTTAATGCATGTACCTTTTCTTCTTCACATTGGCTTGAGTATAACCAAATCTTTTCAGTAGATTATATTCTGAATATAACATAAATATTAAAAAGGAGATATTGCGTATACATCAATTAAACCAGCTTAAAACCAAAAGATATCTTTAGCATGTTTAAGGCAAATAGTCCATTCTAAATGGTAATTGATAATCTTTCTCAAAAGGTTTTTTCATGGATGTAGATCATTGGTATAGGCTGTCATAAAATATTGTGCTTCAATTCTAATTGTAAGATTGTGCACAGTAAATGCACGTCTTGCCAAAAACAGTTGTGGAAGGGAGGTAAAGGTTGAAAAGGACAGACAACACCATCATATTTCAATGTTGTCATTTTGATTTCCAACTAAATACTACTATAATATACTCATTGATTTATATACTTACATGAAGATATGTAAAAGAATCAAATTGTTAGTGTTTACGTAAGAAAAGACAAATATCAATGGTTCATCCATTTATACCAACCAGACAAAAACTCCCAAAAATCATAATGTATTTGGATTTTTTTTGGATGTTTGGACATCAAAAATTTTTAGACAGATGATGTGTTACCCAATACAAAAAAATCTTTCATTAAACTTGTGTAGATGACAAAAAAAACCAACCAAGATGGCAAGAACATACATACATGACATATTACATGTATTAAGGGTGCTGTGGAAAAAAAACCCATGTAAAACAGGTTTTGAAGACTACAAAAACATGCATAAATAGTTGTTGCGGAAAAAGAAAAAACATCCGTAAAAAGGGTGTTGTTGAACCCAAAACATACGTAAAACGGGTGTTGGGGATAAAAAAAAAACATACGTAAAACGCATGATTTGCCAGAAATTAACAGGCGTTTAACGTGCATTTACACGTAAAACGGGCGTTATACGTAAAAAATTTAACGCATGTTTTACATCACGTACGTATAACGTGCGTTTTACATGCGTAATTCATACGTTTCAGACGGGCGTTTTACATGCGTGGTCCTCAATATGCGTTTTACGTACGTTTTATAACATACGTAAAACGCCTGTTTTACGCATGAAAAACGGGTATGCAGTTTTTGCTGTGTAGCATAACATAGATCGGACGTGGCAGGGTACTTAAATCAATAGTGATACCAACAAAAACAATATTCACAGATCTGATTACATTTTTAAATAAGTAATCTTTTAGAATAAGTATATTTTTAAGATAGATAAGTTTAACCGGATCGTATCTAATAATATATAAATACCCGGGATCGGTAAACAATACATCCGTCATAATTTGAATGTGCTATTCCGTTTGAAATAGGTTTCTACATTGTACATGTACAACCATACTTCCAAACATTGTTTTTAACTATGGAATAATGTTGTTAAGATGTAAAGTAATTTATGGTAACGAAACACCTTTTTTCGTTATAATTTTAGTGCAGATTTTCCCGTGTAAAACTGAATATCTGAATCAAGGAAACAAAAGTTATCACCGTTCATATTTGATTTTTTTAAAGTAAATTTCTTCAGTTAAATTTCGGCATTATGGTTAGAAAATTGTTGAATATTTAACGTAAAATTATCATTAAGATAACTTAAAATGTTGAATTCATTCATTAAATACATCGTAGACGGGTTTTACTGAGTATGGTCATAAACTGTTATCCATAAAAATTGAAAAAACAAGTCTGCTATTAAAGGGTCGAAGTTGGTGCTTACAACATATCGATATTTTCTATTGCCGAAACATACATACATATAAAGAAGAAGAAAGTTAACAGCATCGATCATCTCAATATACCTCCAGTAAGAATAGCTATTATATTTACCTTTATTTTTTAGAAAAGAAAGCTGTAATGTGTTGCAGCAAATATATTTGCACACTTCAGTTTGCTCTGCATAAACGTTTCGTACACGAACGCATCATATTGGTATATCCCATTTTACGCGTAAAAGTCCTTCATTAATAGATTGGACACCTTTTATAAGATTTGTAGGCACAAAACACAGATATTTCACAGTGCATTTAAATTATACAATAAACGCTAATTAGAAAATTTGCCACAGATCTAAATATATCTCAACTAGATATTTTACAGTGTGGTTACTTTTTGTCCTAATTATAACAAAATTATCGAAAATACTATCAATACTAATTCAACACAACATTGGCTATTTCTACGTTACGGTGATATATACTTCAATTTGACAGCTTCATGCATACTTATTTTAGACATTTACAACTGGGCAGAATCATTAAATTACCTTAAAATTCATGGCAGTGTTTTTTTACTCCCTTTCTTTCCTAAAAAAAGAACTATTAGAAGGTATTTTAAAAGGAAGGACGATAACTGTGTCCCTGGAACTTATAGAATAGAAAAACTTTACCAATATTTACAAGACTTAAGGTTTTATTTAAAAGTTTGTTCACCAATATTGATGATAAAGGGATTGATAATGTATACCATAGAGCATTTTTAAATGACCATATCTATAATACTAAAATAACGATGTCCAATTTGTTAGCCGTCATGGGGTAAAAACCATGAAAACGACAAGTTAAAGAATTCAACTTTATATATGGCTTATATAGGACAATGGTGTTGATTAAAAATTACACCACTCCAGACCCTTTTTTATACATACTTAATATGGCCAATAATTAACAAGTTCCGGGTCGAATCCGATACCGACACCAATTATAGTATATTCACCTGTTAATTTTTACCTTATCTATACGTTCTGCATCTGATAGGCGCACCACCAAACGGTGTAATTAGGATTTTTTATATACACGGGTCATAATCACAGGGTTGACACTACTAAATTCAATCATTGTCACATTGTTTCCTTTTGTAGTGTTTTAATCAGCATGACTTTTTAAGATGACACTACAAATACAAATACTAAAAAACTAGACTTAAATTAAGACAAATAGGTACAGTTTCTAATTTGATAGCCGGCATATTGTAAAAACAGCGAATCAAAGAACTCAACTTTATTTATAACTAATAAAGGACAATGCTGTTAAAAATTACTCCATTCAAGGTCGACGGGTTCAAACAGAAAGATTTTGAACGCAGATAATAGTTATCAAAGGTACCAGGGTTATAATTTAGCACGCCACACGCGTGTTTCGTCTACATAAGACTCATCAGTGACGCGCATAAAACCAAAAAAATACAAAGTTGAAAAGCATTGAGGATCCAATTTCAAAAAAGTTGTGACAAATACGGCTACGGTAATTTATGCCTGGGATACGAAAATCCTTAGTTTTTCGAAAAATAAAACTGTGCATCTTATAATCAGCTTGACTTTATCAGATGTCAATACCAATACTAAAAAGCCAGGCTAAAATAAGGCTTATACATACATGTAGTATTATACTTTAATTATACTATTCACGGGTGTGTTCAAGTATATATATTTTATATATATATTTATAAAAGCAAATGTACATTCTATGAAAATGAGCTTTTCCATTGTTTATAACAATGATTCAAAAGTCAAACATATATGGAATGTAGGTTGAAAATTAACAGATTTTCGAATGAAAGGAGGCCTTATATGGAGATGTAGTTTTAATCGTCAAGTTAAAAAAGAAGTTGGTGTTTATGAATAATTCTTCCATGAATATTTAATGTACTTTACAGACAGTATGGTCTATTGCAATTTTTCCCCCTTTACTGTGGAAAATGTATATGTTCTTTCAGTCTAAAGGTGCTGAATTAATTGGTTATTGGTTGCTTAATGTCCCGTGTCATATATGTTATGCCTGTTATGCCTGTTCAGGACAATGTGAATTTTAAAACCGTGATAACGTCTGAAGAAAATGAACCACCTATATACATGTAAACATGTTCTGAATAATCTTTCAGTTTTTATAATGAAACCTATATACATGTTAACATTTTCTGATTAATCTCTTAGGTTTTATAATGAAACCAAAAAAAAACATAAGCCCAAGTATCTTTGATCTATTATTAGTTGCTTTTAATAGCTATCCATTAGACTATCTATTCTATGGATACATACCAGGGTCGTATCCAGCCATTTTAAAAGGCGATTCCAAGCATTTGTCCCATTTCAAAAGCATTGATCGTCACACAAAGTACATTGTTCGACCCCCTGAACACCCTTTTATGATTCTCCGCTGAATACTAACTATATGTTTCATATTTAACTTAAGAAATGTTTTCAATGTTTTCAATGTAAAGCTTTCACTTCAATTTGTTTATTACCAGCTTTTTGTCAACTTACCATGTAAAGAAGTACATGTAATAAAGGCGTCAATAAACATGCGTTCACCAGCAGCTACCATCTTTTCGTTATGGAGCCAAGGGCCTTTTTAAATCACATATTTAACAATGATTATAGTGAGTATATTTACAAAACTTCGTTAATGAGCCCCGTTTTACAAACACTTGTGATACTAGTATTCAGCCAAAAAAACATCAATAGACCAATTAAAAGATTACTCGAGTTGTAATATGTGCTACATGTAATTAATAGTCAGGACAAGACAAGACAGGACAAGACACTCAAGTCTCATAAAACATAAAACATATAAGAGCCACTCTAAAGAGTTATGAGAGACTATCTAAAATGTAAAAATATTATGTACATAATTTTTTTTTTAACATTCATAAATTCTCTATTGCACTCTTTGCTGTTTTAGTTGAGCAGCTTACCACACAAATCATGCAAATGGTGATACAAGCATGAAACTTTGTAAGAACGTGTCTTAAGATTTATATAATCATATTAAGGGGGACATCTTTGATTTTCAAAAGTACGTCTATCCAGGTAAAAGATATCAAATGTATGTTCCCTTCTGCATACATATTGTTTTTTTTTTCAAAATATTACTAGATAGAGTGAATAAAGGTTTATTTGTCTTATTTTAGTAATTAAACATCACTTCCGGTAAAATATTGGTCAATAACTCACTTTCGTTTTTTATAAATATCTTACATTTGAACCATATTACCACGCAAATGTTTAGTACTTTGATATCAATCAATTGTAATCTTCGTTGAGGTTGCTCTTTGGACCTTATTTATAACCAATTCTTAATGTTTAGTCTTTATTTGTCGTCTGACCTTAACCATTGCTTGGCATCTGAATATTGTGTATTTGCTTGACTTTGCTGTTTTAACAAATTACTTAAAGCATTCCATCAAGTATCCCTGTTACATACACTTATAACTGATATCCAGGGAGAATATACAGTAAAACTTATCTGATTTTATACATAGCCATTTTATACATTTCTATTTTCTATAATTACTTCATAAATAAACAATATCATATAAAATCTTATCAAAGTTCTTAAAGATGGTACAGACACTGTGTCGTAAAATGTATGGAGAAAAATCCGTTATCGATTCTTTTAATAGAATCTTGAAACATGTGTAAATATGAATGAGATACAGCGTGATTACTGTTTCTGTTAATTTTTGTTAATTCATACATTTGGATTTATACAATTCTTTGGAAGTGTTTGTTAATACTAAAGAATGGTAAGTAAGATAAGATTTTTGTTTGTTTCTTCTAAGCTTTTGTCATGAATTTTTACACTAAAGTTAACAAAATAAAATACATCAATAAAATGTCATTGCAAATTTTAGCATTATAAAAATACATATTTTCATATAAAAATAAAAATATGAATTTATCGTCATCAAACAAATGCATAAAATTAACATTAAATGGAGATGTTTGATAAAACAAATGACAACGAGAATTTGCATACACTGGAAAATTCATGAAAACATGTTATCATCTTCAACCAAAAAGATTCTAATAACAAGTACTAGTATAACAAACTTGATCTAAATACGTTAGTGTCTGAGATATAAGCCAACAAAGAATACGGACGAAAGATACCAGAGGGACAGTCAAACTTAAAAAGCGAAAATAAACTGACAAACTGCATTTGACACCTATGTTCTATTATAACCATGCTGGTCATGTGTGTCAATGAATCAAAACTTCGGATATAATTTATAAAGTAGTTACCCTAAGGAACATTAGGTTAAGTTTGAAGGTATTTGGCCCAGTAGTTTCCGATGAGATAGTTTTTGAAATAGTTTACAACAGACGTCGGACGACGACGGACGCCACGTGATGGCAAAAGCTCACATGGGGCCCTTCGGTGAGCTGAAAACGCTATTTTTTACAGCATTAATGCAAGACTATTCTTTACTTTATCATATCGCAGGAAAATATTCAATTACAGACCTGACAAGAGTGTCGTAGAGCCTAGTTAAAGTAGAATACTCAAAACCTCCATTTGGTTTGAAATTTAGAAATAATTAGTAAGCCTCATGATCTGCTGGCTGATTTTTTGCCATTATATTATAATCCAAAAAATCATTTAATAATGAACCAAGATACATATATTTTGATACAATAACTAACTGGTTTTCGTTCAACATAAATTCAAAATTTGTTTGGGTCACAGATTCAGTTCTAAAATGAGCAATTTTATTAACATTACACCATATACTTAAAACATCTAATATCTTTGAATATAATCTTTATTCCCGGCTAATAATACCACATCATCTGCACATAATAATATACAAATCTTTTCACCATCTACATTCATACCAATATCTAATCTCTTAATGTCGTCAACTAAGTTATTTATGAAAATATTAAATAATAACGGCGAAAATATACAGCCTTGTTTAAGGTTACATTTCTGACAATATCGAAAATACAATTTCCCATAGTAACTCCTTTTACGGCTAAAACTTTACCACTTTTACTATGAAGTTTTGAAGAAAAACAAATATATCCTAGAATGGAAAGTTCATATGCACTACTATTTTTTTGAAGGGTCAAAATATAGAGCTGCACGACAGATTTTTAACGTTTATTTGCCCCGACGTTTTAAGATTTAAAACTAAATTTTGGAACTAAACCTTCCACGACTTTAAGATTTCAACAGATTTCAATATGACCAATATGCATATGTATATTTCCTGGTGACATCCCAGGTTATGTCTCTACGAGATGAAACATAAGTTTCAAAACTAAGACCGAGGACGTCAACAGATTTAATTATCTATGAATATTATAACTCTCCCCGAAAGAGGCGTGGTATGAGAAAAAGCTCTAATAACAAAGTTGAACCTATACTAACATTTTATTCAAACATAAAACTCTAAAAAAAAAAACCACTTTTTCTTACTTTCTCAAAACTTATTTATCAGAATTATAGCCTTAAAGAAATCACTGCAAATACTCTTGAGTTTGTCTTTACAGTACATTTTTAATCCCTTTTTCAATTGTTTTAAGGATTTGAAAACAGGACTTTAATTATTGCCAGTCTACCCTATGTGCATGTTTTCTGACATGAAATACTTAAACCTGTCTGAAACTTTTATGATATCAAATTGAAAGCAATTCAGAATACATTGTACTATAAACATAATTTTAGCAGATACTCATTCCAACATTCAAGATTATATAATGTTTCCGATCCTGTCCTAATTTCTGCCTCAACTGGTCAGTTTAGAAATATTGTCACAACAGTGTCGTCTCTTACTATATATCTTACATAATTTAGCTAATATATGAACTGGAAGTGTTTAAAACAAAGCAATTTTGGCAAAGTTATATATATAAGATACCAGTATGAAGTATTTATTAACTAAAAGTTTTATAGAAATGACTTTTAACATCTAATTTTTGCATAACTTCAAAGCACAGTTATTGTTTTATTTACAAAAGTTAATAAATAATAAAATCTTAGCATTTGCAAGATTGTTATTTGACAGAACACACTTTTGTAAGTTTGATTGAAGTGTTTTTTGTGTTTCTTGCTTGTACTTTTTATACCGTGATCACATGAAATGATTGTAATATACGAAGATGATGTTATAGAATCATATAGACAAATATTTAGGATTAAAGTCATATAAAACTTCAAGTTAAAAACAAATGATGCGTATGTTTTTTTAAACCTAAATGGCTAGGTTTTGTTTTGAAACTTATGTTCATATACTTTTTTCGCAAGAAAATTCTATATGTTGTCCAAATTTAGAAGAGTTATTTTTTATTGTTTGCTTCCAGTAAACAATGTGCCGATATGTTATCCGTATGCAGCGAACTCAGACCTTTCTCGTAAAAATCCGGGGATTGCAATACGCCTGAATCTTTCATAAAAATAAACTATTATCTAAATGTCCATGTTATACACGTGCTCAATATCCATGCTTCTTTGTTGGTTAAGGGGACAATCGGTAAACTACGGCTTTAAAACACGACAATTAAATAGCTACCATACTTTCACATCATAACATACCGAGAGAATATTTTTTGGACGATTTTTCTATATGAATGCGTAAAAAACGATAAAATCGTGCACAGAAGACTAAGTTTATGATATATACATGCATTGGTTCAAGAATCGGATAAACATTTTTTTTTCAACAGTCACTTGTTTCATATTATTTCAATAAATCTTCGCCAGTGTCAATAATTTAGTACAATACCAATTGTAAGTGTAAAATAGCTAAACAATAGATTTAAGTTTTGGTCTATCGATTTAATTCCAAATCTTGAATATCATAATGATATAAAACAGAACTCAACACTCAATGAATTAACATGTATATATTCATCCCAAAATGTGTGTAAAATAAAACTTCGAGTTCTTCGTATTGGTGTCGTTTGGGTGATATACATTAAGTTCCTTTATACAAAAGGACCCGAACCTGTCGCTGGGCATCACTCCAGTGAATGTTCTGTTCAAACACTATGATTTTCATGCGGCTAAAGTCATAAAGTTTATGAACCGACTGTCTAAAATGCTGACAAGCTGGGAGAATTGGTATCTTTGCAATATCACTCAAATGGCCATTGAGGCGTTTTTGAAAGGCTGCTTTGACTCATCAACATAAATTGGAGGCCAAAAACCGAACATTCATACTTTGCAGCTCACATTGCAAAATATTCTATAATAATTGTCGGTTGTCTTACTGTGAAAAGTTGATAATGTATGCATCTGTAGTCAGCACTTGCAACGTTTTGCATCATGTGAACGACTTTCTCTAGTAGTTCTTCTCGGATCAGACAATTCAGCTGGCACCAGTAGGTAATAAATATCGGGTATAATTTGACAACAACACTATATAATCTTTATTTGATTGTCAATTTTCTAAAATTGTTAAGAAAACACAATAGGAATTTGTATTTACATATGTCATAAATATGCCCGGATATTGCTGATTAGACACCGTTATTTCAAATTATTATAAAATTTAAATCTTTGATCGTTATTCATTAACATTTAGTTGCAATTGAGATAATGTAAAAAAAATATTTCATAAGATTTTCGTAAAAAATAAATAATCTTTTTAAAATCACTTTCTTTTAGCGTTCAGCCTGACATACGGGATTATTTTCAATTGCATTCGTATCCGATTCCTTAATGTATTTAGTTAATTGTGTCGTGTTTGTAGTTGGTGTAGATAACTGGTAAATAAGGGCAAATGCGAATGAGCTCGCTTATTTCTATTGTTCCAAAGTTAAACACATCAATTCGGCGAAGCACCAAAATTACACACACCAAAATAAAACACATGCCTTTTGAGTGAAAACCGCCAAAATATCCCGACGCCAGAATTTCCCAATTAACGGTATTGGAATGCCATGCTCCGAGCTCTTAATTTCATAGTAAACACGTGTTAATAGACTATTACATCAACGGATGGAACTTTGATGTAAATAGTGACAAGTATAGTCTTTTAACTTCTTATATTCAGCAACACAATCTGCATATACTGGGTATTGCCAAAACACACATAATGGGTTCTAATTCTGTAATCGTAATGGTTACTGCTGGTACGGCTTTAACAGACGGGACATCAATATTCGAGCGAAGAATGGATCAGGTGGAATAGGACTATTGGTAAGTAATGACTTTGATCGACAATTTCACATAGAAATAGATGATGTTAATACTGATTGTACAATATTGGAGCAGTTTAAAGAAAAACGTGTAATGCCAATATGTTTTACTTTTACGCCGTCTATCTGCCACCATAAAAATTCATCAGTCAATGAGCACGAATTTATGGAAACATTAATGACACATATATGCACACTCCCACAAGGTAATTTGTTATACCTGTGTGGTGATTTTAACAGCCGCTGTTCTGATTTCTCGGGTACAATCGAAGAAAAAGATTGCTTATAAGAACGATTGATGTGTTTTTGAGCTTTTCATTTTGCCATTTGATAAAGGACTTTCCTTTTTGAATTTGCCAAGGAGTTCAGTCTTTTCTGCTATTTTATTTTCATCAAGATAAAAGCAACATGAGTTGCGGAATAAATAATTCGAATTTCTTCTTCGCTGAAATGAAAATTCTTTCATGTTCAATTTTTTCTTTAGTGAAAAACTAAATATAGTGAAAAAGTATCGGCGTTTAAAAACAATAATAGTAGATACTCTCGAGATATTTTCACACTATGAAAGTCTTAATTCAATTTTTAAAAGTAGATTTATGAAGTTTGAGACATACCTGTATTGGCAGAAAATGGATTATTTGAATCAAAAATATAATGTTAGGAAAGACGATTTCAAAATTTCAGTACAAACGTCTCCTTTTGTGAATTTCGATTTTTCTCTTGCTACATTATGCATTTTTCACCACTTGTTTTGTTTGCCTGACAATATATTCAAATGACGATAACTTCATCTAGTGGAGCCTGGTAAACAATGCTTCATCAGGGTTGAAGATAACACATTTTAAAGTACTTGTAAACATATGTTCATCACCATCTTACATGCGAAAAACAATACAATAACATGATGCTGCTTATCATTTATCCATTGTTGGTTGGTATTACAACTTGGTAAATAGAACTACTACATTGGAAAAAAGGATGTGTTAATAGTACACGAATGTCCCATTCACACTATCATTTACTATGTTCAGTGGATCATGAAACTTGGTCAAATTTGGTAATAAAATTTGAAAGATCATATCATAGAGAACATGTCTGCTAAGTTTCAAGTCGATTGGACTTTCATCAAAAACTACATTGACCAAAAACTTTAATCTAAAGCGGGACTAATGCAGTCAAAATTCATTCAAGACTTACTCTTTGGAGCATGTGTTGATTGATGTTGTTCAATGAATAAAAATAATCGTTTTCTAAATTCACATACCTAGATATAGTATTTCCACGATAATCAGACCAGAATATCCAATCTTTGTTTTGATGATAATCAACAAATAAAAAATAGTTGTAACCTTCTGCAACAATTGTTTTATGCCCGGTTTCAGTATCCAGTATAATGATGTTTTTCGTATCAATGAAAAGCAATTGTGGATTGGAGTCTGAAAGTATTAAAACATATCAGTTGTTAACTTTGTTGTATGATTTATTGCCCTTAATCTCTAAAAATAAAACAAAGTCATTGTGTGCATAGTACGTTATATCAACTGAAAAATCTACCTACTATCATTCAACAATATAAGTTTCTCTTGATGCTTTAAATTCATTATGACCAATACTCACGACACTGATGTAAAAAATGTACATGGGGTTTAAGAAAGGCGGAAGATACAAAATGGAGAATCAAAACTCGACGTAATCATTTCAAAAAACGCAGAAAGTACGGACAATCGTCTACAAATCATTACAGTAAAACCATGTCTTAAGGTTTTTCACAAAATGAATGAATAATCGTTTTTTCCAGGCCAGAAATATACACAATACCCTTTTATTTAGCCTATTAACCTGACGATATCAGGATATTGGTATTAAAGTGGTACCTAACACTACAGGGAGATAACTCTGTAAAATCAGCTAAACGTTTTGATTAAGTTGTGTTGTTAAGGGAATATCAAGCTTCTCAATGATCAAAATAAGTGTTCATCAAACTGTTATATAACCAGTGTAATTTTTCTGATAAAACAGTTGGTTCAAATGTTTTGTAATTTTTATATTTTTGTCAAAGGGTCAAAGTAAATACTTTGTCAAAATTTTGAGAAAATTAAACAAGCCAAATTAATTTTAGTAAAAGTGTTGGGTACCACTTTAAGTCAAATCTTAACAGGAATTTGTGATACAATTAGAATTCCAAAAATTATAAAATGTAAACAATATGTCGAAATGTTTAGGCTTTAAATAAATATCTATTTGGGTAAGTTAATGCAAGCAAACGAGTTGTATAGTGTTTTATACTGTTACAGGTTTGTATATTGCAATCGTTCTATTTGAGCAGTCAAAATACGTTGACCGTATATTTCTATGGCATATATAGTCACTGACCTGATATCACTTTTCCTCATAAATATTTAAATAGAAATTGCGGAAATTATAATTAATTATTCATACGACCTATTCAACCTGTTCTTGTTTCCAATGTATAGTATGGAATTAGTTTTCTGTTTTGCTTTTTCCAATCATATTGTGTTGTAAAATGATGTCCCTTATGATTTCTTGATTGGATTAATAAAATTCTTATCTTATCTCTTATCTTATCTTATACAACGACTCAAACTTATTTCTTTTGCAATTTTTAGAAAAAAAAACATATTTCACATGTTCACATTTTTTGTTTGCAAACTATTAATAATTATGTTTTATACTTATTTTTAATGTTTTAGTTTATTCTCAAACAAATTCGTTCACCATCGATTGCGGGTTTCAACAGGTAATGTACATTTCCTTGTGTTGTATATTTCTCCGCCTGCATCATATGAGGCCTTTTTATAAAAGGGGTAAGTTTCCCAATATTTAAATCAAATAATAACATTAACACATTAACCAATAATTGAAAATGTTTTGTTTTAGATTGCAGTATAAAGACAAAAGTAGTGCACGGACTTGACATATCAACGATATAAGGATTCGGCCCGAAACGGAGAAAAAGCTCATCCTTATATCGTTGATATGTCAAGGCAATGCACTATTATTGTCTATAATAATGTTTAACAACCATATTATAACAATGTGTAAATAAACTCATCATAGATACCAGGACTAAATTTTTCATATACGCCAGACGCGCGTTTCGTCTACAAATGACTTATCATTGACGCTCGAATCCAAAAAAAATTAAATAGGCCAAATAAAGTACGAAGTTGAAGAGCATTGAGGACCAAAATTTCTCAAAGTTTTGCCAAATCCAGCTAAGGTAATCTATGCCTGAGGTAGAAAAGCCTTAGTTTTTCAAATATTCAAAATTTTGTAAACAGTTAATTTATAGATATAACCATATCAATGATAATTCCTGTCAGCACAAAAAACTACAGGGCTGGTGATACCCTCGGGGAAATAAATCTCCACCAGCAGTGGAATCGACCCAGTGGTTGTAAATAAACTCATCATAGATACCAGGACTAATTTTTTTATATTCGCCAGACGCGCGTTAAACACGTTTATTATGAGCTATGAAAGTCAAGTAGTTGGAGCATTTTTCTGAGTAAGTTTAAAAAAATTTAAACTAATATTCTTTACTGTGGATTAGCATTTATTAGTCATCACTATCCTATCACTATCCTATAGATTAACAACTTGTGGTTATATTTATAATTTAGAATCTTCCTTGAAGGTGGATAACGAATGTGCAGTCAATCAATTCGATTGATGTGTCATTTGTATGCAAGAGTTATATCCCTTTGAACTATGTTCAATTTCAAAAATTCAATGTATTGATGGCTACCTTGAACAGGGTTATAATTTAATCTTTTACATATATTTTTTTTCATTGAATTTTAAAATCGTTACAAAATCTGTAAATGTATTAGAAATAAGTATTTTTTTCATTTGTTCATTAAAGACATTTATGTATATCTATAATTTCATTTATTTGTTTTGAAATGTTTAAAATAAATATATATATACAACATAAAGAATTATTTTATTATCTTATAAATTTGTTTTTTGTTACATTTAAAAAAATCCAACCGTGCAAGGATGGCATAGATGTGCAAGGTCAAATCTACCCTCATCAATAAGTTGCTTAGTGCGATGAGACAAGTTCCTCTGAAATCACAGATCACAGGCACTTGTCTCAGAATAAAAATTTCCTATATACCTTAATATAACATTAAGGTATATGGGAATTTTTTTCTGAAACAAGTGTCTGTGTCACAGATAGAGCATCTTCTTCCAAGTAATCATAAAATTGCTCTCTTTTAAAGCCGTATTCTGGAAAGTATTAAAAAACAAATGTTTTCTTTTTACTTTTAATTTGAGGTACAATATGCCGGTTAATAACATATGGTTAATTCTGCTGTCAAGAATACACTGTTTCAAGTTGTGTTATGCATCATATAATCTCCAACAGTATTCATCCTGATACTAGTAAAGGTATTTGTTTCTTTGATATGGTGTATACAATGATGTCAGAACTCAAATGGAGCAGACACGCTGTCTTAATTTATCTGCATTACTCAATCCCTAAATACAAATACATGAAAGAACTGTGATACCGCCTGACACAAACACACATACCTTATATGTAACATAAGATATCTCATAAAATATATGAGCTCTGGTATCTTTGGCCCCTCTTCTTTTGCATTCAAATGATAAATTCAACAACACTTACCATTATCTTGATGCTATGTTTTAGTTTAATTATCACGATTTTTTTAAAGGAGCACTAGCTACGATATATATAAAAAAATTAAGAATATATTTTTTTAGATTAATCATTAATTAAATTGCAATAATGAAATAATAATTTGCTTTTAGCAATCAATTTGCTTTAATTTTGATGAAATAAGCGATTATACATAATTTTTGACTGATTCACTTGCAAGTGAAAACGTCATCATCATTCTAACCGGTATTCATGTGAACTTAACTTAACCCCCTAGCTAGAGACTGACAACGCATGCATTGTACGTGAACTGGTTATTTAAAGAAAAAAAATGTCAACAATGAAAGTGAAACTACGGTAAATCATTTGATTACTAATTCGATCCACATAAATTATTTCTTATACGGTTAAAAACAATGAGTAACTTATATTTTTAATCTATAAATTCAAATCAAACAGACCTATAAAAATCCAATTGCACGTGCTGGTTTAACCTATTCATATCTTTATTTGTGTTTACATCGCTTATATGGTCATCTGAGGTCAAATCGATAGTTAATTAGATGGCGTCTGGATTTAAATACACACGAAACGAACCTACATATCATCTACCCCATGCTCTGTAAACTGTTTATTTTAAACGTTTGATAGATTGGATAAATGTTTTACATTGTTATAAATCAAATATGAGAATTTGAGTCAAATTGGTGACCATGAATTTGACAGCTAGTGCCCCTTTAAATATACTGCCGATAGTTACCCAATGGAACTTACTTTTAATTAATTAAATGTAAACGGTAATAAATGGCATTGCCTTTATTTAGATATTTCAATATTATACTAAACTCCACACTAAACTTTACAACAAAAATGACGATTTTTCGTTCCCTATTGATAATTTTCCATTTATTGGATGACACCATCCTACGGTATATAGTTTGAATTTTGGTTGTACATGTGAAAAAAATGTTATAATAGGATAGCATATCCTCATTTTTACGGAGATGGTGTTTACCGTGCCTCGAAATGTAGAAAAAATCCTGGTAAACTATCGATCTTTTAAATAAACTTATTCTAAAAGTTTACCAATTCTTAATTGTAATTAGATCTTTGAATATTGCTTTTAATGGTTTAAATATTTATTTTGTTATCTCTAAATTAGACGCAAACTAAATATGTTTGTTATATATTTATGCTCTTTCAGGGATCTACCATCTGTCCATACCTATATCTTTTTTCTTTTTAACACTCATAAATTCTTTATTGCACTCTTTGCTGTTTTAACAAATTACTTAATGTACAGCATTCCATCAAGTATCACTGTTACATACAATTATAACTGATATCCAGGGAGAATATACAGTAAAACTTATCTTATTTTATACATAGCCATTTAATACCTTTCTATTTTCTATAATTACTTTATAAATAAACGTAATATCATACAAAATTTTATCGAAGTATTTAAAGATGTTGCAGACACTGTGTCGTGAACTTTACGGAGAAAAATCCGTTATCGGTTCTTTTAATAGAATTTTGAAACATGTGAAAATATGAATGAGATACAGCGTGGTTACTGTTTCTGTTAATTTTTGTTTATTCATACCTTTGGATTTATACAATTACTTGGAAGTGTTTGTTAATTCTTAAGAATGGTAAGTAAAGTATGATTTTTGTTTGTTTCTTATAAGCTTTTGTCATGAATTTTGATTTACAAATTTGAGAACAGTCTGTGACCTGTCTGGGACCTTTATATTGTAAACATTAGAATTATCCTTATTATTCTTATATATAATATGTTCTTATAGTTTCACATAAAAAAAGGAAAACATCATTAAACATATGAAAATCTACAGAATCTTTGTTGTACAGATATGATAGGATACATGATGAACATTGTCTAAAAACTATTTATTTTTTACTTTTATCCCCCCTTTTCTTTTCAAATTAATTTTATACTTCACTTTCATGCATACATAACTTACATACATACATTCATGTATACACACTTACATATATATTCATTCACACATATGCTATAGTCACATACATACATGTTCACACATATAAAGACCTTTACAGATAGATGCATTCACATACATTGTATATGTATCTACATGCGTTTTCATATATTTTTTGTTCATAGACACATATACTTATATTATAGTAACATATATTTTTTACTGGTCCACTTGAAATATCGAAAACAAGTACACAATGTTAACATGCATTCTAGAACATACCTTCTGGTTTTTTTTCAAAAGTTAATTTTGTTTATTTCAAGATCTGTTACACTTTTTTTAAGATTTTTTTATTTCTATATTGGCCGTACAATATAATTCAACTGTACTCGAGATTTCATATTCAAAATATTTTACTATATGAAAAAGAAGATGTGGTATGATTGCCAATGAGACAACTATCCACAAAAGACCAAAATGACACAAACATTAACAACTATAGGTCACCGTACGGCCTTCAACAATGAGCAAAGCCCATACCACACAGTCAGCTATAAAAGGCCCCGATAAGACAATATAAAACAATTCAAACGAGAAAACTAACGGCCTCATTTATGTAAAAAAAAATGAACGAAAAACAAATATGTAACACATAAACAAACGACAACCACTGAATTACAGGCTCCTGACTTGGGACAGGCACATACATAAATAATGTGGCGGGGTTAAACATGTTAGCGGGATCCCAACCCTCCCCCTAACCTGGGACAGTGGTATAACAGTACAACATAAGAACGAACTATAAAAATCACTTGAAAAAGGCTTAACTCATCAGATAGACAAAAAATACAAGTGGACGTGGCCGGGTACTTATACATCCCGACACAAAAAGACACAATGAACAGATCTGAGAGTACTCGGAGTTATCTGACAGCTAGTTCAAAGCCACTAACAACTTATAAAATAAATCATGCCTCTAAGACTAAACACTCAATCCGTACACATCCAACATACAAAGGATTTAGTGTAAAGACGTCATAAACAGCCAGAGAAAAACATGACATTGTGCAATGCCAAGTTACAGGTATCGACAGATTGTAGATCCATGAAAATGTATATGTATATAACATACTAGTAATATTTAGTAAGCTTTTAATCTACTGATAACAAAATCAATATTTATACCTATAGAAACAATAGTCAATGATCTTATTACAGTGTTGAATAGGTAACCTTTTAGAATAAGTTTATTTAAAGGAGCAACACGTTTACATGGATCGTTTCTAAATTTTCGGGCACGGTTAACAACATTTCCGTAAAAATGAGGATGTGCTATCTCGTTTGAAATAAGTTTTCTACAATCAAACTTCAAAACCAAATCTTTATATCTATGGAAAAATTTAGTAAAGGTTTTAAGTAATTTATGGTAACGATATCCCTGGTTTAATAATTTACCAGTAATACATAGGTTGCGTTCGTTAAAATCAAAAACGTCACAACAGACACGGGCATAGCGAACAAGTTGTGAAATATAAACACCGTAAGATGGTGCCAAAGGAACATCACCATCAAAAATGGAAAATTAACAATAGGGAACGAAAAATCGTCTCTTTTGTCGAAAATTTTTGTGTGTAGTTTCCCGTTTAAAACCGAAATATCTAAATCCAGGAAAGGACAGTTATTACCGAATACATTTGATTTATTTAAAGTAAGTTCCTTGGGGTAAATTTCAGCGGTATATTGAGAAAATTCTTGATTATTTAACGAAAAAATATCATCAAGATAACGGTAAGTGTTGTTGAATTTATCAATTAAATGCAATTTCGACGGGTCTTTACTGAGTTTAGTCATAAACTGTGATTCGTAACAGTACAAAAACAAGTCTGCTATAAAGGGGCACAATTAGTGCCCATGGGGATACCTACAACCTGTCGATAAACTTTGTTGCCGAAACGTACGTTAATATTATCAAGGAGAAAATTAACAGCTTCAATCATCTCATCACACCTCCAGTAAGTATATCTAGCATATTGACCGTTCTCATTAGAGAGGAAGGCTTTAAATGAGTTGCAGCAAATATATCTACATTCAGCTTTATCAAACGACCATTTAATCAAATAGGAAAACTTTTGTTTAATAAGATAGTGTGGAAGTGTAGTGTAACGAGTAGAAAAATCAAAACTATTAACAGAATCAAAAGGACCATCAAAAGCCCGTACTTTATCTAAAACATCCAAAGAATTTTTTACACTACAAAAATGGTTTATACCACTATGTTCATATATTTTATTACAATGGTTTATGATAAGCTCTTTAATAGTAGTTAATGAACTAGTTAAGAGCACTGACAGATTAGTTGTAGAACACTTACTAGTGGCCGAGATGAAACGATATTTAAATGGTATGTCTATTTTTTTGCCTTATTATTGGATTTATAATGTGATTTATAGACTGAACAAAAATTAAGCTCAGCAAGTGATTGCGTCCAAAAAAAAGAATCATCATGAATATTACTAAAGAGTGTAGGCTTATAACATGTTTGTCAATACCTAGTTTGTTAAATATATCTCTCATTGATCTCCAGAAGTTTATGTGTTATATGCGCATGTGATGAAAAAGTGATTGTAGTTGTCTTGTTCATTACAATATGAACAAAGGCTGTTTTCAGAAATTTTCCATTGAAATAACAGCTCTTTATTTGCCAAGATGAAATGCATTAATTTCCACCTGAACATCTTATTCTTATTATCTTTTAAGTATTCAAAGGTGAATTTTAAAGTGTCTTTGAGTTCACTATTTATATTTTCTGTATGTTATATATTTTCCCATTTAAAAAAAACAATAGGTATTTCTGTTTTTATTCGACTTTGCACTATCTTATGAATATCTTTATTATTAATGCCCAGTATATCCTCATGGTCTCTTAGACTATTTTTTTCTCTGTTAATATTTACTATAGTTTTGAATGATCTCTCAGTTTTAAGTTTCTCCTCCCAGTGATTTGGTGTGGCTTTTTTTAAGTTTTAAAAATTCAGCAATCCAATTACTTTTGTTTTTTTAGTTTTAAATTGATTCCTTTTTCTGATATTTGTCCTCTATTGTCAATTATGTCATTTATAAATAGGATATCACTCTCAATCCATTTATCAAAAAACAGACATTGTCCTTTAAATTTTATCAAACTATTGACCCATATTATTTGCTTTCTGATCCAAGTTTCTTGTCTTAGGGAGGGATAAATCCTACTGTGTAAAGGATCACTCTGATTCAAACAAAAAATGTTCGGAAACTGATATTATCAAGATGCTTGATTTCTTGATTGACAACATATTTGTAACGTTGTTCACCAAACTGTCGGCATTCCAATGGGAACAAACTGTGCCTCTCTACTTGCCGACTTGTTTCTTTATTATTATGAGGCTGACTTCATGTAGGAACTTCTTAAGAAGAAAGATAAGCAGTTAGCAATATTCTTTAACTCTACTTTCCGCTATATAGATGAACCAACCAACCCACCAACCAACCAACCAACCAATCAATCAATCAATCAATCAATCAATCAATCAATGTTTCCTTCCGTTTCATGTGTTTGATACGGGATCCAAGGTCTCTTTTTGTCCGCTTGTTTTAATTGAGCCTTTCCAACGTGTTTAACCAACCAACGTGTTTAACCAACATGTTTAACCAATATGTTTAACCAACATGTTTAACCAACGTGTTTAACCAACATGTTTAACCAACGTGTTTAACCAACCAACCAACCAATCAATCAATCAATCAATCAATGCAAGTTTCCGTTTCATGTGTTAAATACGGGATCCAACATGTTTTTTTTCGCTTGTTTAAATTGAGCCTATCCAACGTGTTTAACCAGCCAACGTGTTTAACCAATATGTTTAACCAACGTGTTTAACCAACATGTTAAACCAACGTGTTTAACCAACCAACCAACCAACCAACCAACCAATCAATCAATCAATCAATTAATCAATCCGTTTCATGTGTTAAATACGGGATCCAAGATGGTTTTTTTCCGCTTGTTTAAATTGAGCCTATCCAATGTGTTTACCCAACGTATTTAAGCAACGTGTTTAACCAACATGTTTAACCAACGTGTTTAACCAACCAACCAACCAACCAACCAGCCAATCAATCAATCAATGCATGTTTCCGTTTCATGTGTTAAATACGGGATCCAAGATGTTTTTTTCCCGCTTGTTTAAATTGAGCCTATCAAACGTGTTAAACCAGCCAACGTGTTTAACCAACGTGTTTAAGCAACATGTTTAAGCAACGTGTTTAACCAACCAACCAACCAACCAACCAATCAATCAATCAATTAATCAATGCATGGTTCCGTTTCATGTGTTAAATACTGGATCCAAGATGTTTTTTTCCGCTTGTTTAAATTGAGCCTTTCCAACGTGTTTTACCAACGTGTTTAATCAACGTGTTAAACCAACCAACCAATCAATCAATCAATCAATCAATCAATCAATCAATCAATCAATCAATGCATGGTTCCGTTTCATGTGTTAAATACGGGATCTAAGATGTTTTTTCCCGCTTGTTTAAATTGAGCCTATCCAACGTGTTTAACCAGCCAACGTGTTTAACCAACATGTTTAACCAATGTGTTTAACCAACATGTTTAACCAACCAACCAATCAATCAATCAACGCATGTTTCCGTTTCATGTGTTAAATACGGGATCCAAGATGGTTTTTTTTTCGCTTGTTTTAATTGAGCCTATCCAACGTGTTTAACCAACCAACATGTTTAACCAATCAACAAAACAACCAACCAACCAACCAACCAACCAATCAATCAATCAATCAATTAATCAATCAATGCATGTTTCCGTTTCATGTGTAGAATACGGGATCCAAGGTCTCTTTTTTTTTGCTTGTTCTGATTGAGCCTATCCAACATGTTTAACCAATGTGTTTAACCAATATGTTTAACCAACGTGTTTAACCAACCAACCAATCAATCACTTAATGTATGTTTCCGTGTCATGCGTTTAATACGGGATGCAAGGTTTCTTGAGGTTTTTTTCCCCTTGTTCTAAGTGACCCTATCAAACGTGTTTAATCAACCAACCAACAAACCAACCAACCAACCAACCAATCAATCAATCAATCAACCAACTAATCAATCAATATGTATGACTGTTTATTTATGACAGTATATTGAAGGAACAAACTCTCAATTATTCAAGAAATTTTTTTATTTTATTATTGTTCTTACGTCTCTTATGAAAAAAAGACCACATGTTCTCTGAAACTACAAGTCCAATCGACCTGAAAAAACCTTTTGCAGATATCTCTCAAGACTTTTCCTAGGAAAAAGAAATGGCAATGCCGTAAAAATCGCTTGCTAGGTGCGTAAATCTCAGTGAAAACCTACAATAAAATGTCCGCTCCTAGATTGAAATACTTATCTGTGTTACAAACAGGTGCTGAAAAATATACATTATCAGAAAATAATCCTAAAATGTTTTTAAACGTTACACGGGATCAATTAAATCCAAAGCATGCACTGCTGGTGAACTGTGATCAAAATGTCAATTTCCTACAATGACAAAAGAAATTACATTGTGTACATTCCATCTCTATACATGTTGTCTGTTCAAGGTCCCGACCTAAAAAGAAATGTTTCTTAATATAAACCCGCGTCACGTGATGTCTCCTCAATCTTGCGCGCGCGCTGGATCAAAATAAAAGAAAAACTTTCCAAACTAAACATGAAACTTCTCCGGTAACATAATAATATAGACCCCATACCAAAGCAAACAAACAAACAAATAAACCCCCCCTCTTTTTTTCCAAATCAATCAACAACAAAAATCAATTATCCATTCATCAGAGGGGAAAGACTGCCTAACAATTGTTTTCAAAACAATTGCTTTATATTTAGGTCTTTCCAATTTTCTGTGGAAAGACCTATTGTTTTTCTTCTGATTATTTTTTTTTTTCTTCCACCTAATTTTGTTCTTGCGATAAACATTTGTTTCGCAATATGTCGCTTAGATATTTTGTATATGATATCGAACAGTTTATGCGCTTTTGAAATTTACCCTGCGTAAACGAATACTTTTCTTTGTAGGAGTTATCTCCCCAAACACTGTTTTCCTTGTTATCGCATCTCCTTCGCAACCGTAAAAGATTATGACAAATTTATTTTACAAAATTGCTCGTTATATCCTTCGCATGATTTGTCCTATTTTGACCGAAGCAATATGACCGCTCCATATGAGAGTTATTTCCCCTTATGCATCTGATATAAGTGATATGAATTTCTATCTTATAAATCATGAGTGATAGAGACCTAGGATCTTTTGATTTGAGGTCATTGGTCCCAAAAAATGAAAATTAGGCCAAGGTCAAAGGTCAAGGTCATATTCTAATATTTGAATTTGGCTTATTTTCACTTATATCCAAAGACTGTATAAGATATCAACAAATTATTTTTACTAAATTGTTAGTTGCGACATGTCGTAAGATGTAAATTTTGATTGCAAGTGTACGTTGAATGTAAAAGGGAGTTTTCTCCCCTCTTGTATTTAAAAATACGCGTTTGGTGATATAACTCATTAACTAAATATAATTAAGACCTATGGTCTTTTGATTTGAGGTCCTTGGTTTATGACCTTGAAATTGATCTCAAGGTCATAGCTTAATTTGACGTTCTAGATTTTGACCTTTGCTTTTATTCTATATGTATACATGATAAAGATATACAACTTTTAGAAAAAGGTATCAAACTATTTAACCTTTGAAAAAAACCAACCGGAAGTGACCTTTTGTAAACCGGAAGTAGCTATTTTTTTGTACTTTATTAATATAAAAGTATATACAACCAGATATTTTTGGAATCAGTGTCAAGTAAATATTCAAATATAATCGGAAGTAACATTTTTCAAACCGGAAGTAACAAATTATCTCCCTTATTTAAAAAAAAATGTATGGAAACAATATATTTTTGGAATCAGCTTACTAGGAGCTATCATTTGACGATTGAAATGACATTTTAAACTTAGTTTCACAACTTTTCATATCAAAATACATTGTTTTGATGGAATGACCTTCAATTGTTCTCTGAACAATTGGTTTTTAATTATTATTTATTTTTTTCCGCCAACTTTTGTTCTTGCGATAAATGTTTGTTTCACAATATGTCGCTTAGATATTTCTCATATTGTATCATATAGTTTATGTGCTTTTAAATTTCACCCTGCTAAGCCGAACCATTTTCTTTGTTAGAGTTATCTCCCTATTCAATGTTAATAATCAGAGTGTATCTCCTTCGTAACAAAAAATTATAGCGACAAAATTCTTTTAACAAATTGTTCCTTACATCCTCATTAATTTTTGGCGTATTTGGATCGAAGCGATTCGATGAAATTTTATAGGAGTTATCTACCTTTACAAAATAAATTTGTCGGTAAGTTTATTTAACTCATAAACAGTTAACGGTATAACCCTGGAATGTATCTATTTGAGTCCCCTAGGTCCTAACTTAGAAAATGAGGTCAAGGTCAAAGGTCAAGGTCAAGTTCTCAAATGTAACTTTTGCTTGTTTTTGCATTTTCTCCGACACTTTGAAAGATATATATAAAAGAACAAGTGCAAAATATCTGCTTTATTGTAATAAAGATATGCTACATTTAGTCTTATACAATTTAATGGCATCCTATAGGAGTTGATGCCCCTGAAATGTCTTGATATGAGGTTATTTGATTATAACTTCAACTAAGTTCATTATAAAGGCATTTGACCTCGTACAAAAGGTTAGGTGACAAATGACCTTGAAAAATGACTACCTGAAGTGACCTTCAGAAAATCGGAAGTAGCCTTTTTTGCATTTTTTCATATAAAAGTACTCAGAATCCATATATTTTGTCATATAGATACAAAAACTGATTACTGAAGACAAAAAAATACTTCAAACAAACCGGAAACGGCCAATTATCTGCCATTCTACATACAAAAGTATATAGAAACTATATATTTTTGGAATCAGTGTGAAAGAAGCTATCATATGAGACCGGAAGTGACATTCATTTACCGGAAGTAGCGTATTATCTCCCTTACATCACTCAAAAATATAATTAAACCTATATTTATCGCATCAGTATGAAGAAACTATCTTATCAAAATTTCTTTGATGTGGAAAGACTTTTCCGTGGAAAGACCTATTGAATTTGTTCTGATTATTATTAGGTCTTTCAACCTTTCAGGTGAAAGACCTATTGTATTTGTTCTGATTATTATTATTTTTTTTTTTTTTTTTCTTCCGCCTAAATTTTTTTCTTGCGTAGTAATGATGTTTCAAAAGATGTCGCTTACATATTTGAAATATGATGTTGTATAGTTTATACGCTTTAAAAATTTACAACTGCATAACAAAATACTTTACGTTGTAAGAGTTATCTCCCCAAACACTGTTTTTCTTGTGGCCACTACTCCTTCGCAACCATAAAAGATTACTACAAATTTATTTTACCAAATTGCTCGTTACATCTTAAGGAATAGGATATTCATTTGGACCAAAGCTTTACGGAGACTCCATATGAGAGTTATTCCCCTTTTTCATTTAAATTAAGTGATCTGCATTTCTAAATGGTAAACCATAAGTGATAGAGACCAAGGGTCTTTAGATTTGAGGTCCTTAGTAAAAAAACAATGAAAATTAGGTCAAGGTCAAAGGTCAAGGTCAAATTCTAAATTTTGATTTTGGCTTATTTTCACTTATTTTCATTAACTTTATAAGATTTCGACAATTTTTTTTACTAAATTGTTAGTTGCGACATGTCGTAACTTATGAATTTTGATTGGAAGGGTGCGTAGACAATAAATGAGAGTTTTTGCCCCTCATATATCTAGAATGATGCATAAAGTGATATTACTCATGAACCATACATAATACAGACCTAGGGTCTTTTGATTTGGGATCCTTGGTTTATGACCTTGAAATTGAGGTCAAGGTCATAGGTTAATTGGACGTTCTAGATTTTGACCTTTGCTCGAAATTCATATTTTTATATCATAAAGCCATAGCAACTGACATTTTCAACTGAATCTTAATATTTTCATATCAAAATAGATCCTTATTGGTTGAAAGACCTTCAATGGTTCTTTGAACAATTGGTTTTTAATTTTTTTTTTTTTTTTTCTTCTTCCGCCTAATTTTTTTTCTTGCTTAGTATTGATGTTTCAAAAGATGTCGCTTAGATATTTGGAATATGATATCGTATAGTTTATACGCTTTAAAAATTTACAACGACATAACAAAAAACTTTACGTTGTAAGAGTTATCTCCCCAAACACTGTTTTTCTTGTGGCCACTACTCCTTCGTAACCGTAAAGGATTACGACAAATTTATTTTACCAAATTGCTCGTTACGTCTTAAAGATTAGGGTATTCATTTGGACCGAAGCTTTACGGAGACTCCATATGAGAGTTATTCCCCCTTTTTCATTTGATTCAAGTGATATGCATTTCTAACTAGTAAACCATAAGTGATAGAGACCTAGGGTTCTCAGATTTTAGGTCCTTGGTAAAAAAAAATGAAAATGAGGTCAAGGTCAAAGGTCAAGACATATTCTAAATTTTGATTTTGGCTTATTTTCACTTATTTTCAAATACGTTATGACATATCAACAAATAATTTTTTCATAAATTGTTAGTTGCGACATGTCCTTACTTGTATATTCTGCTTGAAAGGGTGCGCAGACAATAAATGGGAATTTTTGCCCATCTTACATTTAGAATAACGCGTCAAGTGATATTACTCATTAACCAAACATATTAAAGACCTAGGGTCTTTTGATTTAAGGTCCTTGGTTTGTGACCTTAAAATTGAGGTCAAGGTCATAGGTTAAAGGACGTTCTAGATTTTGACCTTTGCTTTAAATTCATATTAATACATCCTAAAGCCATAGGAACTAACATTTTAAACTGATTTTTCATATTTCAATATCAAAATAGAACTTTACTAGTGGAAAGACCTTCAATTGTTCTCTGAACAATTGGTTTTTAATTTTTTAATTTTTTTATTCCGCCTAATTATTTTTCTTGCGAAGTATTGTTGTTTAATAAGTTGTCGCTTAGATTTTTGGAATATGATATCGTATAGTTTATACGCTTTAAAAATTTACACCCGTGTAACAAAATACTTTACGTTGTATGAGTTATCTCCCTGAACACTGTTTTTCTTGTGGCCACTACTCCTTCGCAACCGTAAAAGATTACGACAAATTTATTTTACCAAATTGCTTGTTACATCTTTAGGATAAGGATATTAATTTGGACCGAAGCTATATGGAGACTCCATATGAGAGTTATTCCCCCTTTTTCATTTGATTCAAGTGATATGCATTTTCAACTGGTAAACCATAAGTGATAGAGACCTAAGGTCTTCAGATTTGAGGTCCTTGGTCCAAAAAAATGAAAATGAGGTCAAGGTCAAAGGTCAAGGTCATATTCTAAATTTTGATTTTGGCTTATTTTCACTTCTTTTCAAATACCGTATGACATATTGACAAATAATTTTTCATAAATTGTTAATTGGAACATGTCCTTACTTGTATATTTTGGTTGAAAGAGTGCGCATACAAGAAATTGGAGTTTTTGTCGATCTTACATTTAGAATTATGCGTAAAGTGGTATTACTCATTAACCAAACATATTAAAGACCTAGGGTCTTTTGATTTAAGGTCCTTGGTTTGTGACCTTGAAATTGAGGTCAAGGTCATAGGTTAATACGACGTTCTAGATTTTGACCTTTGCTTTAAATTCATATAAATACATCATAAAGCCATAGGAACTAACATTTTAAACTGATTTTTCATATTTTTGGTTTTTAATTTAATTTTTTTTCTACCGCCTAATTTTTTTCTTGTGTAGTATTGATGTTTCAAAAGATGTCGCTTAAATATTTGAAATATCAAATCGTATAGTTTATACGCTTTTAAATTGATATAAGTGATATGCGTTTCTAACTGGAAAACCATCAGTGATATAGGCCTATGGTCTTTGGATTTAAGTTCCTTGGTCCAAAAAAATGAAAATAAGGTCAAGGTCAAAGGTCAAGGTCATATTCTAAATTTGTTTTGGCTTATTTTCTCTTATTTTCAACAACCGTGAAAGATATTGACAAATTATATTTACTAAATTGTGAGTTGCGACATGTTGTAACTTATAAATTTTGGTTGGAAGGGTGCGTAAACAATAAATGAGAGTTTTCGCCCATCTTATATTTAAAATCATGCCTAAAGTGATATAACTCATTAACCCTACATATTACAGACCTGTTTTATCTATTTCTTATATTTCTCATGGTATAAATGTTATTGAATATTCGTTTCTTATGGTATAAATGTTATTGAATATTCGGTCTAATAGACATGTTACGAAAAGGTATATTCACGACGCTGATGTTGACAAATTACATTTTAAATGTGGGGTTGTGTCAAAACACAAAAGTGATTACCTGTGTATACATTGAATATAATTTAAAAACCTGAAATGATCCTTTTGGGGGAAATTCCGTATGGAACGAATATTCAATAACATTTTTACCATAAGAAATATGAGAAATAGATAGCAATTCAAAAATGAGAGAGGGGGAGGGGGGCGTTCATGTAAATGCAGTAGATGTACGGGGTACATACGTGTGTGAATTCTTCGGCGAGCCCTTAACAGGTCTTTCAAAAAATCTGGTATTATACTACTCGTGAATAAGTTTCTTACGGTAATTTTAATAAAGTTATGAAAATAAAAAAAGGTGTGTATGCATTCCGATCCACTTGTTTACCACCTATTTTTTATTTAACGGGGTCTATTTTAAAACACCTTAAACAGGATTTTGTTTTACAAATTCAACTTGAAACATGTTGCATTATAGTTTTAGGAAATTTACTTGCGATCATATAGCGTCGAATACATGTATTTTTCCCTTTATTTCCCTACAACTTTGTCTTAATTTGAACAGTTACAGCTCAATTTGTATTTTCTTTATAAGGGGTTTGTGATTTATTGATTGTTGCTTTACATCCAGTGGCAAATATTTCATGCATGTACAGAACGGTAAGAGGTTTGTGTAATACATGCCCCACTACTCACCGGTTGAACATCCCTTCAGCGTTACAATAATGGTTTGCATGATAGCATAATGACTTTGCATTTACACTTTAACACCACTTTATGCAGATATTTTGTATTTTATAAATACCTGAAACGTTTTGTGGAAATTCGACAAAAATGACGATAGTAAAATCAACACCGATGACCGATTGGTCTTTTCTCTATTTAAGATAACAATGCTAGGGGTTCTCTAAAAATATTTATATGGCGTTTTTATATCAAATCTGTTGGATGTGTATCTATTACTACTCTACAGAGGTACCTTTTTCAGGGAGGGGGAGGGGACATGGATTCAATTTGAAAAAAAGGAGTTTCGAGATTAAAAAAATGGCAGAATGAGCAACTTCACACAAGATAGGCAGGGTGACAATTCATGTCAAACAAGGCTGAACAAGCTAATAAAAAGTACGGATAGAATAGGGCGATAAACAGGCAGGACATATAACAAAAATGTTAAAGCTTTTCATAGGCCTGTCCTTAGTCAGGGGCCTGTAGTTCAATGTTGGTCGTTAGCTACTGTGTTATATGTGTTCTTCGATGATTTTTACCCCTACAGACGCCACCAACTTGGAAGCTTAACCACGAGTAGAAAGAAGAAAGTGTAAAAAATCAATGTTCTATATCAGAGTGTCGAACACGCTATAAAGCACTAACAAACTTTCAGTCATTGGAAGCTTATGACGGCACCCGAGAGAGAAAAATCAGCCAGACTATAGAGCTCTGTGTATGATAAGTGGAGCGACAGAATGAACTGTTTCAGGAAATGTTATACAACAATAAAGCTAATATCTATTTAGCTTAATATGTATATAATATCAATCTATAATCGAATGAACTTGTTTACCTCTCAGACAGCCTCCCCCTTTTTCTAGCCCACCCACTCCTGCACGAATACACTTTTCATGTCTTATGATAGCCAGAAATGATATCACAAACACAATTATCATCATAGGATGTTACATTATGATGTTCTAGATAAATGTGATTAGAATTTACCGAGACGCACAAGATTTATAGTTTACCTGTTTAAATTATAATCAATGTTTTGACACCGTCCCTTAATTTAAAGTCTTATTTGTCAACCTCAGCGTCGAGAATATACCTTTTCGTAACATGTCTATTAGTAATTTGACATACTTAAAGGAAGCAAGATCTTTTTATAAGTGTGGCGAGTTGTCAAACCTTTATTCAGTGGGGTTTAAACCTTTTTCGTTAATAACATGAATAAGTGAGTTTTCAGACTGATTGTTCAATTTGATTTTACACTTTTTCAAAAGTGGGGCGAGTAGGTAAACAAGAATGGGGCGATTTTTTTTATAAATGGCGATATAGTGTGGGCTGATTGGCTTTGTTGTGTTTTATGTACTGTTGTTTGTTTTTCGTAGTTGTTCGGGCATTGTTTTCGACTTATGAGTTTAAACTTTCTTCTATCGCTTATCGGTAAATATATGCGGAATGGACTTTGGTAATTGTTGAAGGCCGTACGGTGACATATAGTTGTTAATTTCTGTGTCATTTGTTCTCTTGTGGAGCGTTGTCTCATTGGCAATCAAACCACATCTTCTTTTTTATATTAATCTTATCTATTATCTCCTAATCTATGATCCATTATTGACTTACTAATGTTAAAGTAATATGCAATGTTTAAACTTACCACAGGAATTGAAAATGGATAAAACCATACATAAAGAGTAAAGTAAGGCTCTCGACCAATTATCCTTCATTTTATTCCTAAAAATCTAACCAGGAAGTCAGCGGTAATTGAATAGATTGAATCTGATTATGAATTTGGCATGCAACATGTTTAAATATTCTCACAAACAAAAACTTATTAATTAAACATGTTAAATTACAACCCGTTAAAACTAAACATATCTTTAGTGTAAACAGAATAAAACTACTAGCTTTTTATACCATTAAAAACTTTACGAAAATGACTGTTATAGTTAAATTGCGATGAAACTATGTACAAATTATACAGTGTACTTTTGGAGTGTTTGCATGATATTTTATAGCTATTCAAATACGAGTATGTCATGCGAAATTTCAATGAGTTGTCGCTGTGTCATTTACAGATAAAGATAAAGATAGATAATAGTGTATTCAAGTGTCACATATATTGATCTACAATAAAATTACAAAACTAATCATGAAACATCAATACCAAGCATATTAAAGACTTTTATAAAAATCAAAGCTATAACAGTTATACCAAAGTAAATATTTTTTACAAAAGGCATAGTCATGTATTAAATTAAAACTCATTAAGGTAGCAAAATACAAAGATTTTTTCACTCCCAATCAGACAACTTTAAACTGATGTAATTCATTTCATCCTTCTATATATTTTATAAATGAGGTACCAAAAGAAAGAAGAAAGATTAATCTTTAAAAATTTTATAGTTTCATTATGACATAATTATTACATAATCAATTGTTATGTAATTAGTTGCTATATTGTGATGTCCACACTTGAATGAATTTAGCGTCTTTATTCTTCATAGCATCCCAAAATATTTTATAGATTCTTGTACAACACAGCTTGACCTCCAAAATAGTGTCTCAGATTTCCAAAAACATCAATCGAACAAATTTCATACCCAATTGAATTTAGTGATCTCTTATGAATTGATGTTGCAAACTTCATTGAAGATTTGTGAGAGAATGGAATACAATAGGAAAAATCTGAGACATGGTTTTGGAGGTCAAACTGTGTTGTGCAAGAATTTATAAAATATTTTGGGATGCTATGAATAACAAAGAAGCTAAATTCATTCAAGTATGGACATCTCAATATAGCAACTAATTACATAACAATTAATTATGTAATAATTATGTCATAATGAAATTATCACAATTTCAAAGAATAATCATTCTTCTTTCTTTTGGAACCTCATTTATAAAATTAAAAGAAGGATAAGGGGAATTACATCAGTTTAAAGATGTCTGATTGGGGATGAAAAATCTTTGTATTGTGCTACCATAAATATGTACATATAATTATAAAATATCTATTAATGAACGCTTCAAAATAATAATGTAGAACTTACTGATAAAACTCAACAATAATAATAAAAGTATTATAATTACAGTTTAGTTCGCTTGAAAACGCAACTAGGGTAAAGGTTACTTAAATTCAGTAAAAATTCAGTTAAAGTCCAGTTAAAATTTAACGTTTGATTCAAAAGAAATTCGTTAAGAAAAGATTCACAAAGTGAACAAAAACAAAATTGAAATTTGAATCAATACAATAAGTTTAAACAGTATTATATATTTTCTAAAGTTTATGGAGTGTATATTTTAACCAAAAGGGGTTGGATTTCATCACATTCATCAAAGATGTAAAATTGTGTGCAGTTGTTGATATTTCAAAATTGTCAATCAACTGTTTAGCATTTTGAAAAGTTTAAATCTACTGTCAGAAGAGAGCGGACAGTTTATCATGAAGTGTATTTAATTTTCTACGGTTGAATGGTCACATACTTATACGATATGGTTACATAATCGTTCATTCAACGGTATCTGCGATCTGGAGTATCGTCCCGTTTCAATAGCCAATGACAACATTAAAACACTGACAGTAAAACAGTACAACAAAATGAAAATTACAATTGTGCATGTTTTTTTGTCATTTCTACCGGTTTTAATCTTTTTCAAACAGTGATAAAAAAAATGGAAGCAATAAGCACATTAAAAAATGATATCTAATTATAACTTTAATCTAAACGTCTTGTTTTCTTACACCACTACTACTATTTAGCTAAAAACTGCACTTGTCTTAGAGGTCAATGTGCAAAAGGGGTCTAGAAAAATTAACTAAAATAATATGTCGGTGAAATACTTTGTGAGACAATGATAATTGTAAAAATGAGACGAAGACCTTTAACAATAAAAAAAAAGACAAAAACTGTACCGAGACGAAAATAAAAAGTCAAATAAGTGTTAAGAAATGTTTAGTTTTCCATAAAGTTTAAAAAAAAAAAAAATGTTTACTCTTTAACCATGTCTGTTGTTCTTAATCGAGGTGTTTACTACTATTTTGTCATATTCGTCTGGCTTTCAATTAATTATATAAGATGTTGCAAATAAAATCTTTAGAAAATACCGGAAAATACCGGAACGCATATATATCTGACCACCAATATAAACAGTGCGTTTAGCGTCTACCGAGAATATTAAACTATTCAAGTACTAACGACCTAATCTTGACGCCAGTTTAGTAAATATGAAATGTGTATAATCACTAAACGTCGTCACTGACGAGCAAGATGACAAGATTAGCCTGAATCAACTGTTCGATTAAATCACATAACTCGTTGCATGTACATCTTTACAAAATTATATACATATCTAAATTATCGTTACTCACACTTCATTGCATATCATTGTGACCATTATTGTGTAAAAATATTTTTGAAAATTTATTTGATGAATTATTTATCAAGTACAAACGGTACAATCAGGGGTTTTATTTAATAATTCTTTTTGTACTCAATTTACATGCACTATTTTATATTACGTTTTGTATGTCTAATAAACTGCTGCTTGACGTTTCATCTCTGAGGGTATAACCAGTCTGATTGATAGTCAAAACAAGAAACAAAATTAGATGATGCAGTCAATTTCAGATAATTCAATTTCAAATGTTTAAGGTAAAACTAGGATATAAATTTAAATCGATAGATATTTTATGAATGAATTCCTAGGAAGTAGTGTATATTATGTTTGTCTTTTTTAAAGTTAATAAAAACTATTGGTCACAGTGCTTTGTCATCAAGCTACAGGATGTGCGTCATAATTGCGATATGTTGAAAAGATAATACTTGAAAAGCATAATCAAATACTCGCATTCTTTTCACACAATTCGGATTTTTATAAATAAAAATCTTAAACGATTGTGTTCTGCTATTTCACAATTACCTGTAAAAGCGACCTTATGTATCACATTAACGACTATTCAATAATAAAACTGATTTCCTTTTTCAGACACATATTTGCAAACGAAATTATATTCATCAACGCGATTTTGAAAAAATCAAAATATCATTATATGTACATTACCGTTACATTTGTAGCTTATATAATTTCCGGAATAATTTTTTTCTGGTCCTGTGTGGATTACTTATTTTCCCTTAAAGATTCTGGACTTGAATTTTAAAGAAGGCAGAAATAATTTTTATCTCCATAGATGACAATACTAACAATTTGTAAATTTACAAGTTTTTATGATAAAAACCAAGACATGCGGTTTTAGTACTTTATAATTCTGTTTAAGAAATGGAAGTCAAATGGTGGCGAGTCCATCATAGAAAAAAAGTAAAATTTCAAAAATACTGAACTCAGAGGAAAATCGGATGGAGCCTTTTTACAGTAAACATTGTCAATCTGCTTATTATCAAATTTATGAAAATAGTTTTGGAAACCTTTTCCTTTAATTCTTAAAAACAATGATTGCCATGTGTTTCAAATTAAAATTATAAGTACACGCACTGCAGTTATTCAATAATAAATGATAAAAATATAGTATTTCCAGATATCACATTAAAACTCTCCAAAGTCTTTCTTCAACTGCCCCTGGTTTCCAAATGCAACCTAATGCCGGAAAATACAATACGACTTTTTTCTCAATTTATTTATATTTGCGGATGTTTCATTTTTCCTTTCTCTGGAGTTTTTAGTGTTGTCTAATTTCAATTTTAGGTAAAGATGCATTGAATATATCCTGTCACTCTATGATCAGTATCTAAGTCGGTTCTTAGAGATCCCATTGAGCTTGAGATAAAGAGACAAAACGAAATTGAAATGCTGTTTATATATATATATGCTTTTTTTCGACCTAGTCGGTTTAAATTCGGTTTTTGCCCTTTGAACTTAAGGACGCTTAACTATGGCAACAGAATACGCATGCTCGAAAATCCTTTCTGTGATTAGACAAAATGCTGTCATGGTGAGTGATTTGGTTGTGTTTGATAAAACGTCTCGAAATTATATCGTGATGGGAAGCAAGTGAAAAACTATAAATATTTGAACTAGATCTTACAAAGTTTATATTTTTATTTAAATAATTGTTTCTCCAATAGCTCTTTGCATCCATGAAAGCTGTTCATTCGGGGCAATTATATAATTGTTAATGTAAACTTTGTTTTACGAACGTACATGGTTTTTACAACGCACCTACGCATGTGAGATTTCCGCGGTGTTTTGGTAAATGTAAACAGAAAGATACTACTTATACTACCAATCGTTTCCAGCATTGTTAACCATGAATTAAGTTTAATGTAAACAGTAGTAAATGTATATTTGTTTCTTGTTATTTGCACTGGATTTTTTGACAAATAAATTTGTTAGATGTCATCAAAGTATTCTTATATATTATTGCCTTAATATAACCAGACTTAGTAAACAAAATTCTTGTAGTTACATTCAGATGGAGATTTTATTAAAGAGGTCCTGAAGGTTATCTAAATGATAGTTTTAAACATAATTATACTAGTACTCAAATTTAAATACGTCGGATATCTTTTTTAAAGATATTTCTTGTTTGAATTAAAACTTATAAAAAGAAGATGTGGTATGATTGCCAATGAGACAGCTATCCACAAAAGACCAAAATGACACAAACATTAACAACTATCGGTCACCGTACGGCCTTCAACTTAGTCTTATTGTCGACTTCAATAAAAGATTATAATAGTAGCATATTTTCTGCCCAATTATATGACATATAAATATCTCAAATGTTAACTTACGCTTGTACACGTTGACAAAGTCAAGTGTTCCTCAACAGGGATTTGTTCCTCATACATTATCAACAATTAAAAAAGAGCAGACGATGCCAAAGGGGTTTTCAAACTTATACGTTGAAAACAAATTTATACCAAGAATGTTCGATCCCAGAGACAGCTAAGCATAGCTTTTTTTGGCAAAAAAAACTTTTAGAATTTCGTGATGCCCTTTTAAGCTTTTTTGGAGCGTCACTGATGAGTCTTTTGAAGACGCCACGCGCTTCTGGCATATAAACAAATATGTCTGGTATTCATGATGAGTTTACTGACAACGCTATGGCAATAATCAAAGAACGACGAAAATAGAAAACCACACTCTACAAAATTCTAATTAGAAAACTAGAAACTGAGCAACACGAATCTAACTTAAAACGGTGGTTTTAGAATGTGGCCAACCATTATTTTTTCAGCTATACGTGCATTACCTTTATGTTACTCTTATGTATATGAATTCGGTGATATGTTATAATGAGAAAGACTCGGCGATTGAAATTTATGTTTCCATTCCTATTTGAGACATTTTGAGAGTATGTGAAATCACATCGCTGATGATGGATCTATAACAAAAGACGGTTACATTGTCGACTCATCTAATCTTATTCGTTTGAAGTTCCTCGGTTAATGTTTTTGAATTTGAACATAAGTCAAACACTATGCCCACGTTATTTAATTGGAGTACTGATAAAATAGTCTAGCAACCGACTCAAGCAAGAAAATCAAAGCGTTTGTTTAAACAAATCGTTATCTTTCAAATTCTTGTTTATACCACAATAAAACAACAATAAGCAAGAAAGAGGATTCATTTCAAACTCTGAAAATACACAGATTTAAACATGGAAACGAATTAATGTTCCCGTCTTAACATCCATTGTAAGCCGTCACAGGTACTGTATTTATGAGTCAATCAAGATAAATTTACAAACATGTTTTAATGCTGTCAGTGAAAACGTTAAATGTCTTACCGTTAAAAAAAATCTGAGGTTAAGATATCAAAAAGTTATATACATACCCGATTTTAGGGCAGAACAATTTCGACAATCTGAAATTTTCGAACAAACTACAATCCTATGTGTGGTAGTGGTAAGTGTAATACTTATTCAGAAAGAGTCTGCAGTTCTGAGGTTGTCGTTCACATCTGTCATACTTGTTTTGCGTAAATTGTTTTGTAATTAATAAGGCCGTAAGTTTTCTCTTTTCAATGGTATCATTTTTCTTTTTCTGTGAGTCTTGATAGCCGACTTTACGGTATAAGGTTTTCTCATTGTTGTATGCCCTATGGTTGCATGCATTTGCAAACATCCACTTCATTTGACATTTGGTGGAAAGTTGTCTCATTGGCAATCATACCACAGCACATTGGTTTAAAAAATTGCATTAAATAAAATTTTAGCAATAGTTTGACATACATTCATGAATATTAATTTTGCTATGATATTTTTACAATACAGTCCCAATGGAAACGGAAATTTCTCAGTGTGCAGCTTTTTAAAACTTGTTTATGTTCTCATTCCACACAAAGTTTCTTATTGTGTCAAGCAGCTGATACTTCACACTTATCATCGGTAGACATTTATTATAATCTGCTTGCTGTGTGCAGGTGCGAAATTTTTCTCGCTGCGTTGAAGACACACTGGTGGCCTGTAAGTTATCAAGAAAGACAGAGGTGACACTTCTCTTTTGTACGTCGTATTCTATATTAACAGCATTAATACTGGTATGTTTTTTTTTTTTTTAAGTAATGTTAATTTTATTTCAAAATTGTTTCACCTTACTCTTATTGATTGCTTTAATTGTCAGTGTGGTTCACAGGAAGAGAAAAGTCCTTGGAGTTCAGGAGCCGTATGCATAAAACATCTTAACTTAAGTATTCCTTAAACTTAGATTTCACTAAGAATTAATTTTTCCTTAGTTAAGTTAAATACTTAAGTGGTATGCATAAACTTACTTGAATCTTTACTTAAGTAAGGAATACTTAAATCGAAACCTTTCTCTAGTTACCGTATGATACACATTAGTTCATCACATATACTCATCCGTGTAAAAGTTTGTTATGATTATTTTATTGATAAACGCATGCTTTTATTTTAAAGAGCTGGGGTTAAATTGATATTAGACATGTTACGAAAAGGTATATTCACGACGCTGATGTTGACAAATTACATTTTAAATGTGGGGTTGTGTCAAAACACAAAAGTGATTACCTGTGTATACATTGAATATAATTTAAAAACCTGAAATGATCCTTTTGGGGGAAATTCCGTATGGAACGAATATTCAATAACATTTTTACCATAAGAAATATGAGAAATAGATAGCAATTCAAAAATGAGAGAGGGGGAGGGGGGCGTTCATGTAAATGCAGTAGATGTACGGGGTACATACGTGTGTGAATTCTTCGGCGAGCCCTTAACAGGTCTTTCAAAAAATCTGGTATTATACTACTCGTGAATAAGTTTCTTACGGTAATTTTAATAAAGTTATGAAAATAAAAAAAGGTGTGTATGCATTCCGATCCACTTGTTTACCACCTATTTTTTATTTAACGGGGTCTATTTTAAAACACCTTAAACAGGATTTTGTTTTACAAATTCAACTTGAAACATGTTGCATTATAGTTTTAGGAAATTTACTTGCGATCATATAGCGTCGAATACATGTATTTTTCCCTTTATTTCCCTACAACTTTGTCTTAATTTGAACAGTTACAGCTCAATTTGTATTTTCTTTATAAGGGGTTTGTGATTTATTGATTGTTGCTTTACATCCAGTGGCAAATATTTCATGCATGTACAGAACGGTAAGAGGTTTGTGTAATACATGCCCCACTACTCACCGGTTGAACATCCCTTCAGCGTTACAATAATGGTTTGCATGATAGCATAATGACTTTGCATTTACACTTTAACACCACTTTATGCAGATATTTTGTATTTTATAAATTCCTGAAACGTTTTGTGGAAATTCGACAAAAATGACGATAGTAAAATCAACACCGATGACCGATTGGTCTTTTCTCTATTTAAGATAACAATGCTAGGGGTTCTCTAAAAATATGTATATGGCGTTTTTATATCAAATCTGTTGGATGTGTATCTATTACTACTCTACAGAGGTACCTTTTTCAGGGAGGGGGAGGGGACATGGATTCAATTTGAAAAAAAGGAGTTTCGAGATTAAAAAAATGGCTGAATGAGCAACTTCACACAAGATAGGCAGGGTGACAATTCATGTCAAACAAGGCTGAACAAGCTAATAAAAAGTACGGATAGAATAGGGCGATAAACAGGCAGGACATATAACAAAAATGTTAAAGCTTTTCATAGGCCTGTCCTTAGTCAGGGGCCTGTAGTTCAATGTTGGTCGTTAGCTACTGTGTTATATGTGTTCTTCGATGATTTTTACCCCTACAGACGCCACCAACTTGGAAGCTTAACCACGAGTAGAAAGAAGAAAGTGTAAAAAATCAATGTTCTATATCAGAGTGTCGAACACGCTATAAAGCACTAACAAACTATAGAGCTCTGTGTATGATAAGTGGAGCGACAGAATGAACTGTTTCAGGAAATGTTATACAACAATAAAGCTAATATCTATTTAGCTTAATATGTATATAATATCAATCTATAATCGAATGAACTTGTTTACCTCTCAGACAGCCTCCCCTTTTTTCTAGCCCACCCACTCCTGCACGAATACACTTTTCATGTCTTATGATAGCCAGAAATGATATCACAAACACAATTACCATCATAGGATGTTACATTATGATGTTCTAGATAAATGTGATTAGAATTTACCAAGACGCACAAGATTTATAGTTTACCTGTTTAAATTATAATCAATGTTTTGACACCGTCCCTTAATTTAAAGTCTTATTTGTCAACCTCAGCGTCGAGAATATACCTTTTCGTAACATGTCTATTGGTATGTAAAACAATTCAATAGAACGGAATTACACAGTATAAATAAATGATGAACAATTGGCGCATATAAGACAACACTTTTTAAGGTTAGTATATTTCGGTAATCCAAAATTTTCCTCTTCTTTATAATCTTTAATTAATTTTCATGGGCGTAATATTTTCTGGAAACAACAATATATTTTTAACTCTAACAAAACATGATCAATGTTTCAGTGGCGTAAGCATTGTGAGCATGTGCTAACAAATAATTTGACAAAACACTTTTTTCAATAAAATGTTCACTAATCGTTAGCTTATTATGTGCTGTCATCTCCCTTTCCAGACCCCTTGCTTTAATTTGCTTATGGTTTTGAAAAAAATCTATTTTGTTGTGAAATTAACATTTTTATCACTTCCCTTTTACAACAAAAAAAGGGGAGGTAGATTTTTCTAGAAATCCATGTACAAACTAAGGCATTTTTTCTTTACTTAAACAAATTGTTATATAGTAGTATATTCTCAACATCTTAACGTACTAAGCAATATTTTCGTAACCGCAATATATCTCACGGAATATATAAGGAAATATGAAAAAAAAAACAATTAGTACGAGTAAGGTATCATAAATACCTTATAAAAACGTCGAATTCAATGGGGTTTAGAATTTGGGAGGAATTTCTGACTGCCGTAACAGTGATTCTAATCAATCAACCATAAACAAAATAGAGGTCATTGCTTCCCCCTCCCCCTTTATGAAAAAAAAATTCATCTCTGGGTAGGTCTGAAAACTTTTCGATTTTGTCCCTGTAAGTGAAAAAAATAAGGGTATACCCTACATCTTTAGAAAAATTTAAATGCCCGCCCCTCCCAAAAAAAAATAAGAAAATAAATAAAACCTACACACACATATATAAAATGTGGTTTTGCATGCTTTCCAGGGCTCTTTATTCCTTAATTCGGTTTTAACTAACGGTTACAATTGATACCGCGCGGTGTATTTAAACAATTAAAAAAAAACGTGCACACGTACAGAGGGAAAAAAAAAGAAAATATAGTACCATGAATTACATGAGTGTAAAAACTGAGTACTTTAAATTAAACATACATGTAACAACGAGATTGGAAAATTTTAATAGTATATATAAGTACCCACTGTTATCTCGTGATTTGAAAAAAAATACGATGATCGTTAATATTGAAGCAATAAATAAACGAAAAATTAGTATTGAATTACTGATATAGTTATTTAATCAATTAAATTGTAGGTAACCTATTATTGTTCTGCCAAAATCGCATACTTTCGACTGATTTTTAACTATTTTTTAAAATTTAAGGTAGCTCTATAGGTTCCTTAGACTTAAGTGTTATCTTTGGCGTTTTCTTAGTATAAGGAGTTTTATGCATACCACTTAAGTTTTGTGGGCGTGACTTAAAACAACTAAGATTTTACTTAGGAAATAATAAGTTTTAGATTTTTTATGCATACCTCTAAGATAAAAAGGGCGGAGTTTCCTTAACTTAAGTGTTTACTAAGGAAAATCTTAACTTAATTAAGTAGCTTTATGCATACGGGCCCAGTATTTTTGTGATTAACAAGGAATGCAAACAGCAGCTGATTGACGGAAAATGATAGAGAAAGTTCAGATTGTTTTATTAACAGGTTTGATAGTACAGACATTACAATGATAACTTCTTATGTCGGTATTGATGATAAAAAAATTGAATGTTATATATAGGGAATCTTGACAAAATATATATATGCTAATATACATTTATTGTTAGAAGTATATTATTGATGACAGTAGTCATTAAAGAAATTACATTGACCATCAGTATTTGATGTCCCACTTAATACAGAAGGCCTTGTATTAATTCGTGGAACATTTCTAAAATCAGGTCTAGAGTTTACTTCTTTATCATTCGATCCTCCAGATTTTCCACCTTTGTAGATATTCCAGGAGTCGAATTGTGTGATGCTCTTGTTCCTGCAAGCAAATATATAACATCAATGTGTATAAAAAATAGAATTTACACAATGATGGCACTATCTCGTGTGCCTGAAGTGTATGTAATCGAAATAAGACAAGTTAGATTTAAAGGGGCATTTAGAAATTTAGATTTAATTATGGAGGTCTGAGTCAAAGCGGTTAATTCGAACTTGACAGATAATGCCCCTTAATGTTTACAAAACCAAAAGTTTTTAATTTCAAATTTTGGATAAGATACATGCATTTGCTCATAATAGTATACCAATAAATTATCAAAAAGACGCATTATATATATTAACTGAAGGTAAGTACCACGAGGTTGCTGTTGGCTAATCAAAATAACGTATCATTATGAACAATACATGCAATATAATTATTAACCTTTAAGGGCGATATTTGCATCTATAAATATTTTTACCTTGGTCTCGATTTTTTGTGAATAAGCTTTATCAAGACAATGACACAAAAAATCAAAACAAACAATAACACCGATCCTCCAATAATAACAGGTCCAATGTAAGAAATCAGTTTATCGGCATCTGAAACCGAAAAAAAGCGAGTAAATATTTGATTCATATTATATCCATGACTTTCATTTAAAATCAACAGCATGTATGAACAATTAGAGGTAGCCTTTTAATCTCGTTAAATCATTTTTAATCTCGTTAAATCATTTTTATATACCCCTGCATACGGGGTATATATCTCCCCATTGATACGATATTCCCGTGCTTGTATTTCCTATCATGATTTTCATGATAGAGGGTTGCTGCTCACAAGGAAGCTATGAAACCAAGAGTTCCAAATGGTGAAGTTGAAATCATCCCTTCGTAATTTTTTCGGACGCCTTCACGAGTTGGTTGACCGTTATGGAATAACCGTTTCACAAATGATATCGGATATGTTCCTTACGTCGTAACTACAATCCCCTTCCCTTTCATGAATTTGACCTACCGAATTAGACTATTTACTGGATGTGTAATCACATAAGAAACACCACGGGGGCCACATGTGGAGCAGGATCTGCTTACCCTTCCGGAGCACCTGAGATCACCCCTAGTTTTTGGTGGGGTTCGTGTTGTTTATTCGTTAGTTTTCTATGTTGTGTCATGTGTACTATTGTTTTTATGTTTGTCTTTTTCATTTTTAGCCATCGCGTTGTCAGTTTGTTTAAGATTTATGAGTTTGACTGTCCCTTTGGTATCTTTCGTCCCTCTTTTAATATTATACACTGTTTATAAAGATGTAACCAAAACAAAAGGTTTGGAGTTGTCTTTTGTACTCTAAGCCTTAACAGTAGCTTAAATAAGCAAGATCATAATTACAATATAAACAATTCTGATAAATGCAAATATCGGTGAAAAGAGGCATAACTTTTTCAAAAATATCATTCATGCTAGCTGCTTTCTAGCAATTTTAACTCATATAACATGATCGATGATGTAAACGTAGATGTGAATATGTTTTTAGCATAAAACAAGTATCATTTTATCTGTCATTAAATTGTGCAGTTTCAAATATAATGAATGAAATATTTGGAATTAACCACACAGTTCACCAACCCACAAATAAAATAGGAATGCACTGGTCTCTAAAACTTTGATTCCAATTTTATCTTTTATTTTGTGATTTGTTTTGAATATTGCTTTGTTTATTTTTTTTGACAATAACAAATATATGAAAATTTGGTCTTTCATCTAGTTTGAAACAGCCAATAAGAACTTCGTAAAGTCAAACATGAAAACCTCTTCAGCATTATGTCTTACTGCCTGACGTTTGAAGAATTTACTATAGTTCTTCATCAACCGTTAATTTGTGAATGCAAATTGTAAATCTGTACCTTTCTTTCCAAATGATGTACAATAAGTTATATATTAAACGTGTACCGCTGTTGGTCGACTTTACAAATAGTTATTGTTAAATCTTTACTTATTGTTTTAATTGCACTCTAATTTGATATATTAAAAAAGATGATGTAATATGACTGCCATTGAGATAACTATATTCCAAAAAAATGAAATTATGAGGAAATAAACATTACTTATACCTTTCAGAGTTGTATCTGTGTGTGAAGTTGTTTTGTCTTTAGCAGTCGTGTCATATGGGGTAGAATCTGGATTTGACGTCAGTGATAACTGATTTGTAGTTGTCAATGGATCAGACGTGGTTTTTTGTTTAATTGTTGTTAATTGTCTTCTTGGTGTCAGCAAATCAGTAGTTGTCAACTGTTGTGTTGTTGTATCTTGCTGATTTGTTTCACTTGGGGATGATGTTGTATCTTTTGTTGTTGTTTCTTGTATATATGTGTCTTGAATGGTAGTTGTACTTTGTGTTGTTGTCTCATCAAAGGTTGTTGTATCTTGAATGGTTGTTGTTTCTTGTGTAGTTGTATCTTGAATGGTTGTTGTTTCTTGTGTAGTTGTATCTTGAATGGTTGTTGTTTCTTGTGTAGTTGTATCTTGAATGGTTGTTGTTTCTTGTGTAGTTGTATCTTGAATGGTTGTTGTTTCTTGTGTAGTTGTATCATGAATGGTTGTTGTTTCTTGTGTAGTTGTATCTTGAATGGTTGTTGTTTCTTGTGTAGTTGTATCTTGAATGGTTGTTGTTTCTTGTGTAGTTGTATCCTCAATGGTTGTTGTTTCTTGTGTAGTTGTATCTTCAATGGTCGTGGACTCTAGAATTGTAGTTGTTTCTGTCATAGTCGATACTCTATCTGTTGTACTTTCTATACTAGTTGTTGTAAAATCTGGACATGAAGCCTATAAGTAACAATGAAACTTGCCGTAGATCAACATTTAAAGTTTCCATGTAATTTTGTGGTAAATTGTTAGAAAACAAAGTTGCGAGATTCACAGTAAGAATTTCTTGAATGTTAATAGCTAAATTTCAAATGTATTCACAAATCTGACAAACAATGGTCAAGCGTTTGATCAAGAAATAAGAAAATAAGACATGTCTGATAAAGTGGATATTTTTTCTGGTCGTATTTTCTACTAATACAGATTACTTTACATAATTGATTAAAAAACACGAAATACTGTTTTTCTACAAAACCTACGAAACCTCACTCGTAATATTGGCTTCAGTTATATCTTGGAGCATCATAATTCAGTATTACGCAGTTAAATGAACACAGTCAGTATCATAAAGTATATTTATAAATCAAATCATTGGTAACAGATAATTCCCATGTATTGATCTTATATAAAGTGGTATTTAATATTGTTTCTTGGTAGTTTGATTTTTAAAGCAATACGCAGAATAAAAAGCTTGTTGATGTTGATTAAAATTGTACTTTGAAAAAAAGCATTATTTACAAAAAAAATATTTTAAGGTACAAGATGTTTTCAACGTATAAAAAAGGGACGAAAAATACCAAAGGGACAGTCAAACTCATAAATTTAAAATAAACTGACAACGTCATTGCTAAAAATGAAAAAGACAAACAGACAAACGATAGTACACATGACACAAAACTGAAAAATAAAGAATAAACAACACGAACCCCACCAAAAACTAGGAGTGATTTTAGGTGCTAAGTTAAAGAAACCTTCATATGAAACAGGAGTTGCAGAGCAACTGGCAAAGATTTGCATAGGAATTTGTAGTGCGTTTTAAGCATCTGTGTTTATATTTTCTTTTTCAGAAATCAGTTGTAGATTTTTTGAAGATCTGTATCACTCTTGTAAACGTCAAATCTGTGTTCGCTATTCCTTTACTCCTCGATTTTTATAAACCTATTTAGAGCTTTTGTGTTACAAGTCATTACAGTATATCCTTTAACACTAACAAAAATCATTGAGAACCAAGCATTATATTATAAGAAACAAAATAGCCAAAAAAAAAACCTGTTAAACTAACCTATAACTAACTATAAACCAGCAAGACCTTACTAAATTAAGTATATTATATTAATCCCGTCTGCATGAAGAATAGCATGAAATGAAAATGAGCAACTTAAGCAACTAATTCCGAGTACCTTATTAAGAGACTGATTTATTTAAAAAAAATATAAGTCCGAACAAATCAAATTATACTGACTAATAGTTACACATCAGACGTATAATTTCGTAAGCTTATAAGTTAATCTATTTTATTGTACTTACAACAACCACACATGATATCGAAGAGGCATTACAGTCAAAACATTCATCGTCATAGATTATAATGCTAACGGGGTCACTAAATTCAATTCCATCATTTGATAATCTTAATTCATAGCCTTCAGCCATTCCAGTGTTTAAAGTCGACCTTTTCTTACGGTTTCCACCTAGTGCAACAGATACCATGAAAGCAGTTCTGTACTCAGCTTTAACCATGACTGGATCTGCATATAATTTTGAATCGCCATTAACCTGAGAGAAAACAATTCAATTTAAACTTTGTTGTTCCGAAAAAAGGGTCGGAAACAGTTAGTTGGCAAGCACATTTCCATAAAATATTGGATGAAAAAAAGAACATATATGCACATACATAGAATAACATAATCTGCATAAGTAATGCGAAATGATATGCTGATGGATTTGTATTTGTTAAAATTCAAGAAAATTTAATGTAACTGGTTTTTTTTATTTAGATATCAATCGAGAAAATTCGAGCACAGTTCACGTAAGACGATTTAAGTTCTTCCTTTACATTATATGAATAGCTTTTAATATTAACATAAATGAGGTAAACGAAAATACCAAATATATTGAGCACATATTTTTTTTTACATTTAGTGTTCAAACTCAAAATCATCAACCAAGAATTTATCCCTTACCTGAAAATGTGTTTTATTTCACCACACATCTCTAGATGGAAAATATCCGTAGATATTTGTCCTTTGACACGCCCTGGTACGTGTACCGCAAAGCCCTGCGGTAGGTAAACTTATGTTAGCCGGTGGAATATATATCTGTTGTGAGCAGTCATCTCCTGCATATTCGTTTGCACATTTACAAAATCCTACAATTTTTTGTTTATATTATTTTTTTGTATACATTACTATAGTTATTAAAGGTACCAGGCTTATAATTTAATACGCCAGACGCGCGTTTCATCAAAGTTGAAGAGCATTCAATACCCAGAATTCCAAAATGGTTATGTCAAATACGGATAAGATAATCTATGCCTGGGATAAGAAAATCCTTAGTAATTTGAAAACATGATAATTTTGTAAACAGGAAAATAATAATAATGACCATAATCATGTCAACAGCGAAGTGCTAACTACTTGGCTTTTGATATCATCAAAGACGAAACTTCCACCAGCAGTGGAATCGACCCAGTGGTTAAAAAAAAAGACGTATGCTATCTTTCTTATTTCAACTTTAATGGACGTCTGTCTAACCACATATAAAGCAGATACAAGATGTAAAATATATTCAGTGGCCACGACCTAAGTATTAAGAAGCGATATTGTTTTTTTCTGTCTAGTGAAAACTGTTCAAATATACAAGGGTTGCACTTTTTAACTAGTTGCCTCCGAAAGTACATGCATACATTCATGACAGGTAGTCGTTGGTCTGGGCAAAGATACAATTGAAACTTCTTAAAATTATTAATAAAGGTCAAATTTACTATAATAAGTGTAACCATTCTTAAATTGTATCCGTTATTAATAGTTATGGATGTTTAGCTCAAACTTCTCTATGAACTATCTGAATTCGCAACTTTTGCAATAATTTGTATTTTACCAATGTAGCAACGATGTGAACAAAAGTATAGCGGTGTGGTACCACCAAATCATGGTACGTCACATTCGGTTGTATACGAAAATAGGTCGAAAAAAATACTCCATTGAATTTGACAGTTGTATGTAATTTATCTTACATTGTGTTGCAGTAAAACATTTCTTGGTCATAAACATATATTTTGCGTATGTCAAAGCACCATTATATTTTTTATTGGGGTTTTTATAGAATATTTTGGAAACTTGAAGTTGCATGGTTACTGAAGCTTGTACACAGGTTTATTAAAGGGAGAAATTTGATTGGTTACCTTCCAGTGATGGAAATTTTCTTAAATGCAATGAAACGTTAAGTGAATTGTTTTCTATAGTACTTGACAGGACCAAACATAACTTATGCCAAGTATTTCTTTATTTTAAACAAAGATAAATTCTGTATAAATTTTTGAAAAGTGCAAATCTAACAAAGACTTATAGCGGGAAATCAATGATGGTATTACACCTAGACGAAATCTGTGTTTTGTTAGATATGCATCCAAATTCCTTTTGCCGCTCGAGCAGTTAAGGTTATGTACTTTTTCTTATTTTTAGAAAGCTGCATTTTGTTTTGTATTATGAAAGGGTTTTTAAACTACATATGTGTATTGTTTTTTCTCATAACAATGTAAAAAAATACGAATTGAGATCCCTTTACACTATAAATATGACAATCTCTTTTAAATATTCTCTGAGCTTGAGAAACACAAGTATGACTGTACAATTTACAATAATGTGTGTGTCTAATACCTTTTGTACAGTTTCCATTTCCGCTACAGTTGTTTGTACATAAAAAGCTGGTTATGTACTCGAGTACAGTTTGTGTACTATTGTCTTTTTCTGCCATAGCCATGGTCTCATTCCGTAATACTTCCATTAAGGTATATGTTTGCATTGCACTTACTGTGTCTTTTGCAAAAGTTGTGTCAGATGTAAGCTATAGATATAAACACAAAAAATCTTTTATTCCTTGGGTACAATAATTAACTCATAATGATAAATGCGAATTCTCCCTTTCCTTTCATGACAAAATCATTCTGATCAGTATATTTTACACATTTAAATCAAGTCCGTATTTTTCAATAATGCTTTTTGAGTTTCAATCATGTACTAATGACGACCAAACAGGTTATTATAGGATTAAACACATTTTTGCTAGCGGTTATTGATGTGTTAACCGGGGTTCTTACTCACAAACTTAACATAAAAGTCCTTCTTTTATTCAGTTTGTGAGTTAATCGCCCCGGTTTGCACATCAATAACCTCTAGAAAAAATGTGTATAATCCTTATTACTGTAAAGCAAAATATTCTCGATTTTTATTAACATCTTTTGGTGTAAATAAAATTTAGAATGGAAATGGGGAATGTGTCAAAGAGACATTACAACCCGACCAAATAAAAAAACAACAGCAGAAGGTCACCAACAGGTCTTCAATGCAGCGATAAATTCTCGCACCCGGAGGCGTCCTTCAGCTGGCCCCTAAACAAATATAAATACTAGTTCAGTGATATGAACGCCATTCTAAACTCCAAATTGAAAAAAAAAAGGATACAAGACTAACAAAGGCCAGAGGCAAAAATGTTGCGGGTTTAAACCTGTTTATGGGATCTCAACCCTCCCCCTATACCTCTAGCTAATGCAGAAAAGTAAACAAACAACGTTTACAATACTCACATTAAAATTAAGTTTAAGAGAAGTCCGAGTCTGATGTCAGAAGATGTAACCAAAGAAAATAAACAAAATGACAATAATACATAAATAATATCATACTACTAGCAGTAAACTGACATGCCAGCTTCAGACTTCAATTAAACTGATTGAAAGATTATGTCTTCATCATATGAATATCAGGCACAATCCTTCCCGCGAGGGGTTTAGTAACATACCATCATAACATATATATGAGAAGAACAAAACCCGTGTCATGATAACAACTGGTTTTTAAATAAATGTGTTTAGTTCCGATGCAAAGGCCCTATAAGTTAAATTCATGACATTTCGCGGAATTTTTTTTTTCTTTCTTCTACATTTTCGAAGCTGTAGTACATTTATTTTATTTCTTTTTTGTTATATATGAATTACAAAAGAAACAAATGTTATGCATTATTTTATAATCTCATTTTGCTGAAAAACCCGGTATTATTGCAAGGACGGCTTCGCGCATGCATACAGTACGGAAGTAGTTTCGGGAACAGGTGTAAGCCTAGAGAAAAATTATAATTGACCAATCCAATTCAAGTATTTATAGATATGCAAATCAAATAAGAATTATCGAATTATGTTGTTTAATAATTAACCTCGTTATAAAATTCACTTCTGTTTTAAACATAAGTCTAGATAAAAGGTACATAGTTGGAATTAATATATTTGATAAAGAGATGCACAATAAATAACAACACAAAAAAAGCCATCATAATTTGTATTGGCCAAAGAAATGTAGCTCTTTGAGACTATAGTTTAACCATATACGAAAGACATGTTAAGTTAAAAACATAGTATTAAAGCAGCCATTTATCAAATGAACAAAAATATTACCTTTATGTCCTCAACACAGGACTCAATATATTCTTCCTCTGAAAGAATAATGCCATTTTCTTCCAAATCTGTTGGAATTTTGTTTTTTATAAGTTCATTGCAAGTTTGGTTTGCCTTTTCTTCTGTCCAACCATTTCTGAAGCTTCGTGTCTTCGATAATATAAATAAAGGATGCATAATAATATATTGAGTCAGTCCGACTTAAATATTTAAATGCATTGCAGTTTCTTTAAAAATATTGTTTTTGTAATATAAAACAATTGTAAACAAGTATTCAGTTGACTATATAGCTAGCTTTCGAAAAAAGCATGACACAGGGGTTCCTTTTACATAAGAATAATTTAGGGAAAGCATAACAGGGAATTAAGCTGTTCTAAGGACAGTATACGGTTTCATTCACATTGTCTTTCTAAATGCCATATTTACAATTAAGTTTTTGGGTTTTTTTTGCATTGTCTTGCAATATTTGTGTCATACATTTTCCTCTGTGTTGACATGAATTATCATTGATATCGTCATAATCATAAATTACCTGTTTACAAAACTTTAAATTTTTTAAATACTAAAAAGTAAAATCACAAAAATACTGAACTTAGAGGAAAATCAATTCGGAAAGTCCATAATCACATAGCCAAATCAAATAAAAAAACCACATCAAAAACGAATGGAGAAGAACTGTCATATTCCTAACTTGGTACAGGTATTTTCAAATGTAGAAAATGGTGGATTAATCCTGGTTCTATAGCGCTAACCCTCTCACTTTAATGACAGTCTCATCAAATTCCGTTATATTTACATTGATGCGTTTAATTTACCTTAGGAATATTTTACCTTTTATTTTGGCAGAATGTTTAGGTTTTTTTATCCTCAATGCTCTTTGTATTGGCTTGTCTAAACTTTTTTTTATTCGAGCTTCACTAATGAGACTTTTGTAGTCGACACGCTCGTTTTGTACAAATGCACAAACTTGTATATATGATGAGTTTATTTATATGTGTAAACAGGAGAAGCATGTGTTATGGAACATATATGTTTTGGTTTCAATATATATCAATCATAAAAAGTGATGATTAATTTAACAGTGAGTTTGATAGTACATATGTCAGTCACTTACAAAGTTTTTGGTACTGTTCACATCATCGTCGTATTCTAAAGGTTTAACATCGAGAACATCGTCGGAGTCAGATGTACTACGAAGTACAATTTTGTGACCTGTAGATCGTTTCTTTCTGCTGTAACTTGTTGAAATGCATGGTGTAGCCAGTGATCCGATTACGCCGTCATTATTAGTTGGAACTGCAGATGAACAGGTCTCTGTGCTCTCTGTCAAGTTACACTGTACGATGTTATACAAATCTAAATCACCATTGATACTTGAAGCTTGACTTTCACAAACACAATAACGATCTGTCGTGTTACCATTTTCATTATTTCCATTATCAATAACTAAACCAACATCTAAAGGCAAAAATGTAGGTTCTTCTATGAAAAGTTGCTCATCGGGTCGGTCAGTAGCGGTTATCCTGAAAATATTTTAATAAAGTGCATGGACGATTAACTATTCAAAATTATAATATGACGTGCTTCTTTCTCTTTGTGAATAAACCCATGCTCTAAATCCAATAACAATTGTTTGCACTTGCGGATATTGACTATTGCAGAATAATGAATTTTATCAAATCGGCAAGCATTCAAGATATTTCATAAACTTAATACACTTCCAAACTTTAAATGGTGCACATGTTGTTACTAATTCATTTATTGATTGTGACTGTAATGTGTTGCGATTCGAAATTGACAAATTTCACCTAGATACGACAACTGTTCAAAACTCCTCCCTCTGAAAAATCACATTGTCAGTCGTTTGCTTGTTCCCAAACAAAAAGGGAGGCTCATGGTTGAACCTACACAAACGCTATACACTTATACACATCGGACATATAAATTACCTTATTTGTCCTAATAAGAATTGAAATAATTGATGCAAGCTACACTGTATTGTATTTTTAACATGGGTAGGCATCATATTCGTGTTATTTTAGCCCTCACTATCGTTCTGGCAAAAAATAATCAAGTATATAATGCCTTCCCATGTTAAAACTACAATAAAGTATAGCTTGCTTTAATTATTTCTTATTTAAAAAAGTAGAAATGGTTTTCTTTTATTGTAAAAAATAATAATATAAAAAAAGTTTACCTAACGTTTATAGAAATTATCTAATGTAAAATGTAATAATAAATTAGTATTTATATAACATATGTCGCCATCGGTTTACAGACTACATATGTTTGATTTTTTTTAAATGACGGTTCTGGAGTGCAGAAAAAAACATAAAGAAAAATAATAGAATTTTATTAAATGAAATAAAATTCATTTGTTGAATTAATATATACATGTATTGAGACTCGACAAATCAAGTCGTCCTTTACTCTTATTATGCTGATTTGAGCATGTGATAGCCGAGTAGTAAAAGTCCGTGCAATTTAATTGTCACTTTTACCCTTGAAAATCGAACGGAGAGGACGTATAAAAATTAAAAGAAATATTCATCAAGAAATGCGTAGAATTGGTCGACGAAGAAATAGAAATGGGCACGCACGAGTGCACGTTGTTGGAGTGCAACCACCAGAGAGACGACGCGGAAGGAGAAACCATGGATAATGCAGCCGGTTCACTTGTAATCACATCAAACAGAAACAGGAAAGTTAAATTTATTCAAAACATTGAGTCATGGACTGATGCATTTATAAATTATATGAAAATATTTATTCAACGTTTTCCAAGTTTAGCTAGTGAATTGACCACTTATATGTCAATCATTAGAGGTACACAAGTGTCTTTTGAGAAGATTTATCTTTATGACCAGCAATTTAGATTAAGAATGGCAAACAATCCTACAAGATATTGGTCTTCCATTGATGGCATTTTATGGTACACGGTCATAGCTAATGGGGAACTGGAGGGTAATACAATTCAACAGACAAGTGTAGGTAATCGACCATGCTATGCTAAGTTTTAGGGAGCTTGTCATCGACAAAATTGTTTTTACACCCATTTATGTATGATATGCGGAATGGCCCATCCTTTCGCTGGCTGTCCACAACAAGTAAATAGCAACCAGGCATATGCTCGTGCTCAAAATGCAGCCCGAGGCACATAGTAAAATACAATAAGTGTTGCTCGAAAATTTTGCACCTAGAACTCAAACACATTTTCAAAGAGCAGCGAATTCGAATCAAGGATTTAGACCTCGAGGAAGCATAATGCAATGATATTATATAAGGGATTTTCTGAAGGTTTTATGTAAAATTATTTTGGACCACGATGTAGGATTGAATCAAACAATTTACAGTCATTAAAATCCGAGGGAGGGGGTAGGGTTTGGGAAAAAGTCATGAGTGAGGTAAAAAAAAATGGTCGCATAGCTGGTCCGTTTTTTACTAGACCTATATCTATTCTAAGGTGGTCGCCTATATGTGTAATTCCTAAGAAAACTGGTGGATTTAGATTGATTACTCACTTATCTTTTCCGCCAAATTTGAGTGTAAACGATTTTATTGATGAAAAGTATACTACAGTAAAGAATTCGTCTTTTGACAATGTTATTTATATGATTAAAAGATTGGGTTCAAATGTTGAAATTGGAAAAAAGGACATTAAATCCGCCTTCAGGTTGTTAAAAATTTATCCAGGGGACTTTGATTTATTAGGGTTTCAACTTTATGAATATTATTTCATAGATAAATCATTGCCTATGGGGTACTCAGAATCAAATTGCTTATTCGAAAAATTTTCAACTTTTATTCAATGGGCTGTCATGAATGAGTTCAATTCAGAAAATCTTTATCATTATTTGGATGATTTTTTATTTGCCGGTAAAAGCAATACCCAGGATTGTAAAAGTCTGATGAATAGTTTTGATACAGTATGTTGTCGTCTTGCAGTCCCAATTGCTCATGCAAAAACAGAAGGCCCAAAAACAAAACTTAGTTGTTTAGGTTTACTTATAGACACAGAAAAAATGTTAATACAAATTTTGGAGGACAAAGTATTGGAGTTAAAGTCGAAAATTAAATGGGTATTGGATAGGAAAAATATAATTTTAAGGGACCTACAATCTTTGTGTGGGTCATTAGCTTTTTGTGCAAAAGCTCTACTTGCAGGCAGAGCATTTAGCAGACGACTTTATTTGGCAAGTAGTCAAGCAAAGAAACCACATCATTATGTCAGAAATACAGAAGTCATGTATCAAGACTTATTGGTATGGGAATTGTTTTTAGACAAATTTAACGGCATTAGTTACATGCTCGACATTGATTGGACTTCAAATTCAGTTTTACAACTATTTACTGACAGCGCTGGTGGTTCGACAAAAGGGTATGGCTGCTATTTCCAAGGTAAATGGGCTTTTTTTTTTAAATGGCCTGTAGAATGGTCTGGTACTCAAGTTCTCAGGGATATATCATATTTAGAAATGATACCTACTGCACTATCTGTTTAATTATGGGGTAATCTATTTCAAAAAAAGAAAATCTTATTCAATTCGGATAATAATGCCGTGGTCGAAATTTTAAATAAGAAGACGTCAAAATCTATACGAATTATGAACCTTGTTAAACACATAGTATATTGGTCGTTTTAAGACAATTTTCACATAAAAGCACAGTTCATTCCTGGTTATACAAATATAATTGCAGATTGTATTTCTCGTAAAAATTTTCAGAAATTCAAAAGTTTGGCTCAAACAGCAGATACACATTCACACCACTATAACTTGTAAATTTTACTATGTCTTATTTGCATAATGTCAATAGTATAACAATGCCATACATGTCATGTCATTCACTTATGTCTTGTAAAAATGTATGTATGCACTGTAGTTTGAACACCAAAAAGATCAATAAAAAAAAAGCAGATACACATTCAGCTACAATTCCGGAGAAATTTTGGAACATTTTAGACCAAAAATAGCAAAGTTATTGGACGCATCGAATTCTCAGAATAACTGGAAAACGTATAACAATGGACTGACTTCATTTGTTTCATTTAGATTAACAGAAGGTTTCGAAAATACCTGGCCTCCCAGTATTTCGCATTTAGTAAAAAATGTTAATTATTTATCAAAATTAGGGTATGCCCCTGTAACGGTTATGGTATACTTATCAGGTTAAAGCTATTATTTACGAATAAACGAGCTTACAGATTTGACTTCATCGTTCATTATACAAAAAATGTTGAAAGGAATGGACAAATATATGGTGTAGTAGATAGGCACAAACCTATAACTTTAGAAATATTAGCTCGATTAATAAACTCGTTGCAATTTGTGTGTTCTTAAGTATATGAATGTACGTTATTTAGATCCATGTTTTCATTATCATTTTTTGCATTTTTGAGAATCGGTGAAATTACAATTAATACGTAACATGTCATTAATAATGATGATGTCATTGTTTCACATCAGTCAAAATCTGCATATATCACATTTCCCTTTTCGAAAACAGACCAAAAAGGTTTATCTACAACTTTAACAGTTGAAAGATTTCATCAAACAGATATTTATTTGCCCGGTGAGATTGTTATTAAACTTTATTGCAATCAGACACAAAAACAGTGGACCACTTTGTTGTCATTTTAACAAAACCGGTGTAACACGATATCAATTTTCTAGTGTACTATGTAACAACATGCAATTTATTAATTGTAATTCAAATGAGCACAACACGCATTCATTTCAAATAGGTGCAGCTGCACATTTTGCTTTGAACGGTCATAATGATGAATGATCTATGATTTTAGGTCGTTGGAAATCTGCATCCTTTAAACGTTATATAAGAGTTGAGCTAACCAAATAACTTATAATTTCAGCTTGTCTTAGTAATGAAATGAGGATTATTGGTTATTAAATAATATGCAGTGCTCGTGATCACTCGGAGAACAGACCTTCACATTGATATTGCATTGTGGTTGGAATGACAAAGGGAGTGTACCATATGGTGCTCTGCTATATCACATTCAATTCACAATAGCAATTCTGTCTCGCATGCTCCCAATTTGTTCACTTATATGGTCAAGCATTCTTCCAAGGCGTTCATGACGTTACTCAAGTGATGACCATGCCATTTAAGTTACAAGGAAGAGATTAAATAGGGGAGTGAAATCTTATATACTCAAACATGGAGGATACGTTATCAAGTATCCAGATGTTGACGACCGTCATTCAGCGCAAAAACATAAACATACTGACAATGGATGAAAATGCATGATATTTTGTGAAACTTGGTTGTTATATAAATGTTGAATTCACAATATCTGTTATTATTTTGATTGTTTAAATGTTGATAATTTGATTATAGAATTGGAGATAACTGAATTGTCATTGGTAAATTTTATTGCGAATTATCCTTCTGTACTTATAGTCCGAATGATAATTTTGGCGAAATTTACTTCATTTTATGCAGACAATGGATAGCCCAGCCGCTAATTCTGAAATATTGCTGAATAGACCGCCCTTCGATGCACAAGCTTTCGATCACCCAGCTGTGAAACAATGATTAGTTTGATCGTCATCAATATTTTATTGATTGACAGATATTTTGGTTGTGTACTGTTGTTGTAACATTTGTTGTCAACAAAAAAAAATGTTGTTGTTGTTTGAATGAATTTTGATTAAATGTTGCCATGACAAAATTGCCGAATGGACCGCCCTTCAGTTCACCAACTTTCGATCGCCCAGCTGTGATACAACGATTAGTTCAATCGTCATCAACATTTTATTGATTGACAAATATTTTGGTTGTGTACTGTTGTTGTTGTTTGAATGAATTTGAATGAAATGTTGCCATGACAATTCAAAATCCAAACAAATCGGTGTTTGTTATTTTTTGTAATAAAATACAAATCAAGGCATCAATGGGGTCTGTTTGTCAATATTTGTTTAATTTACACCAAGTGAGAACTTTGATCAAATGATATATTCGATAAATAAAATAATGATAACTAAAATTCAACTTATTTATAGACATCTTTCCATTCTTGAGTTCTATATGTTTTTAAGCAATTTGTATCTTTTTAATGTTGTTGTTGTATACCCAGATCTCTTTCTATTCATTTAGTATCAAACTGCCATTCATAAGCCAATTTGGTAAAAATTACATAATGTCAGTAAAATTTAAAAATTTACCTCCAAGAATCAGCAAAACTCCGCTCATCTGAAATTGACCCCGAGTCTCTATTTGTAAAATCGTCATATGTGTCTTTAGCTAAACTTGGTACACCACACAGTCCCTTTGCTTCGTTGATGTCAAATATAGTTGGCTTTATAGATACACTATTGATTAACATTGACCACGTTGATATTGTAAACTTAATTTCAGTCCCTGTTGGTAATGTAACCTACAAAAGATGCAACTAGGTCGAATAGATTGAAATACACAGAGAGATATAGTAGCATGATAAAACGTTTTAAAAGGAAATGGGTTCACGAGAAAATAAATAGCCATAGATAGATAGTTAACCAACACTTAAAAAAAAAAAATCACAAAGACTTCACTTGTAGTGTTGTTTTTTATAAATACAAGTATCGTCAAAGATAAAAAATATTCTTACTATGGAAAATTGCTGTAGAAGTTCAAATTGGTATAAAGTAGGCTAATTGTGACACTATTGAAACAAAAGACTACAAAAAAACCTTTACCCGCGCATATTAAAGTTACAATTATCAACTACTGAATGCCGACTTTGACCAGTGCTTTTATTGTTTATTATTTGTCGAGCTTTGAAGTGAATCAATTAAAACATCGTAGTTGACCGATGGTCGAATTTGGTTAATCGATTGGGATTCAAATTATGAAAACAACCTGCCATTGAGGAGATTGCCTCAAATAATTCTGATGGTATCAAACGATATAAGAACTCGAAAACATCTCTTTACAGAGCTGAGACACCAATAATTCGCATCGGGCAACAAATCTGTTAAGTGACAGTAAAAAGTTTGGCTTTTTCGTTTCAGACTTGCATCACACGATATAACTCTCTTTCATCTTGTAAATTAGTATTAAAACATTTGAGTTCTCTTCACTTTACACAAGTATTCCATATTCTAAACAAATTGAAAAAATTGGTATTGCTTTGTTTCCTAAAAATGGCCAACGTAGGGAGGGATATATCTTACTTTGTAAAGGATCAATCTGATTCAAACAAAACATTCTTTGAAACTTACTTTAAATCGATTTAATTGAAGTCTGGAGCTGGCATGTCAGTTAACTGCTAGTAGTCTGTTGATATCTATGTATAATTGTCATTTTGTTTATTGTCTTTTGTTACATCTTCTGGCATAGTCACTAGTTGGTCCAAAGAAGCTTTAATTTTCGGGGCATTACAATGATATGGTCAACTAATAGACATTCTGAGCTTGACTCTCTTGAAACGATAGTTTATTGTAAATATTTTCTTATTAGTATCCTTTTATGGCACCTTATAAATAACAACTAATACATTGATAACAGGACAATTTAAAGAGAGGTGTCGAAAATTAATAATTTCATCAAAGAATGCAGATTTACTGTTGAGAGAAGAAGAATTATGGAGCTTGAAACATTCCACAAGGAAATTCTGTCAAATTGAAAATATGGTGCTGCTTTTGTATTCAGGCGCTATAGAATCAAATTGAGAATGGAAATGGGGAATGTGCAAATGAGACAACAACCCGACCATAGAAAAAAACAGCAACAGGAGGTCACTAATAGGTCTTCAATGTAGCGAGAAATTCCCTCACACCGGATGACGTCCGAAAACGTGTTTAGTTGATTTCATTTGAAATAAATCTTACGAATGCAGTATTTGCTTTTCAATTCATCAACATTTATCACTTTGAGATGGCCTCTACTGTGTGCGTCCGGAGAGTTTTTGTTTTGTTTTGCTGTACATGTACCTTTACCAGGAGCGCTCATTCCTATTTTTTTTAAAGTCGTAGATGGTATACATAACAATGTTTGGAACTGTTTGACCAAAAACGGAGAGACATAAAAAAGAAAAGACAAATTCGTCTATGGTCAACTTTGCATTTTAAGAAATACCTTTATTAATGGAAATTTAAATATCAATACTATCTGTCCTCATTCTGATTTGAAAATGTATTGTAAAGTAATTGAATTATTGATCTTTCTGTTATATAGTGAGTGAACGGACAACTTGGTTGGTACATCGTATTTATTTGGGATTTTTTATTCTCTTCACTTTCCATGCTCAAAGAATGCAGCTTTTGTTAAAAGAAAAATCATAAACAACCCTCGCCTTTTTCTGTTTCAGTTGAAATTTCCTGTGAGTAGATAGACATGTTGTTTTTTCAATAATGAACTTATCTTGTAAATGTATACGTATATGTTATCTTTATACGCATATCGCTGATTAAACTTACTGTATATGTGTTATGTGAAATGTCAATGGACAAGTCGTTATCATTGCAGCTTCTGACCTCAGAATGAGGCGACTTCAACGGAAACGAATTGTCTCTTGACACTTTCTCGCATGTCCTCAACACAAACAGTGAACTTCGACTTCTAATAGCAACTCCACAGATACACGACGACCCTTCCCATCCAAAGCCACAATTTGTAAACAAAGCATGTACCTAAAAACGACATATCGAGCAATATAGAAAATTGGAATTCTATGGATTTCAAACTTAATAAACAAAATAGAAGGGGTTATTGTATCTTATTACTTCTAATGATGACTGTCTGCTATATCATTTACTTTTTGTAGGCTTGTTTATAACCTTTTTAGACTTATATATCATACCAAAAATAGAGTTGATTGTAAAAATTCGTCAAAAAAAACTTGTATTCCTGTATGCAACGATGCAATCTAAAGAACTTCGAAAATGTCTGATGACGCTGAGCAGTATTACGTGTGTTAACTTTGACTATTGTCTCAACCTATTCTGCAGCACATGATATTTTTCCAAATTGAATTTCTATTATTGAAGGCTATTTATGTTACATTATTCTTTTAAGATTTCTTTTAAAAAGATATAAGATGCAAACAAAAATCCCCCCCCCCAACGATAGAATTTAAAAGTTGAAGGAAATTAATCCTGCATTCCATTGCAATTACACACTTCTGAGTCACACAACGTGGAAATTTAAGTTCATTATTTTAGTGATTTTATTTTAAACAAAGACTATTAGGGAAAAAAGCAGTGATGGTATTACTCCTCAGTTTAAAATGAAGTAAACCATAATTAGACAGCAAAAACTACATTTGAAGGCGGAATTAAACTTCTACCTATAATAAACCCTGAAAATTACCTATTGGTTGATTTGTATGCGTACATGTGGGGGCATAAGAAACTCTTTAACAAAATTTACTTGAAAGTACAAAAGGGAAAGTAGTAAGGTACTACTTCATTATAACCTAATATAATATTTTACCCAGTATGGTCCTTTAATGTTTCTGTATAAAACAAATTCTCCAACTTCCATGTAATGGTATACTTTTCCATCAAATGTACGAAAATGTGGATCGTTATAGACCTGGCATAATCGACCGGTCATCGTTGAGTCCTTATCTAAAACGTTCACCTTTGTTAGAAAAAGAAGAACAAAATCGATTAATTAAATGACGTTTATATAGTTCACTTCTTACATTATATATCTTACCTTTTAAAAATATCAGAGAACTAAATTTGATTTGTGTTGTCATATGCTGTAGCTGTATCCATAAAATACATGCATGGACATCATTTTTTAAAATGCCCGATATATGACGACACATGTTATTCATTATACGTAATCGCCCATTGTCGCCACTTTTTAAACTATAAAAGTAATTCTTAGACTATGTTACAATATTCGTTAAAAAATTATGAACTTTTATGTAAGACAGAATTATCTTTAAACAAAGACGAAAAGATTGATGCTGTTTTACTAATTTTTGCAGCATATGTTACATACGGTTCTTATCGTTTTGCGTTTCTTCTTACCTTTATTTCAGGAACAGTAAGATTCGTCCATATGTCGTGAAAGGGAGAGATTGCACTTGTAGAAAGGCGAATATAGGTTGATCTGTCCTGATGATTGTATATCCCATCACTAAACCCATATACTCTCAGGTATTTTTTCTCCTCCCAGTCAATGCTTTCCAACTTTATACCACAAAACTTAGCATTAAATACAATATCTCTGTTTGCTATATTATTAGAGCAAACAGGTCCTTTTTTTGTAGGTTGAAATGTATACACGTCTTTATTACAAAACTTTTTTTGAATTATAGGGTTCGATGTAAAGCATGCAACAGGAACGGTTTGAGTGAACACAATATCGACATATTCCCCTTCAATAACAGTATACTCATACGTTTCAGGCTACAACAAAAATGAAGCATAATTATATGTATTAAAAGTCAAAAACTTGGCGTAGGGTTTATCTCAATTTACGAACCAAGGGATGTGATAAGCAACAATGTGACTGCAAGAAAACACCCACTAGGTAACAAAAATAGGAATTTTAAACGATCGTTATGCGACATTTTAAATTAGAAAATTTGAAAATCGTTTTACAAAAGTAGATTGAACCTGTTATAGTGTCATTCGATAACCTGCATCATTCCTAAATATCCAATGCGTATAAACAAGCAACAAATAAAAAACAAGACTGTATCCTTAATGCCCCATCCGCATAATAATTGTCTATGTTCAGTGGACTCTAAAAATGAGGTAAAATTTGGCATTAACATGAGAATGACAAATCATAGGGAACATGTGTACCGAGTTTCAAGCTGATTGGACTTCAACTAAATCAAATTATACCTCGACTAAATACTTTAACCTGAAGCGGGACATACGGAATGGACGAACAGACAGACGGACGAACGAAAAAAAAATCTTTTGGGGATATCAATCCAGGAAAGTGGAAGGATATCATATTTACTGGAAGTGGTGCGGCCTAGTATAAATAGCAAACAGAAAGTAGAAATACAATGTTTTGACTTCAGGATTGCTAAACTTTTTATTCTTCGTGGCAAGACCCCCTTTTTTCGATGAAATCACAATTTCACATTAGTACATACATAATATGAACATGAAATTTTTTTTCTCTGCAGCATTTTTTTTTTTCAAAGATCAGCTGTTTTGCATGTAATAAATAAAATTGAGAATGGAAATGGGGAATGTGTCAAAGAGACAACAACCCGACCAAAATAAAAAAAAACAAAAAAAAAACACAACCGCAGAAGGTCACCAACAGGTCTTTAATGTAGCGAGAAATTCCCGCACCCGGAGGCGTCCTTCAGCTGGCCCCTAAACAAATATATACTAGTTCAGTGATAATGAACGCCATACTAATTTCCAAATTGTACACAAGAAACTAAAATTTAAATAATACAAGACTAACAAATGCCAGAGGCTCCTGACTTGGGACAGGCGCAAAAATGCGGCGGGGTTAAACATGTTTGTGAGATCTCAACCCTGCCCCTATACCTCTAACCAGTGTAGAAAAGTAAAAGCATAACAATACGCACATTAAAATTCAGTTCAAGAGAAGTCCGAGTCTGATGTCAGAAGATGTAACCAAAGAAAATAAACAAAATGACAATAATACATAAATAACAACAGACTACTAGCAGTTAACTGCCATGCCAGCTCCAGACTTCAATTAAACTGACTGAAAGATTATGATTTCATCATATGAACATCAGGCACAATCCTTCCCGTAAGGGGTTTAGTATCATACCATCATAACATATATGAGAAGAACGTAACCCGTGTCATGCCAACAACTGTTTTTAGAAAAAATGTGTTTAGTTCCGACGCAAAGACCTTATCAGTGACTCAATATTAACGCCAAAATATGCAATCTTTAATGACTTGACAACAGTATCGTAATTATATTCCTTCTTAATAAGTCTATTCAAAGGTTTTGTAAGTTTATGAGGTTAATACAGACACCTTTGTGCTTTATAAAGAATATTTCGATAAAAAATTGGATGTGAAATACCTGAACGTATAAAAAGTCTGCATGTTGAGCTATATTTACGAATGATGTCTTTATACCGATGATAAAATTTAGTAAATGTTTTGACTAGTTTGTGATATCGAAAACCCTGGTGTAATAATTTTTCAGTAATACATAAATTTCTCTCGTTAAGCCTATGGAGCAGTCAATTACAAGACTGCAACCTATAACGGTGTCAATTTTGACCCACCAGATTCGTATTGATATTTTATAGCAGTAGCATAAAAATCAGCAAACACTTGTGTAATCGAAGAATCAACTGGCAATAGTTTATTTCTGCGCATATTAAAAGAAATATTTAAGCGTTAAGTTAATAGACTGTATTTCAATTTATTAATTGACATTAATCATGTAAACATTTAAACGAATTGAATTGACATACTTACATAGAGACCGGCATAGAAGACATTACTTCGATAAAATGGACTTGGTACAGAACGTGCAATAAATCGAAGTCGCACAGAACAGGTTACCTAAAAATTAAATCGGAATATCAATTATTTACAATAACAAAAAGATGTTTGTTGCAAATCCTTTAAAAAGATATATCTAACTACGGTTTGTTATATGTCAAAACATTAACATTCAAAATCATATTGTTGTACAACTATTTTCTCAATAGTTAAAAAATAGTGCCAGTTATATATCAGTGGTGCTTAACTTCTGGCGGACTGTATATATATATCATCATTTTTAATCAACCATTTTGAAACCAAAAAGTTATAAAAGGACAACCTACCCTTATTACGACCAAAAGATTGAAATCCAATAAAGCAGCCAAACAACCTGTTAGTAAAGGACATCTGTGCGTTTACAAATACACTGTTTCTCCAGTTGGTCGTGTAAGTGTGCGAACCTTGGTCCGTCGACTTCATAGAGGCAACCGAAGAGCAAGTCGTATTGTTAAAAGACATTCCCTAACAGGCATGCACTGCACAGGCAGGTTTCAATAAGAGAATGACTATCTATGCTCGAACATAAGAAACTGATAAAACACTCATTTGTCCCATGAGAGTCGGTTAATGTTTCGACCAGAGGACGCCATATAACGAATTTCGCAAACAAATAATACGGCCTTTGACAAAAACTACATTTACCAAATAATTCCGTTCGATCCTTGTGGTGTAACAGTTGGAGGTTGTTTCGTATATCGTTGTAGACCGGGTATACATATCTTGCAGGGTCACATAAACGGACAGACATACAGAGATTTAGTGCATGAAACATTGTAGTTCTTCATTTTGATAATTCCCCAGTTTCGTCAACATGGTCACGACCCTTGTACATTGACGACAACTCTAGACCACACAGGGCAAAAACTGTGACCGAGTCCAAAGAGCAAAAAGCCATGTACACTATATTTTCGCCTTCCATATTTCCATACATAGACCCTAACGAATATGACTTGGATGTCATTGGTAGAAATCTCAATCACAGAGACCAACCTTCGCAAAATTTTGTCGATTTTAAAGTGGTAATTGTTGATGAATGGCTTACATTTCCTCAACTAAAGTGTTGAATGCTTGGAACGGGTCTCAGACGTCGTGTTATGGAACTATATACGAAAGAGAGGTTGGTACACATGCTATTGACTCAAATATTGACATTAAATTTGGCGAATATACCAAAGATTATTTTTAGAAAACTTTAATGGTATTTGGTGATTAATTGTTGTAAAATTAATAAAACCACAGTGAAACTTAAATTCCTTTTCTGATTTGTGTAATTTACACTATTTCTATGAACGTAAAACCTAAATGCATAGAAACTTCATAAGTCACCAAAATTATATATGTGGTTTGTTTACAGTATATGTTATAAAAAATGCTACTTGAACGTTTTCTTTTTTTCGAGGAATAATTGATTTTTTTTTTAACTTAGAAACAATTTTGACGCAATAAAAATAGCTGGTGCTTAACTTTGGGTGGACTGTATATTATTCAAAGACGACTACAATATATTTTTTTATGTTTATTTGTTTTTAATATCCCTCTTAGTCATTAATTAGATATCCTCCAGACATTTGGTAATGGAAATATGTAATTGTAATTGAACGTAATTAATTAAAATTTCTCAAGTAATTGAATGTACTGTATTTGGACATTTTTTTAATTATAAGAAATTGAAAGTAATAATTTAGTAAGCCACACTTGTCTGTAATTGACAACTTCTTATCAATTACAACGCAATTACATTTGAAATGTTGGATCAGAAAGATTAAATATTGTGTATTTTTGATAAATAATTAAAGGTACAACTTTGGTTAATGTATTAATCTGACAAAGCACATTACCCACATGTAAACACAACAGTCTACAGAATTAATTTGTAAATGATTACCTCCATGTTCATAGTAAATCTGTTTGTCCATTCCGAATCATAAAGCACTGTACTTCTTAGGTCAATAAACGGTATATTCTTATACTCGGTAACATTCATTCCGTTTATAAACCAGAAAACGTCATACACATAAGTTCCGTTTGGTATATCATCAAACTTACACTCAAATATGGGTACAAGACCAGACGAAGACACAGTCAGTGAAGCATTAACATATGGTGTCACTATTTCAGTGGGAAATGATGCTGAAAGAAAATATCATAAAAATTGAGAAAGGAAATGGAGAATTCGTCAAAGCGACAACAACTTGACCACAGAGCAGACAACAGTCGAAGGCCACAATGGGTCTTCAATGTAGCGAGAAACTCTTGCACCCGTAAGCGTCTTTCAGCTGGCCCTTTAAAAAATATGGATACTAGAACAGTAATAACGGACGTCATACTAAACTCCGAATTATACACAAGAAACTAAAATTAAAAATCATACAAGACTAACAAAGACCAGAGGCTCCTAACTTGGGACGGGCGTAAATTTCCGGCCGAGTTAAACATGTTTATGAGATCTCAACCCTCCCTCTATAAATCTAGCCAATCTAGTAAAGTGAATGCATACCAATACGCACATTAAAATCCAGTTCAAGAGAAGTCTTATATATTTATACTTATTCATATTTATCTATATTTGTTAAGTTTGGAGGATTTACATTTCAACAGACAGTCGGTATTGCAATGGGTACTAATTGTGCATACCCAACTTTCTAATGTTTGTTTGTAGCAGAATTCATTCAGACTCTTCTAAATAAAATAAGGAAAAGGTAACTTGCGAAATTCTTAATTTTACTTTCAGATACTGATGTGGTCATTTCACTGAATAACCCATACTTCAGTCGGTACTTACATCTCATTTATACCATTGAAATTAAAATTCAGGAAACCATTGATGCTAGAAGGACAGCATCATACCTTGATATTTTCCTCAATATTGACTTAGATGGACGTCCTCACACTTAAATATATGACAAACGGGATGACTCCAACTTCCCAATTTTCATTTTCCAATTTCTCAATAGGGACATACCATTTGTCCAATCTAAGGTGTTTGTATATCTCAGTTTAAACGTGATGTTCGTGCACGCTCAAACTGAATGAACTTCATAAACAGAAGTGTGTTCCTTACGTAGAAACTTCTCTTACAGAGATATGGGGATGAAAGACTTAATTGACTCTTTGTAAATGTTATTGACACCATAAATAATTGGTTGATCTACACGATGTGTCTATGTCTAAACGAACTGACAACAATTTTACCACTTTCAAGAATAGGTTTTGTTATTCATACATCCAACATTCATGTATTAAGTTATGATGTTTCTCTTACAAGTCTGGTTGGATTTTATATTATGTCTTATGTTTGAGGTTTGAATTCTGTTTTGTGGTACATTTCATTTCTCATTTATCAATTTAGTCAAGTTACTCGTGGTTTGTCTGCAATGGTTTGTTTTGTGTGTTCTTATGTGTTTACTGATCTCGCCTTAAATCATATTTTTTCATTACAATTATCTATCTGTATGTAAAAGTTTAGATACTTTATAAGCTTTTTAATTTATATGTTTTCTAGTTTAAAGCAACTATTTTTACAGGATTTTTTTGTTTATACACAGTTTAGATTAAGAAACAAACAGACATTGTAAGAAAAAACAAACAACTACACCATTACAAACGCAATTTCATATACCTATTCTAGTCATGGTTAAATAAATATACATAATTCCAAGGTCAAATGTTGACTACGTGACTACAATGAAACTAATCTATCCCATTTTAAGAAATGTACCTGTTATACTATAGACGTCACTTTTTGTTAAGTTTATAAATTTGGGTGACGCACGATTTAAAATTCGCTTGTGGTGCCCGAGTGTATTGTCGTATATGGGCGTTTTTCAATAAAAACGTACTTTCTTGTCCTAGCCACTTTAAAAAAACATGTGTTTGATCTTTGCAATTAATTTTTTGTGCAGTCAGTACATTGAATTAGTTTGAACATTTTAAAGCAAAGAAACAGTTTTTTTTTTATAGGGATTGATAAGATATTGATTCCTGAATGGTCCAAAACAACCAAAATGGCCTGTTCAACATTCATACTAAAAAATATCGTAAAAAAGTGTAGAAATAAATATTATTTTTACTTTATATAAGTTCTTTAATAATTCAAAAGTATGTTCAGAGCCAACATATTTTAATAAACAGCTTTTAACATGGGATTTTTAATTTCAGAAGGTGTGTTCCTTACCAAATGTCCACTATGAAACTAAGTCATTAAAATTTGCTAATAAACACATATAATAGGGTTGATGTTAACTACGAAACTTTTTGTCCACTACGAAACGCATCAAAATGTCTACTATATATTAATTTATATGTCTATTCTTTATCGATAAAAATAGTTTTCCAATTCAGAAAAAAATGAAATTTTTCTAGTTTTTAAAGTTAACAAACTGGAATGTACGGAAGCGTATTAGGGACATAGAAAAAAATAAAATTGGCAGTGAACTTTTTTTTCAAAGTCGAAATTTTGTCATTTCAAATCTCGAAATTTTGAATACAACCTGAAATTTTGACTTTTCAAATCCCGAAATTTTGACTTCAACTTGAAATTTTGACTTTCTAAAATCTTGAAATTTCGACCTTTTATAAAGTCGAAATTTTGACTTTTTTTAAACTCGAAATTTCGACCTTATAAAAAGTCGAAATTTCAACTTTAAACTCAAAATTTCGAATTTATTAAACTAGAAATTTCTGAATATAAATTTCTGAATATAAATTGCCAAAATGTGTGGATGACTCTTTAATAATTTGCGTCCATGTCTACTCCTTCTAAAATTATAATAACTGTTTTTGAATATTAACATAAATGTTTTCAAAGTACTTAGAAATTTTGAGTTTAAAATACCTTGAAATTTCGAGTTTAAAATACCTTGAAATTTCGAGTTTAAAATAAGTCGAAATTTCGAGTTTAAAAAAGTCAAAATTTTGAGTTTGAAATGGAAATTTTGACTTTTTATAAAGTCGAAATTTCGAGTTTTAAAAATGTCAAAATTTCGACTTTATAAAAGGTCGAAATTTGAGGTTTTTAGAAAGTCAAAATTTCAAGTTGAAGTCAAAATTTCGGGATTTGAAAAGTCAAAATTTCAAGTTGTAGTCAAAATTTCGAGATTTGAAATATCAAAATTTCGACTTTGAAAAAAAAGTTTACTGCCAATTTTATTTTTTCTATGTCCCTAATACGCTTCCGTAGGAATGTCTTTAGGAAACATTTAAAATTGCAAAAAAATATGTGTGTTAAGAAGAAGTTTCGTAGGGGACACAAGTCCCCTACGAAACAGTACACAAATTATGAAAATTATATCATTTTAAAGAATATTTATGATTGCAATTTTTGTTTACAAACAGGTCTATAATAGAGGTATTCAAAATAACTTTTGAATTTAATTTTAGACAAGTTGATTTTCCACTTTTCTTAGGTCTGAAAGTTACGCTTTTATTGAAAAACGCCCATATTCCTTTGTTATACTGTGGTTTACATGTTGTAATTTATAATTACATTTTTTTTATTTATGCATAACTTTGTCCTGGGTGTTCTTGATAAAAATTGATCATGGAAATGGTAATGTGTCATAGATACGTCAACCCGACCAACGAGCAGAAAACAGCTGAAAACCACCAATGGGTCGTCAATGCAGCCAGAAAATATCGCACCCGGAGGCGTGATTTAGCTGGCACCAAATTAAAAATTGTTTAAAAACTAGTTCAAAGATCATGAAAGTCATAATAAACTCCGAAAAATATTTATGAACTAAAATTAAGGGACAAATGCTCCCGAATTTGGACAGTCGCAAAAATGTGTAGGGGTTAAACTTGTTTTTTGCGATCTCAACCCTCCCCTATATCTCTAGCCAATGTAGAAAAAAACAAACACTCAGAAATACACACTCAGTTAAAAAAAGCCCTATTCGATGACAGAATAAGTAACAAAAGAAACTAAACACAATGACAATAATACATAAATTAACAAAGGACTACTATATAGCAGTTACTTACATGCCATCTCCAGACCTCAATTAAACTGATAGACAGATTATTTTTTCCTCAAATGAATATTCTCGTTAGGGGTTTAGTATCATACAATCATAAAATAAATTTGAGAAGAACATAACTCGTATCATGGCAACAATGGTTGTAGAATAAATGTGTTTATTTCCGATGCTTCATATTAAAGCTAAAATATACCATCCATCTTCATTGACCTTAAAACAGTGACTATTTTGTAATATCAAATACCCTGGTATTATAATTTTGAGTAACAAATACATTTCATTCGCTAAAATCTAATACGTCGTGGTGTTTTGTCTGTTGCTTGGTCCGTTTCTGTGTGTGTTGCGTTTCGGTGTTGTGTCGTTGTTCTCTTATATTTAATGCGTTTCCCTCGGTTTTAGTTTGTTACCCCGATTTTGTTTTTTGTCCATGGATTTATGAGCTTTGAACAGCGGTATACTACTGTTGCCTTTATTTAATATACACGAATCGTACAAGTCGAGATACTTTAACACCATAAGATGGTTATAAGCAACTATAGGAAAATAATTTTAAAATCTCCCCTTTAATCATAAATATTGGTATCAAGCTTCCTGTCAATAATATAAAAATCAAGATCCAGAAATTGGCAGTGTTCATTGTTAGTTTTAGCTTATTCCGTGTACATACAGAAATTGTAATTATTGAGAGCAACGTTATAATTTCCAGTTTTCAAGCGGCTTTTCTTGATTTACCTGTATCAGGAAAGTTAAAAGCCAAATATTTAAAAGCCATGGGTATATAAGAACCGAAAAAGATAACAAGTACCATAGCAAAAGCATTTGGTTTATTTCGTTTTAACTATGGATAGGTTAGTTGCCTGCCTTCCCACACAGACACATTTAAACTCTTAATTTATTTTTGAATAATTCAATTAAAATGGAGAAAAGAAATGGTGAATATGTCAAAGCGACAACAACCCGACCACAGAGCAGACAACAGTCGAAGGCCACTAAGGGGTTTTCAATGTAGCGAGAATTCCCGCACCCGTAGGTGTCCTTCAGATGGCCCCTAAAAATATGTATACTAGTACAGTGATAATGCACGTCATACTGAACTCCGAATTATACACAAGAAACTAAAATTAAAAACCATACAAGACTAACAAAGGCCAGAGACTACTGACTTGGGACAGGCGCAAATTTGCGGCGTTGTTTAAACTTGTATATTGAACTGTTTATAGAATTGTTTATTGAACTTTGATACATGTTTTACCTATTCAACAAAATACCAAATGGCATAGAATTCATCATGTTTGACAGCCGATACTTTTATATGTAAGAATCGCTTCATCATATACGTTAAAAATACAAAACAAATAACCCAATTCAAAATGCATTGTCAACAAAAATCTTTAAACAAATATTAGTAAAAGATAGTGTTCGTGAAAGAAAATACATCGATTACATGTAGTAAACCATAATTGATTACTTACATGAACATCCGGGATAGTATCCAGATTCAGATGACAGTCCATCTGGACATAGAACTGGTCCATTGCCTTGAGTTAGAATTAATAGATAATGAAAAGGATCAGCAATATGTAATCAAAAAGAAGAGACTTTTATTTTGATTTTGCTGTTATGAATAATATCTGATACTACTGATCTATTACTCCATTTGTACTAGCAATATTGCGTACTAACAGAAAATTCTTATATGTACTTGTAACTCTTTTGTACAATTCATTTTTTTGTGTATTACGTATGTCATAATGTCTCTTGAAGTGTGGTATCTATCAAATAAAAAAAATAGTCTTCGAAGATCAAAAACTAGGTTTTTTTTATTGTCGTAAATTGTTCGCAAAAGATCAGATTTCAATTCAAATTTTTAAGGGGATCGAAGGAAAAAAGGAACTTTTTTAACATTTATTAACTTATATAATGCTTCAAGAGGCCTTTTTTTATATAAAATACATTTTGGTCTATTTAACTCATAAAAGCTGTACGTTTAACTCAAAGGAAGACACAAGAAAGCATTATGTAATTTTTAATTAAAACTAACATGTCAACAACAAGATTCCGAATCCCATACTCCAGTAAGAAGTAATCTTCGTAAGAGATAAATGCAAACAAATCCAACAAAATCATAGTTTTATATATAGTTTAAACATATTTATTTATAGTGGATTGGGAAACAAGTGTTTGCAACTCATGTTAATCGCTTTACACTTTGCGGGTGCGAGTGCCGTCTGCTCAGGATTTTCTTATCCCAGACAAAGATAACCTGAGCCTTGGCACACTTTTCTGGAGTTGTGAATCATCAATGCTCTTCAATTTATTACTTGTTTTGCTTTCTAACTATTTTGATCTCAGTGTCTCTCATGAGTCTTTTTTTAAACGAAACGCGTATCTGGCGTATTAAATTATAAGCATGGTACTTTTTTATAACTATGAGCATGCCGAAAGTGCCATTGTATTGTTGAATTTTGTATTTCTCTGTCCTGAATGTTCTTGCATTTATTTGTTCTGTAGTCTTGTCATGTAATGTTGTCATTTTAGTTGTAATTTAACATTGTCATAAAGGCAAGAGGTTTTGCTAGCCACAAAACCAGGTACAACCCACCATTTGTTTCTTAAAATATCTTGTACCAAGTCAGAAAAATGGCAGTTATCTTATAGTTCGTTTCGGTGTGTGTTGCATTGTCGTTTGTGTTTTATTGCACGTCAGTGTTGGTGTTGTTTCGTTATTTTCCTCTTATAGATGATGTGTTCCCTCGGTTGTAGTTTTTAACCCTGATTTGGGTTTTTTATTCGATGTATGACTTTCAAACGGCGGTATTATTCTGTTGCCTTTATTTATGCAAATGACGAAATTAAATTCTCAGGAACGTTTTAATGAAATCGCAAAAATTGGTATTCACAAAAATAAATGAATGTACAGTAAACAGGTATAATGTGTCTTTCTATGTTGTAATATGCCTTTATTGTTTCAGGTGAATGTGAAAGTTGGCACCTGTTACAGCCCGCTGCATTTGTTTGCACATGTCTTAAGACAAGAAACTGCTGTTAAATGGTTGTTGTTTGTTGGTGACTTTCGTAAGAGTTTCTCGTATCTTTTTTTATATACAATTGAGACGGTTGCATTGGTTTCCCTCCTATTTGAATGGTTGAAAACTGCCTTTAATAGCTTGTTGTTCGGTGTTTGCCAAAGCTCCATATTGAAGGTCATACTTTATCCTATAATGGTTCAATTTTACAAATTGTGACTTGGATGGAGAGTTTCACATTGGCGCTCATACCATATATTCCTATATCTATATAAAATATCAAACTTTGAGAAAAATGAATTTTGTTTATCAATGATAAATGTTATGTATGTATATTACCGAAGCAATAAGCTGCATTTTTGGTAGTGTTCTGTAAAAAGTAAATAAAATAATTGCCACAGTTCCTGATTTGAACATTAAAAGACGTTTCACATGTGATGTTCTCTGTTTGAAGACATGCTGTAGCTGTTAAATTACCATCAGAAACAGTTGGAAGTGTCCCTAAAAATAAAAATAAATATTTTAAAAATACCAAAGTCCAATGTAAACTTAAAAAGAGTGAAATCCATAAAACATGATAAAACGAAACCATTGACTGTATCAACTATCGGCACTGTAACATATTGACCGCTTGTAAATGCTTTTTGCCGGACTACGTAAACAAATATTAAAACTTAGAACCAATAATCCTTTCCTGTTCCTGCTAACGCCTACTATGTTATAAAACACATTATTTTAACGTAAACTGTGAGTGTGGACATAAGTAAGAAGCTTTTAAACACTTACTAATGGAGATGTGGTGTAAACATAATATATTTCGCCTGTCAGACAATTTCCCCAACACTTGGTATAACTTTAAATATAAAGCAATAGGTATCTCCCAATTTCTAATCTTTTATTTTTAAGAAAACTGTATTGTCATGGGAATTAGTCAGTAAGTGTTTTATTATACTAAAAAAGACAACAGACAACAAATGGCGGTGATAAATCAACTATTGTAATATTAAAAAGAAGAAACCAAACCATAACGTTTACTTCATAGATATGTTCAAACAATTAGACTACGTCTTCCACTGGCGTCAACCCTATACTAGATACAATAGGTTAAACAAGACATCGTTACTCCCGCGTTATTTTCAAAATCCTCCAATCGCGTAGCTGCATTTAAAATATAATGACGCTTGCGGTCAAATAGTTTCAGAAACTAAGGTTTCAACTCCCTCAGGCAAAGTTGGCTTTAGATGAATTTGGCTATTTATTTTAGGTATTATTGACGCTTCGGACGCAATAAATTATTAAACATGTTGTTTTTATTTTTTTTCACCAAGGTCCAATAGTTTGAACTTGTTTACTGGTCCAATAGTTCAAAGCTTGCATTGTAATTTGCAAAACAGTGAACCTATTGTGTACTTATTTTATATTGAAAACGATAACTGAGGTATACTAAATAAATATATATATATATATATATATATGTACACAACCATGTATCACCATTACTGCTTGTGATCCGATGGATAAATCTGTTGTAGAGTATATATATACAACTAGTCAAAACATCAACCCAAAAATGTTAGATGTTAGATTTTTTGTTCTTCCCTCGCCGGGATTCGAACCCATGCTACTGAAATATCGTGACACCAAATCGCCTGCGCTGTAGTCGTCCCGCTAGACAACATTACCACCTAGGCTCCGAAATGAAGCTTTCGGTGGGCGGGCGTTACCTTTTCACGTCAGTTTAGCGTCGTACATGATATATAAGGCATGGAGATGTTATTTTTACAGATCAGCTAAATTATCTATAGTAAAGGATCCTACAAATTAATGTAAGATACAGTCACAGAAAATAACATATATATTGTGAAAATGACACTATTATCATTGACGTCTTTCTTACCTTTTATCCAAATAGGATAACTAGTTCCGCAATGAAAAGCACCAGGTGGATATATTGGCATTTGATCCCCATTTTCACTTTTTATCCTATACCATTTTGTTTCTAAATATTCGTCACTAATAGGAAGATTTGTTGACACATCTGTTTCAAAGTCTGATGATCTTTTTTCTTGATCTTTTATTAAGGTGTATCTGAAGCATGCATCTAAGTAAAATAATTGAAAAGAAAAGTAGAAAGCCACGAATTATTCTATAATAAAGTATTGATAGCAACCTAGAGTATATTTGCAATGAACACATCCAATGTATAGACGATAACATTTTACCAGTAATTCAACAGTTTGCACGTTTTTTTTTCAACACGTAAACATTGTACTCAAAAATCAACAGTCGACAGAAAGTGCTGCTCAATCACGTTTTTCTGATTACGAGTTTAAGCCAACCAATATTTTTCATACTCCATATATATAGCCGCGTGTTTTGAGGGGGAAAAGCAAATCTAATATCAAAAGTCTTTGACACAGTATCGGACCGAAAAATTACCTACCCCAGGTCTGCAGTTGTTTAATATGACGCCCGTGACAGATCATGGTCTGTTCCCTTAGTGATATATATATTTAATTAGTCTTTATATCCAAAATAACATTTATGCTGATGTGTAATAGAGTGATTTGTTTTACAGTTTTGTTTTATCAAACCCTGCATATACTTGTTTTTTAATTGTCTGCTTGTCATCCGTTTTGCACATAATGTTGCTTTCGCCCTCGATATGGAATATTTATCATTGAGAGTAAATCACAACACATAGATCAATTAATCTATTTTATATGTAACCATATTGTTGTACCATCGTGTTCTCCTATGTTATTTTTACAGAAGATACTGTAAAGTAAATTTTCTTATCTGTCCATTTATTGTTGACTGAGAAATAGCATTAAAATAAAGTCATTTGCCATTGACAGTGAAGCAAGCAAAAAACAATCATTCAGATAAATTAAGTTATTGTTTAGAATATTTCGTCTGCATAAATATCATTGAAAAATACGGATTTCCCATATACTGAAAACAAGTGTAATTTAGTCAATTAAAAATGTTGAATTAAAATTATGTTGAGCAAACGGGTGACGAACTTTGATCTTATACTGCAAAAAAAATTTGAAAAAATCAAAATCTAGTAAGTTGGTCACCCTCCCATGGTACGTTGCAGGCTGAAGATTCACAACGTGCTTTAAACTTTAATAGAGCAGAATAACAAGCACGTCATCTATCCTGTCAATGACGTCATAAAAGCTTGCGAAATTGACAATATTTTCATGGAAAGAGAAGTTGTCGAAACTTATTGGTCAAGAAGATATGTTTCGAAAAAATAAATTGTAATATGATTATAGACACACAGTTGTTCTTAGTAGCACTTTTCACTCATGATCGACCTGGATGTGAATTTTATTTCAATTTATTTTATAATAGCCTACCACAGAAGTGGGGCGAAAAATACCAGAGTGGCAGTCAAACTCATAAATCGACAATAAATTAGCAACGCCATGGCTAACAAAGAAAAGGACAAACAGACAATGAAAGTACACATTACACAATATAGAAAACTAAAGAATAAAAAACACAGACCCAACGAAAAAATGGGGGTGATATCAGGTGCTCCGGATGGGTAAGCATATCATTATCCACACGAGGAAACCATCGTGTAGTTTTTGTTTTTACACACCTTGTAATAAGTCTTATTCGGTAGGTCACATTCATGAAAAGGGAACGGGATTGTAGTAACGTATACGAAAAAAGGAATATATCCGATATCATCTGTGAAACGGTTATTCCATAAAGGTCAACCAACTCGTGATGGCGTATGTAAAATTGACGAAGGGATGATTTCAACTTTTGACATTTGGAAGTTTTAGAACTCTTGGTTTCATAGCTTCATTCTGAGCAGCAACCCTTTAACAAAAAATCCTGATAGGAAATACAAGCCATGAAATATCGTATTAATTGATAAATATATACTCCGTATGCAGGCGCTGTTGGAATGTTGATAAAAGAAAATGAAAAGTTCACAATTGGGAAGCTGAACTCATCTCTTTTGTCTTAAAGTTTTCATTTCACCCGAACCTTATTTTCAGTTTATAGATGTTAGTTAAGATATAAATCAGACTTAACTGTATCTGTTGTATCCTTTATATCTAGTTAGATAAGAAAAAGTAAAATAAAACAAAACTGAACTCCGATCAAAATTCAAAACTGAAAGTCAATCAAATGGCAAAATCAAAAGCACAAACATATCAAACGAATGTATAACAACTGTCATTTTTTTGACAAGGTACAGACATTTTTTCATGTAGAAAATGGGGGATTAAACATAGTTTTTAATTGGAATGCATCAACACACAATACAATCTACCTTTTTAGGGAGGAGAGAGGTTCGGATTTTTCCTCGACTAAAGATGTCAGTTGTAAAATTGTAATTGTTCAGACTAATACAATTAATACAATGAAATGTACATTTCCTGATGAAACCCTTATTTAATGGTGAAGGTTTGAGAATGAACTAAAATATCAACAATAAGCATAAAACATAATGATTTAAGGGAGTACCCAACACTATACCCCAAAAAATTCCTGTCGTTTAATTTTTCTTTATTTTTTTTCATTGATAAACTAGGCCAACCTAAACATCTTGTAAAAATTTTAAAAGATTTGAACCATCGGTTTAAAAGATTTGGCAATTCAAATATTGCATCTTTTACATACTAGTATCGGCCAAAAGTGGAAGTTTCTGAAATATGGGTATAGGGTTGAATTTGTTAAGAAAAAAATAATCCTAAATTGACAATAGCATAGCTAATAATGATAGCTGAGGAGAACATTAGTTCACTGATACCCCCTTCTTGTAAGTTTTTTATTCCGGTTAAAAAAAAATGCCAGAACTTTATTAGGAGGTATCAGAATCAGCCACGAAAAGTGAATGCTGTGCTTCTAGTATTTGAAGAAGATTTTTTTTTTTGAAAAAAAAATGTGTCGTTTAATTTTTTCATAAATCTAAGCATTTGGAGTGCTTAACTAGTCGGTTGTTCTTGCAAAAATAATTTAAAATCTAACCGTTAGAATTTTGGGAATTAAAGTTTAAATTAGGCCCCACCCTCAAATTGGTTCATTAAATAAGAGAAAAATCTATTCAAAAAGTACATAACGGCCATAATTTTGTTCGTCTTTTGAACTAGGCCTTAGCTATTTGGCATTTGGATGTATCATCACAGGGTTAAGTGTCTTGCATCATGATGACCTTTATGTGACCTTCAAATGTGACCTCAATGTCAACTTTATGGGAGTTTTTCCGTGAAAAACACAACCATGTAGGCAATAACTTCTTTGCCTTTTGACCTAGGCCTTACATCTTTGGCATGTGGATGCATCATCATGAGGTGGTGTGCCTTCTTAAAATTTTGACCTTCAAATGACCTTGAACTTTGACCTCAAGGACGATAATTGTGTTTTTTGGTAAGAAACACTTGTACAGGCCATGACTTTCATGTAGTTATGAATTCATATTTATTTTTTAAAATCATATAACAAAAGCGTTAATCGACCATATACAACAAGGCTACACCAATTTAATTTCTTGTTCTACGGATTTTTGGACTTAAAAAATTGGGGCGAGCGAGCGATTTGAAAATTTTAATAAAAAAATATTTAATTTGCAAATTTTTGAGGCGAAGCTTTAAAAGTAAAGGCGAGCGATTCAATTCATAATCAGGTTCAGAACAACCCCTTAATGGTATGAATATCCCTTTTATGAGGGGTCATTATATAAGTTATAATAGATTTATTTTGTAAAAACACTTTAAGTACAAATGTACAGTAAATATCGACACTGACAGTTTCTTAGTTTTCTTAGTTTGTGCCACGTACACGTTGCACTCTGTGTTGCTGAGTATAGCAGAGTAACGAGAGGGTTAATACAGTAGCTTGCTAAGTACATGAACTGTCGTTAGTGAGAGCAATTGTCTTGAAATTTTCTTTTTGTAATATGCTTTAGTTATTGTAAATAGTGTAATATTGTAATATTGTATTGTGTTGCCTGTTTTTGTAAAACTTTGTAATTTAATTTGTTAACATATATGTTGTTTATTGAATCTCTTGATAGAGGAAATAAAAAAATGAATGAATGAATGAATGAATGAATAATGTAAACATTCTGATCATGATCTTTTAAAAACTTGCATATTGCAACATAATTTTAAAACGCAGCAATGAATCAGACTATGAGTAAGAGTTATCTTTTTTTAGGTGTTCTGTACCCCCTCAAGTGTTTTTTTTCCCTAAAAATTGTAAAAAAAAGTAAGTTGAGTGGTTGTATACATTGCAAACAAGAACAGGTTGAACAGGTCGTATGAATAATTAATTACAATTTCGGCAATTTCTAATTAAATATTCATGAGGTAAAGTGATATCAGGTCAGTGACTGTATATGACATAGAAATATACAGTCAACGCGTTTTAACTGCTCAAAAAGAACGAGTGCAGTATAAAGGGCCGTATAATGAAATCGGAATTAAGTCTTACCAATTCCTCGCCAGCTGATTTTTTAGGGTGTACAAGAATGCATTGTTCGTCGTTAAAGCCGTACTGCACAGTATATAGATCGGAAGTAAAATAATTTTCCATCGTTATTGCATACACATCCTTTAACAGACCACTTTGAGTTTGTCCGTTACCATAAAAAACTCGTCTATTATGCACGCCTTAATGACGTCATTTACCAGATTGAGGAGATCGCCTGTATAAAGTGCATCAAGCGTCTTAGTGATCGTCATTGTGCAGGGTAAACTAGAGATAATATTTGGTCCGTAGGTACTTTATCACAATTTCCTTTTAACAGCAGTTCTGAATATCAATTATAAGAATTTAATTTGTCGAATAATTCGCGCAATATAGCATAACATTTTTTCAACCAATAGCTAAACAAAGGAACGGAAGTGACGAATAATGTTCACTAAAACCAATGTGTTTGACGGATTTGCTACGAACTCGAAAGTTTTCTATTCATTTGTGAATTTATATTTTGTAAAAGTTTTCGTGCAACAAATTAAGAATGAACATAAAAACTTTGGAAATTTCCTATGAAAGTAATATGTTGTAATTGTGTGGGTATATACTTCTAAAATAGAGCTTACCAGTGTAAAAGTTATATTTGTGTTCTTCTAATACTGTTTTGAATTAAAACAATATGCTTATACATTTTTCAACACACTAAGTATTGATATTGAATAGCAATAAGCTTCAGATTTGAATATTTTCATGGCTGACACAACACTCTCATACAAAAGTGAAGTTGTTGTCGAATCAGCCTTTCTCATTCTATAAAGGCCTTTGAACCAATCTGCATAATAAATGTGAGTGGTGCTGACGTCAAGCCCGTATCCTTGGTATGCACTTGCTACTGTCTCCCTATAATCTGTTCCGTTAAGTGATGTTGATGGAATTGGAGATTGTTGGTGAATGTATGTCCAATAAATCCTGTTATCATACAAATCTGTAAAAAGTAAAATCACAAAAAAACTGAACTCAGAGGAAAATCAATTTGGAAAGTCCATAATCACATGGCAAAATCAAAAAACAAAACGCATCAAAAACGAATGGACAAGAACTGTCATATTCCTGACTTGGTACAGGCATTTTCAAATGTAGAAAATGGTGGATTAAACCTGGTTCTATAGCGCTAACCCTCTCACTTTAATAACAGTCTCATCAAATTCCGTTACATTTACATGATGCGTAAAATAAACAGTCACAATCAATAAAATAGTCAAAATATGGGAACATCAGTCATCATCGTATAACAATTTAACAGGACACAACAACATCTACTAAATTTGTCGTTCAATGTGCATACAATAGCCATCAAAAGTACCCGGATTATAAACAATTTTAAATTTTACATAGACAATGAGCGCAGACAGGGTTAAAAAATCAAAAGTATGTAAGAATAAATTACAGAAATCAAACTAGTCCAAAAGTTATACATAGAATTTATGAGAATCCAAAACTTTTAAAAGGAACAATTTAACAGGACACAAAAACCTATCCACGAATACATGGATCTACTTGAGTGTCCGACGTCAGAAAAATTATATACGTCATATAAATTTGTCGTTCAATGTGCATACAAACAATTTTAAAATTTACATAGGCAATGTACGCATACAGGGTTAAAAAATCAAAAGTATGTAAGAATAAATTACAGAAATAGACCGAGATTCAAACTAGTCCAAAAATTATACATAGAATATATGAGAATCCAAAACTTTTTAAAGGGAACAATTTAACAGGACACAATAACATCTACTGTCTAAGAACACATGGATTGATTTGAGTGTCTGACGTTAGAAAAATTATATACGTCACATAAATTTGTTGTTCAATGTGCATACAAACAATTTTAAAAATTTTTTCATATGCAATGTACGCATACAGAGTTAAAAAATCAAAAGTATGTAAGAATAAATTACAGAAATAGACCGAGATTCAAACTAGTTCAAAAGTTATACATAGAATTTATGAGAATCCAAAAATTGTCAATTCCACTACGTCATTGATTGATTTTGACGTTTGTGGTTCAACGTATATAGTAATTCATAATAGAAATATATCATAATGACATATTATAAACAAATATCATACTGACGGGATCTTTTAAAGTACAGAGTCACGTTATAAGCACAAAAGAAATACAAAGAGTCACATATACAAAACAAATCACCAAGAAATGAAAGCCAATACAAACACATTGACGAGCAATCCATCTTTCAATTTAGATACAAATAAACTACTTTTTGATACGGTTTTAAAGCCAATCGTAAGAAAATGTATTGAATAGCGAATACTACTAACCAGAATTCAGAGACTTTTTGCGTATTAGCATTGTAATACTACGTAGTCTGATTCAGTCAAGGTATATACATATATATATATAGATATATCATTCTTATATGATTTGCATATTAAAGAATACGTTGATATGATTGGTGGAGAGAACTTCCGGTAGATGATCTAGACGCTGGTTATTTTTAAGGAATAACAGTACTGTAGTTGAAGAGTTGCCACCGTCAATTGTAGATTTGACGGTCGCAAATGCAGTTTTACTGGCGACGCGTAGCGGAGACATTAAAACGGAGATTTGCGACCGTCAAATCAAAATTGACGGTGGCAACTCTTCAACTACAGTACTGTTATTCCGATTCTAATGCATTTGAAAAAGAAATAATAGGATATAACTTGCAAAAAAGGTCTTAATTTTGACTTATAAAAAAAATCCGCGAAACTTCACGAACGATTTTGGCGCAAAGACGTGACGGCTAAACGTGACGTCATACAATTGAAAATGTACAAACTGGAGATTATTACGTTACCTGTACGCTTCAAATTTGGATAAAATTACACTAAAACGGCGAATTTGAGGTAGGTGTTGTTTTATTTTCGATTATATAGTAGTAATTGAACATTTGTTGATTCATCAATTCAAAATGGCGGGTCCCTCCTTCGTTAGGCCTCGTCAACTGTGGATTTGATGGCAACTTTTAGCCAATGAAAACAATTGTTACATCCAAATTGCATTAGAATTTTCGATAGACGACGTTGACCGAACTTCTTTTCGTAACCAATGTAAACAAGATGACGGCGATAATAACATCGACGTTACCAAATGTATTTTCACTGCACGTTAGTCGTTAAATAAAATAATACACAAAAACAATCGTTTGAATGAAAATATACGGAAGCCCATAGGGGACCTACAAAAAAATAAAATTAGTGCATATACATTTTTCACACTTGTATATTCATGTCATTTAATAGGCCTGGTACATGAATATGTTTGTATGTTAATGCTTTGTATGTTCTACTGAAAAACGACAAAAATGTCGTTTTGGCGTGCTAGTGGTAAACGACATTTTTGTCGGTTTGGCGCCGAAAGGGTTATCGCAAAAATATGTACTTTATGAAATTTGCTATCTGATAAAAAGTCTTATTTTTACGGAAGCCCATAGGGGACCTACAAAAAAATAAAATTATTTCGTTATCTCAATATATATATCGTTATTTCGATATAATTAAATCGTTATTTCGATATAATTAAATCGTTATCTCGATATATTTATATCGTTATCTCGATATAATTATTTCGTTATCTCGATATAATTATATCGTTATCTCGATATTTAAATCGTTATATCGATATATTTATTTCGTTATCTCGATATAATTACAACGTTATCTCGATATATATGTGGTGTATGGAATGACTGTAGCGGGTACATGTCTGTCTGGCAGGTGTCATTTGTCCTTGACCTCATTTTCATGATTCATTGGTCAATGTTAAGTTTTCATGGTTTGGTCTTTTTCTTGTATACTATAAGCAATAGGTCAACTATGTTTGGTGTATGGAATGATGGTAAGGTGTACATGTCTGTCTGGCAGGGTTCATCTGACCTTGAACTCATTTTCATGGTTCATTGGTTAGTGTTTAGTTTTACTGTTTAAGTCTCCTTCTTGGATACTATAAGCAATAGGTCAACTTTATTTGATGGATGGAATGATTGTAAGGTGAACATGTTTGTCTGTCTTGGTTTATATGACCTTGACCTCATTTTCATAGATCATTGATAATTTTAAGTTTATGTGATACTTGTAGTGAAACTTTATCTGTAGGACTATCAACATTAAACCAATCATGGTTAGTAAAGCAGGCGAGACATTTTAGCGTGTGCACTCTTGTTTAACGAATCCACTACAAAGTAATAACACTTGTGTAGGACCTATATAGTGAACACCTATATCAAGTTTGGTTCGATTCTGATTAGTGATTCTCAAAAAGGGAGATGCAAATGTGGTTTTCCATAGGGTTTCAATGCAAATTTTGACCTCCGCTAGTGGCCAGACAGTTTGAATTTCGTATCGTCTCAAAAAGTAACAACACTTGTTAAGGACTTTGGTAAGAACATATTTACTTATAATTAGATTCAATCAAATCAATTCAGTAGTTATAGAAAACTCTTGAAAATCGACCAAACAGAATGTTCAAAGTCCCCTGGTGGACTTACGTACGGACGGGCGGACGGACAAGGATGACACTATATGCCAGAATACCCATAGTGGTTCCAAAGAAGATTTTTTAACTAAACGGTTAATGGACGGAAGACGGATGCATGATGATGGCATGGCTGAGGCTCATGCGATTCTTCAGATTAGTGCAACAAAACAAAAACCAACATATAAATATAAAAAAGAAGATGTGGTATGATTGCCAATGAGACAACTCGCCACAAGAGACCAAATGACTCAGAAATTAACAGTTATAGGTCACCGTACGGCCTTCAATAATGGGCAAAACCCATACCGCATAGTCAGCTATAAAAGGCCCCGAAATCACAAATGTAAAACAATTCAAACTAGAAAACTAACTGCCTACTTAATGTACAAAAAAAATGAACGAAAAACAAATACTAGTATGTAACACAGCAATAAACGGCAACCACTGAAATACAGGCACATACATACATAATGTGGCGGGGTTAAACATGTTAGCGGGATCCCAGCCCTCCCCTAACCTGGGACAGTGGTTTAACAGTACAACATAAGAACGAACCATAAAAATCAGTTGAAAAAGGCTTAACTCATCAGATGGATACAAATAGAAATACACCCAACAAAAACACAATGTCAACTGGAAAGATTGCATAACTTAGTTTTGCAAATGCTTAAAATATTATGAATATTATATATAATATATGTATGTATGTGCCTGTCCCAAGTCAGGGGCCTGTAATTCGGTTGTCGTTTGTTGCTGTGTTACATATTTGTTTTTCGTTCATTTTTTTGTACATTAAGTAGGCCGTTCGTTTTCTAGTTTGAATTGTTTTACATTTGTGATTTCAAGGCCTTGTATAGCTGACTATGCGGTATGGGCTTTGCCCATTATTGAAGGCCGTACGGTGACCTATAGCTGTTAATTTCTGAGTCATTTGGTCTCTTGTGGCGAGTTGTCTCATTGGCAATCATACCACATCTTCTTTTTTTATATTTATATGTTGGTTTGTGTTTTGTTGCACCTAATCTGAGGAATCACATGAGCCTCAGCCAATGCCATCATCATGCATCCGTCTTCCGTCCATTAACAGTTTAGTTTAAAAAATTTCTTTGAAACCACTATGGGTATTCTGGCATATAGTGTTACCCTTGTCCGTCCGCCCGTCCGTACGTACGTCCACCTGGGGACTTTGAACATTCTGTTTGGTCGATTTTCAAGAGTTTTCTATAACAACTGAATTGATTTGATTGAATCTAATTATAAGTAAATATGTTCTTACCAAAGTCCTTAACAAGTGTTGTTACTTTTTGAGCCGATACGAAATTCAAACTGTCTGGCCACTAGCGGAGGTCAAAATTTGCATTGAAACCCTATGGAAAACCACATTTGCATCTCCCTTTTTGAGAATCACTAATCAGAATCGAACCAACCTTGATATAGGTGTTCACTATATAGGTCCTACACAAGTGTTATTACTTTGTAGTGGATTCGTTAAACAAGAGTGCACACGCTAAAATGTCTCGCCTGCTTTACTAACCATGATTGGTTTAATGTTGATAGTCCTACAGATAAAGTTTCACTACAAGTATCACATAAACTTAAAATTATCAATTATCTATGAAAATGAGGTCAAGGTCATATCAACCAAGACAGACAAACATGTTCACCTTTCAATCATTCCATCCATCAAATAAAGTTGACCTATTGCTTATAGTATCTAAGAAGGAGACTTAAACAGGAAAACTAAACACTAACCAATGAACCATGAAAATGAGTTCAAGGTCAGATGAACCCTGCCAGACAGACATGTACACCTTACCATCATTCCATACGCCAAACATAGTTGACCTATTGCTTATAGTATACAAGAAAAAGACCAAACCATGAAACCTTAACATTGACCAATGAACCATGAAAATGAGGTCAAGGTCAGATGAACCCTACCAGACAGACATGTACACCTTACCATCATTCCATACACCAAACATGGTTGACCTATTGCTTATAGTATACAAGAAGAAGACCAAACCATGAAACCTTAACATTGACCAATGAACCATGAAAATGAGGTCAAGGTCAGATGAACCCTGCCACACAGACATATACACCTTACAATCATTCCATAGACCAAACATAGTTGACCTATTGCTTATAGAATACAAGAAAAAGACCAAAACATGAAAACTTAACATTGACCAATGAATCATGAAAATGAGGTCAAGGACAAATGACACCTGCCAGACAGACATGTACCCGCTACAGTCATTCCATACACCACATATATATCGAGATAACGGTGTAATTATATCGAGATAACGAAATAAATATATCGATATAACGATTTAAATATCGAGATAACGATATAATTATATCGAGATAACGAAATAATTATATCGAGATAACGAAATAAATAAGTATCGAGATAACGATATAAATATATCGAGATAACGATTTAATTATATCGAAATAACGATTTAATTATATCGAAATAACGATATATATATTGAGATACCGAAATAATTTTATTTTTTTGTAGGTCCCCTATGGGCTTCCGTAAAAATAAGACTTTTTATCAGATAGCAAATTTCATAAAGTACATATTTTTGCGATAACCCTTTCGGCGCCAAACCGACAAAAATGTCGTTTACCACTAGCACGCCAAAACGACATTTTTGTCGTTTTTCAGTAGAACATACAAAGCATTAACATACAAACATATTCATGTACCAGGCCTATTAAATGACATGAATATACAAGTGTGAAAAATGTATATGCACTATCTCCAATTTTAAAGAATTATAAGGATAAAACGCCTTTTTAAAGGAATTTATTCGTGTATAATTAGTTATCAAGGGTGCCAGACGCGTTTCGTCTACATAAGACTCATCAGTGACGCTCAGATCAAAACAGTTAAAATGCCAAACAAATACAAAGTTGAAGAGCATTGAGGACCCAAAAATTCCTAAAAGTTGTGCCAAATACGGCTAAGGTAATCTACTCCTGGGCGTAAGACAACCCTTAGTTTTTCATATAAACCAGTCAAAGTCACTCACAAACATATCATAAAAGTACTTTGGACTACTTGTTATTTGCTAGATAAAATGAATTTGTATTTCATAATATTGAGTTCTTTGGCGAGAAATCAGAAATTACAACTGACATTCTTGGCAAAACATTCAAGGACGTTAAATATTCAAATATACAATATAAAAAAGGAGATGTGGTATGATTGCCAATAAGACAACTATCCACAAAAGACCAAAATGATACAGATATTAACAAATACATGTCACCATACGGTCTTCGACAAGGAGCAAAGCTCATACTGAATAGTCAGCTATAAAAGGTCCCGATAAGACAATGAAAAACAATTCAAACGAGAAAACTAACAGCCTTATTTATGTGAAAAAAATGAACGAAAAACAAATATGTAACACATAAACAAACGGCAACCACTGAATTTACAGGCTCCTGACTTGAGACAAGCACATACATAAATAATGTGGCGGGGTTAAACATGTTAGTTGGATCACAACCCTCCCCCTAACCTAGGACAGTGGTATAACAGTACAACATAAGAACGAACTATAAAAATCAGTTGAAAAAGGCTTATAAAAAAGAAGATGTGGTATGATTGCCAATGAGACAACTACCAACAAAAGACCAAAATGACACAGAATTAACAATTATAGGTCACCGTACGGCCATTCAACAATGAGCAAATCCTATACTGCATGGTCAGCTATAAAAGGCCCCTATGACAATGTAAAACAATTCAAACGAGAAAACTAACGGCCTTATAACAACCTATGTTTCTTCAGTAAAACTGATACATCACCAAGGTATTTGGCACATTTTTGGGAAATTTTGGATCCTCAATGCTCTTCAACTTTTTACTTGTTTGGCTTAATAAATATTTTGATATAAGCGTCACTGATGATTCTTATGTAGACGAAACTCGCGTCTGGCGTACTTATTTATAATCCTGGTAATTATATTGACAAAATCACAATCTAAACTTCTGTAAATGTTAAATGTTGTCGATCAAAATCTAACAAAATAATATAAAGTAAAATTTGAGAGCACCATATCAACATAATCAAAGCTTTTTGACCTACATGTAGATTAATTAAATTCTTAAATTTGACAGAAATACACCAAACTAAATAACAACTTATGGTTTAGTAAGATATTTAGCAAGAATATTGCAAAGATAGTTATAGAGTTTGATGAAAATCTAAGTTGATTTCAAAAACCGTACAACAAAAAAGTAAATGAAATAGGATTCAGTAAGCTTGATATATATCTAAGATAGCTGCATAGTTTGATGACAATCCAAGTTGATTTGAAAAAGTTATTTAAAAAATTAAAGATGCCTATCTCTATTTTGTCCAAATGGCAAATCCTAGCTTTTTTTTACTGAGATGACTTTAATCCTTAAATTTGACAGCTATACAAAACAAAAGTAAATGAAATGGGAATCAGTAAGCTTGATATATATCTAAGATAGCTGCATAGTTTGATGAAAATCCAAGTGATTTTGAAAAAGTTATTAAAAAAATTAAAGATGCCTATCTCTATTTTGTCCAAATTGCAAATCCTAGCTTTTTTTACTGAGATGACTTTAATTCTTAAATTTCATAGCTATACAACAAAAAAGTAAATGAAATGGGATTCAGTAAGCTTGATATATATCTTAGATAGGTGCATAGTTTGATGAAAATCCAAGTTGATTTGAAAAAGTTATTAGAAAATTTAAAGATGCCTATCTGAATTTATATAATAATTTTTATTTTTACCTATTGTAAAACAAATATTTTTTTATTTCACAGCCAGTAATCAAACTACCTAATAAGCTTGAATTTTGTAAGATCAATATTTAATTTAGTTAGATGGGCTTCTTTATACCAGTCAAAACTAAATTTGAAGGTCAAGACTAGTCGAGACAGGTCGAGACTAGTCGAGACTGAGTCGAGACTAGTCGAGACAGGTCGAGACTGAGTCGAGACAGGTCGAGACTGAGTCGAGACAGGTCGAGACAGGTCGAGACAGGTCGAGACAGGTCGAGTCTTGGTCAAGAGCATTTCAGACTAATTAAGTAAAGTCGAGACCTAGTCGAGTACATTTAAGTACAGATAAGTCCAGTCGAGACAATGTCGAGACTAGTCGAGTAAAATGTGTGCTCTATTTTACTGGTCGAGCACAAAAACTGGTCAATTCAGACTCTGAGCAGTTTGTAGTGTATATCGGAGTAATTATTCTATATTCTGCACTACAAAGGGAAGAAATCTAAAAGTTACAATAAAACATAGGTCATGATCATTTCAAGGGTTGAAACATGTCTGTTGTCCTTGTCATCTATGAAACAGATATTCCATAACGGTCAAACAACTCGTGATGGCGTCTTTAAAATCTACGGATTTGGAACTCTTTGTTCAGAAAGCTTTCATAAGAGCATATTTTTTTTCAAATTCTAATAAATCTTATATTCTGCAGTTAATATAGTTACCTGTTACTTATATCAAGGTCTAAATCCAATGGAAAATTCGCATCATTAACAATTATGATTGAGTCAGTTCCATCGAAGTTTGATCTATATATCTTATTACTTTGTACCGCCCAATATAAGTGGTCGTCTATTGGGTCAACAGCAACACCCGTTGGATTGTTTACATTTATTATAACTTCTGGTGTTGGACGATCATCAGTTGGATATTGAAATCTATGGAAAAAAGGAGAATTAATGACATATTTAACTGCATGTTTCTTCATAATAAACTCATATCACCTCTTAAAATTACATAAAAGAAATGATAACAACTCCTAGTTGTTAAGCGTTTTCCTTAGTTCACCCTTTTCTTAAACGGTTCAATCTAAATGCTAGTATTTGCAAATCTATGGCGTTAAAATAGCACAGAAACAATTAAAGACCTAAACGCTAAAACCAAAAACTAAAATTAATAGCCATATAATCTTAGGTAAATTTTGCTTAAGAAGTTGAAATATTGTCTCTTTTTTCTAAATTTCAAGTATTGAATTAACAATGTCAGTATCAAACAATTGACTTCTAAACATTGACACAATTAATGAAAACTAAAAGTACACAAGAGGTTATTTCGATCTAGTGCTATAAAAAAAGAAATAAAACTTTATACATGTATTCGTCTGATTATCAAAATATTTGAAAGCCAAGGATATATGAGTACTGAGCTTTATAACCTTTAAATTATACCAAACTCAGTATGACTCGACCTAAATCAGGAGGAATGATAGCTTTATTTTCAATTTCTCATTTTAGAAAAGGAAAATTTTGAGAAAGGTGTGTTATTATTCTTGTCATCACCAAAGCCCTTCAAATAAATCGATAATACAAAAGCAGTTTCTCACTTTGTATTTGTATTGAATTATGTTGTAATCGACTGTCTATTTCTGTATTTTTTCGGATCGTGTATCATGTCATTATCTTAGCTACTATTATCAAGTATTTTCTAAGACATACATATAATGTTGAGCCAGATTGATGTTTAACTATTTAACATCATACATCTATTAAGTTGGTTTTTTTATCCTTTGTATGCGTTGTAATGAAATGCATAATTCATACAATACGTCACCAGTCAATTTTGAATCATTTGATAAAGAGCAATGAGAATATTTTCAAGTAAAAAAATGTTTAACTATAAAAAAGAAGATGTGGTATGATTGCCAATGAGACATCTATCCACAAAAGACCAAAATGAAACAAACATTAATAACTATAGGTCACCGTACGGCCTTCAACAATGAGCAAAGCCCATACCGCATAGTCAGCTATAAAAGGCCCCGATAAGACAATGTAAAACAATTCAAACGAGAAAACTAACGGCCTTATGTAAAAAAATGAACGTCTACACACATCATCTACAAGAGGAAAACAACAAAACAACAGAAACACTGAAGTGCACCAAAAAAAACTAAACGACAATACGTCATTCAAAGTAAATTACACCAGCAATGAGTTAATTCTTGAATGTCAGTATTGGTCCAAAGTGTTTAAAGAACATTGTTGTGCATTCAGTGGAGTAGAGTGGTGGTCAAGTGTGTGTGTACCACATGTAGCGACCTTTTATCCAGTATCATTGGACATTAATTTTAAAGGATTTCGTCATTGAAAAATACACTTTTTCCATATCAATCTAAAATTGAGGGCCATAAAACAATTGTTACATAAATGGAATTCTAGGACAAAATGTCAAATGAACTCTGTCCAGAAAAAAAGTCTTTTTCCGCTGCCCGCAACTCAAATTATCTCTATACAAAAGTTTAAAAAAAAGCAATCTCTGATAGATAGTATACACTTGCCATGCTCACATGACTGCAGTCTGTGTAGTTTGTTGAAATCGTTCTGCCCTACAGTCTGGTATGGATAATCGATTTGATATCTAAACTAGGGTTAGAATTTTAACTGCACTGCTAATGACAAAAAAATATGTTTCTGTCAATGTCCTTGTAATTCATGAATAAAGTTTGAATCCCAGTAAACTTTAAATAAAAGTGTACGACTGCTCTATGACAAATTAGACTTAAACAGCATTTACTTGAATATAGAGGGTGTACTTCCTTAATTGTGTTTGTTGTAGTTTTTTTTTATTACACTAGAGGCAATCATATGAAACGGAGACGAAAGATTCCAGAGGAACATTTAAACTCATAAGTCGGAAATAAACAGACATGGCCATGGAAAAAACATACAGAAAATCAATAGTACACAAAATACAACCTTTGATACTAGTGACTTCCATTTTTAGACTAATTTGTCAACATGGTAGAAGGACAAAATGTTCTGTCGATAAAACAAAATTTCAAATTTTAAGAAAGGTATCTATGATGAATATTTTTATACGGTGGCGCAGAGGATATAGTACTATTAAGACATGGGGGGAATTGCATTTGGAAACTTAAATCCGTCCTTGAAAAAATATTTTTGTATGTAGTCGTCAATTTGTGTCAATATTAAAGTAAAGGTCAAGATATGAAGCAAACTTTATAGCTTATGTAGTAATACTATCCTTTAATACAAACTCACTGGGGTATATGAAATGTTAGTACTGATTGACCGACGTGTGGGTTATAGAGAGACAGGAAATCTTCAATATATATACATGGAGCGCGAATACGAGAGCGTAACGGATGAAGATGATGAGATTTTAGCGGCCGAACTTATCAATGGAAATATTTCAATTGAGGAAACAGAAGAAGCAATGAGACATGTAAAACTATAAAAAGCAGAATTGTTGACAATTTACCAAACGAAATTCTGTATAACAAAATTTTGACTGTCCCGTTACAAAAAATATTTGAAATGTGCTTTACTCATGGTACAGTTCTTTCACCTTGGTCCCAAAGTATTATTCATCCTATATTAAATTATGTAAAAGACTACCGTGATCAACTTGGATATCGTGGTATAAGCGTAATGTCAACTGTTGCCAAAATGTGGACCTCTATTCTTAATCGCAGACTTACCACTTATATTGAGCGGAATAACACACTTGTAACGAACAAATGGATTCAGAAAAATGAGATCATGTTTAGACCACTTATACACTGTGTCCCATTTTAAGAAACAGAAAGCTAATGACACTTAACACACGCATTTATTTTATAGACTTTAGAAAGGCGTTCGATTCTGTTAACCATACTTACCTCTGACATAAACTTGCTAAAGCGGGTGTTTATTGAAATATGCTGAGACCGATCCAAAGCATGTAAACAGACCTTCAAAGCTGTGTCAGACTAAACGGTACTCTAACAGATTGGTTTTCGGTCGAAACTGGTGTTTCACAAGGAGATTATTTGGCTCCCAAATTATTCGCACTCTTCATCAACGACTTTACTACAGATATAAATGCTTTGAATTGTGGAATCCGTCTAGATACTGAGTTTGAAATCAGTACATTACTATATGCTGACGATATTGTGATTATGTCGGATACAGAAAATGGACTGCAAAAAAAATTGACAGCACAAAAAAACTGGTCTTTGAAATGGAGCTTGCAAGTGAACTGTATTAAAACGAAATTTATGCACATTCGACAAAAGTCATCTCCGTGCTCAGACAGAGCATTTAAGATGGGGAACAAAGCTATCGAATACATACCAAAATATCGATAACTAGGACTTACAATTTCTGAAACTCTAGAATACAACGAGTGCGTGAACGAACTCATTACAGCTAGTAGAAGAGCACTTGGTGCCTTATCATCAATTACTCGTCAACGGGTTAATTGACAACTTTGGTCGTGTGTCTTATTTGTAGATCATAATTTGCTGAACATTATAACTGTTTACAGTTTATCTCTATCTATAAAACATTTACGATAATAACCAAAAACTGCTAAATTTCTGTAAAATTATCATTTCAGGGGCAGCAACCTAACAACGGATAGTCAGATCACTCTAAATCCTTGTTGGTTGACACATTTTTTTATACTAATACCCTATTGATGATTTTGACCAAGTTTGATTAAATGTGTCTCAGTCGTATCAAAGGAGACGATTTTTGTAAACGATTACAAAAATGTACATACAATTTTTAAAATATGACTTTGAAGGACAATTACTCCTTAAGGGGTCAATTAACAATGTTGATCACGTTGACTTGTTTGAAGATCCTGCTTTGCCGAACAAGATTGCTGTTTACAGTTTATCTTTATCTTTAATAATATTCAACATGGCAACCAACATGGCCGCAATTGTTAAAAATCGAACATAGGGAGAAATGTAGACTTCGGACACATTTTTCAAACTAGATACCCTAGTAATGATTGTGGCCAAGTTAGGTTGAATTAGGCCACTTAGTTTCAGGGGAGAAGATTTTGTAAAAATTAATGAACAGCGGATACCAAACGTCAGACGACAGACGTCAAGTGATGAGAAAAGCTAACTTGGCTCATTGAGCAAGTCGAACATAAATGGGTAAAATCGTCTTTATCAGACAATAAAAGGATTTAACGGACGATTTTGAAATTTTAACTTGTTTGAATATCATGTCCTACTGATAATTTTTGGCTTTACAACATTATTCTTTCTGGAATATTATAAACAATCATAGCAAAATTGCAAATTTATGGTTAAAATTGTATTTAAGGGAACAACTCCTTTATTGAGATGTTGGTCAGTTTTTTGTTTAAATAAATATAATGTAGATTTTAACATTCGAAAAATTTCTGCTCTGACAATTGTTTTCGCTCTGAAACGACTCACAAGATAAAATACATTATATTTAAGTTGTTGTTACTGATATAATCCGTCTACGAGTTTAACAACTACGCAGTTATACGTATTGCTGTCTAGTATTTTTTATATTATTATTTATTATTATACAAGATACAAAAAGACCTGTAAAATGCATACGGCAGATAACCTGATCAGATGCATTCAACAAAGGAGCCACCTGTTGAGTTCTTTTTCTTAAAAGAATTATTAAGATGCAGATTCAGCATGAAAAATACCGACTAAGTTATTGTTTTTTCCCCGAAATAGTTCATGATTTACATATCACATAGTTGACAATGTCATTTATTGGGTACAGTTTGAGAAATGTTGACAGTAAAACCTTTGTTTTATTTTTTTAACAGGAATAGTTCTAGAGAAAAAGTGACCATCAAAACAAACTCATTCTAATGAAAAAACACCGATAATTATTTCAACTATATGAAAGGCAGTACAAGTTCTTTTTGTGTCTAATCCCTACTTGGCTTATTATTGCAAATGCAGCTTGCTTGGCATCCTTCGAAATTTAAAAAAAAAGTTAATAAACAAATATGTTCTTGTCAATGCTAAATAACAGATGATTGATTGGTTGATTGATTAGTGTTTAAACTCAACTTTTCAACACTATTATGCTATATCTAAACTGACAGTTTATATTGGTGGAGGAAGTCGGAGTACTCGGAGAGAATCATCGACCTTAGATATGGTGTAATAAATTTTAGCACCACATGTTTGTGGTTTACCATCTTTGCGACAAGTTTAGTTTTTTTTTTACTAGACGTTTAAAAAATTATTGCTTGGAAAATCAAGTTTGTTTAACATCCAGCTCAGTCTTCTTTCAAATACGAAATATATGACACTTTAATAATTCATAATCGAGGACGCTTCAAACCTAATCAATTCACTTACCTCTGTTCAAACCATTGCCTTCTAGTACAGGACCTTTGTCATGATGAACTTTTGTACTATCTATAATAATTCTATTGAATACAATAGATAAGTCATGATACAAATGTTTCTTCTTTTTTTGTTACTGTTTAAACGGTAATTCTTTAACCTGAATACATTTTAGAATATTTTCATTTGGGAATATCCCTTCCTGAAATTATCATGTGAACAAAATTATACCTTGAAATTGTGTTTCCATGGTAATCCGACCAAAATATATACCGTTTGGAATAGTGGTAATCAAGAAACAATATGTAATTGTAACCATCGGCCAATATTGTAACATTGTCTGATTCTGTATCAAATAATCCAATTGAATGAGTATCAGAAAATATCAGAACTGGTAACGTTTCTAAAAATAAAAATAATGAAGAGAATTAATAGTAAATAAAAATAAGGGTTATATTTTAAACAATCTGTTCTAGTGATTAATAATAATGCAATACAGGAATTGTCTATCCTTACGTGAATTGTGTTGTTCTTTTTGGTTAGAATAGGACTTTGTTTTATTATCCTCAATTTGTAGAATAATTTTGTTGTTGTCGTTGCTAAATTCATTTAAAGCAATTTTCAGTTTTCATTAACAGTTCAAGTTAGTTCCTTTCGATCAGGTTTCCTTCTTTTTGACTTGTGAGATTACGAGATTAGAACATACTATTACTAAACTATCATTTTTCGTTTAACTTTTTTCAAATGTTTACAACGTGTTGTCTTGCCTCATTCCCTGAAAGTAAAGGAAAATAAATGAACATGACTTCAATGTCTATTTATTTATGTCTGAAAAAAACCCATTTAAATAGACCAATAACAATTCAGCATTGACCGGCATAACACTGTTATTGTTTATTAATACTTGGTGTTTTATAACATAGAAACAAAAATAAGGATTAAATCATCATCAAACAAAGTTTTCGAGTGTATTGGTTCCTTAACTTTTCTTCTGCAATATTCTGTGTTCGAGCAACACCGAAGAGGCGGCATTGATTGTCGAAATAAGCATATGGTTGGATAATCCTGACATCATATTGAATGTGGCGAATAAAACAATCTTTAACGACAAAATTCACTTAAGTATCAGTGGCCAATTATATTGCATATTGTTGAATAACCTCTGACAGGACATGGTTGATTATTCACAGGGCAAACAAAAAGCATACATGTAAATGTCGCTACAATAGATTATATGGTCAAATGTCCTGGAAACTCCCACTCCAGTAGTCAACGATATATATTATATATCATTTCACATGTTGTTACGTATATATATAATAATGGCCTTTTTGTTTTAATACTATCTTTATCAGCAAGTGACAAGTGGATCCGCTAGGGCGAGCTGATATTTAAGCTAATGAAGTCAAAAGCAAGTAAAACTCCTTTTACGCGGACAATATTTTGGATAGTTGATCGGTTGTCTGATGCAAGATACAGTATAGTGCGAAAAAATTATAGCAATTAATTCTAACTGTAAAACAAAAACTTTTATAATCAATGTTAATTTTCATTACGAATATCTAGGAAAACTACAAATATTCAATGATTATTCCTCGTGTAATTGTAATTATTTATTGAAATGATCATGTTGTGACATAAACTAAATGAAATGCAATTTGGCGATTGACATTCAGACCTTTTAATGCACCTATCTAGTACACGACTAAGTTATATATCTTTGGAAAGGGGACAATGTGAAGATTTCATTTGGCCCGGTCGAAAAACTGAAATATGATGCATTTTTTTTTAAATCCGGGTCAAAGGTCGGACGAGAAAATTTTCAGAGTTCACACTTTTTTAGCATTATGAACTAATTTGAATCGGCGGGATTATGAAATCAGATTTTGTTTACTTTATACAATATACTTAAATTGATTTTGCTAATGGAAATTACACATTTTTGTTTGTTTCAAAGATACAAGTATAATAGTGACATAAATATCAAAATGAAAGGGTGTCAAAAGCAGACGTTGTTGTCGCATCGACAATAAAGAAGGCCTACTGTTTGTGTAAAGCCTACCAACCACGTCAAGGCCAGAGACCGTATGGTGGGTTATTCTTTTGATATTTTTTACTTTTGTTAGATAATGTTAGGGTAAACAAAAAGGGTTTTGACTATTCGAATAAGGAGTTTTTATGTCCGTTTGTTATCTAAGGTAACGCAATGTTAAAAGTGTCCTGTACCAAGTCAGGAAGATGGCCATTGTTATAATATTGTTCGTTTCTGTGTGTGTGTTGCATTTTAACGCTGAGTCGTTTCTGTTTTCTCTTATTTTTGAGATAATACGTGGCACGGTACTTGTCTATCCCATATTCATGTATTTGGTTCTGATGTTATATTTGTTATTCTCGTGGTGTATTGTCTGTTGCTTGGTCCGTGTCTGTGTGCTGTTGCGTTTCAGTGTTGTGTCGTTGTTCTCCTCTTATATTTAATGCGTTTCCCTCGGTTTTGGTTTGTTGCCCCGATTTTATTTTTGGCCATGGATTTATGAGTTTTGAACAGCGGTATACTACTGTTGCCTTTATTTAAAAAAATAATTACACAATGCGATATTTCATCTTGTGATTTATAAACACTAAAGCAAAATTTTAATTCATTTTTTAAAATGAAATTTGACTTCGTAATCGTCAGGGCTCTGTTGTATATATAAGAACATAGATTGATTCCCTGACAAGGATATAGTTCTGTGCAAAAAAAGGTTTTATTCAACACAAACACATACTCTTCCACATACACATATCAACACACCTTTAATGGCAGTATACACAGTATAAACAGTAGCAATATTGCACTGTTTGGAGTCGACGACGATAGGTTCATATGATACTATGCACAAATGTTAAACGGAGATAGCCTGTCCAAAAAAGAATGATTTGTTTATCTCCAGTAGCCAAATAGTTCTCGTTTTGAAATTCAAGAGTATGTCTTGAGAGAAGTATTATAATTACTAATGCCATGTCTGATGTTTCAGCATCACAGCTGGTGATTTTTTTCATAGGTATTTCATGATGTATCGGTTCCATGCGTTCCTTGCAGGTTTTTTTCGTTATGTAGACAATTGATCAGAGCAGATGTTGCCTTTGTCACTGGAAGGGAAGTACATTGTTACGCCTGATCCTCATTACTCTCCCAGCTTCATTGGTATAAAATAAAGACTTAACCTGAAAGACCGCCCTGACCATTCAGTGGAACGTATCCTCACCATCTATTATAAAGGTATTAATGCCAACTTTGCCTGTCACTCTTTAAATGAAGTTAACCGCCAAGAAGATGAACAAATACCTAGAGGAACATATGTTCTATTATAAATCTTATCAATCTCATGCAACTGTGTTGGTTAGTTTTAATAAACAATGACCTCAAAATCACTACTTTGTGTCAGAGTAGGGCTACGTTTGAATTTACGTTCTTAATGGGAGGGAGTGAATTGGTGGTCTGACACATAATATAGTTTAAACAATATGCATTGAATAAAGTAAGAACTTGAAGTGTTGAATAGATTTGTTTTTGTTATGAAAACAAAATAAAATAAGCAAAAACAACTAAAAGAACTTGCAAAGAAGGGGTAACTTTTTGCAATAATGACAAAATGTTTACCAATATATTACTTTTTCTTCGAAAAAAACTCACATTGTTTTTTTATAAATTGTTTGATTATACCTAAATCTGTAATACACCTTCGATCAATACATTGTATTAAAAGAAGAGGAAGTTAAAAGCTTTAAATTTACGTTGAAAAAATATTTCTTGTTTTAATTCAATTTTATTAAAAATTGCACCGTTCGATTTTTTTATGATCGGGCAAAAATAGAAGCTTATGTATACATTTATCAGGTGACAAAAAAACAGCTGTGTGTTAGATGGATGTATTAAAGTCAAAAACTAAGCGTCTTTTCCGAAAATGTCACTTGCCTAAATTGATTCACCAATAATGTTAAGGGTGTAGATAATGACGGGTTCATTTCAAAAGAAAACAAATATAATTGTATATATAAAACATTGTTTCCTGAAATTATATTAAATGTAGTAATGTTTATGTTATTGAAAATAGCAATGACGTAATTTTAAAATAGAATTTTCATTAACAAAAACAAAGAAAAGAAGATAAACTGTTTTACTCACCGTTCTCATATGAATTTGATGCTAAGACTGCACAAATCAATATGCAAACAAATAGGATATATTTTGTCTCCATGTTTTTATATTTAACCGGGAAGTCTGGACACATTATATGACGCACTAAACTTTATTTAATTTTGAATAAAGCCCTGGTTTCTTTATCATGTAAATTAGATTTTCTATAAATAAGAAAACTCATTGGATATATATTTAGTAAGAAAATGATCATACATTGTTTGTGTTAAATGCAATGTTTTGAAAGCCGGTATACTACTGTTTATTCAATATAAACTCAGGAATGAAAAAAATCAGTGATAAAATTGTGTAGGTGGAACATGTTCTGAATTCAAAAATAAAATCAAACGGTATCAATGTCACTCCATCAGCTGGGCATTCCGATGTTGGGTGTGTGTTCATCTAAAAAACACAATCATACATGATTTTTTAGTATCTTTTTTCTCATTTTAATCCAGTCTTAAGATTCAAAAAAGAAGATTTATATGATAATAACAGTGTCAATTTTCTGCCTTATACACAAGTTATTTTATATCTAATACTTAGAAAAAAATTCATTCAAGGCTTCAAAAATTAGAAATATATATAGACATTACACTAATACACAACTGAACAAAGATCGAGGACGTAATATATTGACTCCTCTCCGATACTGTCACCCGTCGTGTTCTCGTTATAAAATTCGCTGATATGGTTTGTTGTACACATATAATTGAACTGATTTTCAAAAGCTTTAATGAATGTTTCACATCCAACCAAGAGTTTTCAAAGTGAACAATTTTTTTAGATTTATTTGTTTTCCAAATTTAACACTATAAGGTGTGAGGAAATCTGGATTCAGAATATTTGTTTACTCAAATTGGGGATCACAATATTTTTCTTAAGAAAAAGCAATCCCCCCTTAAAGTGTTAATGCCATTCACTTACAGATATCAATTCTACATTCTGAAGGAACTGTCCTACATTCACCCCATTACAACAGCACTGAACCTTGAATTTCTTTAAATTATTTATGTACATTGAAGTTCAGTTTTGAAAATATAACAATGACACACAAAGGCTTAGACTTCTCTTTTTAAACAAAATGCTTCAATTGGTCAATCAAACCAGGAAGTTTGTAAAGTGTAAATGATGAATACTTCACCGATTACCTTCGCGTATATTTATTCTTGTTGTACTTGTAATTTGATTCGTATAATGAAAAAGTATATATTAAATGATATTCTCATATCAGATGAGTTGTCTTATCCATTTTCAATATATCACCTTGCTCTGACTGTTTGATTGATATGTAAAAATAACCGCAATTTGAACTATTTCGATGGAATTTCATATGTTTGTATAACAAATATGATGATATTTTTAAGGTGTTACGTAATTTGTGTTTCCGTTTAAAGTTAAGGTTGAAATGGTGGTTACTTCGCGTACCTGCTGTGGAATAATCTTCTACCTTATTCATGTATGCTTTCTACAATTGGAGAATGGTAAGCACCTCAAGACTGTTTTATTTTTATCATATTTCTAGTTTTAAAAGCTCCATAACTCAATTGTTCAAGTTAATATGGTGATAGAAATGCAGGCAAAACCAATTCAATATATATACCAAAGGAAAAGTAAAACGAAAAGAAAAAGGAATGTCTATGATAATGACATTTTATTTCAAAATTTGGGGAATTGTTTATGCATATCAGAAATTATGATTAAAAATACAGTGCCTTACTTTTCTGGTAATTCCCAAATACTGTTACTTCCTTTTATCAAAATCTCAAAGATACCTGAAATGTATAGTGTTTTTGGTTGGGGTTTTTTTTCGGAGGGGGGAGGGGGGTCTTGAGGTTCATATAATACTAGTAGATTGTTAAGTTGAACTGTTTGTATATGTATACAAAATACAGGAGTGTGGTATGATTTCAAATGAGACAACTATCCACCTTAGTTCAAATGCTATGAATTTAAGCAATTATAGGCAACTAGAAGGCATTCAAATGCAAGAAACACCAATTCATATAGTCGGCATCCAAAAGACACCGACATGGATTTAATGAAAGAATTCAATTGGCAAAACTGATGGCCTTATTTATAAAAAAAACAATTTACGAAACATGAATAAGACTTTTATCGCAAAGATTAACTATGTAATGTGAGCATTAACAGAAGTTTGTTTTAAATGATGTCTTCTTATCTTCATAAAAAAACATGTGTGTATAAATGAACATATCAAATGGAAGATATAACATAGCCTTTTAAATTCTTACATGATTTTGTTGTCGCTCGCATACTATGTCTAAAGTTAGATTATGTATATTTATTTTCTGATATTCAGTGTTATTATCAGAATATTACATGGCATTTTTCATATCGCATGTATTATCAGCCCTAGGTTAAATATCAGCCCAAGAGCCGCATTGCTCCAGGGCTGATATTGACCGAGGGCTGATAATACATGCGATATGAAAAATTACATGTAATGATCTTTTTATCATATGCTTAAACAATGGAGAAAATTGAAAGATGAATTTATTGATTCTTTTGTGTGGTTCTCAAATATAAGTTCAGGAAGTTCACCGACGTCGGACCCCAAATGTAGTAAATTCGATATGAAATCTTTCTAGTATATGCCTTAACAGAAAAGAAAAACAGCAGTATGATATATTTTAATATGGACGAAAAAACAAATCAACAATTAACATATTTAACACTGTTTGTAAAAGTCAACATTTTTAAATCAACTTTCTACATTATGTTTGAAACTTTTGAAAATGCATTTATTCTATCATTTGTTTGTTGTTTCTTTTTTTTTGGTTTCATTTTACACAAAATATTTTCCAGTATCTAAACAATTGTCTTGTACCTTACTTTGTAATGTTTTTTACTGAAAACGTACCATTGAGGTTTATTTTTCGGAATTTGCCGAGTATCGCCGGAATGCCATGTGATAACGTTACGATAAGGCATGTGATAATAATCGAAGCATGTGATAATTTTTTTCATTTCAGCCCGCTAAACACCATTTCGGAAAAATATGGAATTCACGTTAATTTAATGCTATTATCATACTGAAAAACATATATGTTATTTTCTCTAAGTATATGATAATATTGATTATCGAATATAGTTAGAGAATCAATAAGATATGTTTTTGATATTCCAGCAATTGACCCATGCTATGCGTATTCAACTATTACCAACGAAGAGAAGCGTTCACCATCTTACAACTTTGATTTTGATAATGACACACCGATTTCTGATACAAGATTGACCCAAGATTGGTACAGGATTGAAATGAACACTGGCAGTCTTTTACCAAACCAAAGTCCAGGAACATTCAGATGTGGGACATTTTATCCTATATGGTTAAACGGTATTTATTTTCAGAACTAATTAATTAAATAAATAAGATCACTGGTTTTTTTACCAAGGAATTAAAATATAAAAGTATTGATGTTTTTACAATAGCACTCAAGAAAAGCATTATTTTTTTTTCGTGTTGTAAGGTTTGGTTGGAGGTTTTTTTTTGGTGGGTGTTGGTGTAAATGGGGTTGGGTTGGTTTCTTTATAAATCACCACATACCTAAATATTCAAAAAAGTAAAAGCCAAGTTTTTATTGGCAATGTATTATGAAACATGATAAAGCCGTTAAGTGTAACATTAGATTGTCGTTATTCGACATGCATATGATCTTTTGAAAGTAGTCTATTGATGAAAGTTAGACATTGTAACTCTAATAAATACAGCAATGTTATAAGTACCCCATGCTTAGAGTCACTGTTTGTCTCCCGAACCTATAACTATGAAATTTAGGTAAAAGGATAGTTATTGTTGATGATTTTGATGAAATTGGTCTTTAAACTTCCTGTAACTGTACTGCTTATCATTTCTGAATTTTAATCATTAAAATAGCATCAAATATACGCAAGATCTGTAGGAAAATTCACCAAATATACTAGGAGTCGATTTCACGTAACAACTTACGACTAAGATTGATAGTTAGCTATGAACCATTCAGTGTACGTACGATCAATCTTAGTCTTTAGTTTTTTTGTGAAATCGACTCTTGCAAGCTTGTAATTTCGTACACCTAATAAAAAACCAGATGTATTAATTTGCATTTATATGTGCTACTTCTAAACCGTGTTTTTTACTTAAGCGTAATGGACAGCACTTCAAGATAGTATAAGTAAAAATGTATCTGATTATGTCAAAAAGTTGTTAACTTATATGAGGTTTAGAGTGAGATTTATTATGATTAATATTACTGTGTGTGTTAATTTTTGAATACTTAAATTTAACTTTCGGTACACAGATATTTTGTAATCAGTACAATTATTATATCGACGATACTATATATGTAGATGCGTAATGCTCACATTATTCAACCAATGTCTATCATCTTACCTTTCTATAGTTTAATAACAATTCATTTGTATGTAGGTTTGTTACCAACAGTACCAAAAGTACAAGTTAGTCAACCAGTATGTGTACAAACAACAGTAAATGACTGTTTTCAAACTTGGAACATAAACATCAAATTCTGCTGTGGAAATTATTTGGTATATGAACTGCGTACAAGCCTTGTTGATCAGTCTGCCTATTGTTTCGGTAATAATGTATTCACTGACAGTATTCATTTTGAATAAATAGATAACAAATAATTATAGATTATCGTTGATTATCTCAACGAGAATGATTTTCTCGCTTGAGCTGGAACAGCGAAAGTGAGAAAAGCAATCGAGTTGAGATGACCAATGATAATCTGTTTATCGCTATTTTACCTATGACGACGTTGTCAATTTCAATGTCAATTTCGTTAACAACGCACGTGGCGTCCTTAGTTTCTAGCGATAATTTTTCCATCTCAAGCGAGTAGCATGATATGAAAATTATCACAAAAAAAGATCAAAGGAAAAATGCACAAAATAGCGATAATAAACTTTATCGTGAATATATGAATTATGAATAGGGTATGAATTTGGGTTTTACGGTGAGAAAATAATTTAGATGAAATGTTTCCGTTGTCGTTCAAAAAAATTTTTTTTTTCACTTGTTTGATTATTGTAAATATTTGCCATTGATAATAAAAACTGGGTTCTGCTTAACATAAAGCTACATAATAACCTTTAAATGATGATCATCGATACGTGTCTTTGCATACGTATATATATATATATTTTTCTACCATTGTTGTTTCTTTTTCTGTACAGGTGATTTATAACACTTACGGTACCAACTTTACAAAACCAAAAAGCAATTTCAACAAATAAAGTCTCTTCAGTGATGATCGAGAAACAATAATAAGCAAACCAAACGTTGAGTGCTGATCAATTTAGAAAGTACCAAATGTATAGTAAAAACCGAACAAAGATCAAGAGATGTGCATGACAAAGAAACGTTATCAAATTAAGGTTATATCCAAAATATCAGTACATTTATGGTAGTATCGAATTTAGACTACCAGTCTGGTGGTATCTACGGTGACTAACAGTCCACCATCGAAAGGTCTATCCATCGGAATTGTTAACGTTAACGGTACCAAAATGCACAATAACACTACAAATGCCTATTTCGGAAATGTAGCTGTTTTTGTTTCTTATTCATGTTTGGCTTTTAGATATTCATCTTTGAGAATTCCTAATGACAAGATATATAGAAAAGTGCTTCGGGGTCAAGACAGGTTTAGTGGTGTTGTTTCTATTTTTTAATGTCTCGTCACTTTTCGAAGCTTAAATATTAGAGAACCTAAGATATTGTTTAAAGTTAGTGGAAAGTAATAATGTTTAAAAATTGTATTATAGTCTTGGTTACTTGTAGGAAATGTTTCTAGTGGATTTAATGTCTCCGAAGACAACGATTATATATGTCATGGTAAGAGAATACGGTGTATTACTTATTTAGATTAGACAATATAAGCACAAACATTTGGTTAAAGGGATTCATATCAAATACACTTTTAAATGCATATTTTTTCAATATACTGGTATAAGTTTAAAATAAGATAATAGTTCTGTCGTATAGATAAAATGTGTTTTTCTATATAATTTGACATGTGATTTCTATTTTATTATATAAAAATGTTTTTTCATTTGTGTACTCGGTTACCTGTTTTTAACTAACAGCTTGCTTCAACTAACACAACTTCTGTTGGTGTTTGATCTTTTTAAGATGTCAAGTTTGTACATTGATGATTGTGTTAGAATACATGGTCTTAATGAATAACTATGGTTTTTTTTAGATAACAATTCAAAGTAAGGTAAACAAAATATTTTGAAAAAAGGTACCATATGAAATATTTCAAATATGAAGAGAAAATATAAATTGCATCATTTTCAAAATGAAAAGGGTACATTTAGACTGTAAAGGTTATCTTATAAAAATTTTGTAACGCCAAATATTATACGTGCTTAAGCTGTTAACCTTTGAACATGTAAAAAGTTAACTAATATTAAATGTTAAGAAATTAATTCATTTCAAAAAGAACTTTTTCCATATGAATGCAACAAAATCACATTTAGAACATGCTTTACCATTAACGTATAATGATATATTATCTTGTTGTGTGCGGTTTTAATTGTTCTTATCATTAAAGAATAATTGGTTTTTCGATTTAAATTTAAAAATTCAACATCTCATATTCAGTATCTTACAATTACATGTTTCTATTATTGCATTTATCTATCAGTAGATTCAATAAATATTACGAGGAATAATGTTTGACAACCTATTGGATATAAGAAAATAGATACTACACATATTACAAATCAGTTTTATAGTGCATGTATGACTTAAAGATTTTATTCGTGTTTCATTCTTCGAAACACACAGAGTAAGAACTGTAAGTACTATACCATTTACAAAACATCAGATCAATACATTTTGAACAACTATTTAATGTCTGTAAAATATATATATATATAAGAATAACACACTTTTTTGTGTGAGTAAGATAGATGTTAAACGTTAAACGGGGTTACTCGATTATTTTTATATTAATAATTATACGAGTTTGATAAAAGGCGAATACAAATATTTGGTACCTTATTCTTTGTCATGTTTTACATTTCAGAAGCACCTACTTTAACTTTGCATCAGCATATTAGAGAAATTATCTTACGCTTTCTGAGACCGCTATTGGAATAAAAAATGGTACGTTCAATAACGTTCCAAATTCCTGTAAGATGATAGGCTTTATTTATATAGTAGTGGTTTATCTGGTCTATAGCTGTGTTTTGAAAAGTGTTAATGCTGGAAATATGACATTTTGCGTGGTTTTCTCATTTACAACTCATTAAACGCATTGTATGATTACAAAGCAGAATACTTTAAAAAGATGGTATATCACAAAAAATATATAAACAGTATTTCATGTTTTTTCCTCTATCTTGTTTTAATCACCTAGTCTTGGAAGAAGATTCTAAAATAGCAGTTTCAAACTTAAAATTACACATCGAAGTGAGCAAAACAGGATCGAGACAAACCAGAAGTAACAAGCATTGGACATGGTATATGGACATTTCCAAAATATACAACACGTCAATGAAAATAACTCTTGTAAAATATGGAACATGAAGCGCTCGTTTTGATGTTTCTTATCAGGAACGGTACATCTTAACACAAATTTAAAAAATGAAGGATATTTTATACATTAAATACCTGACCATACGAGAAATAAAAAGGATAGGCCAATTCATATCTAATAGTCAGAAAAAGGTGGAACCTTATTTTTTTTAATTTATCAAAGGAAATTTAACAAAGGTTTAAATGTTTGTTATAAACAGAGTCAGTGACAGATTATGGTTAATCAACGATAAGCGGTAACGAACGAGTTTCGGGACTTTAAAATAAATTTCGTGCACACATGCACTTTTCTTATTTAAAATTCATCGATAACACTTGCATCAAATTCTTACTCTTACAGTAAAGCTTTATTATTCATATTTCAGATCGTGTTATCTAGAAAAAGAGAAAATTACATTGGTCATTGAATTTCATAACAATGATCTTGCATTCTGTGTTATTTTTTTTAACCATGACTGTTTACTGATCTCTGATTAGGGTTTAAGATTTAAGAATATGTTGGCCTGGTGAAATACTTATATAAGACATTAAATCACATCGTATTACACACTATTACCAAATAAAAGATGATATGTATATCCCGGTTAAATGTTGAATTCTAAAGTCTCATAACTAATCTTCATATTTTACATTTCAGTGTGACAAGTTGTCGTAGTGTTTGTCTGGCAATTTCGTAGAAACGCATATTAAGTCTCTTTGAAGAAAATATCCTTATCAAGATTCGATTTGAATGGTTTGATGTGATTGAAGGAAATAAATTGTGTTGGTAGAAAAGTGTAACAAACATACTAAACGTTTGCTAGGAACAAACGCTATCAATTATCGGAATAGGTTAAACAACTGCATTATATATCAGCAATACAACTTCGCAATCTTCAAAAACGTGTAATTTGAACTATGGAAGCCATCTCAGATTTTATTTGAGATTCTCAGATTTTAGATATGCTTTGAATATATACTTAAATGTAGAACTTGTTAAATGTATTTATATAAAAAAAAAAAATTATACTGATGTTGATGTTGACAGAATCCTGTCGCCCAAACTTTCAGTCGGAAGTATGCATGCTTTCTTTTGAACTGCACTCCGTATCACACAACCACAGCAAGTCCTTAAAAGACCAATAAATGTGTCAGACCTATAGATCAATCACTGCCTAAACAAAGAAATCTTAAGTCGTGCCCATTATCAAAACCCGGGACTTCAGATATATGTGAGCATAGAAAGGCGAGTTTGATATTGTCATACCTTCACGAAATATTTTCTCTCTTTCAAGATATTATTTAGAAATTAGAGGGATAGGATATAGAATCAGAGGAAGTCGATTTAGATGAGTATGCGTTTGAATATTAAAGGGACAGCTTGGTCAACATATTCATTCAAAACAAGCATCAACACAATATTCAAATATTGTTTTTTTAAACTGCAAATTTTAAATATTAAGACCAGTTTTTATTTAAAAAACGGTTATGAAAGTTTTTTCAATTTGTTAACTTTCAATTTCTTTCTAGTAACATTCCGATTGCGCCTGTATATGTAGTATATCTTTTACCAATTATTATACAATGTGTGTAAACATGAAAAACATGATATGTGTCACGTCGCATTTGACCGATAAGTCTTACCTTCTAGAGCAACTGCGATCAACCCGTTTTCATTTGTATTCAATATTTATGATTTATAAATGACCATTCCCATTTAACTTTTTATGCAGTTTCTTTAATTTCGTGCAAATGGATATTGATACAAATGGACAATAACTAAATTAAGAATTTGCTTTACAAATAAAACAGTCAAAGATGTTCGTATAACCTCCACTAAAAAGAATTTGTGATACAAATATTTGGACGTCATTTCAATTTAAGGCGGATCAATTCAATTACATATCCTAAAATTGTCTAGTGTTCCAGTATTGAAACTTTTAAATCCATGTGCATTCAAGTTGATACAAGTAGAAATTAGCTCAGCATACACGTCGAGCTGTTTTGTTTCTGGAGTGGTTGGTGTCTTCTAGATATCGGTATTGGTCTGGTTACAATGACTGATCGACTCTTTGGACGTTCTACTGGTTTGTCGATTATTGGACTTTGAATCTGGCTTTTAGATCGCTCCTTTAATTCATTGGTTTTATCTTCATTGGTTCTATCTTCATTGGGTTTATCTTCATTGGTTTTATCTTCATTGGTTTTATCTTCATGAGTTTTATCTGGTAAAACTTCAATTTCAATGTCCATATCAACAGTTTTAGCTAAAGGCAGTTTGCAGAAAGCATCGTCAGGTTCCTCGTATGTTTGACCGGATCTGTTGATCAAAATATAGGTGCTCATTAAACCTTTTCCTTTAATCTTATTTTTACCTCTGTCTCTGAAAACGTACCCCTTGTCAATCAATAATCTGAAAAAGATAAAACAAATGTTCAAAGTGTATTCTACAGAAGCCGATAAGGGCCATTCAAAAAAAAAAATTATGTCGGTATTACGACATCGCTTTGTCGTAATTTCGACATAACATGTCGTAATAACGACATCGCTATGTCGTAAATTCGACATAGCTATGTCGTAATAACGACATCACTATGTCATTTTAACGACATAGCTATGTCGTCACAACGACATCGCATTATTTAAAAGAATATGTATTATGATTGCCAAGAGAGTAAATGACACAGAAATTAACAATTATACGTCATCATAATGCCCCGGATAAATAGAGAAGCCCCCGCATAGTCAGCTATAAAAGAGGAAGGAAAGGTACAAGAGGGAGAGTCCCCGAAATGCTGTGTGGCAGACAGTGTTATTATCTAATTATTAGCTCCCTTGGTAAAACTTCAAATTTCATATTTAATGTATTCTATTGTTAAATAATTTACATGAAGCTTAATAAGTATATATTTGTTAATTGCATAGCTTTTGCTATTGGAATTCATTGGTTGAAGATATTTATTTATATTGTAAAGTTTAATATTTGCATCGTCGCAAAATCTTTGGATACCTTCTTTGGATACCTTCAGTGAGAAACTTATATATTTTATAGATACCACTGTAGGTCAACATTGCCCATCGTGCTAGCGCTGCAAAGACAGCCAAAGTCGGTTAAACCTTCCATTATTCATAGATTAACAAGTTACCGGTCGAAGAAGAGCTATGCAGTCACACATATTGAAAGAATGAAATGTGGAATTATTAGAGGACTGATTTTGTATAACCAAGTCAAGCCAAGCTGTCCATCTCCCTTTAAATAAGCGCCGACGTTAAATGTGCTACAGTTTCAATTAAATGTATCGCCGACGTTAAATGTGCTTAAGTTTCAATTAAATGTTTCGCCGACGTTAAATGTGCTTAAGTTTCAATTAAATGTTTATGATAATTAAAACAAATCGTGTTATGAAAGGAGGAGGTCCAGTAAGACCCATTTTTGGCCCCAAAATATAGCAGTTTTACAAAATTGTTAAAATGTATTTTTTTAGTTATTTAATGGACAGTAGAATGTATCTGGGACAACATCCCTAATGCGCCTTGAAATGAGGAACTCAAAAGTCACGTGTAAAGAAAAATCTCTGTGTAGTGATATTGGACATGTTTCTATTTTTAGCAAATGACTGAACTTAATTATTTGTGGTGATTAGGAAAGTAGAGGAACATAGAATAAATGTGCAAAAACTATGGAGCTATTGAATGTGTTCAAAGTATTAAATTTTCAAAGAACTTATTGTGTTAAAAGGGGGATATTTTACCACAAGGAGCCGCATCACAACAGGATGTTCGGGGTTTGCTAATTTACGGAAAAAGTAATCTCACTTCGTACCCCGAAAATTTAACCACATATGTGAAAATGTCACAGCTTCGAAACAAGCTATCATACATATCCTAGTTAACGATATGGACTGAGCTACAGGAAAAAACGTTACCATTACGGCCTATGTAAAAACAATTAAAGATTTTGACCCAAATTAGAAGCTCAATTCCAGAGGTTGTCAGACTGATTTATGGATGATTTCACCTTGTACACCACCGAAAATGATGGTAAGTAGTTTTTTATTTATACCTAGATGTAATCAATTGTTTAAGATAAATGTTATTGATAAAGATCAGCAAAAACTCAAGAAAATTTTCGCTTTTAAAATGCATTACTGGCACGGGGCTGAACACTTGTTTTAGGCACAATCATAAATTTGTCTACTTCCGAGAGATCCGAAAGGAATGTGTTTACTACATTGAAAAGGCAAGAAATAACTTTTAAATATTATTAAATTGTAAGTAAACATGACACAATATAGTCTTTGTTATGTAATATCACTCTAGTCTACGTGAATACCTGATAATCAAGGGATATAACACACTAAATACGAGTAATGTGAGATTCATCATCGCATGTGCCTTTATCCAATGATTTGACCCCTGGTCAGTAGATACATGTATCATATGCACAAAAAACAGACATAAACAGTTACATGTCTTTTGAAAATCATGAATTATTATTTTTAATGCACATGAGCAAAACAAAAGATATTGTCACTTCTCAGTGAAAAAGGGGGAGGGTCAAACCTTCTTGAAAACAATATTTCTGCACCTATTCAACTATTAAGCTTGTTAGCTATTACCCATGGTTCTAATACAAAAGGTTTAAATGAAGGTGGCTAAGCCACAAGGGAGAAGCATTTGTCTTTCTTTGTGATTAAATTTTCAAGAATAGATTTTTCTCTCTCAATAATACTTATGTATCTAAATCAAATGATAACACAGCCTGAGTATTTTTTTTTGTCTTATTTCAGTTCCAGACATATCATTATTTTTCAACCTGAGATGGCAAACTAGAGGTTTTAAAAAGTACTGAATAACTGGTAAGCATTTTGTTTTATTAATCAAGCTCTAATTGTTTATTTCTGGTATATTTATGCAATTGAAATTACAGTCGGTATGTTAAAAATATGCTAATATGAAAACTGTTGCTATGGTCTTGGTATTAAATGAAAAGGCTTAGTTACAGATCGTTAGGACTCAATATTTCGAGTTAAATCTTGCGGCAACTGTTTCTCACGTAACACTGCAAAATATATTTAGCGCTATTTTGATCTGTCGTTATTTAATGACGCCATAATACATGTGATGTCACAATGTTCCCGTTAAGACCTCATGTGGATTTCTCACTGATAAAAGGTTTTCACTGAAAAACATGTAAAAAACATTTTTTCTCAAATGGAATTATGTGAAAGGACAAGTTTTGAAAATTTGCACTATATTGCACTCTAATTATATGATACTGATGACTTTCCCAGTAGTTTAGAGTGGTTTCAACAGTATTAAATACAAGATTTCCACTAGTAAGAATAATTATTTTGGTGGTTTTTTTTTATAAAACCTTCAGTTTTGCATAATTTCTCTGTCAAAATGCACTTTAAGGCACAAGAAAATTTTATAGAATGCTTTATCAGGGTCTGTGTATTGTAATTAAAGGTTATAATCAGAAGTTTTGTCCTAGATTTGACTAGTGGAGGTAATCTGGAAGAAATTACTTACACATACTCATTGTATTCAAAATAAATGAATATAGCGACGAAAGTGTCATTGCCTTATAGTGCTAAAACAACTTTATTTTTTTTCAGAAAAAGTAATCAATATCGTACCCCGAAAATTTAACCACATATGTGAAAATGTCACAGCTTCGAAACAAGCTATCATACATATCCTAGTTAACGATATGGACTGAGCTACAGGAAAAAACGTTACCATTACGGCCTATGTAAAAACAATTAAAGATTTTGACCCATCTGCTACATAAATATGAGCTGTTTTTGACAATACAATACACATATATCGGGTACTAGCACCAACTAGTCATGCTAAATTACTGAAATCTTCATAATTAATGCATTTTAGTTAAATTTTAGACGGTTTCCGTGTAAAACGAAAGTGGCCACATTCGTGTTCATCCTAAATATTGAAATGTAAGTTGTATTTGATGATAATACATAACATATATAAAGGTGAAGGATGAACACGGATGAGGCCACTTTTATTTTTGACAAAAAACATCTAAAAAGTGACATTTTCCGGCATATTTGGTAGAATTGTCATATTTAAGCTTGAATCGGAACGTTTTTAATGACTAAATAAGTTAAAATCTTTCACATAAATTTATTGAATCAAATGAAATAGACACTTTAGTGTTTTAAAAGTGGTCAAAATCTTTCGTCAGATGAATCTGAAATTTGAGGCCAAAATCGGTCTTTACCGGACTTACTCCTCTAGAAAAAGATGTTGATGATTGCTACCGAAAAAAAGAATAGTGCATGTTGCTATAGACTCCGCCCGTGGACATAGGTTCGACACAGGTTAAACTTTGAAATTTTTATTAATTGTATAGCTTTTAGCGATTTATTTAAAAGAATTTGGAAATGGGGGAAAATACCATTATATAAAATAAATTGAAATTTATGTTACGGAAGTACTCCGAAATAGATCATTTAAAGTCGTCACTTCATTTAGGTGCAATCACCAATATCAAAAGGGTAATACCAGTTCACAATATGTTTTACTTCGCGATTTGTCCTGCTATTCATGTTATAACTGTCATGATGAAAGTAATTCCTGTACTAGCGAAGCCGGAACTTTTCGTCAATATTAATCTGTGCATGAAATGGAGGTAATTGAAAGACGAATCCTAAACAGCGACGAAAACCGTTTCATCGAATTAATAAAAACCCGGGATTATATTTCTATTTGCCGTTTTCGCGGACGATCCAGGTGTAGATTCCTATATTGACTTGGAAATAATTCTCAAACCAAGGTTCAAGTAATTGAAGGGGTGTATTTCGACAACTTATGTGCCAGTGAAAATACAATTCTATTCAAATTTAAGCAAGGGTAAAAATGTTCGATTTACTTGCAGAGTGTCAGATATATTTGTATTGAGGATGAATTAAGATATAGAAATTTTACAATGACAGATGATATGCAACTTGAAAGTTAAACATCCTATGATAAAAAAAATATGAAAACCGTATACATGTACTTCTGTCCCATCTTTCCTTTCTACATTACTTGCGACAGTACTGCATTTTTAGTTGAAATAACTGAAAGGGTAAACATTATTATATCGATTTCGAAGGTAATTTTTGATAAAATGACATCACAAAATGAACAGAACCAGAATCAACCAATTATATAAAAACCCGAATAAAACTTGCAAAAATTAATCGAAACAAAAACCCTTTTCGATGCCGCATTTTAAGTGTAACGTGTTGTCGGAACATCGTGCCCAACGTTTGAAAGTAAAATTAGAGCAATTGATACTTTAATTCTCCCTTATTTAATACAAAAAGCCTTATAGAATGAGCTTATTTTGAGGGAGATGGGATGCTTAGCTGGCAAGCTAGTTTTACATGTTCACATAGTATTATCTTTCATATTTAGCTGTACAGACATTCCACTCACGTTAATTTGTTTACAGAAAATGTTTTTAATAAAATATATAAATTTCTCACTGAAGGTATCCAAAGAAGGTATCCAAAGATTTTGCGACGATGCAAATATTAAATTTTACAATATAAATAAATATCTTTAACCAATGAATTCAAATAGCAAAAGCTATGCAATTAACAAATATATACTTATTAAGCTTCATGTAAATTATTTAACAATAGAATACATTAAATATGAAATAAAGTTTTACCAAGGGAGCTAATAATTAAATAATAACACTGTCTGCCACACAGCATTTCGGGGACTCTTCCTCTGGTATCTTTCCTCCCTCTTTTATAGCTGACTATAATTCTCTAATTATTGGGGGCATAATGATGACGTATAGTTGTTAATTTCTGTGTCATTGAGTCTCTTGGCAATCATAATACATATTATTTTATATATAGCGATGTCGTTATTACGACATAGCGAAGTCGTTATAACGACATAGTGATGTCGAAATTACGACAAACCGATGTCGTTATAACGACTTGTTATGTCGAAATTACGACATAGCGATGTCGAAATTACGACATAGCGATGTCGTAATAACGACAGGTTATGTCGAAATTACGACATGCTTTGTCGTAATTACGACATAAATTATTTTTTTGAATGGCCCTTATCGGCTTCCGTAGTATTTGCTCAATCATTTGTTTATCATTTGTCATGTAATGTATAAATTTCAATATGTTCAGTTCGGATCGAAGTTGACAAAGATTAGAAGAAAATTTGAAATAAAAAATGCATTTCATTGATAGGGATCGAAACCTAAAGAGAAGACAAGGTTAATATATCCTGTCTTGCGTGCATAACATGATTCAATAGTAGATGTTGAAGACAAAAAAAGGTAAAACAGCAGATACTGTTTTACTAGGGAATTGATAAACTCAAATACTATTTCGATACATCTCAAAATGATTAGACGATGTGAAGTAAAATATCTCCGATCCAAATTTTTCTAATCGTTTAAAGTTAACATTTTGGTTAAGTAGAAGTGATGCAATAAAATGTTGTCCTTCGAAGAGATATCATAAAATATTTGAAGACCTGTTTTCATGTAATGATTTTGAAAAACAAATGTAAATAGTTATCAAAGGTACCAGGATTATAATTAGTACGCCAGGCGCGTGTTTCGTCTACATAAGACTCATCAGTGACGCTCAAATCAAAATATTTATCAAAATTGTATAAGAAAATAATTTAACATTAATTTTGAATTAAAAACCATTTACCGATTTAATGTTTACAACATTGGACAATCTAGTTGACATATAATGTGTTTATAATGATTAACTATTCCAAATTATTCAAAATTACAAAACTTTTTTTTTTTTTTTTTTTTTTTTAAAGTTACAATATCTTTATTGCATATTTGCTGTAACAATTTACTAAGTGTACAGCTTTAACTTAGTATCCCTCATGTTAGCTTACCAAATAGTTAACGGAAACACTATTTGGCAAGATATTATTTCTTCATAATATTAGTATTCATAACATAAGTCATTTCACAAAATATATTTGATAAAATATTGTGATTACACATACATTATATTGTGTTTCTTTTTCTCTTTTTCTTAGTAATAAATATTTCCGGAATCAACTCCGTTATCGGTATGATCCGTGTTTCCATTAATATTGGGCACAATATGTGTTGTTTTTCACACATGTGCGTAATCGGGTATTACAAAACCTAATACAAGCGTCAAAGAGCGAATATAACTGGAAGCCATCAAAAATAGGTTCGGACTAGAGCGAAAGAATGTCTGAGAGGCTTTAAACATTTGAAATGATTTCTTATCGCAAATTTCATGGCAAACAATGCCTTTTAGCAATATCCAAATGTCGACCTTCTAAACATAACATTGTGATTTGCAATATTGTTGGTTATGTTGTTGCATTATATGATACATAATACACGGACATATGTTTTCCCGCATGAAGACTTCAACTAGACCATTTGGGATAGTCTAAAGCAGCTTATTTCTGCAGATATTTTATCAAGCATTTTTTAACACATTTAACGGCGATCTAATTTCGCGATTTATTTGATAAAGCTAAATTTAGACTGATCCAAGGTTTACATAATCACGATAATTTATTTTCGCTTTATTTTTCTAGTTGCAAAAGTAGTTAATTTACAGTATTCAGAAAGATTGATTGAATGTTTTTGCTTTACGTCTATTCACATAATTTAATAAATATTCAGGATGAGAATTGATTATTAATACAACGAGTAGTTTTTAGTTAAGGAGTCAATTGGGATGAAAGACGGAGAATATTGAATGGAATTGGTAAATGAGGTCTTTTGGATAGGTATAGGCAACATACATAATATTGAGAGTTGTTGCTGTGGCTCTTAACGTACAGAGATCGCGACACTCTCTCAAGACGAGGAATTTTCACCGGGCGTGGTTACGTAGGTAAATATCCCAGACAGGAAATCTTGAAGAAGAACATAAGTGAAAAATGTCCATTCCCCATCCACCTTTAGTTCTAGAAATCTAAGAAAAATAACTTATCAAAATCTGATTGAACAATCAAAACAAAACCTTCAAAATGCAAATCAAATTAAATTTGTTTTTAAAGATTTACAAAATAACCGACAGCATGGTCACAAGAAAGAGACAAAGCGTCAAATATCATCTACAAAATAGAAAATAATGATACAAACCAAAAATCTAAATTAACTCCGGTTCTCCTTGACGGGTTAGAAGTTCAACTTGTAAGATATAAAAAAGGAGATGTGGTATGAATGCAAATGAGACAACTATCCACAAAAGACAAAAATGACACTAACATTAACAACTATAGATATGTTGTGTTGCTTATATCAAGCGAACATTTTGAAACCCTACGTAATGCTACATGCGATTCACAAACAGCGAAAAGATAGAAGGTTCGTAAAAGAACAAATGATTCATATCTTTGGTTATGATATTATGTGATACGAAAATTCGTTAATGCTTGTCGCAAATATTATTGTGTCTTTAAATGTTTAATATTTTTTTCTATATGGAAAAAAATCAATTAGTGTAACATTCGAATATAAGATCACCTTGAAAAATAAAACTTCAAATAGAAGTGTCAATACTTCAAGATAAATTCGTTCCTAAGCCAACAACTGTTTATCCTTCTTTGGACATGCAAATTAACTTTAGCCTATATAACTTGTTTTGATTTAATTAAAAAACAAGAAGATGTGGTATGATTGCAAATGAAACAACTGTCCACAAGAGTTCAAAATGACACAGACATTAACAACTATAAGTCACCGCACGCCTTCAACAACTAGCAAAGCCCATACCACATAGTCAGCTATAAAAGGCCCCGATAAGACAATGTAAAATAATTCAAACAAAAACTAACGGCCTTATTTATATAAAACAATGAACGAAAAACAAATATGTAACACATAAACAAACGACAACCACTGAATTACAGGCTCCTGGCTTGGGACAGCACATAAATAAAGAATGCGGCGGGGTTAAACATGTTAGCGGGATCCCAACGTCGGTTTAGATTTTCCTCCATGGTGGTTAACACAATAATTTATATACCACAAACAACAAAAACGAAACATCTGTAAAACGATACTTGACACATTCGAAATACCATGATTATAAATTAATACGTAAAAGTCCTACAAAATCTAGACTATTTTTTAATAGATTTGAGAACTTGAACATGTCAATGATAAAGCTATGAAAAATCACGAGAGAACAGCTCCCCATATTGCAATCGCTAATATCTCAAAAACAAGCACATTGGCCTATATAATTTTTTTTTGCATTTTTTGTTTCTTTGATAATCCTCTATTAATATATACTAGTGTTATAAACAGGTTGTCATTTTGAAACTGAGTATCGAACTTCCTTTAAACTTACACATATACCAGTGGTATTCGAACACTCCAGTTCGAAGAGCTGTGTAATTTTTGCTTAGGCCATGTGTGATTAGTGGTAGAAAAATATAAGTGTTATTTAAATTGTGCAGAGATTGATAATAAATTAATATTAGTATAATGAATACAATGGCAAATTAAATGCATATTCAGGACGTAGTTCTTTTGCTAATATGGAAATCATCTATTTCAAGGAAAAGGTTGTCGAAAAGGATTCGATTCACTGATCCCTAATAATGCGTAAATTTTAAATTTGCTTTGAGTAAATGAGAAACAGTAGCTTACAAACCTGGGTTCAAAACAAAATTTTGATATCAACAAATAATTTAATTCAAAGAAATAATGAGTAGCCAAACATCGCTTTTTGCTACTTCGGAATCAGTAAAGGAGACATCAGATGCTGCAAAACATGAAAAGAAGCAACAATTTAAAACAATATGAACTATAATTACTTTGCAGACTGTGGACTTGCATGAACCCTAGCTGGTATACCATGACTTTCCATTCTGGACGAAGTGTTAACAGTATCTCCGAACAAGCAATAGCGTGGCATCTTCAGTCCAACAACACCTGCAACAACTGATCCACTGTGGAATCCGACACGGATCTGCAAATAAATTATACAATGAATCAGTAAGGGCACAATCTAGACTAGTCATCATGTGCGACATACACCGTTTCCTCAAGCGTGGTGTATATTTCTGTTTTGTCTCTGAAAAGCCATGATATTTAAGGAGAAATGTTTGCCACTGAAACTGATACCCAATTAAAGGCTGTGGCTGTTAAAATAGTCTGTGATAGTAAATTTCAAAAGTGTGTACATAGTACAAACTCCTATTAGGACTTGTTTTACTCAAAATCAGTAGCTAAACTGCATTATGAATAGCAGAAAATAATTATATTGGAACATTGGTTGACTACTGTTGTTTGAATCATATTCCCCATGTCAAATCTTTACTTGTTTGCAGTACTGTCCGCAAAGATTAAGACCAGTAGCAACTGCATTATAAATACTAGAATTTATCCATCGTTATCAAAAAATTCTTCTTGCACAAGAAAATTTCAGATCGTGTTACCAAAACAGTTCTTTTACACAAAAATTCAGTAAGCTAACGAATGTTAAGATCATAATTAATGTCTAATTGCCAAACTTCAACTCAGTTTAAAGCACGTGTTTTTAGTATAGTAAATTTAGAATACCTATCTACTTTGAGAAAAAAATCAAAAAAGCATGTTCCAACCATATACACACGTTAACAAATCATTGGCAACTCTTTTTATTTTTTCGGGCTAAAATCTTGAAAGTACTGTGAAACGTCTCTACCTCAATTCAACATATAAGTCAGTAAAAATTACTTGCATGTTTTGTAAATATTTCGATTTCAAATAAATGACGAAGCAATAAATATCATTTGTAAGTATAATATGAGATATATGTTTCTCTAATTTTGCTTACAGGACGAATAGTCAAGTAGATATGCTCTTTCATAGCAGTAATCCTATGAGACTGCTTAATCGCAACGGTACGCGTATGGTTATGCACAGTTTGTACTAACACAACATGTCTAATTATTTTTTGTAAAAAATGGTTTCATTGGATTCAAAACAACATTTCCGTTTAAGTCGTTACAGCTTCAAATATTGGATTTGGTAAGCAGACCAGCTGAAGGACGGCAGTGCGGGAAATTCTCGCTACATTGAAGACCTGTTGGTGACCTTCTGCTGTTGTTTTTTCTATGGTTGGGTTGTTGTCTCTTTGACACATTCCCCATTTCCATTCTCAATTTTAGACATCCGTTTTCAACAAGTGAATACTAAAACACGAATTTTTAAATCAATAAAACTCGTTATGTATGAAATTATCCGGTTCATTGCCCCTTTCGAAACTAAAGAAGATAAAATATATTTCGAGATAGTCTTGTTCGCTTTTAAAGAAGGAAAGACTTCATTGATATTTCATCAGGCCAAATCTTTCGTTACAATGAGATGTCTTAGTAAAGAATATGTTTTTTAATATTAATATCATTCTCCTGTTAATCTGCTCGCCACTTTAAGGAGGCTCGAGGGTATAAAGAATTCAGAAAAAAATCAAACATTTGTTTTTCATTACAAATTTTATTTGTTACCTTTTGTAGTTGTTACTTTATCATATGGTACAAAAATCATTCAAAACAATCAATTTGTGTTGGCCCCAGATGACTTTTAAAATGTATACAGCATTGAAAAAGTTACAAATTATCTCCCTTTGGTGGGAAAATGCAATTTTTTGGCTTTAAAATTGAAATATCTTTTTCAGCTCATCGGTGACCCATATTTTTTAATATAATTGCCATATAAGCTGTACTTAAACAAAATTATTGAAAAACTTGAGCGATTTCTGTAATAAATTTCTTTTTTCATTTCGATATTAACTTTATTTCTCCTATTACTTCAACAGAAAAAAAACACTTTTACAAAAATGTATGCTTCTTTCGAAGGCAGATTGTGAGCGCAAATGAACGGTGACCCCACTTTTTTATTTTATTTTTCTATTAACTATAAGATAAAGTTCATTTATAGAAAAATATAGAGAAATCCTATATAAATGATTTAGACCCGCGTACCCCCTTAATTGGACTTTTTCGTCATCTTAATTTCGAATAAAGGTTTATCAAATGCTGAGAGTTGTCGAGCTTTGAATGTAAATAATAATAATTGTATTTTCTCTTTAAAAGTTTTTTTTCACAAATGTAATTGATAAATGGCAATACGTTCCCATCAATACTATATTCGTATTTTAATTTTGTCCTAACTTTCGGATAAAATCACCGGATCGGAAATATTGTTATTGTGTGCCTATCTTAGATAAATTAGGGCAGCAGCAGATTACGATGTTACAATTTCGTAAACAGATTAAGAAGGAAAAAATCAACTGAAGGCAATAAACAAACTGAAAATTAGAAAAGCAAAATAATGTTGTTGGATCAATCATTGACCTACATATACAATTCATAATTATTAAATACCTGAATGGACTCTCCTGTAGCTGGAGACTGTACTTTGCCTGCTTCGTTGACCATATCAAGAGAGAAATTGGCTACGTTTTCTGCATGTGAGTTTGTTCTGGTTGGTACACCACTTACAACCATATATGCATCTCCTATAGTTTCGACCTTAAAATATAATTGCAATGTCAGGGTTAAAGACGAAACCGGGTGTCAAATAATCATTGATATGCATTACAAATAAGACGTACCAATTATATAGAGAGCTTCAATCTATAGGTGCTTTTATTTACTACTAATAATTGAGAATGGGAAAGTATTAACCAGAGTCCAAATGACGTAAATTTTAACAACAGCTGTATATATAGAAATTTGTGCATGCATTCAATATTTCGATTTTGACATAATAGACTAAAATGCAGTTTAAAATTTGGCAATAATGAGAAAATCCTGTTAATTTCAGATAACAATTCAAAATACAAGTATAAATTATTGCGACTTAAATCCTGTCGTATTTTTCGCAATGATAAAAACATCGCAATAATTTCTTAAATGACAGTATACCGACCACCTGTTTGGATTTCAAATAAGTCAATTAATTCAATGCTTTTATAAAGTTGACGAAATAATAGTATAATGTTATTCATAAAATAATATTTTAGAGTTATAAAAAATTTTGCAAATAAGACAAAAAATTCACCATATATGTAACTAAAGATAAAAAGTGGCGAAAACAGCCAAGTGATCAGTACAACACCTTTCTGTTCAGTGCCTCCTTCACATCTCTGGAAACATCTTTGTTCTTTTGCATCTTTTAATACCCCATGTATTACTATTTTTCGTGGATTTTTTTGGTACAAATAAACCACGAAATTACAATTTCAGCAAAAAATGCATTTTCATAGGCTTAGTATGCAGAAATCACTTAACCACGAAATAAAATATTCAAGAAAATGCAAGTTTTCCTTAATCCATCAAAATTGATAACAACGAAAATAAATGAATCCATAGTACTTTGCCTTACCTTATATACATTATGTACAGTTGTTAGGTTATCAAACCTCTGATACAAGTTGTTGAGAAGATTAACAATGTCCATCGGTGTACACGCTGAGGCTATATTGGTGAAAGTCACGATGTCACTAAACAAGATAGTTACGTTTTCAAATTTTTCTGAAAATAAATGTGTTATATAATTAGTTATCAAAAGTACCAGGATTATAATTTTATACGGCAGACGCGCGTAATATAATCATTTCCCCTTATAGTACATAACATTTTAATTTGTTTCGGTGCTTGAGAATTCATGGTACTGTACTACTGAGTCGAAACCACTGCTGGTGGATTGTGACACCACGACAATATCATCAGTTGGATATCTAGTGCTGTTTAAATTGAATGATATTACTTTGTTATAATTTCAGTTAAAACATAAATAAAATTCGTTTAACTAAAATATTAGCTATCAAATTAAAGGACGTTCGTTTACTGTTTTGGTTATCTTAATATCCTAGTTGTCTCATTGGCAATCTACTTATTTGAATATTTCTTTATTTCTTTATTTTGTTTTGTCAATAATATTGTGAACAAGTTTTTGATTAAACAAAGTGCAATCTAATCATCTATTAAGTTATTAATCAGACACATGGTTTTGATATCAATCAATTGTGCATACTTCTTGTGTTTAAAGGATCTAAATAACATGTTGTATGTGTATTGTTTCTTTATTTTTAATTGGTTATCAAAGGTACCAGGATTATAAACGTTTTGTTATTCTTCATTGTAATTAGATCTTTGAATCCTTTGGTTTCACTAGTAGAGCAGACACTGCTGATCCTTCCAGAACACATGAGTGCATCCTATGGTATGTGTAGGTCATTCACTTGTAACTTTGGTGTGAAAGGTGTTTTGAATTTTTTTTTCACTATTGTCGTTTTTTTTGCCATAATGTTGTGTGTTTTTATTCGACTTTTGTTTTTATATTCTACTTTTGAATCCCCGTTTTTATTCATTCAAACCCCATTATCAAATGTGTTCGTATTGCTTATGTCCAAGCATAATATTGACAAGAGTTCAAAAAGCGCTCCAGCTTTTTTGCAAGTTTACCTGTTCAACTTTAGAAGTTTGATGCACAAACAAGACTTAAATTGACATTTTTCTTTTTCTTCATTCATCGTTCCAAAAAATACTTGTGTTGTTGGGTTTTGTTTTAATCACTCTTATATACTCTGAGTATTGGATGTTTAGCGTGTTGAAAAGCAATTAATTATTGTACCTGCGTCTACAGTTCTACCAGCTAATAACTCGGTAGCAACTTTGGTTGGCAACATTTCATGTAATAACTCATCAGTCTTATTTTTTTCAATTTCCAGAGCTTTTGACATTTTTGTTAAATCTGCAGTTGTCTCGTCGAGCTTTTTTCTTTAATTAGAAAAACGAAATATATAGCTAAGAAAGTATAATGTAAACACAAAAGAAAACTCATTGATACTTGACACATTAGCCAATGTTTTTTCGATGAATTACGTTCTTGTAATTTTTTATATGAGAAGTTTTATTAGGCATTGACGATGTTTATAAGAGAAAATAAAGATGTATAGTAAAATATTCAATAATTAATCAGTTATTTCAAATCCTAATAAGTTGAGTCGTATTTGTTTTGAAATAAATCATAAATCACATCTAAATGGTTATTTGGTATAACTGTATCGCGAATGTAGGGAGGTCGATGCCCGTTTGGCTCTGCGCTAACAAAATGTTCAATTATTATGTTTGCGCTTTTGTAAATTTTTGGTTTTGATTGCGATGCAACATCGCAAGTTATAAAAAAAAACTATAAATCACTGAGTACCCATATGCTCTATCAGCGAAAACGTCCTCTGCAATTGTATAAGTTAACTTCATATTCAAAGTTTTTATCCCGTGTTTTAATCCATTGCATAAGTCATTATCTCTATTTGCTATCACAATATCACATTACGGGTTTACAACTCGCTATGTGTTTCTTGTTACACTGGAAGCGAGGCAGGTGTTAATAGTTTTTTTTTTACAAATATCATCGGTACAGATACTCAGAATTATGAGCATGACTATTTCCTGGCGTAAATGGAATAAAAATGTTAAATGTATTCTTACCAGTCCTGCTATGATGGAGTCAACCTTATCTGTGTACACATGTATTATGCCCGCAATTCATTTGTTGTATAAAACTCAATTTAGTTTAATTTTCTATTAATATATCATTATGATTCTACCTATTGAAGACAATACCTTTGTGATGAGTACAAATTATTGAGCACATATAGCCGAAACGGTATCAGTCTTTGATGATAATACTTACAAAATGGTATAATACACAATAAGACCATTTAGGTTTTGAAAACATGACAATTGTATGCTTTTTATGCATTATTATTTGGTTTATACATCTGGCTCTAGCAGGGTTTATTTTATGCTTATACAAAATCTAATTACGCTATTTCCATCTCAGCCATTCGTTGTTGGTTAAGCAGAATCAGTTCTCGTGTGACGTCATACAATGGTATATCAGATATGTACAGGTCCATTGCCTTTAGTTCCTGTAGACTTGATATACACGGTGAGCTGATAAATATCATGTGGCTTATATCTGGCATCCATCGCATTTGACCTAAAAGCATTAAAGCAATATGTATGATAGTGTTAAGCTGCTTTACACAATATGGAATTATAAATATATTGATTCATTATTATTGTCGTCGAATTACATACATGTATTATCATGGTTTGTCCAGCAAATAGACAATATATACTTTTCAAGATAGTATTATACATGCTCAAATATAAACAATTACATGTAATGCTACAAGTTCAAACAAAATTAATTATTACCAATTTGATTTAATTGAGTAGGAAACTGGGGACTTTCATATTAACGCATATTATATCTCTCATTCATAAACAACGTGTTCATAATGTATATTGTGTTATCTGCTGCTAATATATATTATAAATGAATATGATTATATATTCTATGTTGCTTAAAAATGTTGCAATCTAAATGAAATATAGCAGAATTGTGCTTATTGCTAAAAAAAAGTCTTACATTTTTTATCTATTATTTCAATAGAAAGAACGAAACTGCTTTTTCAACAAAAACGACATATCTTTTTTTTTATTTTCCGGTGGTAGCAAAAAGCTTTCAATTTGTATTGGTCGTTACCTTTGAGTACAAGACTATGGCCGTTTCTTTTCTTGACAGACGTCATCACGAAGGCACTATTGATGAATGCCATCAAATTAGTTAGGGTGAAATCGACCCTAGGATAAGTTAGATCAAATAACGATGTTAAACTGGATCCTCTCTCCATCTTTGTTTTTAGGAGGATTTGTATCATCGAACCACATTGCTTAATTACAAAGTTTTCGTCAAAAATAAGATGGTATGGAAATATGTTACAAAAATGTTTAGCTTGAATTATTGTTTGCTTGGGAAACGTTGGTCTGATGCAAACAAGTTCTTTGTTGTGTTCATTTACGCAGTCATCTTCTATGTTGTTTAGAGAAGTGTTGCCATTACTCTTTGACAATTTTACTGTAAAAATGACATGGTCGTCGAGAATTCCATTCTCTATATCCTGCTTTTCCCTACTGTCAACAGTTATTGTTGCTTTCTGATTGTACAAGACACTAGCTATTTGGGGGATTACTCCTAATAAAACAAAATAGTAACACTATTATATACAACATGGCTTAAAGCATTACCTCCAATATTCTTTATTCCTTCCTAGTTAAATTAAGCATCAGTAAACCCAATATGTTAAAATGAGTAAACTTTTACTAACTCTTTTAAAGGTTGTTATTTTCTTTAAATCCTATATCTGATTTATGTTAACCGATTGTAGGTAATATGTGAATGATTATGTAATTGCTCATTTGTTTTCAGAAACTCTGTTCTATTATACATGCTATACACTTCGGAAGTGGACTAAAGATTAATTATTTTGGATTTGCTTACCCTTCCGGAGTACCTAGGCTTCGTGTTGCTTAGTCTTTAGTTTTCTATATTGTGTTTTCTGTACTTTATTTGTCTGTTTGTCTTTTTATTTTTTTAGCCATGACGTTTGTCAGTTTATTTTCAATTTATGAGTTTGATTGTCCTTCTAATATCTTTCGCCTCTCTTTTATTTATCCCATTTTGGTTGCATGACATATTTCGAAAAAAAGTCTTTCATGTAGTCGACTATTTGATTTGCTCTTTATTATTTGATTAGTATTGTTTAATATATAATTGTGTAGAGCATTTAGCTCTCGCTTATGTTAACCTATTATAAGTAGCATATTACATAACACTCGGTCTAGTATACTAGTATCTATTAACCTAAATACCTCGGACATAATACTAATATATTGCAAATAATAAAAATCTCCTATTTTGAAGAATGCAAATATAAAGTGAACCGGCTTTTCTCAGAGAATCATTGGCTGTTTTCGATTTAAACCCTAAACGCAATTAACAATAGCATGATGACCATTCATTTCCTATGACACAAATGCACTAACTTAAGGTAACTCACCTAAAACAATGTAATACAGTCCTGATCGCTTCGAATAATAATGTAGGGTCAATGTTCCGTCATTGTTTGTTTCACATCTTATGAAAGAGAGGAAAATATCATTGTTCATACATGGAAAATGTCATAAATATTTTTCAGTTTTCTGTCTATTCTCTATAGTAAGATTAATTGGGTTAAAACTGTCAACTATTAATGTTTATACACATGATCGTCTAATACGGACTGTTTAAAAAGTATTGGATTAACCATGATTTGTTATCAAATCGATTTCCACGTGTTGTTTTACCAAATAAAGCATAAAATAATTTTTGTTAGCATTAATATCAGCTTTTTAAAAGAATCCACTTTCGTAATAGATTTCAGACGCAGAAAATTGCATGCAGAAAAGCGGTGAATGGCACATTAGCTTTATCGTCACAGACACATAAAGTACTGTATAGCTAAAGATGCGATAGTCAACATTGTAAAAATAAGAAGATGTGGTATGAATGCAAATTGAGATAACTCTTGACCAGATACCAACACACGTTGAAGTTAGCAACTGAACAGCCTTCGAGGAAACCCCGTACTGCAAAACAGAAGATAACAGGCTTGAAAAAACTAATTTAAAGCGACTCAAACCAAAACAAACTAACAGCCTTCAATAATGTACAAAACAATAAACGAAAAACTTGTTGATTTTTTCAATCCTAACATTGCATCGGTATTGACACGGTTATGTCCTTCTCTTTTTTATTCTATTTTTTGTGGCACACAAATGTTTTATATAATGCCATCGCTATTTGTCCGCCTTACTTATAATGTCCGATGTACTTGACGGACATTATAAAAACACAGGTCATGCGCATTAACGTCAGTATTATAAAAAAAAATTAAATGGACTTGTCGGCTTCGTGTTAGTGATATTAAAAGAAAGAATTACTGGATTTTATATTTACATAACGATTTCTGATTTAGATTGATTGATTGATGTCTTGCTGTTTGCTATACGTCGCATAAGCGTGTAACAATATTTCGTGGTGAGAACTCATTTTAGAATCTATACAGATATTTAAATATAATGTGTTTTATTTTGGATGTGTTTGCTACATTTAATGACAAACAGAGCTATCATTGGCGATTGCCATACGGTAATATACAGTTGCTTACCACAACATCATGTTGACACTAGTGAATATAGTTGTCTCTTTGGTAATCACACCACATCTCAATATGTGTATATGGAGAGAGGAAGAGATATTATACAATCTGTTTTGACTTACCTAAATGAAGGATAGTTAAGCTTTGTATATGTTCTTGATAAATGAGCATGTAAAGCATCAAGGTTTTGAACAAACGATGTAAAATCACCACCAAGAGTTCGTAACATTTCTTCGTAACCATTGTCCATACAGAACTTTAGCCACGTTTGCCCAAACACTTCCAGTACAGTTTCGAGTGGTAAACCTAAATAGTAAACACAGTTTAGTCACAAAATTAAATGTTGAAATTGATTTCATCTGTAATAAAAAAAAATCATAACAATAACTCAAACAATCATCAGAATCATAGGGAATCATTCTGCAATAGGACTCATATTTCACGAAAAAAAATATTATCGTGTTATTTATGTTCTCTTTGCTGTTTCAATGAAAAGTACTATGCTAAAAACTCTTCAAAATCAAAAGAAAGTCTTACACAACGATGTCTTATAGCAAGAAAACATTCAGATTGTCTTATTGTACGAATCGGAATTATCTTTTTAACATACAACTCCTACTATCAATCGACAATTAAAACAAAACATAAAGGTATCAGTATTCACCTCAGAAACTAACAAAACCTTTGAATAGACATCAAGAAGGGATATAATTACGATACTGTTGTCAAGTCATTAAAGATTGCATATTTTGGCGTTAATATTGAGTCACTGATAAGGTCTTTGCATCGGATCTTAACACATTTATTCTAAAAACAGTTGTTGGCATGACACGGGTTATGTTCTTCTCATAAATGTTATGATGGTATAATACTAAACCCCTAACGGGAAGGATTGTGCCTGATGTTCATATGATGAAATCATAATCTTTCAGTCAGTTTAATTGAAGTCTGGAGCTGGCATGTCAGTTAACTGCTAGTAGTCTGTTGTTATTTATGTATTATTGTCATTTTGTTTATTTTCTTTGGTTACATATTCTGACATCAGACTCGGACTTTATCTGGAACTGAATTTTAATGTGCGTGTTGTTAAGCGTTTACTTTTCTACATTGGTTAGAGGTATAGGGGGAGGGTTGAGATCTCACAAACATGTTTAACCCCGCCGCATTTTTCCGCCTGTCCCAAGTCAGGAGCCTCTGGCCTTTGTTAGTCTTGTATTATTTTAATTTTAGTTTCTTGTGTACAATTTGGAAATTAGTATGGCGTTCATTATCACTTAACTAGTATATATTTGTTTAGGGGCCAGCTGAAGGACGCCTCCAGGTGCGGGAAATTCTCGCTACATTGAAGACATGTAGGTGACCTTCTGCTGTTGTTTTTTTATTTGGTCGGCTTGTTGTCTCTTTGATACATTCCCCATTTCCATTCTCAATTTTATTTTATTGCTCTAAATCAAAAAAGGATTGTGGTACTCCAACGTACTTCACACGGGATACTCACCTATAGCAGGTCGCCTTCTAGAGGTAGGTCATGCAAACTTAAGTCAAAAGTAAAATCACAAAAACACTGAACTCCGAGTAAACTAAAACGAAAAGTCCCTAATCAAATCGCAAAATCAAATGATAAATCACATCAAACGAATGGTCAACAACTGTCATATTCTTGGCTTGGTACAGGCATTTTCAAATGTAGACAATTGTAAATTGAACCTTGTTTTATAGCGCAAAACCTCTCCTTTGTAGGACAGTCGCATCAAATTGCATCTGAAAAAAAATCTTGAAAAAGAATTTCTAAATTGTTTATCAATATACATATACTAACCGCTAACTTTACATGCTGCAGTGATAAGCTGGAATGTCTTTTCATCATCATACGATTTGAACATCAAAAAGTCTTTTGTTTCATCAAAGTTTGCCTCTATCCTGTTTATACATACTAAACTATACTTCTAAATAATACCCAGTTGTTTTTTTAAGGTGGCACGGTAGTATTTGCTTTCCAGAATTTAGGTTGCTCTTTTGTGTACCCTACTTAGGTAAATGTATATAAACAGTGTGATTGGACAAAAAATACAGTATCAACTGAACATACTTTCCCAAACTGAGTGATGAATCAGGTGTAGAAAAATATGAAATAATTTTATATACAGATAGAAATGAATTTTTGAGAATTTTTTAAAATTTTGCATTCACTGCACCATAAAAGACCTAAAAGTACTAGTGGCCTTAGGATTTTAAAAATAGCAAAAAAAGTAAACGGTCATGGTACATATCCAAATTCATTTCTGAATGGTAAAATGAAAGTACTTCAATTAACTGTGAATGTAGAATTTTTTGCAGTGTTAGAAAGTGGTGAAAATTCTAAAAAGGCTATCATTATCCCTTATGGCCAGGAAATACTACCGTGCCACCTTAAGGGGGATATATATTTTTACACTAAATCAATAAAGGAACTTTTTTTACCTATGCAATTTGTAAGTTTATCAATACAAAGTTGATTAAGGTCAACTATGATAAAAACAAGCCTTAAATTCCACCCCTGAGAGTAAAAATTGCTGATTCAGCAAATTTTGCCTGATCTGTAGGTAATAATGTAAAAATTTACCTAGAAAGTAGAAATTCATTATTTTTATGTAACTTGCACTACATTTTTAATTATAAATGCTCACTTTGACTTTTCGCAGTGTCTGACACATGTGCAACCACTGGAATTTGAGACGCGACATTCTTCGGTTGCATGTACATCCTATAATTTTCACCGAAATAAATAAATTGCATAATTTCTTATTTTTTTCAACACAAGTACAGCTATACTAGTTTTCTTGAGGTTTAATTTGTAGTTCTGATGTAACATGACACCAGTTGGAGCTTTAGGGGAACTAGTAAGAGGTTAAGGGGTCCTTACTTATTCATTAAGCTCTCATACTGGTCTGAAATAGAGATAGAAATAGGGGTTTCTTTACATTGAATATACCTTATTTTTGACAAAGAATGTATTTATGATGTTATATCAGCAAGATTAAATGGTTTATTCATTTTCCATGCAAATACCATTAGTTGTTAAGATTTTCTGACAGTGAAAAGCACAATAAAGGCAAATTGATTATGTAAGGGGACATAATTTAACTTAATGCATACATGAGAAATAGACAAACAGTCAACTTAGAGATGTGTTCTAGTACATGTATTGTCAAACAGATTTTGGAATAATAGTTAACTGCAATCTAAAGACTCTTGTTGTATTATTCTCATAATCTGAAAATGTTTGAAGTAATATAAGGCATGCTGTAAAATGTGGAATGGACTGTAATACCAGTTTTCATGATTTGGTGCTAAAACTGTTTCTTTCAGTCAGATTAACCATAAACAGAGTTGGCAATCCACTAATTCCTCCTGAATCATCATGTTTGACTTCTGTGTTGATTTGAAACATCATATATTTGGGTTTTGTTCACTCCTTAAGTAAAAATGGTAAGATGAAAAAAAAGTGAAAATCTGCCAGATGGGGTAGGGATGTAATGTTTCATTTTTTTTTGGTAAGAAATGAGTGCAGACTAGTATTCTTTATTGTAATATGTTCCAAAATAAGAAGTCTATGCATCATAGTGGTCATGACTGGTTTCAAGTTTGTTATGTCTTGGTTAAGGTGGCACGGTAGTATTTGCTTTCCAGAATTTAGGTTGCTCTTTTGTGTACCCTACTTAGGTAAATGTATATAAACAGTGTGATTGGACAAAAAATACAGTATCAACTGAACATACTTTCCCAAACTGAGTGATGAATCAGGTGTAGAAAAATATGAAATAATTTTATATACAGATAGAAATGAATTTTTGAGAATTTTTTAAAATTTTGCATTCACTGCACCATAAAAGACCTAAAAGTACTAGTGGCCTTAGGATTTTAAAAATAGCAAAAAAAGTAAACGGTCATGGTACATATCCAAATTCATTTCTGAATGGTAAAATGAAAGTACTTCAATTAACTGTGAATGTAGAATTTTTTGCAGTGTTAGAAAGTGGTGAAAATTCTAAAAAGGCTATCATTATCCCTTATGGCCAGGAAATACTACCGTGCCACCTTAAATATCATATACAGTTTTAATAACTCATATGTAAGTTATAAACAAACAGAAGAGGCTCCATATTGCATTTGCAACTACTAGACATTCGAATGAATTGGAGATTAGATATTTTTTAAATTGATATGTTGTAGTGGATATGTTGGTATGTCCATGTACAATTAAAGATCTAGTCCGAATGTTTTTAAAAGTACCTGCATTTATTTTATTGGTTAGATTTTCACTTTCACACTCATTTAATGTTGGTCTGAATTCAGTGTATTTCTTTTTTATAAATTGATTGTGTATATCTGAATAATTGTACATGTGTTCTCTTGCTATTTAAGTTAATAATTTCATTGTATTTGTTTTTGTCATATAGTGGAAATGAACGCTTTGTTTTATACACTAAAACATAGGGTTGTTTAACTGTCCCTGTTGTTAAGTGTTATGACATGTTGGCAAATTATTTCTGAGAACCCATATACTATTTTGTTAAAAAAAAAAGGGATATTATACCAAAGGATATTAGAAAATTCAACAGAAGTGAAGCAAGATGTTTTCTTTCTTTATTTTTACAAAAAAATAATGAAATATGAGCTAAAACGTAAAATAAGCATTGTCTTTAATAACTTGATGTAATTTCATTTTTTAACGATTTTTGATTGGTCTGGAAGAGAGTGCGACATTCATTTATGTCTATAATATTCCAACTTACATAACTTTGTTCCACGCATCCTGTCCAAACTTTGAAAGTACCAATTCCTTAACACATTTATGAATTTTGCCATACTATAAAAATAAAAGTCTATATAGTAACATTAAAGCATATAATATAAAACAAGTTTTGTTATATTGTAAAGACATTGCCCAAATAATATTGTGTAAGTAGCTGGTATAACTCAATAGAGAGGGTTATAGGGTGTGGCGTTACGAATATATTTAATCCCTCCACATTATGTACGTGAATGAGCCAGGTGAGGACTTTGTAACTAAGGTAATAAAGATTCAAATATCTTTTAATTCCAATCAAGGAGCCCTGATGGAACATAAAGAAAATAATACACAATACGTTCTCATTCATAACACATATTTAAATCAATGGAGACATAATAAAAAGTCAAATAAAGGGCTGAGATTTTCAGAGAATATTTTCATACATAAAATGTCGCAACATAAAATCTCTTTATTATTTTGTATACAAAACATTTTTATAATTGATAGTTTAATGAATGACGGTGTTGTATCTATCATTACCATATCGATGAATATGGAAATTAGTTATCAAAGGTACCAGGATTATAATTTAATACGCCAAATGTCTACATGAGATGCATCAGTGACGCTCAGATCATAATAGTTTTAAAGGCAAACAAGTACAAAGTTAAAAAGCATTGAGGACCTAAAATTCCAAAAAGTTGTGCCAAAATACGGCAAAGGTAATTTATTCCAATACCCTATATATATTGTACTAAGATTGCTACATTTGAAAAAAAAACATAAAACTGGGTCAAGTTGTACTGTAACAGTTTAAATCTATATTATTTAAGTAGATAAATGTTGCATTATGGAATATTATTATTTGCATTGTCTAGGATGCCATGGAAATCTGTTTTCTTAAACTATAAGAATATTTTTTATTTGTTAGTGATATTGATTGAGATAGAGTATTTCCTGCTAATTCTAAGCGATGCTTAAGTTTAAATATGATTTCATTGTAAATATTTTTTCCCACGTCTCAATGTTGACAAATTTCCAATGATTAAAGATATCATCTTGAACGGCATGGGAAACTATCTGAATATTAATGTAAAGAGTAATGTATTCAAACTCGCTTTGGACTAGAGGAACATTAGAATTTCTAAAACATTATGTTTGTTTCTGCAATAAAAAAAAATCATTCATTTATTCAGAATACGATCTCATTGCATTCAATATTTGTGTTCAGCGTTTTTGGATTCAAACAAAATAATACTTCAAAACTTTAATACCGCATTAAAATGAAACATCAAAAAAATATTTATTGTGAACAGTGTAATCTCAAATATCCTGCAATAATTTCTTCTTAACGAAAGTCAATGCCAGGGCACAAACTATCCAGTGGTAATACCCCGGGTAATATCCATTGACCAGCAATTGTATCGACACATTCGGACTCACAATTAAAATGTTTGGGCTTAAACCAATTTGAAATCTATAAATGTTGCCATGTTAACCAATTTTCTTGCACATCCCTTCATAATTATGATATTCCTCATTTTGTTTTACAATCTACAAAGTTCCAATGTATCTATAAACAGAACTAAACACGCTTTGAAGAAGAAAGTTACGATTTGATTTAGTCGGATTTATAAAGTGTTTTATTTGGCCTTTTAAAGCTTTTTGGATTCGAGTCTTTTGTAGACGAAACGCGCGTCTTCCGTAAATACAAAATTTAAATCCTGGTATCTATGATGAGTTTATTTATGCGGAAACACATTTTTCTAAAGAATTCTTTGAGTGATGTATTCAGTTTTAAAAATTTGGGGTTATTCCCCGGTAACAAAAATCACGTTTTTTTTAACAATTGGTCAGTTCTGATACACCTAAACATATAGGTAATACTCGAGCTTAATTCAGTTGTAAACTTTATTAAAATTTTTATATGTATATTGACATTTTATCTATTCGAATCAATTTAACATTTATATTTTTAATACAAAATCAAGAAAATATAGAACATTTAATTAAGTAAAAGTTACTTTACCATTCTCTAAATGTTGATTGACTTTCCTATATCTCCTGAGTGATAGTAATTTACAACCTAATGGTCATGTTCATCTCTTTAAACATCACCAAGAATACTGCTAAACAATTACAAGGATAATATTAATAATCCAGAAATTGATTTCGACTCTTCTGATTGATTAAACTATTACAGATTTTATTGTTACATCTAAATTAGAAAATAGCCAAATACATTAGACATAACTAATATTTTGATTTAAAGGGGATCTCATTTGGGTCTTATCTGAGGTTTTTATAATTATCTGAATAAGATTTGATCAATCTCTTTACATTAAGTAATTAACTTTTTAAATAGCATTTCCAATTTCTAATAGTGTTTCATGAGACAGTTTCCCGGATATTTATTTGCAAAACAAACAAACTTCTAATAAGTTACAGTTAAGAGTGTTATGTAAAGTTTAGGGTGTAATGAGACTTTTGTAGACAAAACGCGCATTCTGGTGTACAAAATTATAGAGCTGGTATTTTTTAAGTTGTTTTTTCTCGATCGGAAACACAATCATATCATTTTGTTTTCTCTGTGAAAGATTGCTGCTTACAGTCGAGATTTTCTGGTTAATGAGAAGTCATGTGTTTTCGGAAATTTTTAGTAAGTTAAGTTAACAATTATAGTTTACGAAGTATTACAGATGACCACGTATTTGTTCCATTTTTCGTCTTCATTTTCACGACTGTGACATTACTGAATAATCATCAAAAGTTTACTCGCTATGAACAACTCAACGGGATGGACATTTTCGGAAAACTCGAAAGCATTTGCGGTTTTATTTTAACCTGCCATTGTTTGCCTATTTTCCTATTCATTTCTAGGGGTTGCCTCCTTGCCATTGGTATCTTTATTCCTATTTTGGTTGTTTGTCATATTTTATCAATCTACAACTGAAAACGTGCGGGAGCCTTCAAGAATAAAACCATTCTTACAATTTTCTTAATTTTACATATACCTTTTCCTAACGTCTTGCCAATGCATATGGCGAGTTCCTTAAAATCTTAACATTATTGTTTACAGAATCTCTGATAAGTATGCATTATCAAGAAAGACAAATTTTCGGAAATCCGAGTTATCCCGTATAAATCATTGACTCCATACCTTTTATCTTAAATCAATGATTTGTACTTCACAAATTGATAGATCAACAGTTAGATATACCCGGGAGATCATTTTACTTTTACCTATTTTATATCATGGTTATGTATGCTGATGTGATCTGATCATGAACATGATATATATGGAATAATGTCATTTTCATTTTTGACCTTGTCTTTATCACCAATCAAGCACGAACGTTGACATTTTCAGTAGTCAGTGTGAAAGAAATGTTATGCTCTATATCGACAATATTTCTTTATTTCATGTTGTATTTTGGGTTAGGAATATGATAGTAGTAAAACTGTTTGTATACGTACACAGTAATGTGATAATGTATGCACGAACGTTAGCTTTGGTAATGGTATATAAACATGCAGGTGATTTAACATCGATTAATGAATGTTGAAAGCCACATTTATTTTTTGTCATCGTCAACGGAAGATTACAACAGTTAAGTGTTCCTGCTCGGTTTTTGAAAAATGACAGAAACAATTTATCAATTTGAAACGTTCGAAGCGCTTTCTGAATTTACTTTCCTCATTTAAACTGTCCTTGGATATCTTTAAAACTGCTGAATCTGAAAGAGGATACCACGAACGAAAAAGTGTCGACGCCTTGTTTAACAAGACGATGGTAATTACGATTTTAAATTCTTTACATTTTTTTAATTCTTAAGGCCCAAAAGGGATTTCGGCTTTATTTGGTTTGGCACATTATTTATTCCTATGGTTGGAAATCTTACGTATATGGACACACTCAAAGTTGTGTAAATAGATAATTTATAAATATGATTATAGAATGGTTCTCGTGGTAACAGATAGGTAACATATAGTGTAATCCGTCTTTTCAACGTAAATAGTAATTGTAGCTAGGAGTAATGCGCTTATTATCTTATCTTTATGGTCAATCTTTCATTATGGGAGTTCGAGGCGTCAATATTTTTGATTATCTATCCCTTAGAGTGCATACTTCCTTTTTGGCGAATTGCGTCTGCATATATGATTCAAAATTCAGTATTTTTTTATGTGGTTAATTTTCATTTGCACAAAAAGAAAACAATTCTTATTTCCAAAACTTTTCCAAGAACTCGATGTTATATTCATTTTGCAGAGTACACCTTCAGAATAAAAATATGTCTATTCTTATAACTCATACCTTAGTGAAGGTTTCGTTCTTTGATTAGGTGTTGGCATTGTCGATGTGAAATGATTCCATTTGATACAAAAAGATGAAATAGTGCCTTTTTTTGCAGAACAACAAATAAAGATCATCTTGTATATTAAAGAATCGAGACAGTCTTAAAGATACAATGAACAAATACCGCGACGGGGAATGAGGACATTCATAATTTCATAATGGAATTAAATGTTCAAGTTATTGTTCGTTCCCCTTAAGTACTTTTAACAATGTTTGAAAATTCAATCAAAGATATTTTATGTCAGTTTTCCCTATATTTAGCCTATTTGCACTCATTTTCAGAAGTCATAAAAATTTCTTGGATCGCCGATGACCCCCAAATTTTATTTCAATTTTATAAAATAGAGACATCAAGCTTTACAATATGAAAAAATAAGCAACTTCTGTCATTTATTTTGCTTTGAAAATTCAATCAAATTGTTTTTTTTGTGTCCATTTTCCCTATATTTCCATATAACCTATTTGGACGAATTTTCAGAGGTCAAAATATCTCTAAGATGGCCGGTGACCCCATATTTTTTGGCATGTTTTCATTTACAATACTTCAAAAGTTAAATTACACAAAGTATAAGAAAATTCTGTCATTTTTTTCTATACCCCTGAACTACCTTAATGCATACCTTTTGACTTATATCAATAATTGTTACTTTAAAGTTTAATTGATCAACAGATAGATATACTCAGGAGATCATTCGAATATTTACATATTTTATAGAGGGGTCATTTATGATGATACAGTTTGAATATGACAGTATAAAAGCAAATATTGTAACAGTTGAGCACTATTCTTTAACGCCTTTGAAATATTAACCATCAGGTCAATGTTTTTGTATAATCATAGTTATTGTTACGCAGAATGCACACGTGTTTGGTTTTATCTCCGAATTCTTATTTAACTTTTAGCTCACCTGGCCCGAAGGGCCAAGTGAGCTTTTCCCATCACTTGGTGTCCGGCGTCCGTCGTCGTCCTGCGTCGTTAACTTTACAAAAATCTTCTCCTCTGAAACTACTGGGCCAAATTTAACCAAACTTGGCCACAATCATCATTGGGATATCTAGTTTAAAAAATGTGTGGCGTGACCCGGTCAACCAACCAAGATCGCCGCCACGGCTTAAAAAGGAACATAGGGGTAAAATGCAGTTTTTGGCTTATAACTCAAAAACCAAAGCATTTAGAGCAAATCTGACAGGAATTACAACAATCGTCAGGTCAAGATCTATTTGCCCTGAAATTTTCAGATGAATCGGACAACCTGTTGTTGTGTTGCTGTCCCTGAATTGGTAAATTTAAGGTAATTTTGCTGTTTTTGGTTATTATCTTGAATATTATTATAGATAGAGATAAACTATAACAGCAATTATGTTCAGAAAAGTAAGATTTACAAATAAGTCAACAAAACCGAAATGGTCAGTTGACCCCTTTAAGAGTTACTGCCCTTTATAGTCAATTTGTAACCATTTTTCGTAAATCTCAGTAATCTTTTACAAAAATCTTCTCCTCTGAAACTACTGGGCCAAATTAAACCAAACTTGGCCACAACTATCATTGGGGTATCTAGTTTAAAAAATGTGTGGCATGATCCGCCCAACCAACCAAAATGGCTGCCACAGCTAAAAATAGAACATAGGTGGAAAATACAGTTTTTGGCTTATAGCTCAAAAAATTAAAGCATTTAGAGCAAATTTTACGGGGGGGGGGGGGGGGGGGGTAATTTGTTCATCAGGTCAATATCTATCTGCCCTGAAATTTTCAGATGAATCTGACAACCCGTTGGTGGGTTGTTGCCCCTGTATTGATAATTTGAAGGAAATTTTGCTGTTTTTGGTTATTATCTTGAATATTGTTATAGATAGAGATCAACTGTAAACAGCAATAATTTTCAGCAAAGTAAGATTTACAAGTAAGTCACATGACCGAAATGGTCAGTTGACTCCTTTAGGAGTTATTGCCCTTTATAGTCAATTTTTAACAATTTTTCGTAAATCTTAGTAATCTTTTACAAAAATCTTCTCCTCTGATACTACGTGGCCAAATAAAACCAAACTTGGCTGCAATCTTCATTTGGGTATCTAGTTTAAAAAATGTGTGGCGTGACCCGGTCAACCAACCAAGATGGCCGCCACGGCTAAAAATAGAACATAGGAGTAAAATTCAGTTTTTGACTTATAACTAAAAAACCAAAGCATTTAAAGCAAATCTGACAGGCAATAAAATTGTTTATCAGGACAAAATCTATCTACCCTGAAATTTACAGATGAATTGGACAACCCGTTGTTTGGTTGCTGCCCCTGAACTGGTAACTGTAAGGAAATTTTGCTGTTTTTGGTTATATTATCTTGAATATTATTATAGATAAACTGTAAAAAACAATAAATGTTGGCAAAGTAAGATCTACAAATAAGTCAACATGACCGAAATTGTCAGTTGACCCCTTTAGGAGTTATTGCCTTTTATAGTCAAGTTTTAACCATTTTTTTGTAAATCTTAGTAATCTTTTGCAAAATTCTTCTCCTCTGAAACTACTGGGCCAAGTAAATTATAGATAGAGATTAGTGTAAGCAGTTAGAAGGTTCAGTAAATTAAGATTTACAAACACATCACCATCACCAAAACATAATTTTGTCATGAATCCATCTGCGTCCTTTGTTTAATATTCACATAGACCAACGTGAGCGACACATGCTCTTTCGAGCCTCTAGTTTTAATCATTTGCAAGTTATTTATATCAGTTTCATCAGGTCTATTCTCGAATATGCGGATATCGTGTGGGAAAAACTAGAAAGCATCTAAACAGAAGCGTCATATATTTCACAGTCACCAAATTTTGTTCTAAAACGCATTTAAATTATGATATACCAGCTTGGTGCCTCACAGAGAAAGAAGGTCCAAGTAAACAGTTATCAAATTTATCCAAAACAAATCATGATCAAGTTCCTGATTATCCCTGTAGTCTCTTACCTCAACAACTTTGACGATTTTATAACTTAAATACTAGACATGCATTTAATTTTCAAAACAAGAACTGTGGATCTTCTTTTCTGAAAAAAAAATCCGTCATACTATTGGTTATTCGTGAATAGAATATCGTAATACAAAAATGTATTAGGAAAGTCCCTTCATATTATAATACTGGTTGTATCTGCTAGAATGTCATGATAATAAACTCATGACACAAACCATTTCTATCAAGAAATGTCAATATATACATACAAAAATTACAATCAGGTAGTGAACTCATCAGTGATGAGGAAAATGAATATTTTGTAAGTTGTCCAAAGTGTTATTGTGGAAACAGGGAGATTTGGTTCATTAATCTTTTTTCATTTAAATTTTATGTCAATTAAGATTTTGATTCTATTTAATTTAACTTTATTTCGTGAATGTCATTGATTAATATGAAGACTATCATCAATTTAACTAAAGTTTGACATACACTGTAGATCTAAAACCACCTTTCCTCTCTGTTCTTATTATGACCATATTGTGTTGTTCTCTGTTTATTTACTGTCATTATTGTAATTGTATATTATGTTATTTTTCTATATCATTATGTTAGCTTCTGCAATAAAATATATTCATTCGTTCATTCAATATGTGCAATCCGTTTTTTAAACTGCCAAACATGTTTTCTGCTCCGTGTGCGTCTACTGGTGTAGCGAACTGTATAAAAATAGATTACAGTAGTTCACCAATGTTCAATCTCAGATATTCAATAATGAAAACAAAAACTAAGGGAATCGCAGGTATTCCAAAGGATTGAAACCGGATGTGTCATTCATTCTTTTATTTAATAAAACTTTGGAATGTTAAATAAACAAATCATGGATAACAGGATAGAATTTTGATCGCCAGACGCGTTTCGTCCAAAAGATTCATCAGTGTCGCTGGAATCAGCCAAATTAAAAAAAAAAAAATTATAAGAATTGAGAACCAATGTATATCAAAATGGTATTGCCGAATGGGTCAATATGCTTAATTGATTTTCTACAAGCGGTAATGGTAACGGGTTTTTTTCTTGTAGCTCAGACCATATCGTAAAGGTATAAATATATAATGGCTCGTCTCGAACCTGAGACATTTTCACATATGTGGTTAAATTTTCGAGGTAAAAAGTGAGATTAATCTTTCCGTAAATTAGAAAACCCCGAAAATCCTTTCGTGATGCACGTTTAGTAGCTCCATAGATTTTACACATTTATTCTATGTTCCTCTACTTTCAAAATCAACACAAATAGTTACGCTCGTTCACTTGTTTTAAAGAGAAACATGTCCAATATCACAACACAGAGATTTTTTATTTACACACAACTTCTGCGTTCCTCATTTTAAGGCGCATTAGGGATATTGACCCTAATAAGGCTAACATAACAATGAATTGTTGGCAACTGGGCTAATGATGTCTTCGTGTGGGAATAATCAAAAGCAATGGCAGTGACCAGTGGTTGTAAACAAAATTGTCATAGTTACCAGGATAAACATAGTGTATGCCAAAAGCGCATTCCGTTAACATAATATTTATAAGTGACGCTCGAATTTAAAAATACTATACAAAGTACGAATTCGAGCTAAGGACCTAATATTGCAAAAAGGTTTTGCCAAATACAGGTAAAGAAATTAATTTCTTTGGTAGAAAATCATCAGTTTTTCAGAAAACATCTAAAGCTTTGTAGGCAGTTGATTAATAAACATGTCATATCAATGATAATACATGTCAACACAGACGTGTTGGCTACTGGGCTGATGATACTCTTGGGGAAAAAACACAACCAGCTGTGGCATCGACACAGCAAATGGCGATCTATTTTCTTACAAATGATTTTTGACTATTGAACAGCGAATAATACGGTTGTCCCCCTTTAACAGATACAAACTTCTCTGAGAAACAAAAAAACAAAGATATTAAACATGGTATCAAAATAAGTATACATTCTAAGAAATTAACTGTAAATGATTGTGTCACCTCAAAATTATATAATATCCTATACATAAGCGGATTAACACGTAAATCTTGCAATCAAAATATGCATTGAATGTATATTCAATATAGATAATCATTATGTGATTATTTTAAATATGATAAAACATGTTATAGAGAAAATCTCATCAATTTCACAGATAAGTATAGAATGCGTAATATTATTTGAATTGGCAGTATAATACTTATTTTGAGTTTTAATAAATTAGTTTTAAAAGCAGGTTTACAAGATGAGTACAGAGGAGAAGTGAAAGACTTAAGACATGATTTAGTTATGTTAATTGGATAGCATATAAAGGAATGTTTTTTTTCTAGCTTAAATTGAAATGAAACTATCGAGTGATTCTGCTTTTATTATAAAAAAAATAGACAATTTTAAACAGGTCAATAAGTTGATTGGTCGACAAGGTTAAAAACCTACTATCATGAAGGTAAGAAGTATGGTCATGAATAATAGTTAGTGTTACGTTCATGCAACAGGGTTGGGGTCAACAATAAGGTATAGAATAGGACTAGCTTGTGTTGGGTTTTGAACTATAGTTAGTCATGGGTATTAAAGGTAATCGTAATATATTAGGTGTTTTTTTTATTCGACTTCATATTTCTATCAAGTGTCTTATTTAGATCTTGTCTCAAGCTGCCTTTAACTAATCAGATTTCCTCTGTATTTCCAGCCTTTGAAATAAATGACTTTCAATGCTTAATTGGTTATCAAAGGTACCAGGACAGGAACTTTCTGATAGAATAGAAAGTCCCTGACCAGGATTAAAATTTAATACGCCAGACGCGCGTTTCGTCTACATAACTCATCAGTGACGCTCAGATCAAAATAGTTATTAAGCCAAACAAGTACAAAAACAAAGAGCATTGAGAGCCCGAAATTCCAAAAAGTTGTGCCAAATACGGCTACGGTTATACTTTACAATACTCTCAATGTTTTAAACTAATGGTATAATATTGAATCAATGAGATGCTGACTTTGTATTGATTTCAATCATGTCTAATCAAGTGTGAGATTTATATTAAACTGTCAATGGCTTTTGATTTTTATCTTTTGTCTGTTGTAAAACCTGTAATTAGGTAGATTATCCATTCAAAAAGATAATTATAAATTTCCATCCATGAAATCAACTTCACGAAGTATTTTACTTTTTTTTTTATTTTTTTAGGAAATTCCCAACTGATATATAGTCAACAAAGAGTAAAAATTAAGAATATAATCAGTCAGTATGAGATCGAAAAATTTGTTGAATATAGAGCAAATAACCTAAAATATAAAGAAGTTATTGATGTATTTCAAACGAAGAACATTCTCACAACTCACTCTGTTCAAACTAAACTTTCAAGAAAAAATAAAAACAATTTGGATCCTCTTTAAGAGCCTTCGTTTAGAATCCAACTGTCAATATTTAGAAACAATGTTTTAAACTGTATTTTCGTCAAGTTCTAAATTTTAAATATAAATATGTTGAGCAACATAATTAGTACTTTCCACATTTGGTTATTGATTTTGTGCTGTTTATTATCTTTCCCTTATCCATAATATTTTTTCTTTCAATTTTTGTATTGTATAATGCTTTCGCCAGATATCATCAAGATATTTTTCATGTTACATAAAATAGCGATTTTGATATTCAAGGCGAGTTCACATTAAGTTCATTAGAGGCTGAGCCGATATATATATACTAAAAGGATATACTAAGTAAGTGTGAACACTTCAAGTAGATGAGATACGAAGCGTGATATATCGTAAAGGGATATTAAACGCGAAACGATATCAAATAGAAGGAAGGCAGGAGTTGCCAAAGTGATATTCAATCTGAGGTCATTGTAAAATAAAAGGCAAACAACCAATACAATCACGAGTATACAAAACACAACACAGATAAATTAAGGTTGAACAATACGAAGCTCTGCACAAGAATAATAAATTAATAATATAAGCTAGAATCTGCTGCCGGCATACAGGCAAAACTGTTTAAAATTTACAATGGGATCATTAAATTCTATCATTCTTCATACAGTACATTCATGTTCAAATATCACTTGCGAAGATTGTCTCAATGGAAAAAAAAGCCGGATAAAGTAAGAAGTTAAAGATCATTGTGGTCCTCTATGAGTATTTACACAATGAGAAAATTTATTTCGAATTTAGATAATTTTCCTTAAATGTTTCTGAAAATAAAACTTCGCATGTAACTCAGTATATAGATCAAGACACGTTGTCAAAAGGATATATAGCATTAAAAAAACAGAAACAAAAGACTGAGAAATACAAGAGGGTGCACACTGAAATGTCTCGTCTTATTGACTAACCATTGATTTTATGTTCATTGCCCTTAATATATAAAGCTTTACTAACAACTATCACATCAACTTGATCAGGAAAAAGAGGTCAAGGTCAGATAAACCAAACTGGAAATACATGTACATCTTACAATCATTCCATAACCAAATATGCGTTTTATAAGTATGAAGGATCCAGGTCTTCTACCTCCTGATATATTAAGCTTTTAAGAAGTTAGATAACGACACTGCTGCTGGATTACTATCCCTTTATCGAGCTTTCTGCAACAGGCCTCATATGCTAAAAAAAAACCTTAGACGATCTCAAAGGTAGGGAAGGACTGCCTACTACCGATTCACTACTGGCAGTTTGGTATCGTTTGTCATCAAAAAATTCTAGCCGGGCATGAAATTTTACCTCCATTACATGTATTTTTAACAAATGCCCATCTAAGCATAATGTATCTGTTCCGTATGCATTTTCCACAAATTATGTACCTTATACCTCTGGAAATTACATTACAATTGGTATGAAGGACATTAATATATCTAATAATAGTAATGATGAGTAATGGGATTCTCTGATCTACCAGGTAGCAATCATATCCTATAGTCTGATTATTTTGAAAACTGGTCATACCCTACTAATGGATTTCTACTGGTATATGAATAATTTCTTTTGACTGAATACATTTTATGAATTTTGTTAAAACATGTTGATTAATATTTCTCAAATTAAAATCACCACTTATAGCTAAAAATTTACCAAGATATATTTCAACGACTACTGAATTAAAGAGAAGATGATTCAGTGTAGAACAACTTTACTTTCATTTTCATGTTAGCAGCCAGCTTATTAGGTAGAATGGATTAAGAGTTGATCCAATTCTAATTGGGACATTTTCAAGTCAGTCAAGAATCGTGTTTACCGTCATAGTCCAGTCGATTTGTGCAGATTTTTGACAAAATTGCTCAGTTTGTGGTAAAAGCATGAAATTTGGAATAGTGGTAGCATATGTCATGGACAACATTTTAAGCTATGGACCCACTCTGAAAGTCAAAATTTGCGAAAGAGGCGGCCATTTTAAAATGGCGGCCGTTTGATCCCAATAGATTAATAAAAAAAATTATGAAAATAATATTAGAGAAGACATTGACATAAAAACTTGGGTAATAGAATAACAGTGCTGATCCAATTGTTTGGTTGAACAAAGTTTTTGGAAATATTACCCATATTGATTGGCGGTCATCTTGAAAAATCTTTGTTTTTTTAAGCCAAAAAATGTAGTAATGAAAATTAAAAAAAATAAATGTCGAAGATATACAAATGCATTTGTTTGAGCTATATAAACAGGACAAAAAAGCGAGCCTATAAAATGCCTATGAAATTCTCCACCCCTCCCCGGCCGAGTTATTCTTTTGTTTCGTAGAGCGTTCAAATTACTTTATATTTTCCGACAATGTACATTTATTGTTATTATCCAAAAGTTCACACCCAACACTTGAAACTATAGTTGTCGAAATCTGAATCATTGTCTCTTATGTTCAAAAATTATCGACATAGTTAAAACGCGACCACGAAGAAGGTCATAAAATGAACTATTACACTTAATGCAATATTCGTGACACCGCTTGTTCAACATAGAATAACAGGAGAATTTTATTTTACAAGTATAAATAAAGCAAGAAAATATTTGTATACCTGTTTATGATAGTTGGCTGATTACATGATAATTCGTTTTGTTGATATTGTTCATTTGAACTTTCAAAAACCTTGATTGCAGACATAATGTTTTTCATATCATACTAGTAATTTATGTTATAGGAACATCAAATGCTTAAATGTTCTCAATTGACGTTAACAATATCTAACAAAAATGAAAAGTTTATGATTTGTCAAACCTCACTCTGTCTATCATGTTCTATCAAATTGTCATCCATATTTACATGGAGTAGTACAACCTATTGCTGCCTTTACACACTTGCATTTCTTTGGTAACCGTGTTCACTTTGACTTATCAGTTAAGCGCTTGCTGCAGGAAGTTATTATAAAGTCATATGGTATATTCATCACAGATGACAAGGACTGTCATCTGAGGACTTCATATGTATTGATTTTTTTGGTAGCCATTTTGAATGATGGGCATTTTGAAAACATGAAGTTCCAATATAACATTATTCGATATTCTTATTCACTGTATGCATTCACACTTATTTTACTAATATGCACTTGATATTTATAAAAAGGTCAGATATAAAGGCATGCACATATTTATAAAAAAAAAAAAGGTAGCAGTAAAAGAATTTCTAACTGTTCCTCACACGTTTGCCTAAGTAGCTTTTTAAAGAGAAATTATGTATATATGATATAATTTATGACCGAACGTTCGTGTTGGAAAAGATCAAAATTGTAGATTTCTAAAACAATAGAGCTAGATATCAAAAGAATATAATGGGCGTTCAGACTGGAAGGAATGTGTGAAACTGCAAGAGAGGGCATGTGAGGGTTTGCATGCAATGCCAAGCAGATCCAATCAGAACAGACATAGACATTTCAGCTGGCAATCTCTCTTTTTGATGCAGGCATACTACGATGTTGGGTCTTGAATTGGTTTTCCTTTCGCTCAATTTGAAACAGTTAAATGAGGGCTATGGAACTGCAGTAGCACTCCAGATGGCACAAATCCTGTCAAACAAATTTTCAGACCACAAAATATTTAATCAGTAAAAGGGAAAGCATACTTTTGATGTTGAAGATAAATTGCCAGTTGAAAGAAAACAAGAAGTAAGTAGACACTGTCAAGTGATACTGAATCAACACAAACAATGACTGCAATGTATTTGTTTCTGTGGTGATGTATCTGAAGATCTCTATAATACATCGAAATTTAAAAATCGACAAAAATGGGACATAACTGTGCACCTGTACTACAAGACATATTTCCTTATCCAAACTAAAAGCTGGAGATGTCAAATCACTAGTATCTGCTTGATGATTGATAAAATTTGACAACGTAGCAAATAGGCAGAATAAAAGACACAGAAAGAAAGAATTTTTTATCCTTGGAGTTGTGCTTTCCAAAATAATAAAATAGATTGACCGCACATGGGCTGGCAGAGGTATTGTACCAATCTCCAAGCTTGCAGATCACGCTAAATTGTACAATAACCGCCTGGAACAACTTTTAATTACCATGGAAGGAAGGACTGATACAATGCATCTAACAAAATAGGAATGTAGCTGACAAAGAATGTATGCAAGCATACAAGCAAGATAAATTAGTTCTTTTGATTTTCAACAAAAGTATTCTTGAATCACTGGAACAGACCTCATAATTAAAGGGTATCACCATAGCCATAGCAGGCAAAATATATATGATTGATACTCAGAAAAGCTTAAAAGGGACACTCAATAACAGCTATTAACACAATCAGTTCACCAGACATAAGTTTCCTTAGTATGAATGATACAGGATTGCCAAACATCGAGACACAATTCAGTAAAATCGATGAGTGGAAGACAACATTCACCATTTCTCAGCTATATTAGTTCAATTGTGCAACTCGTCATCGAAAGGACACAACTTCAGCTTATCAGTCCTCCGATAGAAAGTTAGATGTCTCAAAGATTGTGGAACGGATTTATTTTGAAAGCTAACAATTAATGTTCCTGTAAACCTTTCTATAGTAGCAAGCCTAACTCTTCAAACTATTCTATTTACTCTGACTATGAAGAGGCCTTCCCCATCACGACTTAAACATTTTGTAAAAGACATCGCCTGTTTCAGAACTTCCCCAACATATTCATTGAGAATCCAGAGAAAGGCGCAACCTTTCATGTGTGGTTGCATATCATCTATGGTAGCTAGTAATCATTTTTCATAAATGTTGTATTAATCATTCTCTCCATGACAACTAATATTTACTAATGACGTTTACTGTACCATTTTTCCATATCATCAATTTCAAATGTTAAAACAATATCTGTTCCAGACTGTGAGCCGTCACTGTTTTATATTATTTTGGCAAGCCCCATTGCAATGGATAACAGATTCTTGACTTTCTTTCTATGTCTCGAATTCTATCCAATTGCCTTGTCGTGCAGTTTTAACAAGCATTTAGCACGAGATCGGCTCCTGAAATATTAATCCTCAGCACTGAGTCTGGCTAAAAGAAAAATGGTTGGTAGTTCAAGTGACAGTCACATACTCTATTGTCGATCACAATTATTGATGCTGTATGATGATTGTCAGATACCTCATCACAAAGAAAGAAAGAAATATCTGCAATCATTGTTCTTGTTGATTCATCACAAGTGTGACTGGTTATTCTACTGGTTTTTTTTTCAATCCGTGACTCTTTTTGTTTTTCCTGACTATAAATATTAAGATTTGCTTTGACAGGGTTAGTACCTTTTGCCTTGTGATTCGATCTCCAATTGCATGGACTTCATCAACGTGGAACAGTTGTATGCTTACAAAACATGACTGATTACCAGCTCAAATGTATATGCTCTTTTTCATTTGCTTTGCATTGTAAATCATCACGTGTCCCCTCTTCCCGTTACGGAATTCTTTCCAGTCTATTTATTTATTAGATTTTTTCAGCTCTAGTGATTTTGATACCTACAATGTTTTTCTTTTCAACAAACAGTGTTCATATTGTATATACGCATTTTTTGTTATGATTTTTATGAATACTACATTTATTTGTTAATATATGCATACCTTATTTGAGCACTTGGTGAATATAACTTACATGAAAGGAACAGTCATAAATGAATGATTAGCAAAACTAGTTGTAAATGCATATAAAACTTAGTATCAATTCAAAAACCAATTTAGGATAGCGAATAATAATATATTGGAAATTTACGTTTCCAAAATGGCCATCATTCAAGATGGCCACTAAATACTTCATCGGTCCTCAGTTTATATTCTTTGTCATAAGAAATACGAACGTTTATCAAAATTAGTTGAGTAACATATTTTTCATATTTTTTCTAATATTTTTTATTGACTTTTTGGACATGATTTCAAAATGGCTGCTCAGAGCCGCCATTTTGATTTTCTGAATTGGGTCCATAGCTATAAATGTTAGTTATGAGCTCAACTAACACTCTGCAAAGTTTGATGCTTTTACCACACTCTGAGCAATTGTTTTACATTTCGACTGGACTATCACAGCTCTTTGACTTCTATGATATAGTTCATGGTGCCTGTAATTTCATAACATATGTTGTCAGTTGATTATTTTGGAAAATTCACTAACATAATAAACCAACGAAGGTTCTTGGTTAAAAGTTCTCATTTGCAATCATATCACATCTTATTTTCATGAAGAGTAAATTGGACAAAAAAATGCACAATTATTCCAGACAATATCATTTGATAAACAGGTTATAGGAAAACAAATTCTTCAGAATATTCTATAAGGTCTGAAACAGTACAACCTTTAGAATGTGGGCTTCCATGAACCTCTTGGACAAGTAATAGGATTTTAAAACAACTAAAAATCTCCTTTATTTATGGAAAAATTGTATAAAAAAGAATTGCAAAATCTTATGTTACAATTTAAACTAAAACCAGTTACACATCACAGTTACCATTCTTGTAATACTTTTGCCATTATTTCACATATTGATATATTCTTAGCTACAGAATGTATATAAACCTGCAAGTGCATGAATATCAAATTTCATAGTTTGTAAGAAATTGTAAATGTTTCTACTACCTAATTTTTTCAAATGAAAAAGCTACTATCAACAATAAAGAAAATTACTTTTACTCAAAAAATTTATTTAAGTTTTATGAGTGGAAAAGGTCATAATGTGGTTCAAACAAGAGGCTCCTGAGATTCAGAATTATTCAACTATTAAAAATTGGAATATACAATACCTCTTAAACTAATCAAATATCGCCATTAAAGAGCAAGAAATTATAAGAATCACCCAGTGAATTTGGTTATATTGGCAGTTAAGTAGATCTTGATTTGCTGATTACTTGTTTTGCTTTCAATTCTAGTCAAAACAAGTAATCGTCAAAGGGACATGTGTAAAATAAAGTTCTGTGAAAATAATGTAACAAAATGTTTAATTCCAAAATTTTAAATTAAGACAACTGTAAAACGGAAGCTTTCAAAATATACAACAAGGGAGCTATATATCTTAAATCAGTCCAATAGAACAGCTAGCTCTAAGCAGGCATCCAGTAAAAATTGATACAGGCAAGCCATATTAATCTTCATAAATAATAAATTTATGCAAAATATTCCATTCATGCTTCCCCCCAAAAACATGTTATGATGTTCCAGACCAAATGAGTATTGGTTGGTCAAGTGTATTTGATACAAGTGTATTAGATACAATTGTATATTACAGATCAACATCCTGTATTTATCATGTTTTATAATACATGAAATTTAATTATGCTCACTGAAACTGAAGCTATCGGAAGTAAACATAATGTTGGAACAAAAGTTTTTTGAATATTTAGAATTTTTACTACAAAAACCTATATATATATACTGAACAGAAATTATATCAAAATCTGTGGAAATTACAGTTTAAAATATTATGAAAACATGTCAAAAACTAATGCAAAAATGAAATAGATTGCTTTGACACTGCAAGAATACCAGTTGTTGATAGCATCGTTCCTGATTATTATGTAGGGTTGATATAATTGGTAAAGATGCAAGTTTGTACTACTGCCATGTAATTATAGCATATTAAACTCAAATATATAGGGTGATATAGAACTTTTGTCACTCAAAATTGGAAAATGCACATTGGAAAACAAGAGGATTTTCATTACATCGGCTGCTGCAAAACAAGCAAGCTTTCTTTTAGCTGGCAACGGAACATGCATAAACAAACATGAGCAGGATTCAGATAGACAATTTATTAATATTTAATTTCAATTGACACATCTTATTGTAATAATATTAATTTGTAAAACTAAATAAATGTTTGTCTAAAATTAACCCATATGGTCCAGTTTGTCCTAGAATGTCTTGAGTATACTACTATGGTCTACCATATGTGTATGGTGGTCTAAATGAGTATACCCTTATGGTATGGACTGATAGAGCATGGTTCAAATACTCAAATGGTCTGGAACAATTATATAAATTTATAACTTGGCTATACTAAAATTTTACTAGTAAGATTTAGAGTACTTGTTCTTTGATAACATTAGTTTGAACAATTCATAAACTTTTATGTTTAGAATACAAATAGTTAACCTTCCTCTGTTGAAGTGATCTCTTATAATATCTCTGTTTTAATTGTAACACTACTATGAAAAGTACAAATAGCACCATATGGACTGCAGAGTAAACAATATAAAAAACAACAAAAATAAATGCTTATATCAAAACAATTAAATCTACAAAAAACACACCTCTTTGTGGTAAAAATATAAAATAGTATTTTTTCAAATGTTTCATTTACAACTATTATGAAAATGTTTTACATACAATAAATCAAAACAAAATTCGTTAATATCACTCCCATGTTTCAACAAACAGAAAAAAACAGATTTTTTTTTTAATTAAACTGCAACAACAAAACAAGAGGCTCCCAGAAGTCATAGAAGAACCATAGAAACAAAATAGTGTATACTTATGCAAATTGAGCAAAAACAATTAATTGTAAAATAACATAAAAGAGGTAATAATGACTAGTTAGAAATTTGAGAACTCTGAAATGTAATCCTGGCCAAGTTCATCCTGGTACTAAAATCAGCAAGGTCTGGAACAAGTGATTATGTAAACCTTGCTAAGTTTATCCTGGTACTAAGATCAGCGAGGTCTGACTTGAGTGGTTACTCTGTTTACTACTTGTTGTCGTTGTTGATCCAGTGTCTTGGACTAATTTTTCAGCAAGTAAAACTTTAGCAATGTCAATGTCTTCATCCCCTGTGGTATCATACAAATCTACCCATATACTACCATTAAAGGACCTGAAAAAAATATTTACTTTACAATATACAGATACATATCACAGTTTATATCAATGACATATCCTTCTTATGTGAAATTACTCGTAATCCTTTTCAAAATTCAGACTGCTTTTTTTCTTTTAGAATTTTTTGGAAGAAATTGAGTTATGAACCTCTATATCTCATCTGTTATCAACAAATATTTTTCAACATTAATATTTGTAATAGGAGATCATTGATTTTAAAGTCCAAACCACTATAAAAGCACTTTTAGGAATAAAAGTAAAAAAATAATTTGATAACTACATTGGTTGCAATGAATTACATTGATTTCCCAGTTAAATAGAAACTTGTAATTTCATAAAAAAATTATGTGAAATTAATGTGGTTATTTCACTGTCTGAAGTCATACAACAATAGGCGTTGACAAGACGTTGATAACAGTGGATCAAAAAAAATTGTGAATGTGTAGTAAATAAATACAGTTCCTAACATGTTTTACATTAATTTCTTTTTAAAAAGCTATTTGCCAATGTAATAAAAAGAATAACTAACTAAAGAATTCAAATATTGAAAATATTCAACTCGTGACTGACAACATTGATAATTAACTCATGCGCTACGCGAATTAGTGAATTAATGTGTTGTTCAGTCACTTGTTGGATATTTTTCTCTTTTTGTATTCAACCATTAGTTATTCTATAAACATCTGGAAACACTTTATTCAATATACATTTTACATCATGCAAATTTTTATATCAATGCAGTTTGGATATCATCATCCCTAACAATTCAAGAAGCCATCTGGCTGAGTGGTCTAGATGACAGTCAAGAGTAGAACATTTATTGTGAAAGAGAAAAGCCAAGTGATAGCCTGTAATATACATTTTGTTTTTGGTGAAGAAAAAAAAGTTAACACTAGTATTTCAAATGCTTACCTTGTCTTCACAAAAGCCACAAGAACTTTATTGTCAACCAATTCTTTAAATCTATACCTGTAAAAAGTACCATATGAAGAGTTCAGAGTAGTTCTTGTTAGATGTTGTTTATATTGTTCTTTTTTCTTGCCTCTATTTGTTGACAAATTATTTGTAAAAAGATAGTTTTAGAGGATGAAAACTATTGTTTTATACTTTTTGGATGTTATAAAAGGCAAGCCATTCAACAGCTCTGGTTTAATGACAACCATACATTCAGTATTTGACCAAATCTAATAATCCAGAAAGGTTGCATAAAGCCAGTCTAAGCAGGCTTAAAAATTACAGGGTTGTAAGGAGATTGTTATATGGCCAGTATTAAATCACATAAATAATTTAGTTTAATCCTTATATCAGTAACAGGTGTTTCAGTGAAAACAAAAAAGAGGAATAATTAAACTTACTTGGATTCTGTGGTGTATTTTGCACCAAGAGGTTCTATGTGCATAAGGAAACATTCTACAGCTTGGAATGGTAAATGGAGAAAATCTGGTAATATTGATCTAACACAGTTGTAACGTAACCATTCACGGTTTCCAAAGTCAACAAAAAATACCTGAAAATTGACAATTGAGATTTGCCATTATATATTATTCATGTAATATAATTATCAAATAATTAAGGTCAAAAATTCATGTCCAATGGTGCGGCAACAATTGTCTAGAGATGATTAACACACATTTCAAATATCTAAGGTCATTCTTCCTGGCTATATTTAAATTTAAACCTATTTAAAAAATAATAAGTGCAACATAAAAAAATCATTAATGGAAATGATGACTTAGGAGATAAATAGATTAAGTATGCTGAGATTGTATAAAACATGGCATGAAAGTGACAGGTATGATATAGTGTTTTAATCAACATATAAACTTGTTCATCTTTCAGAGTTATTTAGAATGCTTTTCCAGCTTTAGATATAGAACAGCTTCTAATAGAATTGAATTGTTTAATATTTCTATGAAAAATATGAAAGGTTAAAAAAATCCAATTAAGAAGGCAGCATAATAAAATATGTCATTCTATCAATTGTAATTATCCATATATACTAGGTCAATCTCCTTTGTAGTCATATATTGTCTACAATATCATTGGTTATTTTATTGAATTAGTAATTGATCACAAATTTGTTGAATATTGTAAAAAATATATTATAAGTCAGCTTTACAGACTTATGAATTGTACAGAATGCTAAATGTTTATAGAACAATTATTTCATTCTTACCAACACTGACATTTTAATACTTTTAAAAAGCTATTCAAAACATCACTGACAATTGAATCTGCTTAGAATTGTTCACAAACAGTATAAACAAAAGAATGTGTCCATAGTACACTGATGCCCCAATCGCGCTGTCATTTTCTATGATCAGTGGACCTTGAAATTGGAGTCAAAACTCTAATTTGGCAGTAAAATTAGAAAGATCATATCACAGGGACGTGTGTAATAAGTTTCAAGTTGATTGGACTTCAATTTCCTCATACACTTCTTGACCAAAAACATTAACCTGAAGAAGGACAGAAGGATGGACAAAAGAACAGACCAGAAAATATAATGCCAATAAATGGGACATTAAAAATGAGGAATGTGTCTGATAGATGATGCCCACACTTGAATATAACATGATAAAGGGGTATAAATTAATAACAATTAAAGAGATGCCACCAAAATTCAAATTTGTTTTGCGATTTGTGGTAATTAGCATTGTGTTTGAGATTCATAGCATTTGGTGGAAGCAAACTAAAATTAGAGAATGGAAATCAATTTCGGGAGAACTATTTCTCATTTCTATCCTAGGCTTGTATTTCAAACTTACTCTCAGCCTGTTCTCCTCAACAATGAGAACACGTGCTCTGTACCATTTCCCATCAGATGTAAATTTGGCAGCTATTATTTCTCCTGGGGCTTTGTCCACTGTTGTGTCTTCATTATGGCTTCCTTTACTATACTCCTCCCTAAGAAATGTAAACACATGTTGATTCCAATCTAAACTGCACAGTATTCATTTTATCAAAGTAAATATATACTTGTATCTATCAGTACCTGTTTAGTTGAATTCCATAAATAAGGATAAATAATTATTTTTTTTTTGGTTCCAATATACTGCCCATGGCTAATTGTTTTTACTGACATACAAAAATAAAAAGTATGTGTAAAATAAATCTAGTGTTTAAATTTAAACCGTTCAAACCTAGTCAAAGAGTAATAACTCTAGTAGTATCTTCTTTAGATCCATTTGTATGACAATTTGACCTCTGTAATGTTTACAAAACAAACAAGGTTAAACTAAATGCCTCCTCCACTACCTCATGGGCACAATCAAAAGTGTATTTACATTCTTCTAAATGATCTATGCTGAGAAAGCAAACTTGTCTTTGATTCCCTGCTTATGTGACAATGATATGGTCATAATATCTCTTATGTGAAATCTTTATAAACTTCAATCGTTCTTCCCCGGAATTTTTTTTACCGAAATCTGAATCTTGAAGAATTCTCTGGTTAAGTTATTTGACTTTAGCATTACAATTCATAATCTGGCATGTTATTCAGATTGGTATAAAACCACAATCAAACAAGTGGTGAACCTGCTTGTCTGAAACTCTAGCCTAAAATGGTCATCATTATAACACATAAGAAAGCATTTCCAGATAATGGCCTACCTAGAAAAGACAACTCTCATAGATATGGCTACTGCTTTTCTGTTATACATATGGCGTATATGAGTGTGATTAAGGTTTCATCTTCTCTGGATGGGGATTGGTTTTGTTGTTTCGGAGTCATAATATAGTGTCCTGGGAGGGAGGGTGATAACTATATGGTGTGTTATTCAGAATGGTATTGAAACTCATTCAAACAAGTGGTGAACCTGTTTGTCTGAAACTCCAGCCTAAAATGGTCATCATTATAACACATAAGAAAACATTTCAAGATAAGGCCTAAAAAAAAAAGATATGTGTTTCCGGTAACATCATTTTGAAAAATAGGGTAGGTAGGTCGGAATTCTTTTTTTTTTTACATCGTAAATAAAATCCGGAAAATTATCATGTTTTTTCCAAGTCTGGATCCATAATTAGTTTCAAAAACCAGAAGTGTGCCATTTGCAATGTTTTGAAGCACCTGCTGTGCAAATTTCTTGGATTTTAACCTATTTGGAATACCTTTTGACATTAATAAAATGTTTTACTGGCTTTCAATGCAAGAGGAAGCAAGAGAGAAAAAAATATTATGTCATTTATCAGAAGCCTGTGTCAAAAACAGGGTCGGTTGATAATTTTTTTAATTTTTTTTTTTGAAGATCCTATATAAAAGTTAGGGTCAGGGCTAAAAAACAGGGTCGGTCGGGTTACCGGAAACACGGGTCTTTTTTTTCTCGGCCTAATGGCCTGACCAGATAAAAACACTTTTAGATATGGCTATTGAGGTTTTTCTGTTATACATCATGTACATGTGGCATATAGGAGTGTGATTTAGGTAGCAATACACAGTTAGGAGTTTAGTTTCGCATTTTGGCCCCTTTGGATTTTTCAAACAGGAAAGTTAGTGTGTAATAAAATTCATTTTTAGACAGCTGAGTACTAATTTAGCCTTCAAAGATGGTTTATAAGAGCATCAAGATTGTTTTTAACATGTTTTATGGGCTATTTTCTGTTTGACAATCCGTATTTTCATAGCTTGACCGGCCATCGGTCAAAAAATTAATGTTATGTTTACAAACACTTTTTTTCTACACGAAGTTTTTGACGCAATTTTACAAAAAAATGAGACGAAAGACATATGATTTTCATTGGATCTACTGAATGATACATGTACACAGTTTCAGAAAAGGTATTACTTCAAGCGATTGAAATTCTACTTTTAGCCAAATTTTGGGGAAATATGTGACATCTTTTCCCCCCTTTTTGCAATATTGTATAGCAAATAAGTGCAGATTGTTGCCATGGATACACCCCAAAGATATTATATTTTACCATTTTATATACTGGATATAAAATCTATGGAAGATTCTGATTACATACATATGCACATATATGACATAAACAGTAAGCTTAGTATTGCAAGAAAGCAATGAAAAGGGGATGGTAAAATTTATGAGGACAAATTTTAATATTTTTTCCCAACTGTTTATTGCTACCTTATGGCATACTTCAGAATTGTATAATTTAAGACTTTTCATGCCACAAATCTATTGATATTTAGATTCTAAATCAACTTCTGAGGGAATTAAGTCTTTAAGAATGACAATACATGTCAATTTCATTATTAACAGTCCTTAGCAACCATAATTAGACATTTTGACACAAGGCTTATATATGTACTCTAACGGCTTAACCATTGCTTCTGAAGGATTGGGGTGCATGTGGTAGCCTAAGAATTGAACGCGTTTGTTTTTTTCTTGCGAATAGATCAAATTATTATTTTTATCAAGATTTCATGTTACATTTTGGCATATATTAATTAAATGTATACAATGTAGTTGAATCAGATGTAGGAAATTAATTCCCTACTACCAAGTTTTTTAATCAAAACTTAGGTATGCAATAAACATAAAGATTAACATTTTCATGCTTGAAATTGCTAAATTTTGTACAATTTTGCATCATCAGATATCTTATTAAGATTTTCAACTAAAAAAACTGACAAAAAAGGTATAGTTTTAAAGATTTGGCCAAAAATTGAGGTAGAAACAAGATTTTACACTTTGACTTGGCATTTTTCTTTAAATCAATTTTTGTCGCGTTTCAGTGTCAACTGCTAACCTTCATAAAATATTCATTACTCAACCAATTTTCAAAAATAAAAGGCCATTTTACTCGTTTAAGCTAGCAGAACACAGAAAATTAGTAAAAAGGGAGAATTCGAAAAAAATATTTACTATTAAGGTAGCAATACACAGTTAGGAGTTTAGTTTCGCATTTTGGCCCCTTTGGATTTTTCAAACAGGAAAGTTAGTGTGTAATAAAATTCATTTTTAGACAGCTGAGTACTAATTTAGCCTTCAAAGATGGTTTATAAGAGCATCAAGATTGTTTTTAACATGTTTTATGGGCTATTTTCTGTTTGACAATCCGTATTTTCATAGCTTGACCGGCCATCGGTCCAGAAATTAATGTAATGTTTACAAACACTTTTTTTCTACACAAAGTTTTTGACGCAATTTTACAAAAAAATGAGACGAAAGACATATGATTTTCATTGGATCTACTGAATGATACATGTACACAGTTTCAGAAAAGGTATTACTTCAAGCGATTGAAATTCTACTTTTAGCCAAATTTTGGGGAAATATGTGACATCTTTTCCCCCCTTTTTGCAATATTTTATAGCAAATAAGTGCAGATTGTTGCCATGGATACACCCCAAAGATATTATATTTTACCATTTTATATACTGGATATAAAATCTATGGAAGATTCTGATTACATACATATGCACATATATGACACAAACAGTAAGCTTAGTATTGCAAGAAAGCAATGAAAAGGGGATGGTAAAATTTATGAGGACAAATTTTAATATTTTTTTCCCAACTGTTTATTGCTACCTTAGGTTTCATTGACTCCATGTCAGGATTTAAGTTTGGTTTCTCGGGTGTCATAATAAAAGTCCTGGAAGGGAGGGTGATAAATATATGGTGTGTTATTCAGAATGGTATTGAAACTCATTCAAACAAGTGGTGAACCTGTTTGTCTGAAACTCTAGCCTAAAATGGTCATCATTATAACACATAAGAAAACATTTCAAGATAATGGCCTGACCAGATAAAACCACTCTCATAGATATGGCTACTGCTTTTCTGTTATACATATGGCGTATAGGAGTGTGTTTAAGGTTTCATCTTCTCTGGGTGGGGATTGGTTTTGTTGTCTCGGAGACATAATATAGTGTCCTGGGAGGGAGGGTGATAAATATATGGTGTGTTATTCAGAATGGTATTGAAACTCATTCAAACAAGTGGTGAACCTGTTTGTCTGAAACTCTAGCCTAAAATGGTCATCATCATAACACATAAGAAAACATTTCAAGATAATGGCCTGACCAGATAAAACCACTCTCATAGATATGGCTACTGCTTTTCTGTTATACATATGGTGTATAGGAGTGTGTTTAAGGTTTCATCTTCTTTGGGTGGGGATTGGTTTTGTTGTCTGGGAATCGTCATATAGTGTCCTGGGAGGGAGGGTGATAACTATACGGTGTGTTATTTAGAATGGTATTGAAACTCATTCAAACAAGTGGTGAACCTGTTTGTCTGAAACTCTAGCCTATAATGGTCATTATTATAACACATAAGAAAACATTTCAAGATAATGGCCTGACCAGATAAAACCACTTTTAGATATGGCTATTGAGGTTTTCTGTTATACAATGTGGCATATAGGAGTGTGATTTAGGTTTCATTATCTTCATGTCAGGATTTAAGTTTGGTTTCTCGGGGGTCATAATAAAATGTCCTGGGAGGGAGGGTGATAACTATATGGTGTGTTATTCAGAATGGTATTGAAACTCATTCAAACAAGTGGTGAACCTGTTTGTCTGAAACTCTAGCCTAAAATGGTCATCATTATAACACATAAGAAACCATTTTAAGATAATAGCCTGACCAGATAAAACTACTTTTAGATATGGCTATTGAGGTTTTTCTGTTATACATGTGGCGTATAGGAGTGTGATTAGGGTTTCATCTTCTCTGGGTGGGGATTGGTTTTGTTGTCTCGGAGTCATAATATAGTGTCCTGGGAGGGAGGGTGATAACTATATGGTGTGTTATTCAGAATGGTATTGAAACTCATTCAAACAAGTGGTGAACCTGTTTGTCTGAAACTCTAGCCTAAAATGGTCATCATCATAACACATAAGAAAACATTTCAAGATAATGGCCTGACCAGATAAAACCACTCTCATAGATATGGCTACTGCTTTTCTGTTATACATATGGCGTATAGGAGTGTGTTTAAGGTTTCATCTTCTCTGGGTGGGGATTGGTTTTGTTGTCTCGGAGACATAATATAGTGTCCTGGGAGGGAGGGTGATAAATATATGGTGTGTTATTCAGAATGGTATTGAAACTCATTCAAACAAGTGGTGAACCTGTTTGTCTGAAACTCTAGCCTAAAATGGTCATCATCATAACACATAAGAAAACATTTCAAGATAATGGCCTGACCAGATAAAACCACTCTCATAGATATGGCTACTGCTTTTCTGTTATACATATGGTGTATAGGAGTGTGTTTAAGGTTTCATCTTCTTTGGGTGGGGATTGGTTTTGTTGTCTGGGAATCGTCATATAGTGTCCTGGGAGGGAGGGTGATAACTATACGGTGTGTTATTTAGAATGGTATTGAAACTCATTCAAACAAGTGGTGAACCTGTTTGTCTGAAACTCTAGCCTATAATGGTCATTATTATAACACATAAGAAAACATTTCAAGATAATGGCCTGACCAGATAAAACCACTTTTAGATATGGCTATTGAGGTTTTCTGTTATACAATGTGGCATATAGGAGTGTGATTTAGGTTTCATTATCTTCATGTCAGGATTTAAGTTTGGTTTCTCGGGGGTCATAATAAAATGTCCTGGGAGGGAGGGTGATAACTATATGGTGTGTTATTCAGAATGGTATTGAAACTCATTCAAACAAGTGGTGAACCTGTTTGTCTGAAACTCTAGCCTAAAATGGTCATCATTATAACACATAAGAAACCATTTTAAGATAATAGCCTGACCAGATAAAACTACTTTTAGATATGGCTATTGAGGTTTTTCTGTTATACATGTGGCGTATAGGAGTGTGATTAGGGTTTCATCTTCTCTGGGTGGGGATTGGTTTTGTTGTCTCGGAGTCATAATATAGTGTCCTGGGAGGGAGGGTGATAACTATATGGTGTGTTATTCAGAATGGTATTGAAACTCATTCAAACAAGTGGTGAACCTGTTTGTCTGAAACTCTAGCCTAAAATGGTCATCATTATAACACATAAGAAAACATTTCAAGATAATGGCCTGACCAGATAAAACCACTCTCATAGATATGGCTACTGCTTTTCTGTTATACATATGGCGTATAGGAGTGTGTTTAAGGTTTCATCTTCTCTGGGTGGGGATTGGTTTTGTTGTCTCGGAGACATAATATAGTGTCCTGGGAGGGAGGGTGATAAATATATGGTGTGTTATTCAGAATGGTATTGAAACTCATTCAAACAAGTGGTGAACCTGTTTGTCTGAAACTCTAGCCTAAAATGGTCATCATCATAACACATAAGAAAACATTTCTAGATAATGGCCTGACCAGATAAAACCACTCTCATAGATATGGCTACTGCTTTTCTGTTATACATATGGTGTATAGGAGTGTGTTTAAGGTTTCATCTTCTTTGGGTGGGGATTGGTTTTGTTGTCTGGGAATCGTCATATAGTGTCCTGGGAGGGAGGGTGATAACTATACGGTGTGTTATTTAGAATGGTATTGAAACTCATTCAAACAAGTGGTGAACCTGTTTGTCTGAAACTCTAGCCTATAATGGTCATTATTATAACACATAAGAAAACATTTCAAGATAATGGCCTGACCAGATAAAACCACTTTTAGATATGGCTATTGAGGTTTTCTGTTATACAATGTGGCATATAGGAGTGTGATTTAGGTTTCATTATCTTCATGTCAGGATTTAAGTTTGGTTTCTCGGGGGTCATAATAAAATGTCCTGGGAGGGAGGGTGATAACTATATGGTGTGTTATTCAGAATGGTATTGAAACTCATTCAAACAAGTGGTGAACCTGTTTGTCTGAAACTCTAGCCTAAAATGGTCATCATTATAACACATAAGAAACCATTTTAAGATAATAGCCTGACCAGATAAAACTACTTTTAGATATGGCTATTGAGGTTTTTCTGTTATACATGTGGCGTATAGGAGTGTGATTAGGGTTTCATCTTCTCTGGGTGGGGATTGGTTTTGTTGTCTCGGAGTCATAATATAGTGTCCTGGGAGGGAGGGTGATAACTATATGGTGTGTTATTCAGAATGGTATTGAAACTCATTCAAACAAGTGGTGAACCTGTTTGTCTGAAACTCTAGCCTAAAATGGTCATCATTATAACACATAAGAAAACATTTCAAGATAATGGCCTGACCAGATAAAACCACTCTCATAGATATGGCTACTGCTTTTCTGTTATACATATGGCGTATAGGAGTGTGTTTAAGGTTTCATCTTCTCTGGGTGGGGATTGGTTTTGTTGTCTCGGAGACATAATATAGTGTCCTGGGAGGGAGGGTGATAAATATATGGTGTGTTATTCAGAATGGTATTGAAACTCATTCAAACAAGTGGTGAACCTGTTTGTCTGAAACTCTAGCCTAAAATGGTCATCATCATAACACATAAGAAAACATTTCAAGATAATGGCCTGACCAGATAAAACCACTCTCATAGATATGGCTACTGCTTTTCTGTTATACATATGGTGTATAGGAGTGTGTTTAAGGTTTCATCTTCTTTGGGTGGGGATTGGTTTTGTTGTCTGGGAATCGTCATATAGTGTCCTGGGAGGGAGGGTGATAACTATACGGTGTGTTATTAAGAATGGTATTGAAACTCATTCAAACAAGTGGTGAACCTGTTTGTTTGAAACTCTAGCCTATAATGGTCATTATTATAACACATAAGAAAACATTTCAAGATAATGGCCTGACCAGATAAAACCACTTTTAGATATGGCTATTGAGGTTTTCTGTTATACAATGTGGCATATAGGAGTGTGATTTAGGTTTCATTGTCTTCATGTCAGGATTTAAGTTTGGTTTCTCGGGGGTCATAATAAAATGTCCTGGGAGGGAGGGTGATAACTATATGGTGTGTTATTCAGAATGGTATTAAACCTCATTCAAACAAGTGGTGAACCTGTTTGTCTGAAACTCTAGCCTAAAGTGGTCATCATTATAACACATAAGAAACCATTTTAAGATAATAGCCTGACCAGATAAAACTACTTTTAGATATGGCTATTGAGGTTTTTCTGTTATACATGTGTCGTATAGGAGTGTGATTAGGGTTTCATCTTCTCTGGGTGGGGATTGGTTTTGTTGTCTCGGAGTCATAATATAGTGTCCTGGGAGGGAGGGTGATAACTATATGGTGTGTTATTCAGAATGGTATTGAAACTCATTCAAACAAGTGGTGAACCTGTTTGTCTGAAACTCTAGCCTAAAGTGGTCATCATTATAACACATAAGAAAACATTTTAAGATAATGGCCTCACCTAATAAAACAACTTTTAGATATGGCTATTGAGGTTTTTCTGTTATACATGTGTCGTATAGGAGTGTGATTAAGGTTTCATCTTCCCTGGGTGGGGATTGGTTTTGTTGTCTCAGAGTCATAATAAAATGTCCTGGAAGGGAGGGTGATAACTATATGGTGTGTTATTCAGAATGGTATTGAAACTCATTCAAACAAGTGGTGAACCTGTTTGTCTGAAACTCTAGCCTAAAATGGTCATCATTATAACACATAAGAAAACATTTCAAGATAATGGCCTGACCAGATAAAACCACTCTCATAGATATGGCTACTGCTTTTCTGTTATACATATGGCGTATAGGAGTGTGTTTAAGGTTTCATCTTCTCTGGGTGGGGATTGGTTTTGTTGTCTCGGAGACATAATATAGTGTCCTGGGAGGGAGGGTGATAAATATATGGTGTGTTATTCAGAATGGTATTGAAACTCATTCAAACAAGTGGTGAACCTGTTTGTCTGAATCTCTAGCCTTAAATGGTCATCATTATAACACATAAGAAAATATTTTAAGATAATGGCCTGACCAGATAAAACCACTCTCATAGATATGCCACTGCTTTTCTGTTATACATGTAGTGTATAGGAGTGTGATTAAGGTTTCATCTTCTCTGGGTGGGGATTGGTTTTGTTGTCTTGGAGACATGATATAGTGTCCTGGGAGGGAGGGTGATAACTATATGGTGTGTTATTCAGAATGGTATTGAAACTCATTCAAACAAGTGGTGAACCTGTTTGTCTGAAACTCTAGCCTAAAGTGGTCATCATTATAACACATAACTCATTAACTGTCTACCTAGTGAAGTGACATTTTCTGTCCACATCTGGTTTTACTGAGACTTTACATTTTAACAATTTACACTTGATCTCGTTTTTGTGGTAATAAGTATTGTGTAGAAGTAAGGGAATGGAAACAAAAAATCTTGAAATTTTTCAATTTGTAAAGCAGAATAACTCTTAAACGGTAAAAGTGACACCTCCAAAATTCAGATTGATCTGAATTTGTTGATATTTATCACTTCGTTTAAGTTCCATAACATTTAGTAGATGCAGACTACAGTTAGAGAATGGAAACGAACTATTTGGCAATTTGTAAATTTGTAAAGGGGCATAACCATATAAAAACAGAAAAAGTGATGCCATCAAATTTAAACGAGTTTTGTGGTAAAAAGCATTGTGTATAAGTTTCATAACATTTGGTTAAGGCAAACTTAAATTAAAGAACTAAAAACAATTTTGGCACATACGTAAGGATGGACAAGGGTTAAACTTAATGTCCCTTCTGCTAAGCATTTTCTAAGCAGGGGCATAAAAATGCTTCTTTCTTTGGATTATTTTTAAACTTCAGTTGACAGAAATACAAAAAGATCAGTGTACAGGGGTTTTGTTATGGTGATGGCATGAGTAAGCTTCAGGATACACATGTAGATAACTAAAACAAATATAAAGAGGGTTGCATCAGCATAATACTCACTGCATCTCAGATATCAGCTGATCAAAATTCATTTGCCAATCATCCTTTTTGTCTATTTCTATAATAAATAAAAATATTTATATCAATGAAATTTTATTAATAATAACAACATATAGTCAAACAAGAGGCTGTCACAACGACAGAAAACCGGTTTTATTAACATTTATTTGTGTCCTGGCAATATCACAAGAACCATTACTGATGAATGGTGAAAGTGAAAATCGTCAATATCAAATTTGACCTCTATTTTGTCATCAGTATCAAACATATTAAAATTTGAAAAGCTTAGATTGAATGGTTCATGAGTAAACGCAACAACGTGAATGGAAACGCCATTTTACGATCTTTCAAGAACCATAACTCCTGAACAGTAAAAGTCAAAAATCGTCATTATTGAACTTGACCTCTATTTTGTCATCAGTAACAACATATAAAAATTTCAAAAGCTTTGGTTGAATGGTTCATGAGAAAATGCACGGACAACATTTGATTGCCGCCGCCCGCCCGAACTCCATTTTTCAATCTTTCAAGAACCATAACTCCTGAACGGTTAAACTCAAATTGGTCATTATTAAACTTGACCTCCATTTTGTCATCAGTAACAACATATTAAAATTTGGGACGCTTTGGTAGAACAGTTCATGCGTTAATGCACGGACACGACTGGAAACTCCATTTTTCAATCTTTCAAGAACCATAACTCCTGAACGGTAAAAGTCATAATCGCCATTATTGAACTTGACCTTTATTTAGTTGTCAGTAATAACATATCAAAATTTTAAAAGCTTTGGTTGTGCGGTTCATGAGTTAATGCACGGACAACATTTGATTGCCATCCTGCATTCTGCTATAACTGTTTATAAAACTTAGATTTTTTTTTTCTACCATAGTAGTAGATTACCTCAGCTGTATTTGGACAAATTTAACGAATTTCTGGTCCTCAACTTTGTATTTTATTTGGTATTTTGAACTTTTTTTGATTTGAGCATCACTGATGAGACTTTTGTAGACAAAACGTGCGTATGGCACAAATACAAAATTTATTCAAGAGCATCAATTATAAACTATAGATGTTTTCCTGTTTGATCAGACTTTAAATGTATATGGTGTATAAAATTGAGAATGGAAATGGGGAATGTGTCAAAGAGACAACAACCCGACCATATAGCAGACAACAGCAGAAGGTCACCAACAGGTCTTCAATGTATACCTAAGCATCAATTTTAAACCATAGCTATTTTCCCATATGATCAAATCTTAAATTATCAAAGGCTTATTGCACTTAAGCATCAATTATAAATAGAAAATGTGCCCCATCTGTTCAAATCCCAACTATGTATGGTACATATCCAGCACTTTAAAGGCATCAATTAAAACAAGAGATGATTCCCATTTGACCAAATTTTAATTATTTATGATATATTAAACTTGTGCATCAATTGAAAACCATAGATGTTTCCAATCATTCACATCAAAACTAAAATCATTGCTTTCAAAGTTATTGGAAGATTTTCATATATGACACTGTGTAAAATATAGGTTGATTTTCATATATGACACTGTGTAAAATATAGGAAGATTTTCATATATGACACTGTGTAAAATATAGGTTGATTTTCATATATATGACACTGTGTAAAATATAGGTTGATTTTCATATATGACACTGTGTAAAATATAGGTTGATTTTCATATATGACACTGTGTAAAATATAGGTTGATTTTCATATATGACACTGTGTAAAATATAGGAAGATTTTCATATATGACACTGTGTAAAATATAGGTTGATTTTCATATATATGACACTGTGTAAAATATAGGTTGATTTTCATATATGACACTGTGTAAAATATAGGTTGATTTTCATATATGACACTGTGTAAAATATAGGTTGATTTTCATATATGACACTGTGTAAAATATAGGAAGATTTTCATATATGACAGTGTAAAATATAGGTTGATTTTCATATATGACACTGTGTAAAATATAGGTTGATTTTCATATATGACACTGTGACTGTGTAAAATATAGGTTGATTTTCAAATATGACACTGTGTAAAATATAGGTTGATTTTCATATATGACACTGTGTAAAATATAGGTTGACTTTCATATATGACACTGTGTAAAATATAGGTTGATTTTCATATATGACACTGTGTAAAATATAGGTTGATTTTCTTTAGAATTAAATGTTACTACTAAAAGTAGTTGGACCAATAAACAACAGAAATGAACTACTATGTGATGGGAAGTATATCTAAATAGCTATTTTATTCTTACCCTCTTTTTCTTTCAAGTTGTCAATAGCAGACTTTCCAAATGGTAGCGAGACATAGAAATGACCAGGGTTCAGTACAGTGGTGACCTCTACAGCTACCCATGTTCCTGGCTCTGGCAGAATCTTCTCCATATAATACTCATCCACAGCTCCATATACCAGTTCTTGATCTAATGTGACACCATCTGAAAAACAATTTGCATAAGCCTTGGTTCCATCAAGCCTATCTTAATATTTTTTTCTTTCTGACTCAAACTATCAGATGTAATAGTTCAAATAAGGATGAACTCAAAATGCAATTTTCTCTAAATAAGTTGATGACACAGAGAGATGTTTCACCTGTACAGTATGCTATTTTGATAGTGAAATTCAAATGTTCAAAATAAAATTGACATTCAAACTATCAAAAATATCTAACTGGTAGAGAAATATGCCAATGCTAATACAACTTCATATAAAAAATTATTAAAGATCCATCTTCTTTAAATAAACTAATCTCGTTTCAATTTGCATAACTATGCAAAAGATTCGGTCAATAAAAAATGAATAAGGGGATAGTGTCCGCAAATCTCATATGGTACATATTGTATGTATACGGTTATTTTAAAAAAATCTGGCAGATTTAGAAATTTTAATAAGTGAGGCCCAATGACTGCCTAGGCAGGGGCCTTCTCCTATCACACTTCAGTGATTCCTTATATAACCAACCATAATCGTTCCACAAAAGTGGAGGCCCATTTACCCTAGATTCTCCCCCTCTTTTTCCTACCTTAAATCCACCACTGTCTGCACAAATATATAAAACTCTAATAATGGTTCTAAGCTGCTGTGTAAAGACAAAAGAAACTGCCATTAAAACAAAAAGAAGGACCTAGGGTATAAGTCATACTAAAATCAATTATGTAACTTCTATGTTGTCACTAATTATCTTCAACTTATTTAACAGTGCTTTTCCAAACATTTCTGGGTGAACAAATAATTACCTGATGTAACTTCGACATGTCTGTAAGGACACCTATCTCCTCTCCAACAATCACCAATGTTGTAGTATTTACAGATCCTAGACTCATCCTGAGCTCCTGAAATAAACAATATACATCAGTTAGCACACACCAAATGTATCATATAATCTATGTCTGATTTATTTCCTAACTAGTCTCATTTAAGGGGGTAGACCTTGGTCCAGGGAGATAACTCTTTAATTCAGTGATGCGTTTGTAATAGTCAAGTTTTATTAATGTATTTTAAGCATCTACCTGAAACAGACTGAAAATAATCTATGTATCCTAGAAGCTTAGAACCTATTTATGAAAATGGCTGACACAAACGTACTGATGATTTTAAGAGTTATTTCCCCTAACCTAGGTCTATCACCTTAAGACAGAAAAAAGTTCTTTATATGCTTGAAAATTATGTCTTAATTTTTTGTTTGTTATAGAATGTTTTTTTATATGAATGAATTTAACATGGTTATAGTATACTTAGTTTGATCTTAAGCTGTCATGTAACACCCTAGTCCGAAAAGGGGTGTGCAGAATGCTTACAAACATGTTTGACCCTCCCCATTCTTTATGTGCCTGACCTAAGTCAAAAGCTTGTAGTTCAGTTGTTGTCTTTGATTTATGTCTGTCATATTTGTTTTTCGTAAATTGTTCTGTTATAAATTAGGCATTTAGTAATCTCAATTGAAATGAATTGCCAAATATTGATTAGCTGAAATTTCTCACCTGCTTTGTTGATAACTAATTTTTAAGTTGAAAGTCCTGAAGGTCATAGTCTGCTACACACAACAGAAAATTTAAAATGTTCAATCATCCCTAAATATCTAATTTAACATTCTCAGACAAAGGAGCAGGTACGGTTAGGACCGATTTTGGCCTCAAATTTCAGGTTCATCTGACGAAAGATTTTGACCACTTTTAAACACTAGAGTGTCTATTTCATTTGAATCAATTAGTTAATGTGAAAGATTTTAACTGATTTTGTCTTTAAAAACGACCCGATTCAAGCTCAATTATGAAAAATCTACCAAATATGCCGAAAATGTCACTTTTCAGATGGTTTTCGTCAAAAATGGAAGTGGCCGCATCCGTGTTCATCCTCAATCTTAATATATGGTATGTATTATTATCAAATACAGCTTACATTTTAATATTAAGGATGAACACGAATGCTGCCACTTTCATTTCACACGAAAACCGTCTAAAATTTAACTAAAATGCTAGAATTGTGAAGATTTCAGTAATTTAGCATGACTTAATGGTGCTAGTACCTGATATATGTGCATTGTATTGTCAAAAACAGCCCATATTTATGTAGCAGAAGCATTCTTTAACTGTACAATAAATAACTAAAAGTTTACATTTTTAACAACTTTTCAAAACTGCTATATTTTGGGGCCAAAAAGGGGTCTTACTGGACCTACTCCTTTGTATACAACGATTATCTACAACAAATATAGTTGACCTATAACAAAAGAGTTTCTAAAATGGTCATAAGGTCAAGACTTCTGTGTTTTGTTTACATAAAACAGCAAAGAAACAGTTCAAAGTCATCTAAGGTTTATGCATTCAATTTTCAAGTTCTACATAGTAATTTATTGCTGTAAATACAATCCCAAATTAGATACCCTGTCTTCCAAACAGCTGGTATACAAATTGAACTGTGACATATTGCTCAATTATGATACCACTGGTATGAGTATTCAGTAAACAGGAAGATGATGGGTGATGAATGTGAAAAAAATCACATGTTATGAAGGCACACGTGAAAGTTGATTCCAAATTAAGAATAGCCTTCATTTGAAGTTCCTGAAAAACTGAGAGATAAATTTATATATTTGTATAAGCATTCAGACGTTGATGATTGATGAATCAGAAAATGCACTTACAGTATAGAATGCTAATGTGATGCTTACTCCCATATCTTAAAGATGCTAATTTTTTGTCGTTCCTGAGAGAAAATCTATCAAGAGTCAGTGGGACAGTAACCAATATCATGTCTTGCTCCAAATGGTATTCAAAAATTCCATGTAAATACAGACAAAAAGTTAATAATAATGTGTCTGAGAGATCTGAAACGATGTGCTTACACATTACAACTCATCAGGGGATTTAAAAGTGGATGTTATAACAATGTTTCTTAAATGTTAAACATAGTGTTCATAAGATAATATCTGAAATCAAATTTTGACCTTTGCCCCCAAAATCATAAAACATCTTCCAATGAGGCATCTATAAACCAAGTTTGAGTTGGGCACATAACATCAAGAAATCATAATTATTATTTTTTTCTGAAATTTTAATCTATCAAAAGCTGCTGTGACTTATATCATTAAACCTTTCACCTTTGAACCATAAATCAAATATTGGTTTTCTTGATCCTACGTACTAAACATTATCAAAACCAAGTTTTGGTATAAGTTGGGAAGAAATTTGCATCAACAAATTTTGTCCAATTTTTAATCTATCAATAGCATCTGTGACCTTTGACTTAATGTTCCAAAAATAAATAGGAGTCATCCTCACCTCATGGGTCCATCATAAAGTCAAGTTTGATAAAGAAACATTGTGTCCACAAAAACTGAAATGTTGATCCCCAAGCTAATATCTTGATAACTTGACTTCATTAAGCATACATACATCATATAATTAGAGTAGGACTAAAACTATCATGTTATAAAATTGATCTTTCAAGTTGGCATGCATTTCATTATTTTAAAACCATAGATTTTCCTAAATGATGAATATCAATAGTTAAAACAAACATCATGGATCTGACTTTTTCATGTGACTTAATTTCAGTTATCTCCCTTTGAGCTGTTAATGTCTAATACCACAGTATTTGCAAGCCATTTATTTTCATCAGATAACAGTCAAACCATAGAAAATCAAGTCAATTCTATCCATATGATATAATTTCAATTTATTGAAATATATTGAATGAAATAGAACAAAATTGATACAAGTGATAAGGCTTTATAATACACTCTTTTTAGACAATAATTTCTGGCAGACAGAGATCAACTCTAAACTTAAACAAGAATGTGGCAATAGTACACAGATGCCCCATTAACACTATCATTCGCTATGTTCATTGGACTGTGAAATAGGGTTTGAAGCTCTAATTTGGCATTACAATTAGAAAGGTCTTATCACAGGGAACATGTGTACTTAGTTTCAAGTTGATTGAACTTCAACTTCAGCAGAAACTACCTTGACCAAAAATGTTCACCTGAACCGGGACAGACAGAGGAAAAAATGGATTCACAGACCAGAAAACATAATGCCCATCTTTTCAAGATAAAGAATTATCCAGCTGGTAGTTGTATTAGGTAAAAAAGAGTCTATGTAAATATCTTTTATTCTATGCATCAGAAGAGTGCTTCAGAAGAGACTAAATTATCAGCAAAATATTATACATACTAAAAGGTGAATATGAATGTTTCCAAAACAAAAAGATCTACAGATATTGTATTCTTAGAAGATGTGCAGAAATGGAGAGACACAACATGCTATGCTTAATTAGTAAAATATTTCATACTAATCATCACATCTACATACTTTAAACCTATAATACTACACCAAACAACATTAATTAATTAACGTCAATACAATAGTAATTTAAAATCATTTTATTATTCATAATGAAGTTACATTTCCTTGCAGATTGGTCATACTTGAATAAAATTCATCAAAAGTTAAGTGAGAAGGTGTAATGCTACTTCGTTCATCCTGTTCGTGTCTCCTAATATAGGGCACATCCTCAAAATTTTCTGCGTTATAAATTGCATAAATTCTTGGACTCTTTCTAAGACTGTTTTTAAATTGTCTGATACTGCTAGCAGCTGAATCTATAGAGAAAGTTTTCTTCAAGGCTAGTTTTTGTTTTGTCCATTCTTTTCTGACATTGGGTTTGTATTTCATCTGTGACAGCATTACAAAATGTAAAATTGCATTCAGCAAAGACCTTGATTGAAAAGCAATGGCACAAAACAGCAGCACCAAGTCAATTTTGTTTATCCATTCAGTATTTCCATTTCTTGTAAAATTACCTATAACATGAACAATGATGATTTCTGAAGTAAAGCATAAACATAATGTTCCTAGTTCAAACTGGACACAAACAATCATTCTCTTATGTCGTGAGACCGTTAAAATACTCTTATGAAGGAATTTCTCACTATTGTCAAAATGACTCATACATTTGTACGATATAAACATGCTTATTAATGAAATGATGATTCCCAGCATCCAGAATGAGGCTATTACAGACAAATATACATCATTGTAAAAAGATATAGGATTACACTTGTCCACTTTATTGGAATCATTCCAACCAATGATCGGTAGAAAACCTAACACTAAAGAAAAGTTCCAAAATAACATGATAGCTGTATTCACATTTGCTTTATGTAATTTTCTTCCGTTTGTCCATGATTTGGTCAGTCTACAACATAGGTCAGCATTCATCCACAGAAGGAAGAAAAAGGAGCCTAACGAAGCAGATATGAACAAACATTCAGGCAGGAAACAGTTAATATACAAGTTATCTTTCCTCTGTAGAATAAATGATTTAAATATACCATATATTGTCATTATCATATCAACAACCAGCAGGTTTCTCATCAGTATCAATACAGGACTACTCTTTCCAGAAACAAACTTTGTAATTGATAATCCTAACAAATTACTTAGTAAAGCAAGTGCTCCTACACAATTTATCAATGTGGTGATGACTGTTGGAATCACAGGATCCTTAGGCAAACTTTCCGGCAAGTTCATAGTCGTGTTTACAGCTGATTGTGGAAACATATTCGTAAAATACTTTGAATCTTTCACCGAACTCTCACCATGAAGATCTATTTAGCATAATTAGAAAAGTCATTTGAATTTCATTCACAAGTTCTGATATTCTATTTAATGTGATTTTAAGTCTTTTGAAATTAAATCCACAAGTCCATAATTTTATTTTTAAAATCAAACTGTGACAAGATATCCTTTTACTTATGCCACATAACTAACATCAGCATAATCATGTATCCCTCATATACAATAATAATATGGTCCATGTTTTCCTTTTGTTTATATAGTTTTTACTAAATTTCAATATATGCTATGAAAATGTGACCGTAGAATTACCAATCCTATTTCATCTAATTAACATTCAATCTTCTTTACAGAGATCAAATATTAATTATATAATGTTGACTTTTGTTGTGTCAGTAAGGTCAACTCCAGAAAAATTACTATAAAACACATGCAGCGACATGATAAAATGATTAAGTGCAGAGAAAAGAATCTTCTTAGAAGCTAATTAATACTGTTAGTGTTTTAATGACTTTAGTCATGCAACTGAAAAGGTTTCATCTCATTTAAGTACAAATGTACAAGATTTTCTAAAGAAAATATTATGGTTGATCAATTTCCATGTAAAATGTTTTAAAAATTCCAAAGCCTAAAATCTGTAAGTAGCATTGATTAGCCAGATGATGTATCCAACTAAATAGCTGTCTTGTGATAAAACTAGTATTGTTATTAAAGGGGTGCCAATATTCATTCATTTGTATATGTCCAGGACTGGCAGGAGATATAAAATGTGGTGTTTTTTTCTTTGACCTATAAACAAAAATGTGTTCATGATTATACACCAGATGGACAACTTGCACCACTATGCTTTTCTATGTTCAGTTGACCGTGAAATTGGGGTCAAAACTTTAAATTGAATTAAAAAAAATTAAAATCCTATAGGGAACATGAGTACTACAGTAAGTACAAATTTTCAGGTTGATTGGACTTCAACTTCAACTTTATCAAAAACTACCTTGACCAAAATTTTAACTGCTTTCTGTGCTCAGCATAATCAGTAATTGAAACAAATGTGAGGTGAAAAGTAAAACTAAGGTAAGACAGCAGCAGGAAGGCCAATTTCTTATATGGGTAAAGAGAACATTTTAGATTTAATTGTTATGTTTTTATCTGTCAGAGATAAAACAGTCCCCAAGAAAATCAACCTGATATATTTGCACGTTCTTACCAGTCTATCTGCAATTAAAGTAAAATCGTCTGAAATATAAAATACAACTCCTCAGTGTATAATAATCCCTATGTCTTGCATACTATGACATAATGAGACTTTCGTGGCATGCAAGACAAAAACAATCGGGTCCCTGGAAATAAATTTTGGGGGACCATTTGGCCTCTGAAGAAAAAAGTTAAGTTATATTCTATAGCCAACAGTGGGTACCAAAGCATCATCTATATTTATTTTGTAGATTTTACACCAATACTTACTGCGGCCAACAATGGCATTGTCTACTTGTCATTGATCATGTTAATGGTTTTTTTAAAAGTCACACCAATACTTACTATAGCCAACAGTGGCCACTCCAGCATCATCTACATCTACTTTGTAGGAGTTTCTTGCTGACAGAAAGTCTTCCATCATGGGATCCCATGCACCAAACTTTTCCAAAGCATCAATTTCTGTAAGATATTCAACAACTGATTTAAACAAAACCTGACACACTAATTAAGATGTCTCGCATGCTGCAATATCTGAAATATTTTGAAGGGCATTGAACTCTTACAACAAAGGTCAAAGTTGAGGCAAACCTTGCAGATGCACACTTTCATGTAAATGTAATGATTTCACATACAAAAGGCTTTCAATCTAATGCATATAATTTCAGGGGTGTCAGAAAATATGCCAAGTACAAACATTACACTATGGTAATGTTGTAACCATAACGCTATATATATACTATACGACTTTTATAATATGCATAAGCTTTCACAACAATTAAAAGTATACAGAAAACACAACGCATTTATTGAGATCCTTCAACAAGGCATAGAGAGATCACATACATGACATATATTATATCTAAATTGTTAGACCAACAATTCAAACATGAATATGAGGTGAAAGTCATATGTCACAAGTGTCAAGGAGATTTATAATCATTTTAAATTATATTCCAAAGAGTACCCTGTGGTAGAGAAATTGGTTCCAATGTCAATGTTTATGAATACTACGCCACTACCAGGGATAATACATCTAGTGCAAGTAAAGTCCAACAATAACTAAACATGCTAGATGTTAAAGGTCCATTGTAACAACCTTTTTCTGCAATCAGCTGTCGGCATGTTGCAAGGCAAAATGTTTGCCTTTTTCAAACATACTCTCATTTCCCAGTGGCAGTCTTACTTTTTTGACTATTTGTCTAGTTCAAAAGACTTGAAGCATTAGACAAATGTCAGATAAACATCAGGCCCTTGGTTTTCTCTTTGGAATTGTTGGACATTTTTGTGTTTGACCTTTCAAAGATTACTACTGTGGATTCATTGTTATGCTGAATCCAATTTTCTTGAAATTAGTTGGAAGAGGTGAACCACAAATGAAAATATATAAAGAATTGCAAGTTTTCCAACAGGTTGTATTTAGTTGACTTAACAAAATCACACACAATCAAATATCCATAAAAAAAATTTCAATCCACAATATTGGTATTCCATACCTGTCAACTGACCCGTATTCTGCGGGTGTGACCCGAGATTTTCACAATTCTGAGAAATCACCCGGGGCACCCGCCGGGTCATTGAAATAACCCAGGAATTCTGAAAATGTCCCGATTTCACCCGTATTTCTTAGCCTTGAGATTGATTTCATAAGTAATATTTCTTTGAAATACCGGCAAATTCGTAATTTTTCCATGAACAGGAAGATCATCTAGCTATTTAAACTGTCAAATTAAGTGACCCATTAAGTGCATGGCTTCACTTGACAGCTTTGGTGTCAAACACACTGTTAATTAACACCAATTACCTTAGCTTTAGGTCGTAAAATTGCACTATTCAGTATTCGTTTACAAACATATTTCAACTAGACAGTTACTTCCCCTTATTTGCCACCATTCAAAATTATTCCTTATATTTACGTTTTATGTGTGAAAAAGATAAAAATAAATATAAATATAAAATTCAAATACATATTGAAAAATAACTTCATTATTTTTATACCTTTATACAATATTTTCTTAAAAATTGAAAATTATTTTTTACATTTATACTTCCTTTAACTGTGTTACTTTATTTTATTATAGTCTAATTTTCTATGAAATTGAGTGATGTATGTTTAACATTGTTTAAAGGCTACATAGCCAGTATCTCTAACATTTTTAAAATATTACATTTGAAAAATAAATTCTTGTATTGACAATAAGTAAACAACATAAGACTGTTAAACAAATTTATAAAAATCCTTATAAGTGCAATGAAATAATAATTAATAGAATTTAAAATGACTTAACTAAGTGAACATGCATTGATGTTTTGGTATCTTTGATATATACATTATAAGAAAATGTACCATAAATACTGAAATTCAGCTCGAAAAAGTTCATACGCATTATGACCTGAGATTTGATTCTTCAATGCAGGTCAATGCATTTTCATAGTCACAGGTTGACAGGTATGGTATTCATGAAAATAAACAAATCCAAAATAATTGGTATCCAATGGATTTACCTGTTTTGAGATCTTCTTTAACATCAAGCTCAGCGAAGCCCTGTTTTATAAGGTCGACATTGATGCAGATTTCTTCTTTTTCATTATTATCTACCAGTACTACCTTCAATGGATCTGAATCTACACTGAAATGTTGAACATTAAACATTTTTATAATCATAATTTTCATTTTCAATTAAAAAACCTCAGCTCCACATTGTCACTGACCAAACAAAATCTAAACAGATTCCTTTGTTCAAAGACTGATAACATCTTGTTGCGATAAAAAGAACAAGATTGACTGACAGTCAGGTTGAAAACATTATACCCTACAGAACTTTGCTTGCGGATAAGGGGTCCTCAATGTATAAATATATTCACTTTATTACCAGTTGCTATAAGGATACATACAAATGTACATACTTCTTTAAAAATTGTTATTATTTTAATTCTCAGTAAGCTTTAAAAGCTTTAATAGCAAAATACTATTGTTAAAGACATCACAAGCAATGGGAGCAATTTTCATGGAATCCATATTTATCAAGTTTCATTTTTTTAATCCAATAAAGCTTTAGTTGAGATATACACCATTAGTTTTCCAACTTTAAGATACCAGCCTACACAAATGCACTCTACTTAAAATCCTAGTGTGGACAAAAAATTCAAAGAAATATGAAAATAAAACAATATTAATTACCTTCCCAATGTCTCCTCAATACTTCCGTCAACTATAATCATTTTTAACACTTTGTCGTCTCCTGTCAATTTATTGAAACATTCTTTAGCATCAGCTGACCAATGTTTACTTTTCTTTACAGGTCCAGCATGAGCAAGAGAACATTTAATGGCTAATGAAGGAATGTTCTGTAGTTCTTTGGGCAGGGGAAACAACCTCCTCTTGGGAACTGTTTCTACATCTCCATAGTCCATGTAAAACACTGTGATCTTTCCAGAGACAGAAGAGTCAGAATCATTTTCAGATATTTTCTGTGGTGAATCAGGGGTCTGTATAATTTCCATAATCTGGGCCCTGTAAAACTTATTGTCTTCAATGAATTGTGCACAGCATACATCATTCACTTTTGGGGTCAAAGTTTTAGAGAGTTTCTGTAGCTGTTTCCGTGACAACTTACTATGGTGAGTATTTATGTTATTAGACATCACATTGAGAGTGTTTGCAGTGACTTCAGATACAATATGGACAAAGAAATGTGACGGAGATTTGACAAAAGAAAGCATGACATTATAACAGTTCAGTGATGTATCTATGTTAGGTAACGGTATATCTGATGTAGTCATCTCGCCGACAGTCACATCTATTTCATTGTTGTTCATTTGATCACTATTAATACTATTGGAAACTGTTAAAATATCTGGTTGATTTTCAGTTACATTTTCTTTCCTTTTACTATATTCTGCAGATTGTTTCATTTCTACATCTCCATAAGATTCTTTGCTATCACTAATATTTTGTTTCATTTCGTCATCTCTGCAAGATTTCTTGTTATCACTTATAGAATTTTTTACAATGTCTACTTTGTTATCAGAATCCCTTTTTAAATTTAACTTTCTAACAGTAACTGATGCACTTTGTTCTACTTTAATTTCTGCCTTAATTTGATCTGCAGCCACTGCACCTGAATATGCACTATTATTTTGATCATGTTCTGTAAAATCTTGTGAATCATTCCCAACAGTATTTAATAAAGTAGTATCACAGTTTTTCAATTTACAATTTTCTGATTCTTTCGACTGAGATTCAGCGTCTTCACATATTTCATTTGTTTCTATTGAGTTTTGTTTCTTAATCTGAGATTCTTGTTTATCAAGGTCTATTGTTTTCCTAGCAGTTGAGTCTCCAAAGTGTTGGTTTATTTCGTTTGAAGACTGAGGAGAGTAATTTGATTTTGGAGAGAGTCTATAAAACATCATGAAGGATGTCATTTGTTCTTGAATTGTTACCATTCTTCCAATGTTGTTATTTATCAATATTGTTTGAACAAATACAGGAGTCGGTGTCCAGTTACCGGGAATGGTAGAATTAAAGAACAGATCTACAATGTTTGGAATTTCTGGATGCTGGCTTGGCTGGATTAATGTACAGAAAAACTTTTTTGAATTAGCTAATTGTGAAAATGTAAGAATATCTTGTTCTGACCACACACCATATTTGTTGTTTGGAGCAATCTGGAAAATAAAAAATATCATTTATAAAATGTGCACTATAATAGCGTAAAACTATGTGGCCAATTTGTTTTTAATCTATGGTAAGCTAAGGTAATATTTCTTTCTAGTGACTCTAACCCCTTCCCTTTTATCTTATCTCTAAAATGAAAATTGTGTTTTAATGTTAGAATGAAGAATCAATTAAAGTACCAGGTGGCTAAAATTGAACATCGATAAACAAGATCTCCCTGATGATAATTGTGGCACACAGTTTGGTTACATTTGGCCTAGTAGTTTCAGAGAAGATTTTTATAAAAGTTTATGGACAATGTCGACAATGGTCAGGTGATTTAACTAGAGGTTAAGAGCCTGTCTCGCTCACCTTGGTTTATGTGCATAAAATAAATAAGGGGAAACACATGGTTTCACGACAAAATTGTGTTTTGGTGATGGAGATGTGTTTGTAGATCTTACTTTACTGAACATTCTTGCTACTTACAATTTCCCCTATCTATAATAAACTTGGCTCTTTAGTTTACAGCAGCAACCCAAAAACCAGGGTCTAATTCAGATTTGCTCTAAATGCTTTGGTTTCAGATTTATAAGCCAAAATCTACATTTTACCCCCTATGTTCTATTTTCAGCCATGACGGCCATCTTGGTTTGTTGGCTGGGTCACTGCACATATTTTTAAAACTTAATACCCTTATAATGACAGACTACACGAAAAACGTCGGACCGTCAGACAAATCTGGTGAATAATGGATCTGTCTGGTAAAATTTTGTTTTCCGAATGTCTGGTGGTTTTTTTTCATGGATTTTTTCTAATATTCTAGCAAAATTGCCAAACGATCTCAAATTCATTTTCATCTTTATTATTCATCACAGCGATGTTTATTTTGTTCAACCGCTAGCTTTATTCAGAAAATGTGTAAATCCGGGTAAAAACATATCTGACTGTCAAAAACAACAATGGCTGCCATCATTGGCACAACCGGAAATGTAAAAAAATTGGTTAAAACCGGATCTGATTCTGGAAACGGATAAGGATAATTCCGGGTTTGCCGATTTAACACAATAAATGAATAAAAATCCAAGCAGATCACAATATTCAGCTATGAAATATAAACACTAAAAGTGAAAACCAAAAGAAAGAAGAAACAGGAAATAATATTTAATACAGAAACTCTAAATTATGTTTAGTTCACAAACATTGTCAAAATCCAATAAAATGGGACATTACTCCTCACTCAAATGCATTCAAGCAATTGTGCACAACTTTCATAACAATATACCCTCTTGTTACATCATTTTGTTTTTGTGTATATTGGGGAAAAGTAGGGCACAACAAATTCATTTGTTTGTTGATTTTTTTTTCGGATAATGTAAAAAAAAATTGGTCTGGTAAAATTTCATTCGGTCTGGTATAGCTAGGATGCTTACCAGACCCAATGTCCTGCAAAAATAAAATTCATTCGTGTTGTAATGATTAAATTTGGCCCAGTTGTTTCAGGAGAAGATTTTTGTAGATGATAATAAAAATATACGAAAAATTGGTAAAAAATTAATATAAAGGGCAATAACTCCTTTTAGGGTCAACTGACTATTTTGGTCATGTTGCCTTACTTGTAGATCTTACTTTGCTGAACATTATTGCTGATTACAGTTTATCTCTGTCTTAAATAATATTCAAGATAATAACCAACAAGAAGCTGTCACAATGACAGCAAACTGGATTTATTAACATTTATTTGAGTCCTGGCAATATCAGGTGAAAGTGAAAATAGTCAATATCAAATTTGACCTCCATTTTGTCATCAGTATCAAAATATAAAAATTTGAAAAGCTAAGGTTGAATGGTTCATGAGTAAATGCACAGACACGACTAGAAACGTCATTTTTCAATCTTTCAAGAACCATAACTCCTGAACAGTAACAGTCAAAATCGTCATTATTGAACTTGACCTCCATTTTGTCATCAGTAACAACATATTAAAATTTGGGAAGCTTTGGTTGAACAGTTCATGTGTAAATGCATAGACACGACTGGAAACTTCATTTTTCAATCTTTCAAGAATCATAACTCCTGAACGGTAAAAGTCAAAAAACGTCATTTTTTACCTTTACCTTCATTTTGTTGTCAGTGACAACATATTAAAAGCTTTCATTAGTAAATGCACTGAAAACATTTGTTTGCCCCTCTCTAGACCAACGTACATCCCCAAATCAATAACCAACATTTTTGACACAAAAATCCGGTTAAAAACAACAAAATTTCCTTAATATTACCAATTCAGGGGCAGCAACCCAACAACCAGTTGTCAGATTCATCTGAAAATTTCAGGGCAGATAGATCTTGACTTGATAAACATTTAAACCCATGTCAGATTTGCTCTTTATGCTTTGGTTTCAGAGTTATAAACCAAAATCTACATTTTATCCCTATATTTTATTTTTGGGTAGGTCAGCCATCTTGGTTGGTTGGTCGGGTCACCGGACACATTTTTAAACAAGATACCCCAATGATGTCTGTGGCCAAGTTTGGTTAAATTTGGCCCCGGTAGTTTCCGAGGAGAAGATTTTTGTAAAAGTTAAGGACGACCACGACAGACAACAGACGCCAAGTGATGAGAAAAGCTCATTTGGCCCAAACAAACTGAAGGAGGATAGGACAGATATAACTGTCAATAATAATGGTTAGATAAGGTGGCCATGAAAAGGCCAAGAAAAATACTCTAATACAACTGCTAAAATCTGTATAGCTAAACTCATACCTTTGCCAATGCACAAAACACAGCCTGAGCAGGAAGAGATGTAAATTGAACAGGCAGCTCTCGTAGATGAGATATATCCCTCTTTTCAGCATTCCCATAATCAATGAAATAAACATCAACTTCTGTTGAAGAATAATCTGAAATTGGATAAGACGTTGTTAGTTAAAGATTGGTAACGAATCTTTTAATATTATTCATTATTTCTAGTTTGCAAAGAAAGAAGCAGTCATTGCTGTGAACAAGAAAATCAGGCAAAACTTTTAATTTGATCATTCTAAGTTAAACAACAATGATGACAATAATATACAGATCAGTTACAATGTCTAAGTAGGCTCTTCTATGGTATTGCCACAAAAATATAGTAATTCTTGTTGCATGCGCCCCATACAAAATAGAATCAAGATGTCAGGGTTGGTTTTTATTTCATCTATCTCATCATCAAATTTCTTTGAACAGTGATGATTTTAATGCAAAAATATCATGGAAATTATTAATTGTATGATTGACTACAGATTCAAAGATTATCATGATTTTTTCAAAACATACAACCCACCTGACATATTTACATCTGTAATTTTTGCCCTATAATAAAGCTGATCTTGAGAGAATTGGGCCAGGTACACCATTCCTTCCTCAACCTTTTCTACCCTCTTCAGTAATTTCCCTTCGGACTCCATGAAAACCCTTCAAAGAGAAGTATTAAGATAATGATCCTTAAAATCTAAAAATTAAGTAATCAATGAAAATACTTTCCACTAGAAACTAAAAGAATGGTTTCAGCACATCTAAGTTAGTATTTATGTGATATGCTGCAGCTGAAAAGCCTTTTCTTCACATTCAAACTTCAGACAGAAGTAAAACCTAGGATTAAACAATTGCATGATAAATGGATCGATTTCTTGTGGATCAAACTTATACTGTCCTCTAGATATGTTATATTTTAGGAGATTTAAAAAAAAATTTAAGACAAGCTACTTAACTGTTGAACTTCAATTTACATTTCTGACTTGGCGTGAACAAAATATACAAACTGTTATTTTACAACTATTTAATATGTTTCTAAAGTAATTTATAGTTCAGACATACTTACCTAAAATGTTGAAATACCAAAAAGTAAACAGTAATCAACAATAACATTATAAATGTTTTTAATATTATAAAACCATACCTGATATCCTGCATCAGTTTCTCTAACGAGCTATTGACAATTTGAATGAAGAAGTTCCACGGACTTCTCGTTTCACTGACAACAACAGGCATTGGTCTACCTACGGGTAAACTGATCTCACCAATACTTGTGGCAGTCAATCTGAAGCTGTCTGAAGTTATATTCATTTCAAGTGGAATAGAGGTTTTCACAGAAATTTGAGTACTTGATACAGTCAGGTTATTCTGACTTGAATTTACAGATTCACCTGTAACATCAATTATTGCACTTTTAGTCTCAGATTGGGATTTAGATGTTTTGTCAGTGTTTCCTCCAATGTCTGGAGTTGATTTAGATCCTGCTGCTGTGTCAATATTAATTTTGTTTAGATTGCTCCCAGTCTGTTCATCTATAGTGTCTTTTACTGGAAAATTTCTACTTGTCTGTGAATTTTCTCTGCTATTTGATGGTTTAGAATCTTAAAAACATTTTTTTTTATATATATCAATATAAGGATTCATATAAAATTTCAAATTTGACAGCTATAAAATAGGATCCCAATGAGATAATATTCATTTGTGCATTTGAAATATATAAATATATACATATCAATCTTTGTGAACAAATATTTATAAAATTTAAGCCAAATTGCATACATTGTCTTGACCAGCAAACCACCTATAAGTTCAATTTATCAGAAAACAGGGAGTGGATGTCTGTCTGTCTGAAAAGCTTATAAAAAGTGCACAAATTACAATGCATCACTGCAAATCTACTTAATAAACATGTCATTTTAGAACCATGTGATGAATAGTTTAAGTTTATTTAACATAATTTGAAATATTGAACGTATCGGCAAATAGAAAGTGGGTGTCAGACAGATCTGAAAGGTTTCAACCAAGCAGTATCATTATCACTGAACTAGTTTATATTTGTTTAGGGGCCAATCTTTGATACAATCCTCATTTCCATTCTCAATTTTACTGCCAAGTTGCTTACAAAATATGAAGTTCTTTTGTTTAATAATTCATTCTGATAAAAGCGTGATGAAATAATTACAATTCATTCAGCATATTGAATAATTCAAAGTATCAGCAAAAAGGAAGCAAGTGTCAGATCGACAGATTCAACACATTCCTTTATATAATTGTGTGCTTTTATTATTGCAATTTTTTCTGAAAGGACAAAATGTGAGATTAATAACTGTGCTTTTGGGCAAATCTGCATACAGATGTACATATAGAATTCAGAATATGAGTCATTATTATTGGGAAACTCACGCAGTCGCATTGGTCAAAATAATCAAAGTGCACCAAGGGGTGAAGGCAAAGGAAGTTAACTCCAATTTTCAAGATTATTTTAACAATGACATCATTGATATTAGATTCCTGCACCTTGCACAACTTATGTAATTTTTTGACAAGTATAAAATCTTTTAGCAACTTCAAAAGCTCAGCATATATTTCATAGAAAAAATTCTAGAAATGTTCATGAATCCCTTGTTTTAAATGTTATGATCAATGAACTATATTTTTTTTTATCTCAAAAGTATTTATCAACCTTGGGAAATTAAGATATCAAGTCAGTAACATAGGGTTTTGTTTGCATTTCATGCAATCTTTACCCAAAAACCTCATTATTACTTCTGAATTTTCAGTATCTTACATATTCATAATAAATACATACTTTTAAGACTTTTATTATCCTTTTCTGCCTGAACTATTATACCCCTGAGAAATCTGGTAGCAACATTAGTGTCTAACTTAGGCTGTCCCTAGAAAATAAGATATTAGTTAATTGCAACTAGGCTTGTATAGTTGGCACAAAATTTTAGAAAAAAACAAGAATGTGTCCAAAGTACATGAATGCCCAACTCACACTATCATTTTCCATGTTCAATTGACCGTGACATTGGAAAAAAGTCTAATGTTGCATTTAAATTAGAAAGATCATACCATAGGGAACATGTGTACTAAGTTTCAAGTTGATTGTACTTTAACTTCATCAAAAACTTTAACCTGAAACTCACTCTTTCATTTTCTATGTTCAGTAAACCGTAAAATTGGGGTCAAGTCTAATTTTGCTTTCAAATAAGAAAGATTATATCATAATGAACATGTATACTAAGTTTCAAGTTGATTGGACTAAAGCTTCATCAAAAACTACCTTGATGCAGGACAGACGAATGAACGAACAAACGAACAGACGAACTAACAGACTAGAAAACATAATGCCTCTCTTCTATAGCCATGTATAGCAGGTGGGGCATAAAAACACTTTTAGCAACTTTTAGAAAATATCTAAAGAAACACTGGTATTTTCAAATTGTGCATGATGGTTTGTGGTATTTTCATGGAAATCTTCTTTCCTCTTTTTTTTAATCACCAAATAGAAGTTGAAAAAGCTTGCAACTGATTCTAGGGCACTTCAAGAGTGTTACAATAAGTCAAAATCTCAACAAAAAAACAATTTTGATGCAGAATCTATACTGTTTCTGTTATTTCTTTATTTTTCAATGTGATTTTTTTTTAATTTATTGATGAAAAAAGATTATTTCAAATTCAAAATAACAAAGGAACATTTATTGTGAAAGACATCCAAGACACACTGTTCCTATAAAATAATTAACTGAAATTTATAATTGAATTATTTTTCACTCCTAATTTAAGATATTTTTCCTGATATATGTATAAATTCTCTATTTAGAAATTTATATATATATATGATTTGCTTGTAGAAAAAAATGTTTTTCGTCCAAAGAGAAAAAAAGCTATGCCCCAAAAATATTATAGATAAATATTCTATACCTTTTAAAGCTAATGTCCCTTGTTGAACAGGTAAACTCAGACTAAAGGATTTAATGGTACATAACCATGATAACAATGTACTGTCAGGTAGTGTCAACCCATAGATGTCATACCTCTATGGTCAAACAACAAATGGAAGTTTTTACGACCTTGACTGGCTATACAGCCCTTGCACAGTCGGCATATGGTCAAACCAAGAGCCATCAGGTGACATTAACATCCTGTGTATACATGAGTTAAGATACCTGTGTCTACATGAGTTAAGATACCTGTGTATACATGAGTTAAGATACCTGTGTCTACAGGAGTTAAGATACCTGTGTCTACATGAGTTAAGATACCTGTGTATACATGAGTTAAGATACCTGTGTCCACAGGAGTTAAGATATTGTGCTATACAAAAGTTTTTATAAATGTACTGTAACTACACATAAATATTTTCTCTTCCTCATGTATACAACAGAAGCAATATAAACCATAAAAAACATTTTTGAAAATATGAATATTATGAAAATTCTTTGATTAGTAAACGTTGATTTTTGCTTAAAAAGAATGTGAAATATACATGTTTCAAGATAATTGTTTTGATTCAAATCTTGTATTAAATACTTTTTTTTATTTCATAGAAAATTAAACAAGATTTCATCGGTACGTCTAAACACATCTAAGGACTCCTTAGTGCACTTAGGACTTTACAATGCCACTAAGGACTAGGAAGAGTGCTGTTATGTGTATTATTTATACATATTATGTTAGAGATTGATATTTAATGCATAAATTTCAAATTTTATAGAAAAATATTCATGAATAAACAAGATATTCAACATTATTTAGGCACATTCCTGTTTTTCTTTAATTTTTGTTGTGACTTTCTGTCCTACATTCCATTTTAACAACATTATATACATGCCAATATTTATTGACAGAGTTATTGGTCCTGAATAGAACTTATATTGTCATACATGTGATGGACTGTCAACTTCAGATCAGGAGATTTGGAAATTTTGGTCAGGAGTTTGGACCTCAGATCAGGAGGTTTTTTATCGACATATTATCGACATATTTTTCCGCGTAAAACTGACCATATGATCATGATGATGATAAAATCTGTCTTTTTTGTGGTTTTTTTTCAATTTTCCTTGTGAATGGCATTAGTTAAAGTCTGCATATATTCAGGAGTAGTTGAGAAGAATCTTTTTTTACTTTTGTTTCACATTGTTGATTGCTGATGAGATTCTTTTTTTTCTTTTGTTTTAAATTGTTGATTGCTGATGATGATCTTTTTGATTTGTTTTTCATTGGCATTGGCTTGAGATATAAGAGAGGTATATGCTATACATTTATTACATAATAAATAAATAATAAATTAACAAACAATAATAACATTGGGTATACTATCATAGATGCCAACCCCCTTTTGACACAATCAGTAACAGACTATCAAATTTTCCGTATTTTTGAAAAGTTTTCAGTAATCATTCATAAACGTGCATTTACCAATAAAAATTACTGACGAGCGAGTGGTTGCAAAGTGATGTGCACTTAAATTTTCGTTTAATATGTTGTCTGTAGTATGTATTCCATTCATTATTGTTCAGATGTTCTCGACTTGTACATTTTCGTTTTGTAAAGGAGAAGTGGAGAAAGGGTGAAAGCTACCATTAAATGCAGATTTGCCTCTTCGGAAGTCAGTTAGTTACCCAACCCACCCCCCCCCCCCGAAAAATTAAATGACCCGGCGGAAAAACAATGACCCGGTCAGGTTAGGGGAAACCATGAATTATTTTTCCATGGCCTTACACCTGATACGTTTGATAAACCTCATGTTTTTACGACTTAACAAATCTCAGGTTTTTACGATTTCAATGATAAATGTTGTAAACAAAATAGTAAAAATGGAGACTGAAAATTTTCATTCATGAATTTTTTTCTGCACGGGAGTTTTCCCTCTTCGACGGGAGGACGGGAGGGGACCCCTGAAAACGGGAGTTTTGTATTCCCGTCGGGAGGTTCTCATGTATGTATAGTTGGGTATGCAAACAAGACAAAAATATTAACTTACAGGTTTTGATGCTGTATTTTTGTTATACATGTACTTGGATTCAACTCTTTTTTTGGTCTCTGGAAATATAAAATTAAAACTATAGTATGACATGTATGTTCTGACTTCTAGGCAGGACAAAGAAAAACAAAATAAATGTAAAAAGTAAAATAACAAGTATGCCCAACTCCAAGGAAATTTCAAAACAGAAATGTCCCTTATTGACCTCAAGCCTTTCAAGTGAATGAAAAACAACTGTCATATTATTGACTTGGTTCAGACATTTACTTATGCAGAAAATACAATAATTTTTAAATTTCGTTTTAGTCTCAACTCAACCTACTAAAATATGAATCTTCAGATTTGCATTTCATCTGAGTTTTTTCTTTTTAAATATATATGAACAGCTGTTAAATTCGATCTTAGTGCAATAAGCTTGTGAGTCCACAAGTGTGACATTCATTTTTTTTTTGAAATTTTTAGTTGGATTCTGATGTCTTGTAAATTTTGCAAGCCTGAAAGCAATTTGACAAACAAATGTCGTAGGATTTGTATTTAAGCATGAAGACCATTAGTGAGTTCTGAATAATGCTGTATTCCCTAATATCTCATGGTAGATTTCAGTTTGGAAACATTTTTCTGATTTTTTAGGAATAAAGTTATTGGATATACAGCACAAGAATGCCCCAACAAGAAAACAAGAATCTGGATGTTCTCATCTAAGCAGAAATGTACTTGTATTTTCAAAGTAAAAATATGATAAAAAAAAAAAAAGGTATGATAGACTTGAATGCACACATACAACATGACATAGGTTACTACTCATTAATATTGTTCAACTGAACAAATATGGGGTTATTCTTTTTAACAGTATTTGAGGAATGTGTGACAATTTTTTTTTGCATTCATTCAACATATTGATTATTCAGTCTATGCAAAGAGGAAGTAGGTATCTGACAGACTCATAACTCTCTAACATATCACAATTTATCACAAGTGTTGACCAAAACAGAAGTCATGAGGTAAAATAGTTAATGAAAAAATGTGATGAAAATATGTTAACAAACACACACACACAAGATGATTTTTTGGCTTAGCAAAGCTGACTCTTAATGAATAAATATAATTTGAATTAATGGAATTTTATCTTTTTGTAGTAATACCTGGAAGTACATGTTTTGGTGTACCAGTATTGGTTGAAGAAACACTAGTATTTGTTGCAGGATGTAGTCTATTTTGATCTGAAGTTATTTTTGAACTAGGCTCTGACCCTATTTCTGGTTTATTTGGAGGTCTTTGTTCTTGTGTTGTTCGAGAATTATGTTCAAGTTTATTAGTTGTGAAATATCTTTTATCAATGTTTCCATCTGTTAATTCAAAAGTTTCAAGGGACGTGGCTTTATTTTCCATCTTCATTTTTGATGGCTGGTTACTCAAGTTCTTTTCATTTCTCATTTTGTCTCCAAAGTAAACTGTTTTACCGATACAGGATGAGGGTAGACTACTCTGTAAATCATCATTGCCATCTGCTTCTATATTTAATTTCACAGAGCCAATTTCTGAAGTAAAAAATAGAAGTGTTTATAAGTAGGTAAGAAAATATGCATATGAGTAATGCATTTGGATAATTGCACATAAACAAGAGCCTCTGAGAAGCGATATGGGCTTTGTTCATTGTTGAAGACCGTACAGTGACCTATAGTTGTTAATTTCTGTGTCATTTGGTCTCTTGTGGTGAGTTGTCTCATTAGCAATCATACAATCATATAATCAATCTGAATACCAGTAAAGTAAATATTATGTTCTCCACAAAAAAAACACCTAAAAAGAATGTGGATTAAAGATGTCTAATCTGTTGTGGAGAGTTGTCTCATTGGCAATCATACCACATCTACTATTTTATTGTTTCCATTGGCTTGATGGTGCAGACAAAACAAGAAGTGTCAATTAAACACCATGCACTGATGGCACTATCAAGACTAAAAATATCAATGTTTTTTTAACCATGCAATGGTCAAAAGCCACGAGTTTCAAAAAGTTCACATAATAATGAACATGAACTAATTTTAAGTTGATTTGACCACGATTTCAAAATAGTTTGCTACCTTGAAAAAATGTATCTTTAATTTTATTTGTCCTAATAAGTGTACATGTACATCCAGAATTCCAGCAAAAATAAAGGCTCAATCCAGACATCAAGACAAGACAATGCCTTTCTGCTCTGCCCCTCATGACAGACATAAAATTATTTAATGCGATGCAAAATTGAACACATAGAAGGAAAAGAAGCACAAAACAAAATTGACTTTCAAACCTTCAAACACCACTCACCTGTTTCTAGCATGTTGTCAGCATCCCTTATAGTATCAACACCAATGCTCTTCATCATAGACTTAATAACAGTATGTTTTGTATAGTTTTGTGTCAAGTTATCAACATTAGCACTTTTCTGATCATAACCACTATACTTTGGTATGTTATTTACATGGGAGGAACTTTTCCCAGTTTTTAACATGTGTTCTGATGTTGATCCTGCAATAATGTCTGGTTCTTGTACATCACATGAACTGGATGTCTTGTTCATAGACAGAGCTTTGTTATGATATGGAGCTGCTGTGGCTCCTTGTAGACTAGTCAGATCTTCATCATCTGATTCTTCCTGTGTCAACATCTCTGTAGCTGTCAAGTCTACACTGTCTACAGTAAGAAATATTTTTACAGTGAATTCATTGAAAAAAGTGATACTTATAAATAGTTCAACAGTACAATTGTATTCAACTTTCTTAAAGGGGCACTAGCTGTCAAATTCCTGGTCACCGATTTGTCTCAAATTCTCATATTTGATTTATAATAATGTAAAACATTTATCCAAACTACCAAAAGTCTAAAATAAACAGTTTACAGAGCATGGGGTAGATAATATGTAGGTTTGTTTCCTGTGTATTTAAGTCCAGACACCATCTAATTAACTATTGATTTGACCTCAGATTACCATATAAGCAATGTAAACATGAATAAAGATATGAATAGATTAAACAAACATGTGCAATTGGATTTTTTTAGGTCTGTTTGAGTTTATTTTATAGATTAAAAATATATGTTTCTCATTGTTTTTAACCATATAAGAATGATTTTATATGGATCTTATCAGTAATCAAATTAACCAAAGCTTCACTTTCATTGTTGACATTATTTTTCTTTAAATCACCAGCACTTGCAAGTGAATAAGTCATTTTCAATGTTTCTTCACTTAATTTGACAAAATTGAATAATCTTGGATGCTAAAAGCGAATTATTATTTCACTATTTCACTTTCATTATTGATTGAACAAAACAAAAATATTACTTTAGTTTTTTATATATCTCGTAGCCAGTTCCCTTTTAAGTATCTTTTTTTATTTTCCAAAAAGGTAATGTAATCACTTTTGATAAAGCAATTGATTGTAACTGATTATTATACACAGAGAAATCAATAAAGAGATAACTGTGTTGTATTTCAAGCTCGGACGGAGTCAATTGGTGATTTGATGGGCGCAAATTAAGTTTACAGGTGATGCTTTTGGGGAGCATGTTAACAGGTATTTGGGACCATCAAATCACCAATTGATGCCCTCAGAGCTTGAAACACAACATTGTTATCTCTTTTCTAATGAAACTGACAGAAAATGTCAATTCATGCATTTGAAATCTGATACATGTCGTCAATTGTGAATTGATGCAATGAAAATTGGTGACGTTATCCAATGAAAATGAACATTTCAAACAATGTTGCATTAGAGTTACATTTGACTGTAACTGTGCCTATCCCTGTATTTTATATTCTTTCTCTTTCACCCTGTACCACTCATCTTTATCCTACACTTTTGGTTGGTTGATAATTGGCTAATAACATAAGAAGAGATGCTGAAGGTTAACATTTTGTCATTACATAAATTTATATTAAACTACAGGGAGAAACTTCAAATTTATGTTGATCTGAATTTGTTTATACTATTATTCTATACACAATTTATACAAGGTGTCCATAGTGCATTGATTGCCCACCCACACTAATATTTTCTATATTAAGTTGACCGTGAAATTGGTGTCAAATCTCCTTTTGGTGCAAGGTGAGCTAAAAAGAAATATTGTTATATTAATATATATATGTAATATATAAATGCTTGGTCTCTGGCTATAAATATTAAATCCAACCTAGACCAGTAACATCAGGAATAAATGACATAAATATACAGTGTTTTACCACATAGACTCTCTGCTTCTGCTGTTAACATAACACATGAATTGTATGACTGATCTAAAATCTTCATTACATCTAAATAGTGCTGCATAAACCGTCCATTGTCCTTCTCTGCCAAAAGTCTGTCAGCTTGCTCATCAGCCTGAATGTGATAATAAAGATGAATTTCAGATTTTTTTCTCAAGTATACAGTACATCAGAGCTTTATGACATGTATATGACACATACAAGTTGTTAAAGTGTTTTAATATGAATGATACAGGGCTATTTTGGTGCTTTACAGCAGGGGGTCTTGTGGGAGCTTAACCCTTTCGCCGACGAGTCCCGGTTTACCAGGATTCACGCTTCAGACAGCTGACGATGAGTCCCGTTTTACCGGGATTGGAATACTTCTTTTATATTTCCCGCTCAAACAGTGCAAACGGGAGTTATTCTTCTTTAATGAATAACCCGGATGAAAGTGTAAACATGGCCCTCCCGTTTGTTGAAAAACCGTGTCAAAATCATAGGAAATTTACGGAATTTACGAGAATTTGAAATGAGGGAACATTTTTTTGAAAGAATATGGAAGAATTGAAGCCAAACTAGTATACTTGTTTGACTTAAAATGTCGTTTTATGTACAAAACACTTGGAATGGACATCGATCAGTGTGAGGAATTTGTACAGCCTCATAAAAATTTTCCAAATTTTTGCCGTCTTGGGTAAAAAAATTGCGATTTGGGGTGAAAGAGCCGAATTTTGAGAATTTCACCTAGATGATCCGAAAATTCGAAAATTTGAATATTTTCTGAAGAAAAAATTGTCAAAACATGAACAAAACTGTGAACATGGTGTTAGTGAATGAAATAAATACACAAATAATTATAATGAAGATCTCCCACTTGAGTAATAGTAGCCAGGGAAGCCATTGTCTCTGAGTAGCTTCTGTCTGGGCAGTAATTGGTGAAAGGGTTAAGGCACCCAGAAACTCTGGCACACTTTCTTTTATTTGACTGATATTATTCCATCACATACTATTGCATGTAATTTGTAGTGTCATCTTATCTGATTGTCTACTCTTTCTCTTTTGGTATCCTTCAATGATCATCGTCTCTCTTGTTACATTGAAAAGAAACGATGCATTTGGATTTTAAATAGACAACCAATCAGTGACCTGAATTCATGTGAACTTATTTTTAGCCCAAGTTAAAAGCTGATTTTTCTTCCTTGTTTATTGTGACTTTGCGACAATACATATTTCCACTGCCTGCTAACAATGTTGGCTAACATTCTAAAAAAATATTTTTCTGTCATGTCTGTGAAGTTACTGGAACTTGAAGCCACCGTAAATAGCGGATTTTCACTGTCTCCTGGCTACTTTGGAAAGCCATGATGATAATGATATCTAATCCTGTGGTTTATATAAGTGATTTTTTAGTAAGATTTGAGAACTATTAAAATGATCAATGAAGACTTTAAACAACTTTCAAATCTTATTCTAATACATTAACTGAGGATTCATTTGTTTGATACCAATTTTTAAGGATTTTCGGGGTTTTGGAGAACCAGGAATATAAATGTCCAACGAATTAATTTTTTTCTAGAGTCATGTATGCAAGCATTGCAAAAGCCATGAAATTAAAAATTGTTACCAAGAAAATAATTGAATCTACAGTATTTGGGTTTTTTAGTCAATCATAGCAATTAGCCATTTTCTTTTTTTGTTTTCCACCGTTTGAAAATACTGATTGTTAAATAAAAATTTATTGGTTGAGATTATCTTATGAGACAATCACATTGAACAAAGCTATCATTCCCCTCTAATATTATCTCTAGTTCATATGATGTAATGCTCAATGAATATATACTTTCAAAGCTCTTTAAAAAGGGAGTCAGCAGCAGTTCAGGAGCCTGTAATTCAGTGGTTGTCATTTGTTTATATGTTACATATTTTTTTTTGTTCATTTTTTTTACATAAATAAGCCCGTTAGTTTTCTCATTCGAATTGTTTTACATTGCCTTATCAGGACCTTTTATAGCTGACTATGCAGTATGGGCTTTGCTCATTGTTGAAGGCCGTACGGTGACCTGCAGTTGTTAATGATTGTGTCATTTTGGTCTTTTGTGGATAGTTGTCTCATTGGCAATCATACCACATCTTCTTTTTTATAAACTTGTTTGAGGTGCATGATCAACACAGAAAAAAAATATGTTAAATAATTCCAGCTGACACAGATTAAGTAGTTGAAAATTATTTATTCTACACAGATTTCTGACATCAATGAAACGTTTTATAGGCATATTAAATCCCTGTAACATTGACCTGACAAAGTCATCATGGTCAGTATGCCTGCTTTTAATTTTTCAAGCACCAGTCTTTATTTTTTTTGTACATTTTACTATTACACATGTACCTACAGAAATTTATTTTTAGTATTCATAACAAGCAAGTCTAACTTACTAAATATATAGCAACCTTAATCCATTTACAGGAGTCCTCAAGACATCTAGCTTTAGACTTTTAGGAATGTTAACTCATGTGTTTGGCTTTAAGAATTATTTTGGAAACCCTGATTTCTACAGATGTTAACATTCTAAAGCTCTTCTCCAATAATTATATACAAATATATACAATATAACCTATACCTCAGAGACAAAACTATCCACCAAAGCCATGAAGATATTTCTCTGTTCATGGATGCTGTTTTTCTTCTCCCGTACTTTTTTCTGTAGACTAACTATCTTCTTAGAAGACATATTAGTTGTTCTGTATCTAATCTACTCAGCTATACTGCAAGACAAAAATCAAAAAGATATAAATTACTAGAACAATCTGTTAGGAATTTTGGTCCTCAATACTCTTAAACTTTGTTCTAACTTTATTTGGCCTTTTAAACTTTTGGGAATTCGAGCGTCACTCAAGAGTCTTTTATAGACGAAACGTGCTTCTGGCGTAAATACTAAATTTAGTCCTGGTATCTATGACGAGTTTATTTGAATGACAGAATTATATTCACCTTTTATTCGTTAATTTTTTTTCAATCTTTCATTTCCTTTACAAATCTTATTCACAAAACACAATATGGTATTATATACATGTAATTTAGCTTGTCAGTTTACCAGTCCCACATTTTTCTAGGTTTGGCGGATTAGGGACACAACCAATATTTTATTGTTGACCTTGTATTAAACAATATTGATATTCCAATACTTAGAATTGTATAGATGTCAACTTGTTTGATTTATTATCTATAATCTACATTATGATCCCTTGATATAGAGGATTTTAAATCATCACATTGATTTTATGGTAAGGCCAAAAAAAATATATGTCTGTTTAAGGTTACATCATTAAAATAAATAGGATAGGTAGGTCGGTATATCCATTTTATTATTTTTTTCCATTTATTTTTTTGCACCATGATTTTGAGTTGTGAAGTCCGTCTTGTTGTGGTTCGAGTTGTCCATGGGCCGAGTTTACCCATATTTTTTATGATTGGATTATTTCCCTTTGATAATGATTGTAAAAATGGCGGCAAAATGTTTCTTTCATCACAAGACGTGAATTTCCTTAAAACAGCTATCATATTCATGATTATGAACATTGGGATGTAACAGGCAACACTATATATCTTCACTTTTAACTCGAGTTCAGTTTATTTTTTACTTTCCAATGAAAAAAAAATGACTTAGGGTCGGCGCTCAAAATAGGGACGGTCGGGTTACCGTAAACAGACATATATTTTTTTTTGGCCTAAGAGTTGCACAAAGAATGTAACTAGAAGTGGATCAAAGAATGCTGATCCTTCAAGAAATTATAATTCTGCTTCTGTTTTTGGGGGGGCTTGTGACACTTAATCATTATTTTTCTTCATTTTTTTTGTTGTTTGTTTATTTTCATGTTTTTGTTGACCTTTGTTTATCTTATATATCTCTTCAGTTTGGCAGTTTAACAAGGTCATAATTTTTTTTTTGGAACATGGTTTTATACTGATAACTATATGTACAACAAAAACATGTTTACTTATAATATTGAATATCCATAAATAGTCCACTTTCCAGAAAAGTGTGTTTAATAAACATTTGATGAGTGTTCACACAGGAAATAGAAATACATATGTAAGGGTTCTGTGAATCCCAGTGTTGCGCCTACTTTATAAGTCTAGTAAACAGTGCACGGATACAAGTGTGCCTTCTATCTGGTAAATGAATGTTTCCTTCCTTCCTATTAAACCTATGTTTTTCTGGGGTATTTAATAGAAAACACACATACATTTTACTTTGGACTTTATATGCAAACTTATAATAATTTGCCATTATTTACTGTACTACATAAAATTGAGAATGGAAATGGGGAATGTGTCAAAGAGACAATAACCCGACCAAATAAAAAACAACAGCAGAAGGTCACTAACAGGTCTTCAATGTAGCGAGAAATTCCTGCACCCAGAGGCGTCCTTCAGCTGGCCCCTTAAAAAATATGTACGTCTAGTCCAGTGATAATGAACGCCATACTAATTTCCAAATTGTACACAAGAAACTAAAATTAAAATAATACAAGACTAACAAATGCCAGAGGCTCCTGACTTGGGACAGGCGCAAAAATGCGGTGGGGTTAAACATGTTTGTGAGATCTCAACCCTCCCCCTATACCTCTAACCAATGTAGAAAAGTAAACGCATAACAATACATGTACATCTAAGGTGCAGAAACGTATCCTTGTTTTTTTAATCTATTTGGATAATTTGCGGACCATAGTTTGATATTTATATGATGGTCCGCAAATTTTCAAAAAGTTATATATCATATTAAAGGAGGACTATAGTCGCCGTCACGTAAAATTGGCACCATGATTTTTGTCAAAATTTTCTTAAATATCAATCGCGTTTACTCGAGATCATGTTTTTCAATTAGCGGAATAAAAATCCAATCCAAATATATACTACTGTCCTACCTTTTATTGTGTTTGCACTGTATAATCCTGACCTTCACATTTTTCAAGATTGTTTTCATTGTAAATCCGCCATCTTGGTTTCTATGAGGATCCCTTACTACATAACATTCGTTACTCTCTGGTAATATCATTGTCATTGATGATACGATTTCCCGCGCTTTTTACATAAAGATGACGCACAGCTCCGAGAGACACAAGAAAATTGAGAGCACGTGGACTCCACGGCAACACTTCCGGTAATAACAATGTCGGATTCCATACAAAATAATCCTGGATTTTGTGAAGGTCAGGATTATACAGTGCAAACACAATAAAAGGTAGGACAGTAGTATATATTTGGATTGGATTTTTATTCCGCTAATTGAAAAACATGATCTCGAGTAAACGCGGTCGATATTTAAGAAAATTTTGACAAAAATCATGGTGCCAATTTTACGTGACGGCGACTATAAGGACAGCTACAACCTACAGTTCCGCAGCTAAATCAGTAGCATCTCTACTCATAATGATTTTAGACCACTTTGATATTGTCAACACGTGAAATCATGTTTATGTGAAAGAAAATATGATTTAAAATAAAATTCAAACAAAACTGAGTATCAATTACACATAAATAGCATCTGTATCACTTCTTCGAGTTTATGTCACATTTTGATAAACTCCCGCCATCTCCACGTGCAGTAATGTAAGGGGAATAACTCAAAACTATAAGAAGACTAAAAACCAAAAAATGGTTTAAGGCAAAATTGATAAAAAAGTACGAAAAAAATCGTTTGAAAGTCCAACCAAGGACTTATATACGTCCCTGGTCCAACTGAGTAAGAGTTGAGCAGTTTTTTAAGACCAATATACGACAGTAGTTCGTTATAAATTATATGATCTGAAATAACAACTTTCATAGTTATGTTTAGCCAGAGACATATATATGTGTATATATGTCTCTGGTTTAGCTGTATTAGTTGATTTGGTGTGTTTCTTTGGTGTTGTTTTTTTTTAAATTTAAATGCATATTGTTTTGAATAAATTGAGACCTGAAAACTAACAAATTAGGTTAGTATAGAATGGTATACTGTGACATTGACGACTCTTTTTAATTTATTTTCTTAAATATTGTATCTTGTGTAGACACCTCAGATTCAATATTGGTCTAGTATCGGAGAAATTTGGACAGATGTGCATCTGTTTGAGTACAATTGGTATTAAAATATAGTTTTGATTATTCTGTGATAATATTTCTACTTGTAGTATTCAACATGTCTACGCCTAGATTCAACTGTTGAGATTGATTTATCAGCGACGTGAAAAAGACTAAAGAAAAGTCTCAAAATCATTATCCATATAAAAAAAACTATTCAAGCGAAGGTAATACACAACATAAAAGATGGACGAAAGATACCAAAGGGACAGTCAAACTCATAAATCGAAAACAACAAGACAACGCCATGGCTAAAAATGAAAAAGACAAACAGACAAACAATAGTACACATGACACAACATAGAAATCTAAAGAATATTCAACACTTTCATTAGAATGGAGATAACAATATTGTATTTAAGCTCCGACGGCATCAATTGAGGGTTTGATGGTCGCAAATTCCCGTTTACTGTCTCCGCTAACGCGTCGCCAGTAAACTTAATTTGCGACCATCAAATCCCCAATTGATGCCGTCGGAGCTTAAAATACAATACAGTTATCTCCTCTCGTGATGGCGTCCGTAAATTTTACGAAATGTAGCATGTAAAAGACGTCACGCGCGATGTTCGTATCTCATTGGAAAATTGGTGTAGTTGGCAAGCCTGATGCATGTCTAAAATATATTATTTTGTGATATCATATTCATTGCTATTGTATGTATTTTTAAAAATAATGTTTTTTAGAAATAAAAACGAAAAAAATAATTGTTGAAACTTTGTTATATGCTGCATGCGACAAGCTTCATTTTGAAAAAAAAGGAGCTATTATTAGGCTGTCCCGCGTAACATATATCATTTCTTGTTACCACTAAGCTATGATTTTCTTCTAAACTATTTAATATTTTGAAAAACATTTATTTCCATTATTTAATAGAAAGGTTCCTTCGGTCTTTTATGCACTTTTTATGACGTTATAATGACATCATAGAAAAAAAAATGTTCCATACTACAAGGGCAAATCTTTCCCACGTGGAAAAATTGGGATTACAGATTTGAGAATCAAAAAACATTTATCTAAAATGGAAATAGGTTAGTATCTGTTTTTACTACATCAATGTTAAATTGCTTAATTTTATGAATTTAAAGACAAATATCCTGGAAAATGATATATGGTGATTTATGGACGATTTTTTAAAGGCTTACAAGGTTGTCTCACCGTCATTTTTTTTAACGTAAAAACGAACTCAACTCAAATTAACGTCAATTGTTTGCTTAGCAGTGCTCTTATAGTGATAGAATTTTATGAATTTTTATAATGTTACTTATCTTAATTTTTCAAAAATCTAAAATACATCAATTTTCAATAAGTAGTAAAAAGCATTGTCGATTTTGCGGAGTCTTACAAGAATGTCGCACTTGCTTATAAACATCGTTTCAGTTGAAGTTTTGGTTTGAACGTTACGAAATATTCGCGACGCTGTGTTACGATTACATGTACGAACATCGCGCGTAACGTCACAAAGCAGTTTATCGGATTTTCTTAGGAAATTGTTTACCCTTTCGGATCAGCTAATTTAACTCTCGGATTTTTGTTGTGTTCGCTTTTGTTTTAATTTTAATGTTGTTGAAAATGCCCATTAATGGAGGTATATAATATACAAGGTTATAGATATTGTAACCCGGACTGTAACCTTGTATTTGTGCGCATGCGCGACCGGTACTGGGCGGATCCGGTAATTTCTACTTTCACTTTTTGAAAAAAAATCTTCTATGTGGAGATAGATTTGTACGCTTTTATTTACATTTATCTGCGAAAGAAAATACACGTCGTGCTCAGTTGTTAGGTGGCTCTCTTCCCAGTACTTCAGAGCACACATAACGTCTAAAACGTAAAAAAACATGTGAAAGGTATGCAAAATAATGCATTGTAGCAATGAAAACATACATGATCAACTTTAAATGCAAAATAACATTTAAAACTAGGAAAGGAGGCTAACCCCCCCCCCCCCCCCCCCCCCCCCCCTTCTTTTCCTTTTCCAACTAAAAAATGTGATTTGGTTCAAAAGAGTAATAAATTCTTTTTATGTGTATTTATCATGTCAGTGTGCATAGGAGGTGACCAAATGATTTCTTGCGGCGTCAAGAAAGTCTTAAAAATATTGTTATGGATCGTGCATGTATGAGGGGGGATAGGGCCTTTATCAGGACTCCAGGATCTGGTGTTTTTAGGCTCAGGGTTTCGGGATCTATTAAGAGATACAGGAATTCTTTTTTTGAATTACTAGTACTGGATGTCCGAATTTAAATTTATTTAAATTCGGGATTTCATGTTTAAGGGATCAGGACCCCTCCTACCCCTGGTCATGTATGAGGGTGATACTTGTAATCCCTGGGAAATCGGGAAATCACAAATAACCGTTAAAAAAAATTGGCAAATGACGTTTATAACAGTAATTTTTGGTGCATGACTATAAAAAAGTACACATTCCTTTAGGTGATATCAAAATCAATTAATTTTGACACTGTCAAGAGTTGATAAATATCGTATTGCAAAAGATTATGTGGTGAAATCTGTATCTCTGTCTTCATGTCGTCACAATGGGAATTTCAAATAATAGCCTAGATAGATAGATTTGTGTTAGGACTTGAAACTTGAAACCTATATGGTGAAAAATGTAACAAATCTTGTAAAACGAGAGTGGTTTGATGTTGATGGTAATTTTTCATACATCTTATCAGGGGCGAATCCAGCCATTTAAAAAAGGGGGGTCCAACTATAAGTCACCATTCCAATGCATTGATCGTTAAAAAAAGGGGGGGTTCCAACCCCCCTGAACCCACCCCTGGATCCGCCACTGCACCTTATCACTATGTGTCCACCATAACTGGATATCACACAGGTTGTAGTAAAATTTTGAAGTAAAAAAAAAACTGAAGCCACAAAGGAAAAATGATTGTCATGATTGTTGTATTCATCATAAGTTCTATGCAGTCGGGTCAGCCAGGATTACCAATAATTAAGGTGTATTCAATATGATAGATAATTGCTATATATCTAGGACCTCACTTGATTTATCTCTTCTGTCACTTTATGATATTGATCGAGGGTGATGCGGCATGTGATACGGATTTTGCCATGTTATATACGCTTTATCATAATTTTCACCAGACTTTATATATATGTCACCATACTTTATATATCTGTCACCACACTTTATATATATACATATTTATGTCACCAGACTTTATATATCTGTCACCACACTTTATATATATATGTCACCAGACTTTATATATCTGTCACCACACTTTTTATATCTGTCACCACATTTTATATATCCGTCACCACACTTCATATATCTGTCACCAGACTATATATTTGTCACCATAATATCTGTCACCACACTTTATATATCTGTCACCACACTTTATATATATATGTCACCAGACTCCGTCACAACACTTTATATATCTGTCACCACACTTAATATATATCTGTCACCACACTTAATATATATCTGTCACCACACTTTATATTCTGTCACCACACTTTATATATCTATCACCAGACATTATATATCTGTCACCACACTTTGTATATCTGTCATTACACTTGACATATCCATAACCACACTTTATATATCTATCACTACTTTATATATCTGTCACCACACTTTATATTCTGCCACCACACTTTATATATCTGCCACCACACTTTATATATCTGTCACTGAACTTTCTATATCTGTCACCACACTTTATATATCTGTCACCAAACTTTATATATCAGTCGTCACACTTTATATATCTGTCACCATACTTTATATATCTGTCACCACATTTTATATATCTGTCACCACTCTTTGTATATCTATCACCATACTTTATATATCTGTCATTACACTTGACATATCCATCACCACAATTTATATATCTATCACCACTTTATATATCTGTCACAAAACTTTATATATCTATCACCACACTTTATATATCTATCACCATACTTTATATATCTGTCACCACACTTTATATATCAATCAGCACACTTTATATATCTGTTACCACACTTTTTAAATCAATCAGCACACTTTATATATCTGTCACCACACTTTATATATCTATCACCATACTTTATATATCTTTCACCACACTTTATATATCTGTCACCACACTTTATATATCTATCACCATACTTTATATATCTTTCACCACACTTTATATATCTGCCACCACACTTTATATATCAATCAGCACACTTTATATATCTGTTACCACACTTTTTAAATCAATCAGCACACTTTATATATCTGTCACCACACTTTATATATCTATCACCATACTTTATATATCTTTCACCACACTTTATATATCTGTCACCACACTTTATATATCTATCACCATACTTTATATATCTTTCACCACACTTTATATATCTGCCACCACACTTTATATATCCATCATGTCACTGTATATCTATCAACCCACTTTATATATCTGTCACCACACCTTATATATCTGTCACCACACTTAACATATCCATCACCACACTAAAAATATCTATCACCTCTCTTTATATATCTATAATTACACTTTATATATCAATCAACACACTTTATATATCTATCACCGTTCTTTATATATCTGTCACCACACTTTATATATCTGTCACAACACACAATATATCTGTCACCAGACTTTATATATCTATCACCACTCTTAATATATCTGTCACCACACTTAACATATCCATCATCACCCTTCATATATCAATCACCTCACAATATATATTTATCACCTCACTTTATATATCTATCATTACACTTAATATATCTGTCACCAGACTTTATATATCTATCCCCACACTTTGCATATCTGTCACCATGCTTTATATATCTATCACAACACTTTAAGTATCTGCATCAAACCTTATATACCTGTCACCAGACTTTATATATCTATCACCACACTTTATTTATCTGTTACCACACTTTATATATTTATCACCACACTTTATTTATCTGTTACCACACTTTATATATCTCACCACACTTTATATATGTGTCACAATATTTTATATATCTGTCACAACACTTTATATATCTGCCACCACACTTCATAAATCTTTCACCACACTTTTAACATCTGTGACCACACTATATATATCCATCACCACACTTTATGTATCCATCACCTCAATGTATATTTTTCTATCACCTCACTTTATATATCTATCACTACTTTATAAATCTATCACCACACTTTATATATATGTACCATTATTTATATATCTGTCACTACACTTAACATATTCATGATCACACTTTATATATCACTCGCCCCACTATATCTATATCTATCTACTCACTTTATATATCTGTCACAACACTCTATATATCTGTCACTAGACTTTATATATCTATCACCACACTTTATATATCTGTCACCACACTTAACATCTCCATCACCACACTATATATATATCAATCACCTCACTATATATATCTATCACCTCACTTTATATATCTCTAACTACACTCTATATATATGTCACCAGACTTTATATATCTATTCCCACACTTTACATATCTTTCACGACTTTTTATATATCTATCACCACAATTTATGTATCTGTCACTCCACTTTATTTATCTGTTACCACACTTTATATATCTATCACCACACTATATAAATGTGTCACCATACTGTATATATATGTCACCACACCATATATGTCTGTCACCATACTTCATAAATCTTTCACCACACTTTTTATATCTGTCATCACACATTATATATACATCACCACACCTTATACACATCACCACATCTTATACACATCACCACATCTTATATATCTATCACCTCACTTTATATATCTATCACCATACTTCATAAACAAATCACCTCACTTTATATTTATCTGTCACTAAACTTTATACATCTATCACCACACTGTTCATTTGTCACTATTCTGTTCATCTGTCACTACACATTATATATCTGTCACCAGACTTTATATATCTATCACCACACCTTATATATCTGTCACCATACTTTATATATCTATCACTACACTTAACGTATCCATGATCACACTATATATATCCATCACGTCACTACATATATCTATCACCTCACTTTATATATTTATCACAGTAACTACACTTAATATATTTATCACCAAACTAAATATATCTATCACCACACTTTATAAATCTATCATCACACTTTATATATCTATCATCACACTTTATACATCTATCACATAACTGATCATATGTCACAACACTTCATATATCTATCAACACGCTGTATATATGTCACCACACTTTGTATATATATCACTTCATTCTATATAAGTAAGACCTCATTTTATTAATATACCACCTCTGTTTATATATCTATCACCTTATTCAATATATCTATCAATACAATGTACATCTTTCACTACATTTTATATCTCTATCACCTCACTTTATACATATATCACCACACTGTGTATCTGTCACCACAATGTGTATATCTGTCATCTCACTTTATATATCTTTCACCTTTATCTTTCTCCTCATTTATATATGTATGACATCACTGAAAATATTTTATTGACCTCACTGTTGATATTTTTTCACCATATTTTATATATGTATCCCCTCCACATATGTATCTTTTAACTAACTGCACTGTTTAAATCAATCACAAGACCATTGATATATATATATATATAGACGTACTTATGAATATAATTATTTTCTGTGACTGTATCTTACATTAATTTGTAGGATCCTTTACTATAGATAATTTAGCTGATCTGTAAACAATCACATCTTCATGCCTTATATATCATGTACTGTAGTACGCCGCTAGATTAAAACTGACGTGGAAAGGTAACATATGCCCACCGAAAGCTCTTTTTTGAGAGCCCAGGTGGTCGTGTGGTCTAGGGGGACGGCTGCAGTGCAAAGTTACAGATCTAACATTGTTGGGTTGATGTTTAGACGAGTTGTATATATATATAGTAGCATGGGTTCGAATCCCGGCGAGGGAAGAACCAAAAATTTGCGAAAGCAAATTTACAGATCTAACATTGTTGGGTTGATGTTTAGACGAGTTGTATATACATTATGTACACAGCCATGTATCACCATCATTGATGGCGATCCGATGGATACATCTGTTGTAGGGTTGTCACTGACTCAGACGTACTTATGAATATAATTATTTTCTGTGACTGTATCTTACATTAATTTGTAGGATCCTTTACTATAGATAATTTAGCTGATCTGTAACAATAACATCTTCATGCCTTATATATCATGTACTGTAGTACGCCGCTAGATTAACACTGACGTGGAAAGGTAACATATGGCCACCGAAAGCTCTTTTTTTGAGAGCCCAGGTGGTCGTGTGGTCTAGCGGGACGGCTGCAGTGCAGGCGATTTGGTGTCACGATATCACAGTAGCATGGGTTCGAATCCCGGCGAGGGAAGAACCAAAAATTTGCGAAAGCAAATTTACAGATCTAACATTGTTGGGTTGATGTTTAGACGAGTTGTATATATATATATATATATATATAAGTACGTCTGAGTCAGTGACAACCCTACAACAGATGTATCCATCGGATCACCATCAATGATGGTGATACATGGCTGTGTACATAATGTATATATATTAGAACGTCTGAGTCAGTGACAACTCTACAACAGATGTATCCATCGGATCGCTATCAATGATGGTGATACATGGCTGTGTACATAATGTATATACAACTTGTCTAAACATCAACCCAACAATGTTAGATCTGTAAATAACATCTTCATGCCTTATATATCATGTACTGTAGTACGCCGCTAGATTAAAACTGACGTGGAAAGGTAACACATGCCCACTGAAAGCTCTTTATTTGAGAGCCCAGGTGGTCGTGTGGTCTAGCGGGACGGCTGCAGTGCAGGCGATTTGGTGTCACGATATCACAGTAGCATGGGTTCGAATCCCGGCGAGGGAAGAACCAAAAATTTGCAAATTTTTGGTTATATTATCCTTTTGTTTATATATCATCACACTGTATATATCTTAATACTGTTCTGTGTATTCTTTACCTCACTGTATATACACATAACCCCACTATAACTAATTTCACACTTATCACCTATCTATATCTATTTATCACCATCTTATCATATTTATAGTAACACAATGATTATATCTATCATCATTCTGTATCTATTTTTCACCAGACTGTATACTATAACTTGTATATTCTATAAGTGAGAGAAATATACTGGTCAATGTATAATTTACTGTGAAAGGAGATATGCAGATATGCAATGTCTACTGAAAAATGTTTGTATAAGCGTGTATACTTATCATGTAGCGATTCTCAAATTCATTATTTATATTTTTTTTCTTCTTACAGAAATACCAAACGACATTTTGCAGGGATTTAGAGGTCGTTGCTGAAAATGAAAGAAAGAACATGGATACATCTAATTTTAAATGAAATAACAAGAATAGTTAAATGATTTACAACCAAGCAGCACTCAGTTATAGTGATGGTAAAGTATTTTTAGAAAATGATACTTGAAAAAAGATTACTCGAAAAAAAATATATATAGTGTGGAGTTTTATATATTCCTCCATTGCTACAGTCGCTGTATTCATCACCACACTCTCCATATATATCCCAACAGTCTCAATAGGTACCCCCATACTATGATTATCTATCACTACAGTCTCAATAGCTACCCCCATACTATGATTATCTATCACTACAGTCTCAATAGCTATCTCCATACTATAATTATCTATCACAACAGTCTCAATAGCTATCCCCATACTATGATTATCTATCACTACACTCTCCATTCCGATGCCAACAGTCATTATGTATATATCATAATAGTCTCTATGCATATATCAGGATAATACAAAAGCTTCCCCTTTACTTTATTTATCAATCACCTCACTTTATATATCAATCACCACACTCTCTATATATATCCCCATACTCTCTATATCTACCCCAAAAGTCTCTCAGTATATCTCCACATAATAAACACCTTAGATTACCTTACATTATTTATCAATCACCTCACTTTATGTATCAATCACCACACTCTATATATATATCCCCAACTCTCTATATCTGCCTCAAAAGTCTCTCTGTATATATTTCCACACAATAAACAACTATCACCTTACTTTATTTATCAATCACCTCACTTTATGTATCAATCACCACACTCTCTATATATATCCCCATACTCTCTATATCTACCCCAATAGTCTCTCTGCATATCTCCACACAATAAACCCCTATCATCTTACTTTATTTCTCAATCACCACACACACACTCTCTATATATCTATCCCCAACTCTCTTTATCTACCCCAAAAGTCTATCTGTGTATCTTTCCATAATAAACACCTATCACCTCACTTTATTTATCACTAACCTTACTGTATATATCAATCACCACACTCTATATATATATCCCCAACTCCCTATATCTGCCCCAAAAATCTCTCAGTATATCTCCACACAAAAAACACCTGTCATCTTACTTTATTTATCAATCACCTCACTTTATGTATCAATCACCACACACACACTCTCTATATATCTATCCCCCACTCTCTTTATCTACCCCAAAAGTCTATCTGTGTATCTTTCCATAATAAACACCTATCACCTCACTTTATTTATCACTAACCTTACTGTATATATCAATCACCACACTCTATATATATATCCCCAACTCCCTATATCGGCCCCAAAAATCTCTCTGCATATCTCCACACAATAAACCCCTATCATCTTACTTTATTTCTCAATCACCACACACACACTCTCTATATATCTATCCCCAACTCTCTTTATCTACCCCAAAAGTCTATCTGTATATCTTCAAATAATAAACACATATCACCTCACTTCATTTATCAATCACCTCACTTTATATATCAATCACCAAACTTTCAATGTATATCTCAACAGTCTATGTTTATGACCACATCATAAATACCTGTCACCTCACTTTATTTATCAATCACCTCAGTTTATATATTAATCACCACACACTTTTTATATCTATCCCCATACTTTGGATATCTATCCCACAGTCTCTATGTTTATGACCAAATAACAAACACCAATCACTTTACTTTATTTATCCATCACCTCACTTTATATATAAATCACCACACACTTTTTATATCTATCCCCACAAAATAAACACCCATCATCTTACTTTATTTATCAATCACCTCACTTTATATATCAATCACCACTCACACACTCTCTATATCTATCCCCCACTCTTTTTGTCTACCCCAAAAGTCTCTCTGTATATCTTCACATAATAAACACCTATCACCACATTTTATTATCAATAACCTCACTTTATATAGCAATCAACACACTCTCTATATATATCCTCATATTCTCTGTGTCACTCACCACACTGTCAATATCTATACCCACAGTCTCTATGTTTATGACCACATTATCAACACCTATCACCTTACTTTATTTATCCATCACCTCACTTTATATATCAATCACCACACACTTTCTATATATATCCCCATACTCTCGATATGTATTCCCACAGTCTCTATGTTTCTGACCACATCATAAACACCTACCACCTTACTTTTTTAATCAATCGCCTCACTTTATACATCAATCACCACACACTCTCTATATCTATCCCAAACTCTCTATATCTACCCCATAGTCTCTATGTTTATAACCAAATAACAAACACCAATCACTTTTCTTTATTTATCCATTGTCTAATTTTATATATCAATCACCACACACTCTCTATATCTATCCCCATACTCTCGATATGTATCCCCACAGTCTCTATGTTTATGACCACATTATAAATACCTATCACCTTACTTTATCTATCTATCACCTTACTTTATCTATCCATCACCTCACTTTATATATCAATCACCACACACTTTATATATATATCCCCATACTCTCAATATGTATCTCCACAGTCTTTATATTAATGACCACATCATAAACACCTATCACTTCATTTTATTTATCAATCACCTCACTTTATACATCAATCACCACACACTCTTTATATATATAACCCACTCTCTATATCGACCCCAACAGTCTCTATGTATATTTCTACATATTAAACACCTTTACTTTATTGATCAATCACCTCACTGTATATTTTCACCTCAATTTATATTTTATTTCTATCACACCACTGGGTATATCTTTCAAAGCCCTATTTATATCATTTTAAAAGTAGATATGAGCATGATAATAATCCACCGTTTTGTACAGAAATCTGTTTATGTTTATTTAGATTTTAAACTTAAAATGACTCAATGTGACACCTCACTGTTATTATTTTTTTTTCTTCAGAAAAATGAAACTAGATTTTTGAAAGATAGAACATAGAAGAAAAGGAAAAGGTAATCATCATTGAAATTAAAAGTATTACTCATAGTTATCAAAGGTACCAGGATTATAATTTAGTACGCCAGACGCAAGTTTCGTCTACATAAGACTCATCAGTGACGCTCATATCAAAATAGTTAAAAACCAAACAAATACAAAGTTGAAGAGTATTAAGGATCCAAAATTCCAAAAAAATGTGTAAACAGGAAATTTATAAAAAATTACCAAATAATTGATATTCATATCAACACCAACACTTTACTCTTTACATATGTATGTAAAGAGTTAATTAGCAAAGTATTATACATATGATGTAAAGAGTTAATTAGCAAAGTATTATGCATATGTATGTAAAGAGTTAATAAGCAATTAAACAATCCTGGTTGAAATGAAATAATTTAAAAGAAATTATTTTTAAAGAATAGCTGCTCCAACATATCGTTCAATATTTTATGTAAATATCATGTCAGATATCTTTTCAATAAAAGGAGCAAATATGGTATACTAACTGTCAGTCAAAGATTCTAACATTCAAGATGAGTAAACCTTAAAAATATATTGTGTCAGTGTTATTGTACTTGTAACTAGGTCTACATGATACTTCTGCTGGCACACACATAACGTATATACCACCACATATTATATATCTAGTATAATTATGGCCACATATAATATATCTACCGCCACACATGATTAATCACCACACTACATAAATCATTCACCACAATCTGTGTATTTATCACCACAATATTTTTGTCTATCACCACACTGTGGTCTATCACCACACTATGTTTGTCTATCACCACACTGTTGTCCATTACCACACTATTGTCTTTCACCGCACTATGTTTTTCTATCACCACACTATGTATGTCTATCACGACACTAAGTCTGTCTATCACCACACTATGTTTGTCTGTCACCATGTCTATCACCACACTTTGTTTGTCTATCACTTGAGTATGTTTGTCTATCACCACACTATTGTCTATCACCATGCTTTGTTTACCTATCACCACACTATGTATGTCTATCACTTCAGTATGTTTGTCTATCACAACACTATATATTTTAATCATCACAGTTTACATATTCACCAACACATTCTTATTACCAATACTTGATAAAAAGAAAAAGTTATGATGAAGCCTTGTTTTCTCTCACATTGTCATTTCATAAAACAAAAAGGTAAATCATTTGAGTCATGGTTCTGTGTAAAGTCATTAGTAAAGAAAAAAAAAATTTTAACTTTTCATTTAAATGATTGGTCTCACAAAAGAATTGTATTTCTGCATTACAAATTTTACAATTTGATACAATCTTGGGATTATGTTCTGTTTTTGCACTGATGAAACACTCCTCTTTATTCTTAGATGGAAAATAAATAACAACTGTTTGAGGCATTGAAATTCTGTATTGTATTGGACTTATTATTTATTCAACTGAACCATATATTATTTTGTAGGTTAAAGATTTAGTGCCGGCCTCACAATTAAGAAAGAATACGAACAAGCATTCTTTACAGAACAGGGGAGACTATTTTACTGTGCTTAGATCTGTGTTTTTGTTATAATTAATTAATATTGTAATTTGTTCTTGGATAAATATCTGCAATGTGGAGGACAACTGAACTGTGTTCTTATATATTGAAGACGTGCAATGATTTAAAATGCATTTAAGATGAACTTTTTACTACTCGGAAAATGGTTATCATTAAAGTAACAAACATAGAATTCATTTACAGGAATACATTTTATATTCTATGTATAAAATGTTATATCTAAAAGGTGAAAGTAAACAGATTCCTGGCTGTTTAAAATCAAATGAAAACAGTTTTATTGTGTAGTTAAGAATGTATATACGTTGTTCATGCATTTATGTATTGGAATATCTAGAATTGTACAATGTATTGAGTTTAGTGGATCTTTCGTTCTATGTTATTTAAGTTTTATTTTCATAAAATAAAAGTTCTAAAATTTAATCAATACTTTTACTTTGTATCAATGTGACAAATGTCCAGCAACAATCCTATATGATTGCTTTTCTGTATATATAATGAAATTCCTCATCTCTTTATTGACAAGAAATAAATATTGTGTCTATGATGATGATAAGAAAATGTAAACAGTCTTATGATATGGAGACTTGGAAAATCTTGAAATAATTATATATGAAGCTCATAAAATAGAGTCATTGGTTTCCGAAAATATTCAGATTATTCCAGAGGGAACATCTACAATCTTTTATATGCACATTTTATATGTTATCGACTGTTAGACATGCATAGGTACTCTAGTCAGGGTGAAATATATCCAAAAGACACTTATAGAGTAGGCTGTATGTGTTGAAATTCTCCATGAAAATTTATTCAGTAGGCTGCAAGTGTCAACCTTTGAGGACATCTACAATGCTTCATACACATTTGATATTTTACTAACTGCAAGGGATATATAGGTACATTGGTAAGGATGAAATCTTTCCACAAACATTTATACAGTAGGCTGCAAGTGTTGATATTTGAGAGGAAAAATCTACAATTCTTCATACATTTTTGGTATTTTCCCAACTGCAAGAGATATATAAAAGAGGAACGAAATATACAAGAGGAACAGTCAAACTCATAAATAGAAAATCTGAAGTACATTAGTAAGGATCAAATCTTTCCATAAACCTTTATGCAGTAGGCTGCAAGCGTTCATATTTGAGATAGATAATCTACCATCCTTCATACACATTTTGTATTTTACTAACTACAAGACATATAAAAAAACAAATATGAAATATTTCCAGGAAAATTATAAAGCTGTGGTTTGTGCTCATAGTTGAAGGCAGTATGGTGACCTTAAGTTGTTATTTTCTGTGTCGATTTGGTCTCTTGTGGAGAGTTGTCTCATTGACAATCATACCATATCTTCTTTTTTTTTATAATTAGGAGGATGTAAGTGTTGAGAAGGAACATCTACAATCCTTCATATATAGATATAACAAGATGTGATATGAGACAAATTTCAATTCAAGTCCCAAGTTGAAGAGTAACCAATTATAACATGTTTAAGTCAAAGTTCGGGCTTCAACACAGAGTTTTGGCGCACACCGAACGGCAAGCTATATAGGGCCCAAACTCATTAGTGTGAACCATTCAAATGCGAACACAAACGAATTTATCTAAATGAAAAAACGAGAAACACTTATGAACCACGTTAACAAACAACAACCACTGAACATCAGGTACCTAATGAGGACAGGCGAATAACAAATGCAGCGGAATTATTTTTTTTGATAGGTACCAAGCTTAACCCTTAACTTAACAACAGTGTTACATCACAACATAGAAAGACTCACTATGAAATATGAATTAAAATGGGTTAACTTAATCAAAAGACATATAACCACAAACTTGAATGTATACACTGAACGAATGAGTTTGATATATGCCACAATGATAATACAAAATCATTATAATAAGGGATTATATGTTAAACAATTTCACATGGATAACCATAACCTTTATTGTAAAGGATCACTGTTGGGAGTTTACCGACTACAGGAGCTATATAGATACTTGGGTATAACTGAAATCTATCAATGTACATTTATACAGTAGGCAGTATGTGCTTGAATTCGAAAAACAACACCTACAATCCTTTGAGTACATTTGATATAATACAAATTGCAGGATAATGGTCAGAATTTGTACAGTAGGCAGTATGAGCTTGAATTCGAGAAACAACACCTATAATCCTTTGAGTACATTTGATATAATACAAATTGCAGGATTATGGTCATAATTTGTGAATCTGCACAAACTATCGTATCGTTTATGTTGGCACCACCCAAAAAACGTAAATCGTTAGTTCTTTATCTGTAATTTTATCTTCAAGTTGTCTTTGTGTTTACTTTTGTAGGACATGTATCTGCTCATTATATTACTCGTTGTAATTGTCACCATCTACTCTAAAACTCCTAACCGAAATGAAATAATCTTTTGGCATAATGTTAACTTTCTAATGGTGTAGTGCAATTTATATTGTAGTAGATTTTTGGGTCAGCATTGTATGTGGGTTCCATTACCGAAGCATGAACGTATTTTACAATTATAGGTTTATTTGAGAGATACACAGTGTTAAGGATTTGTATAGTGAGAAGGATTTTGCGGTTTATACACATTCTTGCCAATATTTATCCATAAATTCTGAAAACCCTTTATTACAATAAGTTATACCTTCTCATAATCTTAACCATCTTACCATATAATCTTTAAGCATCTCATTCTTTTATCAGATTTTTATAGCGTATACTTTATGCACTTGGAGAAACACTTATATTCCCATGAAAAGCCTGAAATTAACAGATACGCAAGCTCAAAATATAATTGTAGTTATCTTTAAGGTAAATTCGTTTTGGCATGACTTATATCTCAATTATTATATAAATTAGGTTAAATCTTAAGTAGTTAATATACAGTTACACGAACGGCTGTTCTCTCAGTCGTATTGATTTAAATCAAGAAAGGATTTGTCTTCAGAATAACCGATATTGCTTCAATTTAATACGCCGTTTCAGACTGTGTTCCTTTTTTGAATAGCAGGTACACTTGTTCCAAGTTGGGGAGTAATTTTTAATCAATTATGCGACAGTTATATCAGTTGTCTATATAGTACTTAACCCTTTTTCACCATGGTATTGAAAAAGTCCAACATTATAGGTGTAAATCATATGTTAGCTGGTGTTCGCACATCAAACTTCAAGATCATTTAAGATCGACAGGTTATAGTTTTTAAAGTATCATCATTCATCGAAACATTTAACAGAGTGTTGTAAGCAATTAAGATATTTTCTTCATTCCATTGTAAAATATGTTATAAATCTGAACATCGGACAGACGCTAAATTGATTTTTAGTCAAACAAATGTGTTAATGCTATACCTCCATTTCTATGATTACTGATAGAATAACTGAATGCAAACAAACAGAAAAATATATTGAAAACTTCTTCAAATCTTGTATCTTGTATGTTTTAACAAATAACAAAGTTTATTCATATATTTTTTTTAAAGTTTATTCACATGTATCATGACAAATGTACACGTATCAAGTTCAACTTCTAACTAATTTTACTACTGACTTCTGTGCGTGAAAGATTCGTCGCTGGGCGTTGACCATTTATTCTAAAAACAGTTGTTGGCATGACACGTATTGAAAATGCCTGTACCAAGTCAGGAATATGGCAGTTCTTGTCCATTCGTTTTTGATGCGTTTTGTTATTTGATTTTGCCATGTGATTATGGACTTTACTAATTGATTTTCCTCTGAGTTCAGTATTTTTGTGATTTTACTTTTTATGTTCTTCTCATATATGTTATGATGGTATGATACTAAACCCCTTACGGGAAGGATTGTGCCTGATGTTCATATGATGAAATCATAATCATTCAGTCAGTTTAATCGAAGTCTGGAACTGGGATGTCAGTTAACTGCTAGTAGTCTGTGGTTATTTATGTATTATTGTCATTTTGTTTATTTTCTTTGGTTACATCTTCTGACATCAGACTCGGACTTCTCTTGAACTGAATTTTAATGTGCGTATTGTTATGCGTTTACTTTTCTACATTGGTTACAGATATAGGGGAGGGTTGAGATCTCACAAACATGTTTAATCCCGCCGCATTTTTGCGCCTGTCCCAAGTCAGGAGCGTCTGACCTTTGTTAGTCTTGTATTACTAGTATTTTAATTTTAGTTTCTTGTGTACGATTTGGAAATTAGTATGGCGTTCATTATCACTGGACTAGTATACATTTGTTTAGGGGCCAGCTGAAGGACGCCTCCAGGTGCTGGAATTTCTCGCTACATTGAAGACCTGTTGGTGACCTTCTGGTGTTGTTTTTTATTTTGTCGGGTTGTTGTCTCTTTGACACATTCCCCATTTCCATTCTCAATTTTATGCAACAGGAATCAATCAATATATATACCATAAAAAAAATCAAGTACTCAGAAAACGTGGAAAAGTTGTTCCAGCGAATGATTTAGTAACAAACAAATATGGTAGTCGGAAGAGGTAATACTTAATTAAATTCCATAAGAGTGAAATTATCTTCATTCAATAGCAAGTTACCTCTGTTAAGTAATTTTATATCACAACCAGATCTCAGCTTAAATCATGCCTTGAACATTCAACGATCCGTGTATATGAGAGAGTCGACAATTTGCTTAAATAAAATGACTATCTTCAGTTAAAAACCAAATCCTCTAGATATTTGCGGCTTCTGGTTGGTACTCCACAACATATATATTTTTTTTATCTTTTTATCTTCATCTCTATTATTAACAAATATCAGTCTTTTTCAATAATTCTAAACCACCCACGGAGAAAGATATGTTTAGTGAAGATTTTTGGTGTGGTTTGTGTTGCTAAGTCTTTAGGTTTTTTATGTTTTTTTTAAACTGTTGTTTGTGTTTGTGATTTGGTCTTTTTCTTTTTTATCTCTGGCGTTGTCCCTTTATTTTCTACTTCTCAGTTTGTAAGTCCCTTTGGTATCGATCGCCTCTCTTAAGCTTAACTTCTGCGAGGTTTTGAATAACTGCATCTGCTGTATGTTCCCTTCAAATCGATTGATAGTTGTGACTTTTTGAATCGCTATACTACTTTTTCAATCAAATGGTAGAAGTATGTTTTTTTATAAATAGCCATTTATTATCAGCAACTAATAATAGCATGTCCTCTTCGGTCAGGAAAATGATGAATACGGCATATATACGTGTAAAGAACTATGACGAAATCATCTTAGCTTTATATTTTCTCCATAAAACTGTATATTAATGTTCGGCAAATAAGTTAAAATGCATGACTGTAGTTTTCGTATTTTTCGCCAGTGTCCATAGATTTGTTCGTGTGTTGTGAACAAAAGTGTATTATCAAGACATTTTCTTCATGAAAACTGTATATCAATGTTCGGCAAATAAAGTTAAAAACGCATGACTGTAGTTTTTTGTATTTTTTTCCAAATTACCCTTAGATTTGTTCGTGCACATGTGTTATGAACAAACGTGTATTATCAAAAGACAGCAAAGACCGTGTAGATTCCATTAACTACAAACAAGTTAAAAATATCTACCGGTACCTTTATGATTTTTTTGCTTTGAATAATTAAGACTTGATTTTCTCAATGCTAGTATGAAGAGATCAACTCTTTCGACTAATGTCTTTCTGGATTAGATATTTCACCTTATAATAAATTTCCAAGTATTACCCAAATCATGAAATAACGTCTTTTGAGTAACAAACAAGTTTTAACTAATTAACTGTGTAAATTCTTCAATGGTTTCAGTACATACAAATATACAAAAAAATACTGAGAACCACGGCTGATACAAACTGGTTCCTAGAATTCGGAACAATACCAACTGCCTATATCTCATAACCATAAACAAAACATATACAGACTGTATATGGGATTCACAGACAATAAAAAGACTAGATGTATCTTACAACCACAGAAATACAAAGACTGTTTTAAAAACCACAGACTATTTACATTCAGATAACTTTAAAGAACCAAAGACAATACATTCACGTACCTAACAATTAGACAATACTTAAGAATACATGCAGCGCTATAAAACCAGGTTAAATCCACCATTTTCTGCATTTGAGAATGCAGGTACGACATCAGGAATATAACCGTTGTTGTTTATTCATTTGATGTATTTCATCATTTGATTTTGCCATTTGATTGCTTTCCTTTTTGAATTTTCTTCGGAGTTCAGTATTTATTTATTTCACCTCCTATGCATTATGTTTGATGTGTTTGAGCTTTTGATTTTGCCTTTGATCAGGGACGTTCCATTTCTGCTTTTCCTAGGAGCTCTGTAATTTTTTATTTTACTTCATACAAATCAAGCATATTCTTTTTGCTCTGCATGTTCTTTTTTTGTGTCAGGGAAGAATACCCATATCATGTGTTATTCTAATACATGAAGAAAATCTTGAAGTAATCTTTCAATTAAACATTGTTTCACACATGCTTAGGACTTAAAAACTTGAAATGTGGTATGATTATCAAGAAGATAACTATCCAATGGAGACTTTCAACAATGGCAAAACACATACCATATTGTATAATGTAGTTCAAAAGGAGAAAACCAACCATGTCATTAGTGTAGACAACACATTCAGAAAGTGAGTAGGTTAAAATCAATCCAGTTTAGTCTGATGTATAATCATTCTGTAATTGCCAAAAGTGCATTTGATATAAAACATGTATAAGGCAATTTCCTATAAAAAATTTATTTCCAAGGGACATTACTCATGGTGAAATAGTGGATTTGAAATGAATTTCAATCTAACCCTAATACTTGCTAAGATAAACCTTCAATATAAATTTCGTAGCAATCCTATGAAAGATGTAGATTTGAAAAGGCTTTCCATGCAATTTTTCGTATAATTTATATTTCCAAGGGGAATAGCTCCTTCAATAATAATTGTTTGGCACTGAATATGACTCCCCTATAAAAGGAATACTAAACACTAACTTTCCTAGGAGCTACATTACGTTTAAGGGTTATCAAGTATAAAGGTATATTAAAACTGCTTCTGAATTTACTAGTTGTTACAGATACACATGTTAGAAAAAGGTTAAAAAAGATATGCATTTGTCACTTTACTAAGAGTATCCCATGTTACCAAAGAACCCCAAGCATGAGAAGGAGAATTGACATAAAGTATTTTTAAAAGAACATAATATAACAGGATTTTTTGTACATAACTCTTTAATACTAATTGAATATAACTAAAACACAAATCTAAGTGCAGTACAAATAATCTCCTCTGTTCTGTAAACATTCTTGCCTCTAATTCTTTCTTAATTGTGTGGCAGGCACTAAATCTTGTTTAACCTAAAACATAACAATATGGTTCAGTTGGATAAATAATTATTCAAAACAATACAAAATTTAAAAGCCCTAAAAATTTGTTATTTGTTTTCCATCTAAGGACAAATAGGAGTGTTTTATCCTTGCAATGGCAGAATCCCAAGACAATATCAAAATGTAAAACTTATAGAAATAAAATTCATTTGTGATACCAATCATTTAAATGAAAAGTTCAAATCATTTTTTTCTTGGGTAATTACTTTTCTTTGCTTTACAACTGTGATGATTAAAATATAATGTGTGGTGATAGACAACAATAGAGTGGTGAGAGACAAACATAGTGTGGTGATAGACAAACGTAGTGTGGTGATAGACAAAGATAGTGTGGTGATAGACAAACAGTGTGGTGATAGACAAACATAGTGTGGTGATAGACAAACATAGTGTGGTGATAGACAAACATAGTGTGGTGATAGACAATAGTGTGGTGATAAACAATAGTGTGGTGATAGACAAACATAATGTGGTGATAGATGTACACAGTGTGTTGATTGATTATGTGTGGCGGTAGATATATTATATGTGGTCATAATTATGTAATGTGTGGCAGTTGATACATAATATGTGGTGGTATATACATTATGTGTGTGCCAGCAGATGTATACTGTAGACAATGCTACAAGTGCAATAACACTGAAACAATATATTTATAAGGTTTACACATTTTGAATGTCACAATCATTGACCCACAGTTAGTATATCATATTTGCTACTTTTATTGAAAAGATACCTGACATGATATTTACATAAAATATTGCATGCCATGTTGGAGCGGTTATACTTTAAAAAACATTTCTTTTAAAATATTTCATTTCAACCAGGATTGTTTAATTGCTTATTAACTCTTTACATACATATGTATAATACTTTGCTACCTAACTCTTTACATACATATGTATAATACTTTGCTAATTAACTCTTAACATACATATGTATAATACTTTAAATTTCAATGAAGATTACCTTTTCCTTTTCTCCTATTTTCTATCTATCAAAAATCTTTTTTCACTTTTCTGAAGAAAAAAAATAATAACAATGATAGGTGTCACATTGAGTCATTTTAAGTTTAAAATCTAAATTAACATAAACAGATTTCTGTACAGAAACATGGATTATTATCGTACTCATATCCATTTTCAAGTTGGAATAAATAGGCATTTGAGAGATATACCCAGTGGTGTGAAAGACATAATGTATAAATTGAGGTGAAAATATTAACAGTGAACTGATAGATATTCTGAGTGAGGTGATACATATGAAATGAGCAATTGATTTACAAAGTGAGGTTATTGGTATTTCCAGTAAGGTGATATGGTATATTGTGTGGAGATATACATAGAGAATTTTGGGTAAATATAGAGAGAATGGAGATATATATAGAGAGTATGTGGTGATTGATATATGTAGTGAGGTGATTGATAAATAAAGTAAGGTGATAGGTGTTTATAATGTGGTCATAAACATAGAAACTGTGGGGATAGATATGGAAAGTATGGGAATATATATAGAGAGTGTGTGGTGATTGATATATAAAGTGAGGTGATTGAAAAATAAAGTAAGGTGATAGTTGTTTATTGTGTGGAAATATATACAGAGAGACTTTTGAGGCAGATAAAGAGAGTTGGGGATATATATATAGAGTATGGTGATTGATACATAAAGTGAGGTGATTGATAAATAAAGTAAGGTGATAGTTGTTTATTGTGTGGAAATATATACAGAGAGACTTTTGAGGCAGATATAGAGAGTTGGGGATATATATATAGAGTGTGGTGATTGATACATAAAGTGAGGTGATTGATAAATAATGTAAGGTAATCTAAGGTGTTTATTATGTGGAGATATACTGAGAGACTTTTGGGGTAGACATAGAGAGTATGGGGATATATATAGAGAGTGTGGTGATTGATATATAAAGTGAGGTGATTGATAAATAAAGTAAAGGGGAAGCTTTTGTATTATCCTGATATATACATAGAGACTATTATGATATATACATAATGACTGTTGGCATCTGAATGGAGAGTGTAGTGATAGATAATCATAGTATGGGGATAGCTATTGAGACTGTAGTGATAGATAATCATAGTATGGGTATAGCTATTGAGACTGTAGTGATAGATAATCATAGTATGGGGGTAGATATTGAGACTGTAGTGATAGATGGTCATAGTATTGGGGTACCTATTGAGACTGTTGGGATATATATATGGAGAGTGTGGTGATGAATGCAGCGACTGTAGCAATGGAGGAATATATAAACCACCACACTGTATATATCTTTTTTTGAGTATAATTTTATAAAAATACTTTACCATCACTATTGCTGAGTGCTGCTTGGTTGTTAATTATTCAACTATTCTTGTTATTTCATTTAAAATTAGATGTACCCATTTCCTTTCTTCCTTTTTCACTAATGACCTCTAAATCCCTGCAAAATGTTGTTTGGTATTTCTGTAAGAAGAACACAAATATAAATAATCAATTTGATAATTGCTACATGATAAGTATGCAAGCTTATACAAACATATCTCAGTGGACATTGCATATCTGCATATCTCCTTCCACTGTAAATTATACAATGACCAGTACATTTCTCTGACTTATAGGAGATACAACAAGTTATAGTATACAGTCTTGTGAAAAAAAGATAAAGAATGATGATAGATATAATCATTGTGTTACTATAAATATGATATGATGGTGATATATAGATATAGATAGGTGATAAGTGTGGACTGGGGTTATGTGTATATACAGTGAGGTAAAGGATCCACTGAATAGTATAAAGATATATTACAGTGTGATGATATATAAACCAAAGGATGATATATATATATATACATACTGTGTGGTGACATATATATCAATGGTGTTGTGATTGATTGATTTAAGCAGTGTATTTAGTTAAAAGATACATATGTGGAGGGGATACATATATAAAATATGGTGAAAAATTATCAACAGTGAGGTAAAAAAAATATTTTCAGGGATGTCATATATATATAAAATGAGGAAATAGATATATAAATTAAGGTGAAAGATATATTAAGTGAGGTGATAGATATATAAGGTGTGGTAATGTGTATAAGGTGTGGTGATGTATATATAATGTGTGGTGACAGATATAAAAAGTGAGGTGAAAATTTATATAAAGTGTGGAGACAGATATATAAAGTGGGGTGACATATATATATAAATTATGGTGACATATATATAAGGTTTGGTGATATAAAAAGTGTGGTGATAGATAAATAAAGTGTGGTGACAGATAAATAAGGTGTGGTGATAGATACATAAAGTCTGGTGACAGATATATAAGGTGTGGTGACAGATATATAAAGTGTAGTGACAGATAAATAAAGTGTGGTGATAGATATATAAAGTCTGGTGACAGATATATAAGGTGTGGTCACAGATATATAAAGTGTGGTGACAGATATATAAAGTGTGGTGACAGATATTTTAAATGTAGGGATAGATATTTAAAGTCTGGTGACAGATATATAAAGTGTAGTGATAGATATATAAAGTGAGGTGATAGATATATATATAGTAACGTGATGGATATATAATGTCTGGTGATGGATATATAAGGTGTGGTGACAGATATATATAGAATGGAGATAGATATAAAAAGTCTGGTGACAGATATATAAGGTGTTGTGATAGATATAAAAAGTATGGTGACAGTTATATAAGGTGTGGTGACAGATATATAAAGTATGGTGACAGATATATAAAGTCTGATGATGAATATGTTAAGTGTGGTGACAGATATATATAGTGAGGTGATTGATATATAAAGTCTGGTGACAGATATATACAGTAAGGTGATGGATATATAAAGTCTGGTGACAGATATATATAGTGAGGTGATTGATATATAAAGTGTGGTGATGGACATGTTAAGTGTGGTGACAGATATATTAAGTCTGGTGACAGACATATAAAGTGTGGTGATGGACATGTTAAGTGTGGTGACAGATATATTAAGTCTGGTGACAGACATATAAAGTGTGGAGATGGATATATATAGTGAGGTTATTGATATATAAAGTGTGGTGATGGATATGTTAAGTGTATTGACAAAAATATAAAGTCTGGTGACAGATATATAAAGTATGGTGGCAGATATATATAGTGAGGTGATGGATATATAAAGTATGGTTACAGATATATAGTGAGGTGATGGATAAATAAAGTGTGGGATAGATTTATAGTCTTGTGACAGATATATAAAGAGTAGTGATAGATATATAAAGTGAGGTGATAGATATATATATAGTGAGGTGATGGATATATAAAGTGTGGTGATGGATATGTGAAGTGTAATGACAGATTTTTAAAGTATAGTGACAGATATATAAAGTATGGTGACAGATATATTTAGTGAGGTGATGGATATATAAAGTGTGGTGACATATATATAAAGTATGGTGACAGATATATATAGTGAGATGATTGATTTATAAAGTGATCAGGTTATAGATATATATAGTGAGGTGATTGATATATAAAGTGTGGTGATGGATTTGTTAAGTGTATTGACAGAAATATTAAGTCTGGTGAAAGATATGTTAAGTATGGTGACAGATATATATAGTGAGGTGATGGATATATAAAGTATGGTGACAGATATATAGTGAGGTGATGGATATATAAAGTGTGGGATAGATTTATAGTCTTGTGACAGATATATAAAGAGTAGTGATAGATATATAAAGTGAGGTGATAGATATATATAGTGAGGTGATGGATATATAAAGTGTGATGATGGATATGTGAAGTGTAATGACAGATTTTTAAAGTATAGTGACAGATATATAAAGTATGGTGACAGATATATAAAGTGAGGTGAGAGATATATATATAGTAACGTGATGGATATATAATGTCTGGTGATGGATAAATAAGGTGTGGTGATAGATATATATAGAATGGTGATAGATATAAAAAGTCTGGTGACAGATATATAAGGTGTGGTGATAGATATAAAAAGTATGGTGACAGTTATATAAGGTGTGGTGACAGATATATAAAGTATGGTGACAGATATATAAAGTCTGATGATGAATATGTTAAGTGTGGTGACAGATATATATAGTGAGGTGATTGATATATAAAGTCTGGTGACAGATATATATAGTAAGTTGATGGATATATAAAGTCTGGTGACAGATATATATAGTGAGGTGATTGATATATAAAGTGTGATGATGGACATGTTAAGTGTGGTGACAGATATATTAAGTCAGGTGACAGACATATAAAGTGTGGTGATGGACATGTTTAATGTGGTGTCAGATATATTAAGTCTGGTGACAGACATATAAAGTGTGGAGATGGATATATATAGTGAGGTTATTGATATATAAAGTGTGGTGATGGATATGTTAAGTGTATTGACAAAAATATAAAGTCTGGTGACAGATATATAAAGTATGGTGGCAGATATATATAGTGAGGTGATGGATATATAAAGTATGGTGACAGATATATAGTGAGGTGATGGATATATAAAGTGTGGGATAGATTTATAGTCTTGTGACAGATATATAAAGAGTAGTGATAGATATATAAAGTGAGGTGATAGATATATATAGTGAGGTGATGGATATATAAAGTGTGGTGATGGATATGTGAAGTGTAATGACAGATTTTTAAAGTATAGTGACAGATATATAAAGTATGGTGACAGATATATATAGTGAGGTGATGGATATATAAAGTGTGGTGACATATATATAAAGTATGGTGACAGATATATATAGTGAGATGATTGATTTATAAAGTGATCAGGTTATAGATATATATAGTGAGGTGATTGATATATAAAGTGTGGTGATGGATTTGTTAAGTGTATTGACAGAAATATTAAGTCTGGTGAAAGATATGTTAAGTATGGTGACAGATATATAAAGTATAGTGACAGATATATAAAGTATGGTGACAGATATATAAAGTATGGTGACAGATATATATAGTGAGGTGATGGATATATAAAGTGTTATGACAGATATATAAAGTATAGTGACAGATATATAAAGTATGGTGACAGATATATAAAGTGAGGTGATAGATATATATAGTGAGGTGATCGATATATAAAGTGTGGTGATGGACATGTAAAGTGTAGTGACAGATATATAAAGACTAGTGACAGACATATAAAGTGTGGTGATTGATATATATAGTGATTTTCCCTCTGGTTTATATGATCCGTTCATCCTATATTGACTCTTAAAATTCAAGAGTTATCAAAAAATGAGGGTACTTTTTCTAAAAATGAGGGTACTGTTGATATGGCCTTCCAAGTACCGTTTTGAAACATAACATCACTGAAGAGACATTTATTGTCGAAAACCGGATCTGGTGTACTAAGGAAATATTGACACCATATGTTTGTGGCACAACATCTTGGCCACAAGTTAACAAATTTTTTTTCTGTTTAGTATTATATTTATATTAAGATCCATTTTGTTACATCATGTGATCAATTTTATTTGGCAATCGCCAATGGCAGTCAGCAGGGTTAAAGAACATCAGTTGTTCGACCTGTTAGTCAAATGCATTTTGTTTAAATATACTTTTTCACTGTTTTGGTCTTTTGGAAAATGTTGTTTGTGCTGTTTTTAGACCCTTCTACAACGAAATTTGTTTGACATGCACACCTATAAAAATTGTGGTTCTTATCCAACGCAATCATAGGTTTGAAGGTAGCTTTCAATTTAGACTCGTTTATATTTTTTGTTTGGGCATGTATCATATTTTCCCTCCGGTTTATATGATCCGTTCATCCTATATTGACTCTTAAAATTCAAGAGTTATTAAAAAAATTAGGGTATTTTTCTAAAAATGAGGGAACTGTTAAAATGGCCTTCCAAATACCGTTTCGATCCCCAACATCACTGAAGAGACATTTATTGTCGAAATCCGGATCTGGTGTACTAAAGAAATATTGACACCATATGTTTGTAGCACAACATCTTGGCCACAAGTTAACAAAAAAAATTTCTGTTTAGTATTAAATTTATATTAAGATCCATTTTGTTACATCTTGTGATCAATTTAATTTGACAATCGCCAATGGCAGTCAGCAGGGTAAAAGAACATCAGTTGTTCGACCTGTTAGTTAAATGCGTTTTGTTTAAATATACTTTTTCACTTTTTTGGTGTTTTTGTTTGTTGTTTGTGCTGTTTTTAGACCATTATACAACAAAATTTGTTTGACATACACACATATAAAAATTGCGGTTTGATAATGACAAAAATATAAAGTCTGGTGACAGATATATAAAGTATGGTGACAGATATATAGTGAGGTGATGGATATATAAAGTGTGGGGATAGATATATAAAGTCTGGTGACAGATATATAAAGTATAGTGATAGATATATAAAGTGAGGTGACAGTTATATATAGTGAGGTGACAGATATATAAAGTATGGTGACAGATATATAATGTATGGTGACAGATATATAAAGTATGGTGACAGATATATAAAGTATGGTGACAGATATATAAAGTATGGTGACAGATAAATAAAGTCTGGTGACAGATATATAAAGTATGTTGACAGATATATAAAGTATGGTGACAGATAAATAAAGTCTGGTGACAGATATATATAGTTTGATGACAGTTATATATAGTGAGGTGACAGATATATAAAGTGTGGTGAAGGATATACATAGTGAGGTGACAGATATATAAATAGATATAGGAAGATGTGGTGTGAGTGCCAATGAGACAGCTCTCCATCCAAATAACAATTTAAAAAGTAAACCATTATAGGTTAAAGTACAGCCTTCAACACGGAGCCTCGGCTCACACCGAACAACAAGCTATAAAGGGCCCCAAAATTACTAGTGTAAAACCATTCAAACGGGAAAACCAACGGACTAATCTATATAAACAAAACAAGAAAAGAGAAACACATATATATTACATAAACAAACGACAACTACTGTACATCAGATTCCTGACTTATGACAGGTGCAAACATTTGCAGCGAGATTAAACGTTTTAATGGATCCAAACCTTCTCCCTTTTTCTGAAACAATAGCATAACATCACAACATAGAAAAACACACGATAAAATATCAATTTGCAGACTTAACTCAATAAAAAAACGTATGATTACACAATGAATATATAAAGTATTGTGACAGATATATAAAGTATGGTGACAGATATATAAAGTATAGTGACAGATAAATAAAGTCTGGTGACATATATATATAAAGTATGGTGACAGATATATAGTGAGGTGATGAATATATAAAGTGTGGGGATAGATATATAGTCTGGTGACAGATATATAAAGAGAAGTGATAGATATATAAAGTGAGGTGATAGATATATATAGTGAGGTGATGGATATATAAAGTGTGGTGATGGATATGTTAAGTGTAATGACAGATATATAAAGTATGGTGACAGATATATAAAGTATGGTGACAGATAAATAAAGTCTGGTGACATATATATAAAGTATGGTGACAGATATATAGTGAGGTGATGAATATATAAAGTGTGGGGATAGATATATAGTCTGGTGACAGATATATAAAGAGTAGTGATAGATATATAAAGTGAGGTGATAGATATATATAGTGAGGTGATGGATATATAAAGTGTGGTGAAGGATATGTTAAGTGTAATGACAGATATATAAAGTATGGTGACAGATATATAAAGTATGGTGACAGATATATATAGTGAGGTGACATATATAATAAGTGTGGTGACATATATATAAAGTATGGTGGCAGATATATATAGTGAGGTGATTGATATATAAATAGATCAGGTGATAGATATATATAGCCAAGTGATTGATATATAAAGTGTGGTGATGGATATGTTAAGTGTATTGACAGAAATACTAAGTCTGGTGACAGATATATAAAGTATGGTGACAGAATATATATACAGCCTTTTACAGAGTGGTGATAAATACAGAATGGTGATAAATATATACAGCGGTTTTAAATATAAACATATGTTGATAGATTTATAGAGTGGTGATAAACATATAGCATGGTGATAGATATATACAGTGTTGTACAAAGTGGTGATTAATACAGAATGGTGATAAATATATAGCATGGTGATAGAGATATACAGTGTTGTACAAAGTGGTGATTGATACAGAATGGTGATTATTATACAGTGTGTTGATAGATTTTTAGTGTTGATAAATATACAGAGTGATGTTAGATATATTCAGTTTCGAGATTTTAATATATTGGTAATATATAGTGCAGTGATAAATAAAGTGAGGTGATAGATATTTATATTGGTGATATATATAAAAACAGTAGGATGATAGATATATACACTGGTGATAGATGTTTGTAATGGTGATATATATATACAATGGTGATATATGTTTACATTGGTGATAAAAAATAAATATTTTTTTTACTATGAAGATTTTTTTAACTCGTTTTATGGCATTCCCGACCTGATGATTATTTTCATTTAATCTAGGTGTGGTTAGTTTGATCTTAGTTGTTCATTGGTCAATATTTGATTATGACGTCAAATTTTCAGGCTATTATCTGAAATTCCCATTGTGACGACATGAAGACAGAGAAACAGATTTCACCACATAATCTTTTGCAATACGATATTTATCCACTCTAGACAGTGTCAAAATTAATTGATTTTGATATCACCTAAAGGAATGTGTACTTTTTTATAGTCATGCACCAAAAATTACTGTTATAAACGTCATTTGCCAATTTTTTCTAACGGTTATTTGTGATTTCCCGATTTCCCAGGGATTACAAGTATCACCCTCATACATGACCAGGGGTAGGAGGGGTCCTGATCCCTTAAACATGAAATCCCGAATTTAAATAAATTTAAATTCTGACATCCAGTACTAGTAATTCAAAAAAAGAATTCCTGTATCTCTTAATAGATCCCGAAACCCTGAGCCTAAAAACACCAGATCCTGGAGTCCTGATAAAGGCCCTATCCCCCCTCATACATGCACGATCCATAACAATATTTTTAAGACTTTCTTGACGCCGCAAGAAATCATTTGGTCACCTCCTATGCACACTGACATGATAAATACACATAAAAAGAATTTATTGTCGGACTCTTTTGAACCAAATCACATTTTTTAGTTGGAAAAGGAAAAGAAGGGGGGGGGGGGGTTAGCGTCCTTTCCTAGTTTTAAATGTTATTTTGCATTTAAAGTTCATTGCTACAATGCATTATTTTGCAAACCTTTCACATGTTTTTTTTTACGTTTTAGACGTTATGTGTGCTCTGAAGTACTGGGAAGAAAGCCACTTCAACAACTGAGCACGACGTGTATTTTCTTTCGCAGATAAATGTAAATAAAAGCGTACAAATCTATCTCCACATAGGAGATTTTTTTCAAAAAGTGAAAGTAGAAATTAACGGATCCGCCCAGTACCGGTCGCGCATGCGCACAAATACAAGGTTATAGTCCGGGTTACAATATCTATAACCTTGTATATTATATACCTCATTAATGAGTCTTTGTTTACTCATTGATTCTGATTGTTATTGCCGTTCTATGTTCTGAATATAGTTTTAAATAAAGCATTCGGCACCAGAGATATTCACATTGTGGTTTGAGGCTCACATTGTACAATGTCGATTTGTATAAAACCCAACAGTTTATACATATCTCACCACATTATAAACCTTAATAATGTTCATTTAGGAATTTCGACATTGCTTAAAACCAGTGGCCAATAAAATGTTGATATTTCGGGCAATGTATCAACATACAACAATTAATGACTCTTTCACTTCTTTCAACGCTACTGTTTTTTTATTGATGATAAAAGTGATTCAATAATAAACTCTTTTGCAATTGTTTTTATATAACCATTTGTAGTTTACGACAAAAATAGCAAATATTTTCATGTCGATAATTTTGTAAAATTTCGAATAAGTTTTTACTTCACATTTTCTTTTCTTTGTAAGAGACACAGTACGTGAAACACTGACAGTATTTTTGAGAAATTTTTTAAACTATCTCAGTACCAGGTCATGATGAAACTTTAAGGATCATTTCAGTTGTTTTCCAGTTTTTCTGTTATTTGATGTGTCTGAGAGTTTTTTTTGTTAATGAACTTTCAATCTTTTTTTTATGTAGTAATTTTATATTCAAGTTTTCAAAACGATTTTTAATCTTGATTTTTGGCAGCAACAGTAGACTCGATTTTATATGGACGAACTAATGACCCACTCTGACTTTTCCAGAAATATTGTCTTCAAGCGCCACTACATTTTTGATATTATTATTAATTGCTTTTAAATTATTTAAAACATTAATTCTGTAGGTATAAAGAACATCAGTTGTTCGACCTGTTAGTCAAATGCGTTTTGTTTAAATATACTTTTTCACTTTTTTGGTCTTTTGGAAAATGTTGTTTGTGTTGCAATTAGACCCTTCTACAACGAAATTTGTTTTGCATGCACACGTATAAAAATTGCGTTTTTTTATCCAACGCAATCATAGGTTTGAACATAATTTTCAATTTAGACTTGTTTATATTTTTTCGTTTGGGCTTGTATCATATTTTCCCTCCGGTTTATATGATCCGTTCATCCTATAATGACTCTTAAAATTCAAGAGTCTATCTAAAAATGAGGGTACATTTTATATGGCCTTCCAAATACCGTTTCGATCCCTAACATCACTGAAGAGACATTTATTGTCGAAATCCGGATCTGGAGTACCAAAAAAATATTGACACCTTATGTTTGTGGCATAACATCGTGGCCATAAGTGAATTGTTTTCTGTTTACTATTAAATTTATATTAAGATCCATTTTGTTACATCTTGTGATCAATTATATTCGACAATCGCCAATGGCAGTCAGCAGGATTAAAGAACATCAGTTGTTCGACCTTTTTCACTTTTTTGGTCTTTTGAAAAATGTTGTTTGCGCTGCGTCAGTGACAACTCTACAACAGATTTATCTTTTTAATAACTCAGTGTGTACAATACAATCACATGTGTATGTCCCTTTTGCTTTAATTTTTTTATTGAAGTACTTGATTCTCTTTTCTATTTCTGATAAATTCAAGGCATTTATCAAATCGAAATTATTGAAATAACGCATTTTTATCATATTGAAACTAAATTAATACAATTTATCATTCCATTAGGACAAAGAAGGTAAGCGCTACTTTTAAAAAGCATCACTGCAGTGTACCACTGGAGAGATATGAATTATTGTCAAAATGTGGTTATAAGCAATTTTAAAAAGTTACATAACATTATTTTTTGAACCAGCTAAAGTAAAAATAGAGAACGAACAACAAATGTTAAGAATATTGGTCCTTTTTTTGCAATACATAAGTAATTGGCCTTGCTATTTGTTCTAAAGTTAGGAAGTAGCAATTTTGAACAGATCTAGAATTTGTATAAAAAAGTTTTTTTTCAGGTTTCAGAGAGAAGCAAAACTAATGCTTTCTTCATTTACTTCTTCTCTGGTGTCTTTGCTTTCTTTGGTTTAGCTGCAGCCTTTGTCTTTTTGGGAGATTTTGTGGCTGCAGATTTGGCAGCAGGTTTCTTTGCTTTTGGTTAAGCTGCCTTTTTTGCTGCAGGTTTCTTTGCGGCAGTTTTTTTGATAGGTGCCTTTGGCTTTGCGGCTTCAGGTTTAACTACTTTCTTTGCTGGTTTCTTCTTTTAAATATACAGTATCGTGCAACTGATAAAATAAAGTTAACAAAACTGGCATTCAACACTGTAATGAGATCATTGAATATTGTTTGTATTGGTATAAATATTGATTTTGTTATCAGTAGATTAAAAGCTAACTAAATATTACTAATATGATATCTACAATCTGTCGATACCTGTAACTTGGCATTGCACAAGGTCATGTTTTTCGCTGGCTGTTTATGACGTCTTTATACTAAATCCATTGGATGTTGCATGTGTACGGATTGATAGTTTAGTCTTAGATGCATGATTTTTTTATTATTTGTTAGTGGCTTTGAACTAGCTGTCAGATAACTGCGAGTACTCTCAGATCTGTTCATTGTGTCTTTTTATGTCGGGATGTATAAGTACCCGGCCACGTCCACTTGTATTTTTGTCGTCCATCTGATGAGTTAAGCCTTTTTCAACTAATTTTTATAGTTTGTTCTTATATTGTACCTTAATACCACTGTCCCAGGTTAGGGGAGGGTTGGGATCCCGCTAACATTTTTAACCCCGCCACATTATTTATGTATGTGCCTGTCCCATGTCAGGAGCCTGTAATTCAGTGGTTGTCGTTTGTTTATATGTTACATATTTGTTTTTCGTTCATTTTTTGTACATAAATAAGGCCGTTAGTTTTCTCGTTTGAATTGTTTTACATTGTCTTATCGGGGCCTTTTATAGCTGACTATGCGGTATGAGCTTTGCTCTTTGTTGAAGGCCATACGGTGACATATAGTTGTTAATGTCTGTGTCATTTTGGTCTTTTGTGGATAGTTGTCTCATTGGCAATCATACCACATCTTCTTTTTTATATTCACATCATTGATTGTTACAGTTAAACCGAGCATAAATATTTGTTCATATACAACATAATTCACTTGATCTGAATCACAAGTATCTAATAATAACTCTACTTTTGTAATCAAATACTGATGAAAGTCATATAATTCAGAACACTTTATAAACAAATGCATTATATCTTCTATTTCGTTACAAAAAATATCACACAAATCATTATCTACCAACTTCATTTTTAAAAAACCTTCGTTTTTAAATATACAACCGTGGGCTATTTTAAAATCAAGCTCCGTCATTAATGACGGTTTCCAAAACATATTAACTATTTTTTCATACTTTATGCATAATACTTTCATCCTCTTGAAATATATTCATCCATTTGTCTACAGATTTTGGTTGTTGACACAATTTATCTATCATAACAAGACAAGATAACTGTTTTGACGAACACATCTTAAAATCAACAAGTTTACAATTCATATTCAAACTAATGTCAATGTTTCTATTGTGTGTTCTATGATACACCTCGGTCCCAACACTTTTAGTCCACAATTCTGGTAAAGCAGACTGAAGTGATCTATGACGTTTTATAATACTATTTTTATCATATTCATCATTCCCTTTAGCAACAATTTCTACAATAGCATTTTGAGGTAAAAAAAACCCAGGTTTCACCTCATAACAAATGTCTTTCAACTGAATTCTTCCAGCCTCTATAAAATCATTCCATAAAATTGTTTTCTCACATATCAAAATTTCTGAATTACAAAATAACGGTTGATTATAAATATTTTCAACTGTATAATCAAATGACACCTTTTCTCGTATAAAGCAAAATGATTTTGACATTTCTTTGTATATCACAGGAAAACAAGACAGATATTTATTTTTTAATGACATGAATACAATGTCTTCTGCCAAATTTCATATTCAATACTTTGGAAATAAAATAAAATACCTAAAAATGTCTTTCCATATTACATTATAATCTTCATTTAAAAATCTGGCTAAAAACTTCAATCTAAAAGCACAAATTTTTGATTTAATATTAGGCAGTTGTGAACCACCTTTATTTTTATCACAAATAATAGTATTACACTGTACAAGATGTGCACCACCATTCCATACAAAATTAACACATAGTCTCTTCATTTTAGCCCATTCAGACATAGAAGTAACAAATAAATTATACCACAATCTACACATTAACAGAGAGGTTATTACATTTACTCTACCATGTATTGTCAATTTTCTTTGTATCCACATATTTAATAACATCTTAATTTTATTTTAATAGTTTTCCTCTCCAATTCAATTCATTACATACATGGTCATTTTTGCCAATATAAACACCTAATAACAAAATTTCATTTTCACAAATTTTGAGACCATGGCAATTTTGTTCATTTGTTGTTTTCTGTCATACAACCTTTCCCAATAGGCATTATTTCTGACTTTTGCCTATTTATTTTTGCACCAGAGCATTTACCATACAATTCAAAAACATTAAATACGTCATCAATATTGACAGTTAAAGTAGTATCATCAGCATGTTGAAACATTTTACACACTTTTTCTGACATTGGAATATTGATTCCGGAAATATTACAATTATTGCTAATCATACATTGAAAAGGCTCAGCTGCCAAAACATATAACAGAGCACTAATTGGACAGCCTTGTCTTATTCCATTCTTGATAGAAAAATCCATTACATTTTACAGAGCTATTTATTTCATTATAAAAAAATTGTAATCCATTTAATAAAACTTTCACCAAAACCAAATTTCTCTAATACTCTTAACATATACTCATGACTAAGCCTATCAAAGGCTTTTTCTTGGTCAGCTTTTACAATATATCCCTCTAAATCATCATTTCCCACTAAAGTTATAATATCTCGTACATTTGCAATACTATTAGAAATATCTCTTCCTACTATACAACATGTTTGATTTTCAGACACTATTTTTGGCAATACTTTTTTTAATCTATTTGCCATGACACGAGCTAAAATTTTGTAATCAACTTGCAGTAATGAAATAGGTATATTAATTTGTAATACCTCTTCTATCACCTTTTTTCTTAAAAATTAGACTTATAACACCAGATCTCATTGATCTTGATAAAATACCTTCATCATAAACAGCATTAAAAACTTTATATAAAATCTCTCTAAGTGAATCGTAAAATGTACAATAAAATTCTGTAGTAAGTCCATCTGAGCCTGGGCTCTTATTCTTAGACATCGATGATAAGGCCTCAGCAATTTCATTAAATGTTATATCTGAGTCACAAATCTCTTTAATCATCGCCATCAACCTTTTTATCAACATGTTGTAAAAAATCACATAGTTTATCAGTTTCTTTCTCAACACAAGAGTACAACTCTTTTAAAAAATATATTCAATAGCTAAAATTTCATCAGTATCATTTACAATTTCATCATTTTCATTATACAATTCTTTCACAGAATTACTTTCCTGTCTATACTTTTCTAAGTTTAGAAAATATTTTGTATTTTTGTCACCCTCTGTAGCCCATGTGGCTTTAGATCGTAAAATAGCACCTTTACATTTATCTAATTCATATTTACTAAGATCTAATTTCAATGTTCCTAATCTAGTTACATCTATATCTATACCACTTGCTTGTAAAGCACATAAGAATATCTCTTAATTCTATATTTCAAATTATCCCACCAAATGGTTCACTGTCATATAAAGAACAATTCATAGATTCAACTATAATCTCTTTAACTCTTTTTACATAATTTACATTTGGCAATACAGTATTATTCAAGACCCATATTCCAGGGCCTCGTTCAACAACACAGAAGTTAAAATTCATAAAAACATATGCATGATCACTAAAGCTTGTTTCATTATAATACACATTTTGTACATTTGGTGATAAGGATTTACTAATTAAAAAATAGTCTATTCTACTCTGCTGCAATATATTATTACATATTCTTTTCCAAGAAAATTTTTTTTTACATTCATTTCTTGCTCTCCACACATCATATATATTACAATTACACATAGTTTTATTTAACTCTCTATATGCCTCATCAATACAATGTTTAGATTTACCTCCTTTGTCTAAGTTTGACAGAGAGTTGTATTAAAATCTACACCTATTATAACATTTTGTATATTTTCAATATAACTGTTAACAAACTTAAAATATCTTGCTCTTTCTATACAATTATTAGGTGCATAAACAGATACACAATTTAAAATTTGATCATCCGTTTCATATGAAACATGTATAAACCTTCCTTCATCATCTTTATATACTAATTTTGTTTTATCTTTTAACTATTGGCAACCATGATAGCAACACCTTGCCTACTACTATAACCATTACATTCATATATTTTCCCTTCATACATATTTTGTATTCCATCAACATATGATTTATCCCAGAAAGTCTCTTGCAACAAAGCAAAAGTAGCCCTTCTATCATATAAAACAGAAACAAATAAAATTTGTTATCCATTTTTATTTTTATTTTCAGACATGCACCTGCGAGCTTCTACTAGCATTAACATTAGGTTTAGGATTCAACGAAGACCTTCTTATAAGCTTTCGTTGTTGCTTTTTATATTTCCTAAGCTCTTTAGCAGAGAGAGAAAACACATCAACTTCTTCGTTTGTGTCACCTCCTTCATCCATGTTTTCATCAACACAGATAGAGGAGTCATCATCAACATCACCACTACTATCCTCCATCACAAAAGGTGTCGTTTCGTTTTTCCCAATGATCGGCATCAAAATCCCCAAATTCTAAATCTTCATTTACAACTTCTTCACTTAGAAGAGTGCTATCTCCGTTACGTTTAACTTTTTTGCCAGTTTTTTCATCTTTTTTCTCTTCCTCAACGGCACTAACACTTGGAGCAGAGACATCAACTTCATCATCATCTTTCACATCTACATCAATATTTCCATCTGATTCAGATCAATTATCGTCCGAATTAGCATTTTTTCTCTTTCTTGTCTCATGCTGTTCAATATTATCCACGTGCACGACAGCTTCAACAACCAATTCATTTTTGTTTTTATGAATATCATCGACCAGACCTTCACTTTCTGGTATATCATCACTTTTAACTTCAGTTTGTTCTGACACTTCATTATTAGTGTCTTCTTGCGAAGTACTCGTATCTTTAACTCCCGTGGTTTCCACGTTTTTTTACCTCATTCACGCAACTACACACGATTTTATCACAAACATTGCACTTAGCAATGAATTGCTGCGGTCGCGTTTTCAAATTGTCTCTCTTCTGATATTTACATTTCAACAGTAGTTCATGACAATGTTTACACTTTGCTGCACAACACCTTCTCGCAACATGACCCTGTGCTCCACAACCACTACAAATAAAGTAAGGACAGTTTTTGTGAACATGTTCAGGTGAAAGGCATTCTGAACATACCTTTGTCTGGTTATTGTGAACACATTTTGGACGAGAACCGGTGTTTTCAACGTGAAATGGTCGTAGACACAGAAGTGTTATAATTTTCTGTATATAAAGTTAGAAACTGCCGGAAGTCGACTATAAAGCATTTCCTTACCAAAATGTCTATCAAATTAAAAAAAAGTTTCAGATATATATAAAACAAGCAAAATGTTTCACTGAAATGAAGAAAAAGAAGAAAAAAGAAATACATATCATAAATCGCACAGCGGGATGGGTCCGCAGAAATTTGGTGTTAAACGAAATTCACGGGCAAATCATTCATCCTAAACTAATTTCAAAAGCGGTGTATTTTATTTCATCTGGAAAAAACAGGGCAGTCTTATTTCATGATATAAAACGCAGCTAGCTGTGAATCAAATACAGAGACGTGCAAAAAACGGCAAACACGGCAGGGCAGTCTTGGAAAGAGATAAATTGAGGGAAGAGACAAACTTTTTCACTTCTCTGAAGGTGCGGACAATTAAAGAGTAAAAAAGAAAAAGAAAAGAAAAGAAATGTCTACAACACCCGGTATTCCCAGGCGGTCACCCATCCAAGTACTAACCGGGCTCGATGTTGCATAACTTCGGTGATCGGACGAGAACCGGTGTTTTCAACGTGATATGGTCGTAGACACAGAAATGTTAAAAAATTTTATATATAAAGTTAGGAAGTAGCAATTTTAAACAGATCTAGAATTTGTATAAATAAGATTTTTTCAGGTTTAAGATAGAAGCAAAACTAAATATTAACTGCACGATCCAGAGTGGAAGATAGTAAAACTTAGCAAGTACACATGGACTTTATAGTAGAAATACATTGCAGAGAAGAAAGAGAGATTTAGAAAATGGGACAAGCTATATTTTATTTGTGACTAATACCATGCAACAATTTCAGATTCTTTTTGAAAAATTTTGGTAGCCCTTAAAAGGGCTGTTTAAGCTTTAAAAGCATCATGCTTCCTTCATTTACTTCTTCTTTGGTGTTTTTGCCTTCTTTGGTTTAGCTGCAGCCTTTGTCTTCTTGGGAGATTTTGTGGCTTTCTTTGCAGAGTTGGCAGCAGGTTTTGCAGCAGGTTTCTTTGAAGCTGGCTTCTTTGCTTTTGGTTTAGCTGCTTTCTTTTCACCTGCTGGTTTCTTTGCTGCAGGTTTCTTTGCGGCAGTCTTTTTGGTAGGTGTCTTTGCCTTATTTGGCTTGGCTGCTTTAGGTTTAACTACTTTCTTTGTTGGTTTCTTAGCTGGTTTAGCTACTTCCCCAATCTTAAAGCTTCCAGAAGCGCCGGTACCCTTCGATTGTTTCAAGCTATTGCTCTTCACTCCTGATTTCAGAGCTAACTTCAAGTGAGTGTTGACTGTTTTTGCATCGCTACCAACGCTGAAGTTTGCTAAGATATACTTAAGGATGGCTTGACGGCTGGAGCCTCCACGCTCTTTCAAAGCAGATATAGCCTTTCCGACCATCTCGCTGTATTTTGGATGAGTAGCTACTTTCTTTGGTTTAGCTGCAGCTTTCTTCTTTCAAAAATTGGTGACTTAGCTGGGGTCTTTACTACTGGTGCTGGTGCGTCAGACATTTTTCTGCTTTGGTTGTTGAACGATGTGTGCGAATGAACGACAGATTACAATGATATGCAAAAATCACTGACATAGTGTAGTTATCAAACTAACGCGGACCTCGACGAGAACACCCTTAAACTTTCATGACAATCGAATTCAAACAGATCGACAAGAAAATGTTACGGAGCATGCAAAGAAAAAAATTCATATTGTGCGCACAACTGAAATAAATTGTGCGCACAAAATAATATAGTGTGCGCACAAAATCATATATTGTGCGCACAACTTAAATATATTGTGCGCACAACATGATACCGACCAGACAAATATGTATACATTACAACCAATCCATAAAACAAATAAAGTTCACTCTTTCCTAATTGTATCTAAAAAAACAGACCAAACAAGAATCAAATAACACGGACCAATGAACCATGAATATAAAATCAAGGTCAGATTACTATTACTGCAAGCAAGGATTTGTATTTGTATAATCCTTGCTGCAAGATAGACAATTATACCATACAAATATCCCGTACACCAAATATATCTAACTAAATATTTATAGTATCCGAGAAATACACCAAAACACACAAAAAATATTGCTGGACCACTAATTAACCCTGAAAATGAGGTCAAGGTCAGGTGACACCTATCAAGTTGATATTTAGACATTAAAATCGTGTTTCATACAACCAAATATAAAAGAACTATTGCATTTGGTATCTGAGATTTGGTCTAAACCACGAACACTTAACCTTAATTTTATAGAATGATCCAAAAAATGAGTTCATGGTCAAGAAAAAACTGTTTTTCTAATTTTGGGCGCACACCATATTATATTGTGCACACAATATGTTTAAGTTGTGCGCACAATATATTTAAATTGTGCGGACAACGTATTTAAATTGTGCGCACAATATATTATTTTGTGGATACAATATATTTAAGTTGTGCGCACAATATATTATTTTGTGCGCACAATATAATTAAGTTGTGCGCACAATATATTTTTTTCTTTGCATGTCCCTAGCGGGGCTCCGTAGTACATTGTACTTAAAGCTCAGAAAACACTTTGTGATCTGTGTGAACTCATCGAATCTTTAAACAAACTTATTTGTAAAGGTTATCTTACCTATATTGTAACATGTGTACTAAGATCTTTGTCATCAGCAAATTAAAAAAATACTAAATTTGATTTTTTTTCAAACGGAATGTATAAAGACACAACCCCGTTCATTGTTATCTATAAAGAGGTAAACTCCTAACTATCCTACTGTCTGTCGATACATTTATTTTTGGAATTGCACAAGTCATGTCTTCTTTGACTGTCCATGACGTTAAAATACTGAATTCCGGTATGTATTTGAGTTGATTTTAGTCTTTGATGCATTTTTTTTTAAAATTATTATTGACTGTTTTGGCTTTAAACTAACTGCTAGTACTTTCAAAGCGTATTTTTGTGTCTGGTCTATACACCAGCTTTGATTGTTTAGAATTACTACAATTTTTCACTACTTCGTACTATGAACATCAAAATTATTTCCTTTCTCCTTTATATTGTACCGGCATCTGTACATTCAGAACACGAAGTTTTATCGAGCACCAGTTTTACAGTATTATATTGTTGATATTCACCCCAAACATGTAACGAGTTTAAGATAGCAAATGAAGGCAAAGCGCGGGACAGCCATATTAACCTAATGAAGATTTAAAATTCTGTGTATAAGATTGGTGTAATTAAGGTTTAGCGCGGAACACACACACTAACCTAGTTGTTCTGTCCAAAAGCCTTGGCGATGACTTTACATAAAAGATACGCGTTGTTTCATACTACGGAGTTAAAGACAGCAATTGAAGGCATAGCGCGGGACAGCCATATTAACCTAATGACGATTTAAAATTCTGTGTATAAGATTGATGTAATTAAGGTTTAGCGCGGAACAACCACACTGACCTAGTTGTACTGTCGAAAAATCATTAATGATTATTCCTTAGATTGTCCAGAGAATAAGCCATATTTCATTTCATGAAATTGAAGATAGCTGATTAAGGTATAGCGCGGTACAACCACACTGACCTTATGGGAACTAGATATTAAGAAAGGATACTCTCTTTAGATGTAGTCTATAACATATATATAGGTTCCTGCTTAGTTTTTCTATTGAATTAAGAAAAAGGTCATCCAGAGGGAGAATATTGTTTAGAGCCAGTTGCTGACAATCCAAGATTAGTTGGGCAATACAAGTTCTCTCGTGAAAGTTAGAATTCCAGTTTCCTAGCCCAATTTTATTGATGGTAATTCTTTTGATAACACTAAGAGATTCTCTGCGTATACCTTCTAAAACGGGACAGCGAGTGAGAAAATGGATGATATCTTCTTCTTCCAGTTGACAGATTGGGCAAGTTGCATCAAGATTCATATTTGAGAAACGGGCTTTCTGCGATTGAAATATATATGTCCCTGTACATAACCTTGCTTTTATTTAATCAATGGCTATTATCTATTTTGAATTTATTGAACCATAAAACTAATTTTTGACTCTTCACATTGAATAATCCGCGAAGCGGATTATGTAAAATGTGAAGAGTCAAAAATCCATAAAACTAATTTTTGACTCTTCACATTGAATAATCCGCGAAGCGGATTATGTAAAATGTGAAGAGTCAAAAATTAGTTTTATGGTTCAATAAAATCAAAATAAATAATTGCCATTCATTAAAAATAAATTTCTATCAAACTTAAGGCTCAAAGAACTTTTTATATAATTTGTATTAACAAAAACAACGTACACACATGTTGGCGTTTGAATACTCAACGTCAGAGTGGGCGTGTCGCCATCAAAATTGACAACATTGAAAATAAAACTAATAATTTTAACCAATCAGAAGACAGTAAATACACCTAATTTATTTATTTCTGCTTTTCTGAGTTCGCCAATGTTTGGTGGTAGACTGTTCCAGATAGAATGAGGTTTTCCTATGTCTAAATTAGGGATGCAGAGAAATTTTAGTGTTGTTTTGCTATTGGGGTCCCTTTGAAGATTCACTTTCCAGTAGTTGTTTATTGCTTCTCTTGCCTTGCATTTCCATGATAACTTTGATGGTAATTGATCTTTCAGATCAGTCCATGGAGGAGGATTATACATGTATAAAATATCTGGTACTCTGTTAAGGAAGGTTAATTCATGTGTTTGCAGAACATATTGCCTCTTTAGAGCCTTTTTTAGATTCTCGTTGTTAGATGAAAAGATGGAGTGGAACAGGCTAAGAACTCTTTTGTGAATTTCTGCCTCTAGGGGGAGAGCACCAACGAGTAAGTATACTGCTGAAATTGCTGTACGTGAAGAAGAGCTTGTATTTGTCTAAAAAAAAATAACATGGAAATCTCTTAGCAACTTAATGTCCCCATTATTGAGTGGCAGAACTTCCAGGCTGTAAAGTAGCCTTGGTAGAACGTATACTCTATATATCATATAGGAAGTTTTAGGGTTTAGTCCATTTGTACCATGTACTCCAACGTTCATAAGAGAGTAAGCTGTTCTTCTGGCTAAGCTTATTCTGTCCTGGATGTTTGTTTTATTTTGGTCCTTAATTGCTCTGATGATACCCAGATGTGTACCTTTGTTAGCTGATGGCATGTTTTTATCATCGAGTTTGAATTGAACTTCACTCTTCGTTGTTTTAGAGTTACTATATTTATTAATTGTAACGCTTTTGGTTGGATGGATCTTGTATCTATGTTTGTCTGAGTATCTTTTAGATGTATCTAGCATAGATTGCATTTCTTCTTCAGTTGATGACAGTAGTATAATGTCATCTGCACAGGTTGGACATCCCGTAAAGTTTGTGTCGATGTACTGGCTCATACCATTCTCTTCAAGTTCTGTAAGTAGGTCGTTAATGTACAGTTTGTACAAATGGGTGGATAGAAGTCCTCCTTGGCGGACTCCTTGTCGTACAGGGAAGCTGTTACTAAATCCGTTTTTCCATTTAACTTTAGAGGTAAGGTTGTTGTACATATCAAAAATGATTTCCCAAATATCTGGATCAAATAACTTGTCGAGAAGAATATCATGATGAACAACATCAAATGCCTTTTGTGAATCCAGAAGTCCGAAAATTAATTTAGATTTTTGTTTTTTTGATATAAGTTCCGATTCAGAGACTAGCAGTGCTGCCATTGCTGGTGAGAGGTCACTTGTGAGGTCAAATTGTAACTCTGATTGTTTATCTAATTTCAGAAGCACTCTCTGAAGGATAACATGTTCAAATTTTTTTCCTATAATTGATGATACGGTGATGCCTCTGTAGTTATCAAGAATTTTGTCATCTTTATTTTTCTTACATACTGCATTAAGAATACCGGTTTTAAATTGGATTGGTACCTTTTTCTCAGCCAATATTTGATTAAATAGAGAAACGAGATACGGAACAACAACCTCTTCAGCAGATTTGAAGTGTTCAGCAGATAGCCCATATTCATCGCATGCCTTTCCATTGTTCAGATTTGATATTGCCTCAGAAATTTCGGTGGGGTTGAATTTGTCTGAACTAAAATCAGATAAGCTACAGATTTCTTTTGTCATTTCACAGCGGAATTGGCAGTTATTTAGAAATTTTTCATCAAAATCAGGATCGTCCTTAGGTGTTGCTTAATTTTGAAAATATTTTGCCATTGCCTCTCTTTGTCCTTCAGGATCAGTGAGTTCATGATCATCATATAGTATGGTTGTAGTAAGTTCTTTAGTGCTGTTTGTATTTCTGCGTATTAATCTGAAGAAATTTTTAGAGTTGGGTTCACTTTCCATTTTTTTTTATAAAATTCTTTACATTCAGTTGCTCTTTCTTGCCGTAGTCTTTTTCTTACGTTTCTTTTTGTTTCCTTCAGTTCCAAAAAACAAGTGTCCTCACCTCTCTTTCTCCCATGAAGGTCCCATATCCTGTGTTTCTGTTTACTAATCGTAAGTAACTTTTTTGCATGTTGTGAAACTTTTAGTCTTGGGCCGCGGATTTTCGAAGTTTTTGTCGGAATTGTTTTCCTTGCAGCTTGTTTAATTGCATCTATTAGATTATTTGTTTGGTCTTCTGTTGTTACTTTTCGATTTTTATTTTGATCTAAAGATTTTTTTTACTGCTTCACTGCCCAAGTTAATTGCTGGTACACACTTTTCCCATTCTGTTTTATGCAGTACTTCGTTGCTGAAATTTGATGATTTTTTTTGATTTTGTTTGTCGGCTTGAAGTGTTAAAAGAGCCTTGACTGGTACATGGGCTGATAAATTTATTGCATCTTGTGAGAAAGTTTGAATAGAGTGGATGAGGTTGCTATTTGATGACAGGATGTAGTCTATTTTAGATGTAGATTTTCCATTATGATGAAAGAAAGAGTGTAGGTGATCATCATCATCTCGTTGATGTAGATTATAGTCTTTGACAAACTCTTTTAATATTCTATCATGTTGATTATGCCTTGAATTGAGTAAGGTTCCGTTTAGGTCTCCACAGATTATGAAATCCATATAGCAATACTTTTGTATAAGAAATTTGATAATATCTAAATGTTCCCTATATTTTATTACTGAGTTTGTATTTGAAGTAGGTAGACCTGTATGAGTTGATAATACAAACTTGTCGGTCCTTGGTTTGAACAGAGATAGCAATGACTCTTTCGTTGCCTTTTGGCAATTTTCTTATTAAATTGTTCCACTTTTTGGGCCATAAGATAGCTATACCCGCTTGTCCCCTTGGTGCTTTGAAATTTACAATAGGATCGAATGTATCATCTTATGTAATTATTAAAATTTGGAAATAATTCATCCAGTTTTCCTTTCTCATAGTACTTTTTTCTATTAATCCAAAGTTTACTATCGACAATGGTCACTGATGTATAATTTTAATCCTTACCCGACATGCGATTCACAGGTGGCTGTGACAAAAAGAAGATGTTCGTTGTTGCACTTGATTGAAACTTTATTTACTGGTACTTAGATTTATTGAAATGTTCGGAGATCCTCGTGTATTTTCTTTATTAAAAGTAAAGTCCAGAGAAAAACGTCAACAGTGATGTCGTCCTCCCTGTCTGAGGATGAATTTCATCGAATGCAGGTGACTGTAACCGGGTTACTGACTTCTAGCCTTAATGCAATGAAATTATTTCTAAAAGATTGATAATGACTTCAGTCTTCACGCTTAACCACAAGTCACATGGCATTGGCTTATATTTAAATTCTTCTCCTACAAGTCAACACTGCAACAGAATCTAACTAAAATTTCTGGATTGTTGATTCAAAAGTTAAGCGTGAAGGCTGAGACTTATTTTCATGTGCATGATTGTGACAAAATGGACAGTTTTATAAGGAAAATATAGAAATGGACACCCCACTAAATTTGTGTTCATAAAGTCTTTAAGACTAGTAGTACATACACTAAGTTGTCTTGCTACCTCATTCATGACTATTATCATCTTCTAGTGCTAAATCAGTAATCTTAGTTTCAAATCATTTCTCAATAGAGTGATTGTTCCTCACTTTGGGCACAGATGCTTAGGAATATCCATAATGGTTATAATGCATATTAAATCTAAATTAAGATTCCTGAGCCCTGTGATTTGAAGTATGTAGTGTATTAGTCCGAGATTACTCTGACATCCGACGGCTGTTTAGCCAGACAAGCTGGGGCCGTGGGACGTCAGAGCTCGTTCCATATCAAAAAGTGGATATTCGCCCGCCCAAAATAGATGCGCTGCTTCATACACGTTCGCACCTCGCATGTTCGCACCCAAGGTCCGTTTGCACTCTACTCATTCGCGCACAATTTTAATTCAAATTCAAGTTGAATAATTGGAAAATCATGATTGTTGTTTTGAATTGCTTTGGTGTAAATACTGAATGTATTTATAGCTTGGTATGAGTAAAACATTGAAGATTTTAAAGGAAAAACACAAAGGATAATTGTTTTTAACAGCTTGGTCCCTTTGATCTGAAACAACGAAACAATAAAATATGGGAACCAAAATATAGCAATCCACTATTATAACCAAAACATGATAAAATTTATTCAACACACAGAAAAAAACATAGTCAGAATCTCACTTCATTTTGAAACAAGTCAATGAAACAAAGTTATAGCAATACACTAAGGCCATAATAAATAATAGGTTTGTTTGCCCAAGCGCTACCTACCCAGAAAAAAGCTGCCTACTCAAATTCTTTTATTGTCCTGATTTTAAGAAGTTTTTTTTAAATTAAATAGGCATGAAGACTAATAAACATCTGATACTTCAATTTCTTTTTTTGAAAAAAAATAAAAAATGCCTACCTACCTACCCACTATCTCAACCTTTGGTTAGGGTTTGGGCAAACCAAAATGTTTTTAAGTGTGGCCTTACCAACACATGATTAAGAGTTATTCCACACAAAATAAAACGTTGACAAAATACCACTTTATTTAGAAAGGATTATTATTATTTTTAACAATACGCTATCCAAAACATGATTAAGATTTATTCAACACAAAAAAAAATGCTGTCTCACTTTATTTTGAGACGATGACAACAATTATACTTATAAGAAAACACTTGCTTACAGAGTTATTAAACACAAAACCAATTAAGATTGGGTGCGAACATGTAGGGTGTGAAAGTGAAAGGGGGTGAAGATGAGTGGGCGCAAACGTGAATGTGCGCAAACGGACCCGGATTCAGACTATGTACCAGTGAGAAATATACAAGCCTTTCTACGGTATTTATTTGTACAATTCAGGTAGTCTTGACCTATTCATTTGTCTTTAAAAAAAGCGAGTTGTCACCTTCACTTCACACACACACATATACAAATATCAATTGTATGCTTATGAGACATGTTGCATTGTTAAACTAATTACGGTATGTGAAAATCAATACTTGCAAAAACTATCCCAATATTAGAGACAGTGGCGTCATTTTTAGGCAGAGCTTTCAGCTCTTTGATTGATAACTTCTTACTACTGTATACAGTACGGGTAGGGACTTATTATTATGGATGCCTTTATCCGTCTAGATGTCAGACTGGTCGGACAGTTGTCCCAGTGTAATAAACACTTATTTTATTCGAAAACCAATAAAAATGCTTATTTGGGCCCTAAACACCCAAAATCAATCCCAACCTTCCTTTTATGGTCATAAACCTTGTGTTTAAATTTCATCGATTTCTAATTACTTGTACTAAAGTTACAGTGCGAAAACCAAATGTCTTCGGATGACGACACCAATATGATCATGATGATACCAATATAAGACCAAAAATTTTCATTTTTTGCGGTCGTATAAAAAATTCAGCAAATTTTCCATCTGTAAATAGGCATTTAGGTCAAGAATGGTAAAAGCGATACTACCGAAATTCAAACTTGGTCTGTATTTTATGATAATAATTAATAAGCAAATAAAACATGTACGAAGCATTTTGATTATTGGCCCAGTTTTCAAGTTGGTCCAAATCGGGGTCCAAAATATATTATATTAAGTATTATGTCATGTGCAATAGCAAGAAATTTTCAATTGCACAGTATTCCGCAATAGCAAGAAAATCTTCAATTGCACAGTATGTAGTGTGCAATAGCAAGAAATATCTAGTTGCACAATATTGGGCAATTGCAAGAAGTCTTTAATTGCATAGTTTTGCACAATAGCAAGAAATATTCAGTTGCACAGTATTGTCCCTTTTCAAATTGGAATACATTAAGTTCTTAAGGATAAAAAATTAAACATTGTTTGATTTCAAAATAATTGAATATATGGCGTTCTTCAATATGTTGAATCTAACCATGTATTTAGATTTTTAATATTTGGGCCCGGTTATCAAATTGGTCCACATTGAGGTTTAATGGGTCTCAAATTGAACATAATTTGATTTCATCAAAAATTTAATTGTTAGGGTCCTATGATATGCTGAATCTAACCATGAATAAAGATTTTGGATATTGGACCATAATAGGTAAATGTCCAATTTAAAAATTTATTAAGTTTTTAAGTTTAATTTCTTAGACCACATTCATTCTGTGTCAGAAACCTATGTTGGGTCAACTTTTTAATCACAATCCAAATTCAGAGCTGTATCAATCTTAAATGTTGTGTACATACTTGCCCCAACTGTTCAGGGTTCGACCTCTGCGGTCGTATAAAGCTGCGCCCTGCAGAGCATTTGGTTGTTTCTGTTTTCTAACTTAAGTTAGTCACAACCAAAAGTGATATATCATACCAGTAGACAGGGGTGTTCGGACGAACCCCCCTTAAAAACAAACAAGCACTGTTAAAGTCAATGTTCTGTTTGAATTGTGACTGTTAAAGTCAAGTTTGTGAGTCCAACGAATCCCCCCTTGGAAATTCCTGGCTACGGGCCTGTATATACAATACTTATTACACATAAAACTCAGATCAAGTACATTTTTGAGTAGCGTCTGACACTTTTACTTTTCTTCAGTTATGTCCCTTTATAATTTCATTATGATATGCAAGAGGGGGCATTATCTCTGTCCCATGGACACATTCCCCATTTATTTGTAAGTGTATTGCTACTTCACATGTACATATGTATATAAAGAGAGCAGTGGTTTAGTGGTTAGTGCATCGGACTACTAACACAAAGGATCCTGGTTCGATTCCCGTTTGGGATAAAAATATCAGGAACTCAAATTTCGGCTCTCCCTTGACACCATTTGTAAGTATGGTCTTGAGGAAACGATGATAGTCTGTCGGACGGGGACGATAAATGGCTGACCCGTGTTAAGAGAGAGTCATATCTCTTGCACGTTAAAGACACCCTTGTAGATTTCGAAAAAGAGTAGGCTAATGCCGCTACAAGGCAGCACTCGCACCCACAAAGTGGAAAGGGATTAATATAAGTTGCAAAACTTGCTTCCCAATCCACAACAAATAAATATGTTTAATCTATAAACATGAATACAACAATTGAAAAGGTTCTTTTAGCAATGTTTAGTGTTTTATGAAATATTTTGATGAAAAGGAATAATGAATATTGTCATGATGATTAAAGGCCAAGATTATCCATACCTTAAACTTTGATCATTACTTTTGCCTCTATATACAAATGTACATGCACTTATAAAGTATTACAGGTCTTTATCAAATATTCTCATAATTGTAACATGAACATGATGAAAAAAAACATGCACTAAACATTTTTTATTTTCATATATTTTAGGTTGCTTTACCTTTCACACTTAAGTTACTATTAATGTGATAAACAGCAATTAAATTCCTGATTCATTTATATGGCCAAATCCTTGGAAAAATTGTACACAACAAATAATAATGAATCCAAAATAATGCCAAAGGGGTCTTGAGTATTTGACTGGGTCTGAATTCTTACATTGTACCTCATATTATATAAATAACTTATAATGAAAGACAAATTCAAAGCAATAACAAAAGATTTTTTTTTTTTTCAGTTGCAGTTAATTGATTTGAGAACAACAAATTATGAATTGGATGGAAAGTGCAAGAAACTTGAAAGAGGTATGAATATATACAGAACCATGCAAGTTTAATGACCAACTTGATATAACCAAATAATCAAACGAAGTTTTTGTAAATGTATATTTGAATATAAATATTTTCAGCCAAATACATAATTATGATTTGTGTAAAAAGAACTGCTTTTATTTTTAATTTGGGTTGGTACATAGATATAGGAAGATGTGGTATAAGTGCCAATGAGACAACTCTCCATCCAAATAACAATTTGTAAACGTAAACCATTAAAGAGAATATGTCATGTTTACCTTGGATATTGTACAATCGTTATTTTTTGGGATGATTTAATATTTATGTACTTTATATCACAAAAATCTAAATAGGTCAGAAAGCATTCATTTTAAATTCCTTATAAAAAACAGTATCAAAAGAAAAAAGTTAAAAAAATTCATATACATGTTTATGTATGTCTTTTCTCTAATATACATAATGAAATAAATAAACTCAACATTATTTAAATTTCCAGTTGGTAAGTTGTTGACTAAGATATCAGTAGTATGCTGTTAGACTTTCTAAGGTGACCATACAAATACTAAAAATCTTGACTTAAAATAAGGTGTATAGGTACTGTTTTCAATTTGTTAGCGGGCATGACATAAAACAGCAAATCAACATGATCAAAGATCTCAATTTTATTTGTAACTTATACATATTATATAGGACAATGCAATGATTGAAAAATACTCCATTCCAGGACCTTTTGTTTTCCCAAATTATGATTGATATTTCCAATACATGTAATTGATAAGATCTAGGTCGACAGTTCAAACAGAAAGATTTTGAAAGCAGATTAAACTGCGCATCTTATAATCAGCATGACTTTATCAGATGACAATCCCAATACTAAAATAAGGCGTATGCATAGTTATATATACTTAAATTCAGTCACGAAACTGCAATATCACAGGTGTGTTCTAGTATATATTTATATGTATATGAGTTACCCTTAAATTAAGAGTGTTTTTTTTTACTAATGCCTACATTGTTAATAGCTTTGTTATATTTTGCCCTTTATTACCATGAACATTTTAACATTCTGAGAAGACCAGAACATTTTGATTGACATTAAATGATTTATTGTTAATTATTAGAAACTATTGCTTTGAATGAGAAAAATGAAACTATAGACAGACAATTACAGAATGCAAACAAGGTAAGATTTTAGTAGTTTAATTAAAGTCACTTTATATCACAAGTACCTGTTTATCTCAGGATCATAGAGAACTGACTTTATAAGAGAGATTACCTTTGAATGAGGTGTTTAAGGGAATTCGCTTCTCAGTTTCAAAGTAATTAACTTTTCAAAACACTAGTTTATATTGATAAGGAATTAATAAAGGAATCCAAAGAGCAAAACAAATATATAGGTCACCGTGCTTGTATTTGAGATATGAGCCATTGAAAATTTGGCGGGAAAATATTCTCTCTTGACTTTTTATAGCTTTATCATTGACAAGTTAAAGTGCTCAAAAACTGTTAAAAAGTAATTAAAATTTTATAAGACTTATACAGATGGTTTATCATTTACATGTTAAAGAATTTCAAAAAGAAAAAATGGGGGTCACCGGGCAAATTTTTTCAAGGCATTCAAATGGATAACACCAGAGGATTCCGAAAATCTGACAAAAAATCCAAAACATGACAAACCAGCTTCCTTAAATCAATATAGGTTGTGTAGATTGTCTCTTTGACACATACTCCATTTCCATTCTCAATTTTATTTATTTATTTTCAAAGGTACCAAGTTTTTCATGACTTGAGGAAAATTTGTATTTTTATGGGTATTTGATTCCTGGTTTTGTCAAAGTCTGCATTCAAGCCTTTGAATAATTTTTACTTGGCTGAATCAGAGTAAAGGACTTATTTATTGTTTTACTTATACCAATAATTTCACAAAAAAAATGGTATCCCACAAATATTAATGAATTCAAAGTACTACTACAGAGGTACAAACATGAAGTGACCAGAAACGTCTGAGTTTCAATAAGTAGAAGTGACATTTATATTAAGTTTCACTGTAACTCTGTAATAGAGAAGTTTTACTGTAAGTCTCTAATAGAAAAGTTTTACTGTAACTCTCTAATAGAAAAGTTTTACTGTAACTCTCTATTAGAAAAGATGTGGTACATTTTGTTAATGATTTATGAGTTATGTTAGTTCAGGTTTCAGAAGAAGTTAGGTTTCTCAGGGTTAGTAATAACCTGGGTTTTATAAGTACTGCCGAGTTTAGTGGAAAAAACTGGGAAAACCTGGGTTTCACTGGGTAATACTGGGTAATATAAAATACTGGCATGAATTCCAGTGATCAAACACAAATGCAATTTAATTAAGATATTGATAAACATATTTTGATTTATAAATACTAAAGTTATCTTGTTTTAGAATCTTATGATACAAGTGTAAACATTTGGGAAAGTATTATTCTAGCACCTCTGCGACAAAAATACATTAAGACACATATTGCCCAGTATTAACTGTTTCTGGGAGTATCACTATTGTCCAGCCTACCTTGGTTTCCCAGGCAGGTTATACTTTGCCTACCTTGAGGTTACTAGAGTTAAATATGGAGTAAAGATAAGGTACATTTTATTTTTCAGGCAATTCAAAAGAGCAAAAAGGCAAAGGTAAATCAAACATATTTGATAATCTGGTATATAACTCAGATTTTTACAAGAGAAGATAGATTGGTAGTTTTGAGTCATTGCAGAAAAGTCTTGCTTGTCTAATTTTAATAGCAGCCTTTTAGTAATAAAAATGTGGTATGATTTGATATGCATCTTTAGAACTGAACATCAAGATAACTTGTACTAAAGTAGCTATGTATAAAGTAAACTGTGACAGACTGGTATGAAAAATGTGAAATAATTTTAAAGAGAAAAAGAAAGGTTTGATTTATTTTGCAATAATGATTGAAAAACAAATATGGCAGATACAAACCATAAATATGTGATGGGGTTTACATTTTTAGAGTGCTAAACCCCCACCTAACCTGGGAAGTGCTGTAACAAACACATCAAACAATTAGATAACAACTGTCATATTAATACATATGTAAAAAGTATTCTGGCAAGAAGTCAGTTCTATTTTGATTTTAACAAAAATAATTAAAAAATGTCTGATACATTCACAAACAATTTTGGATGAGCTCTACTTCAATCTTAGGTAAGCATCTAAATCAACAAGCATAGTCTGTTTCACCAGAATATTATCAATTCTACTACATTTTTTTGAATATTTCTTTAAGAAAACAAATAATTAATTCCTACTAATGTTATCTTTGACAGGAAGTTGAAGTCCTATTACAAGAAAGTGATAACTTACAGAGAAAGTTACTGAGTCAGGAAGATGACTTTAGATTACAGAATCAAACATTGATGCAAGAACTCACTGCTGTAACTACAAAAACTAATATGAGGAACCTTAAAAGTGGATGTAGCTCTTATTCATAGCTATCAAATAAAATAGAATTATTTTTATATTATTTATAAATGATCTTGAACCATATCGATAAGAGAATGAGCTCTTTGAATGTATTAAATGCTCTCACTTGAAAAAAAGCTTCAAAAGGTGACTCACACCTTATATTTTACAGGAAGTAAAATACAATTAACACACTCGATGTAACTTGATCTTGGGTGATATATTTTCCCCTCATGTTTTAGTTTACCCTAACATCTTCATCCAAGAGCAGTATGTTTATAATATTTCATCATATATTTTTTAGTTGGTAGCAACAAATGAAGTTTTAGAAAAGGAATTAAAAGAATTACAGAGTGCTAAAGATACAGTTGTGACCACTGAAAACACAGACAACACAGAGCTGGAGGATGAAATTAGAAGATTACAGGCACAAAATACTGTACTGCAGAAAAACTTAACAGGTTTGTAAACAAAATACGGTACTACAGAAAAATCTAACAGGTCTGTAAACAAAACACTGTACTACAGAAAAACTTATCAGGTTTGTAAACAAAATACTGTACTACAGAAATACTTAACAGGTTTGTAAACAAAATACTGTACTATAGGAAAAATCTAACAGTTCTGTTAACAAAATACTGTACTACAGAAAAATCTAACAGGTTTGTAAACAAAATACTGTACTACAGAACAATCTAACAGGTCTGTAAACAAAATACAGTACTACAGACAAATTTAACAGGTCTGTAAACAAAATACTGTACTACAGAAATACTTAACAGGTTTGTAAACAAAATACTGTACTACAGAAATACTTAACAGGTTTGTAAACAAAATACTGTACTACAGAAATAAACAAAATACTGTACTATACAAAAATCTAACAGGTCTGTAAACAAAATAAAGTACTACAGAAAAACTTAACAGTTCTGTTAACAAAATACTGTACTACAGAAAAACTTAACAGTTCTGTTAACAAAATACTGTACTACAGAACAATCTAACAGGTTTGTAAACAAAATACTGTGCTACAGAAAAAGTTCAACAGGTGTGTAAACAAAATAATGTTCTACAGAAAAACTTAACAGGTTTGTAAACACAATACTGTACTACAGAAATATCTTACAGGTTTGTAAACAAAATACTGTACTACAGAAATACTTAACAGGTTTGTAAACAAAATACTGTACTACAGAACAATCTAACAGGTTTGTAAACAAAATACTGTACTACAGAAATTTCACAGGTCTGTAAACAAAATACTGTACTACAGAAAAAACATATTATTATTATACCTTACATATATTTTAAACAATTCTATTGGGTAAAACATTATCATGTGACATGGAATAATCGGTTGTTTTTCATTCAATAACAAGGAAGGATGAATAACCCAAAAAATTTCCACCAGCAGTGAATAACCCTATAATTCACCGGGGGATAACCTTTTGAGTTTGTTGATTTGTACTTGAGTTATCTCCCATGAAAATGATGTCACAGAAGTAAATAAACAAAATGGCAGCGTTTACGTTACACTGGAAGCCCATCAAGAGACAACGAAATAAGGTGTTAGACATGAATAGAGAGCCAGCAGCTGATGATTTCTCTTATAAAGTAATGGTCCTTTTCAGGGCCATCAATATTTTACAAAAAGATACTACCATTGTTGTACATTCTAGAAGTTCTAGAACACAAATGTATGTTCAAACGTCAGCTTGTCTTTTTTATTGTTATGTAAAGAATCACTTCAGGCTGCGCCCTCATTGAAATAACCTTCTCGTGTTGACAATTTTGGAAATTCACCTTTTCAACGGGCCATAATTGTATATTAGAATAATTTTTTTTAGCTTGCCAGGATAAGTTTGAAAAGTTACATGAACAACTGAACAAAACAGAGTCGTCCACTACTGGTGCTAATGAGACCGATGACAGTGGTCAGCAGGAAGATATTGGTACAGGTAATATCTTAGGGATGACATCAAAAGATCGATGTAGGATAAAAAACTTAAATTGAATAGTTTTGGGGGGGGGGGGGTCCAACATTGCTGTTAATCTAAAATTGATTTTAATTATATCCATATAGGTGAATCAATTTTTCCCAAATTAATTTAAGAAGGGGAGTCAGCGAAAAAACTATGTGGATTAAGTTAAGTCATCCTACATTGAACTTTTGATGTCGTCCCTTAGGTTCTTCAGTGCTACACAACAATAACCTAGCTTCTTAATTTGAGATTTGAAAAATAAAACAATTGATTTACAAAATTTGTTTTTTTTATCTTTTGTTTTGTTTTTGGTATGAAACAACAATAAAAAGATATCTTTGGAGGATTAAAAGTATACAAATATGATGGCATATAAGTATGTAAGGGAGAATACATAACATACAACCCTATTTATAGACCACTTTCGAGTTCATCCGTCATCTGAAATAACTTGTCAATTATGGGCGCCTTTATGATGTCATTTACCAGATAGTGGGGCTGGCCTGTATCCCTGCACTATAAACCTTTATCAAGTGTCTCAGTGATCGTTGTTGGGCAGGATAAGCTAGAAATAATGGTTGTTCTGTAGGTACTTAATGACAACTCCCTTATGACAGCAGTATTGATTGTCAATTTTGAGAATTCAATTTGCTGAATAATTCCGACAATATAGAACACTAGTTTTCCAACCACTCGCTCAACATTGGAATTGATGTGACTATGTCCCCATAACGCACAAATGATGTTCACTAATACCAGAGTTTTTGATGAAATGCATCAAAGTTTTCTATTGCAGTGGGACTATCATTGTCAGATACAGGCAAACATGTTATTCATCAGAACCCATTTATTCCAACAGTTAGACTTGAGAGTAATATTTATCTTGAATATATTTAACAAATCAAAGAAAGAGAAAAATATTCAACAAGTGACTTAACAAAATATTAATTTATGAATGTGCATAGCGCATGAGTTAATTACCAGTGTTGTTTGGTTACGAGTTGAATATTTTTGAATATTTGAATTCTTTGATTAGTTACTCTTTTTATTACATTGGCAAATGGCTTTTTTTATGAAATTAAAGTAGAAAATGTAAGGAACTATATCTTTTCTCTACGCATTCACAATTTGTTTTGAGTCGACTTAATCAATGTGTTGATAAGGCCTATTGTTGTATGATGTCAGAGCAGTGAAATAACGATGTTTATTTCACATGTGACATTTTCAGTTTTTATTTCACTAGGAAATCAATGTAATTCATTCCAACCAATGTAATGAAATATATTTATTATTTTAGAGCCATCACCAAGAGCATTAAAGGTTGAAGATGAGGTGCAGGTTTCTTCTGAGGAACATGGACATGAAATTAATGGTAAAACATAATACTATTGTTTACTGTTCAGAACGTAATTCATCTAATGTTTCATATATCTTTACTTGAGGGTATGGATCATGTTTATGTATGTATCTGAAAAAATAGGAGGATTTTTAGAAGTACTGTGAAAGTACTATAATTCGTGGGTATCAATTTTCGTGGTTTGAGCAATATTTACATGTTCGTGGGTTTTTAAATTCGTGGATTTTAGTTTTAAAAAAAAATTATATTAAAATTAAAGCCTTTAGAAACAAAGGTTACAAATAGTCTGGATTGAAGGAAATTGCAAAGTAAACATTGACTGTGTAAATCGTAGTGATAACACTATTTAACCCATAATAAAGTGATCAACAGGTTAAAGACCATCAAAGGTGTTAATTAGGCCATAAAAATGTCACCTAACGGAAACAGTAACATAAACAAATGCTATAAATGTATCTCGAATTGTCAAATTACTCTCATCAAAATCAAGCCAAGCATGAAATTGTTATTTCCCATATGTACGAGAACTAGGAGGATATACAATGAACACTTTACCATACTAGCATATCAATACTGAAATCTGAATTTCATTGATCAAAAGTATTTTTTATGATAATTAAAAGATCAGAACAGTTAAAGTTATTTAAAAAGATTAAATGGGTATAATCCTGCATACGGTTAGAGTTCTGTGACTGCTATTGAAGTATTTTCAGATTGGCGTTACTCAATATATTCTCAAGTAGTCAAACCTTCTAATGGGGATCTTTCCGTGTTTTGATTTGGACAATGATTGATTTATTTCGTTGGACATTTAAATTCGTGGATAAAGGCATCCACGAAAACCACGAAAATTGGTACCCCACGAATAAAAGTACTTTCACAGTATGGTAAATAAAGTATGAATACTTTGTAAGGAAAAACGGTGCATTTCAACCTTTAGTACAAGAATCAACCTATTATTACTTTTTCAACAACCAATAAATATGTTAATTTTGAATTAACATTGGTAAATAAATCATTTAAAATTTTCTGTTAACACTTTTGTTTATTTTAATTTACTTTTACTATTCTTAGAACTGAATAAGAAACACTGGATTGATTGTCATTTCAGTGCTGAAGTTACAACTTGACACCTTGTTAGAAGAAAAGAGAATGCTTAGAGAGAAGCTAACTACGATAGAGGTGGGCGCACTTAATAAAATTGATTACAATATTAATGTTGTCATATGAAAAAGAGCTCATGCAGGCAGAGGTCATTAAGCTTGAAATATCTTTGAAATATATCATTGTATAAAATACCATTTTCATGATATACTTATAATCCATAGATTATAGATTTGTCCTTTGTAATTCAATGTTTGGTTGAAGCAAGTACAAAATTTGTATGTGTTGCATGCTGTAAAATGACACCAACTTTCAAGTTCTTAAAACAAAATTGTGACAATGGACTTTAGATTAACTTGCTCTTGACTTAATCCAGTTATGGAAACCTGACTGATCTTTTTAGTTTTAATAGATCATTATTAGAGTTGTCTGTGTGTGAACAAAAAAAGTGCTTTAATCGTGGAACATTGTAATTTTGAACACTCTTATTTTTGGTATTGACATTTGGCCACGGTTTTTTAATTTGTTGGTTTACAGATTTTCCCCATAAACAAGTCGGGTCGGTCGGTCGGAAAAAAAAGAAAAAAAATATCTTTCAAGACAGAAAAATATGCAAAATAAATATATACATGTATTTCACCTTTCTAACAATATGTTTGTTTAATATGCTATTTTGTCATCATTTCTTAACTTTAAGTTCGATGAAATATTATTGCTCAGTTGTCATAAACATCGTTTGACATTGTTAAATAATTTCCCGTAAAAAAGGGCAGTTGCACGGCCAAAAAGAAATTGATTCGTTATTTCACATACAAGAAAAACAAATTCGCATATAAATTCTTAATCAATTCCAGAAAACTTGGTGAATAATGATCTTCAAGCACAAAAACTAATAAAGAAAAAAATGTAAAAACATCGTACGAAAATAAGTTTCAACACAAGTGTCGAAAAACGTAATAGACTCATCCACTGGAAAAACGAGAAAAATCATGTTAATCTGTTGTCATGCATTCCCGTTTTTTATCCAAATGGCCGATATTTTTTTATTTTCTATGAAACAAGAAAATTCCAAATGATTTGTTAGTATTCAGTACTTTAACTGATGTATTCCACCTGTCCACATTTGGACAAGTCTATTTCTCTGAGATGATGCATCTTACGGACTGATGACAAATAAGGGAAACGAACTTACGGTGTTATTGGTTTTAAACACAGGATTCGGTTCGCAAAATTAGTTGCGCAGAGGACATTTCAAGGACAGTTATAATTGATTTGTCTATTTATAGAAACGTAAACTGAAAGTTTTATTTTTTCACAACCAGAAAGTGTTATCACTTTTGTTAGTGATTAATGCATTTGATTTGATAAAAAAAATATTTTAATTATTTTTCAGGGATAATGCATTTGTTAGGGTCGGCGGGAATAAAAAAGCATGAAAAGTCAATTTTATTTTTATTCTGAAAATCGGCAAAATCGGGTCGGCCGATTCGTAAACCAACAAATTAAAAAAACTGTGGCTTTATTAAGTATTAAGGAAAACCTACCAGTTGAGCAATTTTAAACTGCATGGAGCCTTTACAATAGACAAATTATATAAATAAAGTTTTAAACAACATTTTCCATTAACAAGAGCGAGAATTGTAAATTCCTTTTGATTTTATTAACAGAAACAAAAGGTAAAGTATGAATAAAGCTACTTGACCTTTCACCCGCACAATCATTCCTTTTTTCCTGTATTCCTGGCAAGCAGAATTTAAAGAATATACATATTCATCAATATTTTAAGCTCATACAGTTTTGACTTGGGACCCCTTTTCAACAAACGTATATATTATTAAAGCAATAAGTATAAAAAAGAAGGTGTGAGGATTGTTCAATTTTATTTTCAGAGATGACTTAGACCTTTAGAAAACCTTATCTTCCTTTTTTGTCTGATATAGGGTTATTCTTACAGTGTATTATGTTTGCTTGTAATTTCTATATTTTAAGCTATTTTAGGTTTAAGTTTAATTTTGGCATTAGGTAAGTAGTTATGTTTTCAGGAAACCTTTTTACAACCAAAACCATTCATCAACCAATTTTGATATGATTTGTTGTTTATTCTGTTTAAAATGTCATCAAGGGCAGCAAAAAAAGTACTTAAAATGCTTAATAAAAATAATTAAATGATTTGCTAAAAAAAGGTTCATAGGGAAATGGTTTTTGTTTCAAATCATGTATACAGATTAAAATGATAATTACAGCAGTGTTTTTCCAAGCTTTCTTCAGATAGTACCGTTGGATTCCAAATAATTTGCCTAAAATCATAGCACCAAATTTATAATTCAGATAATATCATTATGAAAAAATTGCACCATCAAGCATGCTTCAACATAACCGTGGGAGAGAACACTGGAATTTATATTGCTTATTTAAATAAGTTCACATTATTGATGATCATTCAATATTTGTATGAACTTCAATTTACTTATGATCATAAGATGAATGTATCTTATTAATATTTTTTTTTTCTATTCTTCTTTTCTTATAGAATGAAAATAAAGTAAAAGTTGATCATTTACAAGATGAATTAGATAAGGTAATACAACTACATGTGATAAAGATACATTGTATTAGTTGATTGTCTTTCTACATGTGATAAAGATACATTGTATTAGTTGATTGTCTTTTATTCATTTGATCATATATATGTCTACAGACATTGAATTAGACTGAGAAAAAAAGGAAATACTATTAAATAGGACAATAAAAAAATCACAAATTATAGGAAGATTGATAAAATAAAAAGAAACTTCAAAACAAAAAACGCCAAATACAAGTTAGTGATGATTCAGAACTATTAGCAGCTGCTACTCATCTAGTTGCACAAATTATGAAGCTAATGATGTAAAATCCATTGATAAGTTATATTTTGAGGAATGTCTTGAAAATTATCCTATCGTGAAGACTTGATTATATTTCTTTGAATTTGTCAAGCAAAATTGGTTTGACCATGGTTTCCCTTACTTACTGTAAACCAACTTTTTTTTGTGAGTGATTTATTTTTGCTTATTTTGCTAGTAGAAAAATAATGTGAATATAAATCATTGCAAATATCTAAATCTTGGATTATATTCTAATTACACTTCTTACAGTTAATTAGAAAAGCGTGAATTAAAATATCCGTGAAGTAAACTAGTGAAAGTAAGTTGGTTTACAGTATATATGAAACCGTATTGGTTGATTGTGATCTTGCCATTGGAAATAGGGTGAGCATGGAATATTCTTCATTTGATTGAGAGAAAAAATACACACATAGATATAGGAAGATGTGGTGTGAGTGCCAATGAGACAACTCTCCATCCAAATAACAATTTAAAAAGTAAACCATTATAGGTTAAAGTACGGCCTTCAACACGGAGCCTTGGCTCACACCGAACAACAAGCTATAAAGGGCCCCAAAATTCCTAGTGTAAAACCATTCAAAGGGGAAAACCAACGGTCTAATCTATATAAACAAAACGAGAAACGAGAAACATGTATATATTACATAAACAAATGACAACTACTGTACATCAGATTCCTGACTTACGACAGGTGCAAACATTTGCAGCAGGATTAAACGTTTTAATGGATCCAAACCTTCTCCCTTTTCTTAGTAATTTTATAAATTTTAAATGCTATCTATTTATTCATAGACATCTGAAAAGTTAAAGAAGAAACAAGAAAGGTATGTTGTAAAAATAAGAAGAATGAAAAAAAAGTTTTTGTTTTTTCATCCTTGATCCTACAAAGTCAAAGTTGCTTTACCATCTCTACCATTATACTTGAATTTTGTATTAAAGGTACTGATCTTAAAAAAAACATGAAAGCACATTACTTGTTGGGTTTTGAGTGTGTTAGTACTTCGCGTTGTGTTCTTTTAGTGTTTGACTAACAATAAATACAATCGTGTAGTTCAACATTTATTCAGACAAGCATAGAATCATACATACAATATACATAGAAACATGACGTCACATCGTCAGTGGCAATGGCACACATACGAACGCATAACGTTCCTGCAATCCTCAACATTACTAAAGAATGGAATTAAAAAGGAATTTACAAGAAATCATTGGATAATATATTCAGAAATTAGTGTATTTTAATGGTTCTGATCTATTCCGACTTTAAGGTTCTTTTAAAACATGTAAAATATCATAAATCTTTGAAAAGGCTTTGTCATGGTAATATAATTATGTAAAGACATGTAACTCTATTTATTTTCTATTGAAATTGAGGAACATTTACTTATTTTTAATATATTTATGTAGCTTCATCCATTTACAAGAAGAGAAAGAAAATCTATTTAAAGAAACAAAGTAAGATATTTGATATACAAATTTGTGTAAAATACAATCACTAATTAATCAGTTAATCACTTTTTCCTGTGTTCATGATATTTTTTAAAATATATATACCGTAGATTTATGAATTGATTTCAATTATAAAATCCCACACATTGCAGGTGCATTCGGCTCCAATCTTAATTGATTAGTATTGTCAGTTTTCCAGCCAAAGGTCAGTGGCTCTCCCTGTTTCCTCCACACCAATAAAAACAGACAGCCACAAAATAGATTATTGTATTAAAAGTGGTGTTAAACACCAATCAATCAATTAATTCAAAAACACTTGTTACATTATGGAATATACACAAGTGAACCAACACCTAACTGTACAAGTCAAAGTATGCTACAGTTGTCATAAAACCTCAGGAAAATAAAACTAAAAAAAGAAAAATATCCTGGAAAAATGCAAAAAAAGGTTTTATTCTTGTTTATACGTTTAGCCACTTGCAGTGGATAATTTGAAGATATGAAAATGCTGAAGTAAATAAAATGAGGCTCTTATGGGATTAAATAAGTTATTTCGTCACAATTATTGGTCTGATATGTGAATGAAAAAAAGTTAATAATGTATAATTACCAAAATGAAGAACACTCACTGAAAATTTTGTACCATTTCAACTGGTTTAACTCTGAATGAGTTTCTACTTCCAATTGGGTAGGGAATATTGTGGGATGTATAGTAGTCTCACATGTAAGGTATTATGGATATTGAGGTAAATCTATATGCCATACATGAAAATTGCTGTTATGGTACACTATCCAATGTTATCTGTTATTTAGTTGACATGAAGACGCCAAAATCAAATTGAGGAACACATGAGTTATTTGTTGAGAAAACATTATTCTAATTTATAGCCAAAAACTAGAAGAATCCCAGTCAAGTAGAGACAGAGACAAAATATATTATACTGACCAGATAAATAAACTGCAGCAGGAAGTTCAAAGGAGTAAACAGGTATGTTTCAAACCCAATCTTGTATCTTTTTAACTAAAATCTTTTTTAAAAATCACAAATTAAGAAAAATATACAGACGGCTTTAATGATTTTCTCAATGAAAGTTAATTTCATTCCAACATCAGTTATACTTTGTGTAAAGATGCCTAATGAAATATATGTAAGATCTTGTAAAATGTAGAAAGCTATCTTTTTCTCTGAGGGCTGTTTGTATGAGACAAGAGTGATAACCAACAATCGATAGAACTTTTACTTCAGATTTGTCTCCTTGAACTAGAGTTTTACCATGGATCCATATAGGATTAACACAAATTTTTTTTAATTTTTTTTTTATATTTAAACATAAGATAATGATTCCAGTCTTTCTATATACCTTTCTTGCTTGAAATAAAATTGAGAATGGAAATGGGGAATGTGTCAAAGAGACAACAACCAGACCATAGAAAAAACAACAGCAGAAGGTCACCAACAATATACATATTAGGACAAAAGTTTTGGTTTTAGGCTAGAATCTAGACTATTATAGTATAAGAATATCCAACAACTAGTAAAAAATGTATGAATTTTGAGTATGAAAATAGTGTAATTGTGTTTTCAGTCATTGGAAGAAAGAAATGAATCATCCGACCAAAATGTTAAACATTTACAGAGTAAACTACAAGCTCTCCAACAACAGGTTTGATGGCACTTTTTCTTTCTTTAATATAATAATATCATCCGTTGATTTGTTTTTTGTTTTTTTTTTATAAAAAAAAATTAAGATACCAATCATTATTGATTTATGGTAAATGAAAAATCAACCACAAAAATTTGGAGTTTGTTAAGGGTTTCCCAATCAAATTTTCTGTTTACATGACTCATCCTGTTTTAGTTCACTTTGTGTCGGTCTGTCTGTCTGTCAGTAATTCATCTGACTTTCATTTATAGACAATTTACATTTTCCTGATCTCTTCTGAAAGCTTGTAACCAAGTCAAGACATAAAAAATGAATTGTAAATTCAATTTAGAGCACCTTAAAAGAGTATTGATACCACAGCATATAGAATTGTAGTGCAATATTAGCATATTTGAAGCCAACATTAAAAAAATATCTGTAGGTGAATATGTCTGTTAAAAATGTTAGGACTACAATATTTGTAATTATTAAGCAGTTTTCATAGAGGATAGCTTTTTATGATCAACATTTAAATATTGATATATTGATACTTGTTAGGGACGTCATCAAAAGATCAATGTAAGATAACAAACTTAATTCAAATAGTTTGGGGTGCAGGGTTGAACTGCTGCAAGATTTGGTTATCCGACATTGATCTTTACATATATCCATATGGGTCAATAAATTTTTCCCAAATTAAGTTAATAGGGGGGTAGGGGGGTCAGTGAAAAAACTATTTGAATTAAGTTTTTTATCCTTCATTGAACTTTTGATGTCGTCCCTTATTTATGTTTATTCATTTAAGATTGATGCATCAGACATTGTAAATAGTCAGAAAGTTAAAGAATGTTCTACAAAGTATGAACAACAAGTAGAGGAACTCAGGAATACAACTTCTAAACTACTTCTAGAGAAGAGTGATCTAGTCACTCAGTTACAGGTTTGTATGACTTTAAATTGACAATAAAGTAATAGGTGTTGGATGCTTTTAATTCAATAGAACTGCAACTTTTCCTTTGATAAGAAACATCAACAAAATGCAGGAATATAAGAAATCTTATAAATGAATGAACTGATAGAACAAAGACAATTACTGGCCAGCATCTGAATAATGGTTCTAAAACCCTATTTGTATAAAACACAATAGATTGTTAATAAAAATAATACATGGGGGTGATGTCTACGAGATATCTTCTTTCAAATTTATATTTACATTTTAATGGAAATATGTGAAAAGGTTAAATTGGCTTATATAATAAAAGTGCAGTTGAATTAGATAAATGATTAAAAATTATGACATAATTTGGAAAATAAAATAAGTATGTTTTTAAGTATGACCATTAATTACAGGCCATTAAAACTGCCAACCAGGAAACTCTAGACCAGTTATATGCTTTACAACAAGAAAGAGAAGGACACATTCAACAATGGCAAGAAGTCAATAAGGTGAGGAACTGTGAATAAGATTAGTCTTACTGCTGCAACATGATGAACACAGCATTTAAGAAGCAAACAAACGAATGGGGATTGTATTTTATGGATTTCGCATGGTGACATTACGTTGATTTTAGATTTTGTAGTGAATACTTAATCTGTTGATTATACTGTGAAGGTTTTGTGTTTTAATAGATTATTGTTGGTTATCTCAACGAGATGGATTTTCCTGCTTGAGCCGGTCACTGCAAAAGCGAGAAAAGCAATTGAGTTGAGATGACCAATGATAATCTGTTTATCACTATTTTACCAATGACGACGTTGTCAATTTCATTATCAACACCAAGTGGCTCCTTAATTAGTTTCTAGCGACAATGTTCCATATGAAGCGAGTGGCATGATGTGAAAAATTATTACAAAAAAAGATCAAAGGAAAAATGCACAAAATAATGATAAATCTAAATATATATAAAGCCATGTTGAAAGACATGCATAATGTCAAATCATAAAAATGTAAAGTGTTTACCGGTAGTCTCTTAGAAAACTTTTCAGATTCCTGATTGTTGCGGTGACTCTAGTCATATTATTGGTTATGATGTTGATCATCTGTCAATGTTTGGTTCTAGAAGCAAGTGTTGCCATGCTGACTTTTTAAATGATTCATTGGCTATGATTTGCTCTTTCAAAAAAAAAATCTTTTTTCAACTACTTCACTAAAAAATTTCTGTTCCTAAAAGTATTTGTTGGTTTGTAAAAGAAAAATGACTAGCAGTAAGTTTTGATGTTTTAGGTTGCAGAAAAGCGAAAGTCCATGTTAGATGAGTTAGCTAATAAATACCAGAGAGACAGCGCCAGTCATCAGGAGAAGTTACGTCTAATGGAAGAAGAACAGGAAGCTGAAGTCAGAAATCTACAAACAAAACTCAATACTGAACATGTATGTTACTATATTTGTGATGTTTAGTCTTTATTAACTTTTCTATGAATAAAAATATATGTGGAGTAGGGTTTCCATAAGACTTAAAACTAATAAGGCAAACAAAATATCAAAAGATATCTAGAGTTAAATGTAATCATTGTTCAAACAATAGGTCAAGCAGTAAATCATCAGAAGTCTAGAAAGGTTGTGAACAGATCCTTTTAAAGATTTGCTATCAACCATCACATGTAAGAAATGACATAAGATGTTAAGACACAACTAACAACTCCTGCAGAGGTTTCTAACTTCAGGCAGAAACTATTTGTACTTTTACTATATAGAGTGAAAAGTCTTAGATGAACCAATACTTGTTTTCAGAGGAAAGGTGACAAGAATGTAATGTGTGCTGTAGGAACTTTTATTTCAAATATTCTAAATGAAAAACATGTAAACAAATGGTTAATCAATTATTAAATTGTAATTTTGCAGAAAAGGGTAACTGAATTAGAGAAGATGAAGTCTCAGTTTGAGGAGATAAAGATACAAGTCAGCAGTTTAGAGGAAGCCAAAGGATGGTTGGAAAGAAGACTAAAAGAAACTGAGGTATACATTTAAAGAAATTTTACTAGTACAGAAGAATTAATGACATATTTTACATGCTTGAAATAAAGTCGTCCGTTGTTGTTAATTTTTACAATAATCTTCTCCTCTAAAACTACTGGGCCAAATTAAACCAAACTTAGCCACAATCATCATTGGGGTATCTAGTTTAAAAATTGTGTCCGGTTATCCGGTCAACCAACCAAGATGGCCACCATGGCTAAAAATAGAACATAGGGGTAAAATGCAGTTTTTGGCTTATAACTCAAAAACCAAAGCATTAAGGGCAAATCTGACATGAAGTAAAATTGTTCATCATGTCAAGATCTATCTGCCCTGAAATTTTCAGATGAATCGAACAACCGGTTGTTGGGTTGCTGCCCCTGAATTGGTAATTTTAAGGAAATTTTGCTGTTTTTGGTTATTATCTTGAATAACATAATAGATAAAGATAAACTGTAAACAGCAATAATGTTCAGCAAAGTAAGATTTACAAATAAGTCAACAGGACCAAAATGGTCAGTTGACCCCTTTAGGAGTTATTGCCCTTTCTAGTCAATTTTTACCCATTTTTTGTAAATTTTAGTTATCTTTTACAAAAATCTTCTCCTCTGAAACTACTTGGCCAAATTAAACCAAACTTGGCCTCAATCATCATTGGGGTAGTTAGTTAAAAAATTGTGTCCGGTGACCCAGTCAACCAACCAAGATGGCCTCCATGGCTAAAAATAGAACATTGGGGTAAAATGCAGTTTTTGGCTTATAACTCAAAAACCAAAGCATTAAGGGCAAATCTGACATGAAGTTAAATTGTTTATCATTATATATAGATATAATTGTAGCAACAACAATTTTCAGTAAAGTAAGATCTACAAACACATCACCATCATCAAAACACAATTTTGTTATGAATTTATCTGTGTCCATTGTTTAATATGCACATAGACCAAGGTGAGCGACACAGGCTCTTGAGAGCCTCTAGTTAAGAAATGTGATACAGGCCAATGAAACTGAAAAGGTATCAGTGTGATCATATGTATATTTTTGCAGGAACAATTTAATTTGTATAAAGAAGAGAGAGAGGCAGAGATGACAGATATCCTCCAGAAACATGATATAGAAATATCTTCTTTAGAGGAAAAATTCCTGAAGGAGAAAGAAAGTGCTGCAGAAGATCATTCATCTAAGATAAAGGTAATATAAACATGTATTTAATTTTCTAGGCCTTTTGGATAATGCTTGCACAAGAGGAGACCATGAGCCTATTGTTGAACCTGGTCACCTTTTGGAGTTCTTGAAATTCCCTCAGTTTTAATTTTTTTTAGACAGAAACATATCTTGGTAATTAATTTATGTCATTTAAACAAAGGCAATCTACTGTCGCCACTAATTTAAATGTGGATGACAAAGCTACAAATCCAAACTTTATTGAAAGCAATATTAGTTTATACTTATGTTTGTTTGATTTTACTGCTTAATTGGTACCACAACTGCAAAGTATAGCATTCACTGCTTTCATTATAATTCTCAAGTAATAATAATCAAAAAGAAGTTATATTTGGTCAGCAGTCTTTTTCAATATATTTAATGAAATTAAAATTTTTAGTCTCACATTTGTCAAGTATTACTGAACAGAAAGACTTCATTATAGGATTAAACACATTTTTTCTAGAGGTTATTGATGTGTAGACCGGGGCGGTTAACTCACAAACTGAATAAAAGTCCGAAGGACTTTTATGTCAAGTTTGTGAGTTAGAGACCAGGTTTACACATCAATAACCTCTAGAAAAAATGTGTTTAATCCTTATAATTCTTCAGCTAAAATTACGCGATTATTAATTTACATTATTACTTTGATGGCTAAGTAGATATATGTACCATCAGAAGCACAATGACCAGTCGTAACTAAGGAGTACGCCGCCATCTTGACTTTCTAAAAAAATAAAATCTTCGATAAATGCAGCAGAATCTAAAATGAACTAGCACCTACCTCAAAAACTTCATTTTAATTAGATACTATCCGAATTTGAAGCGTACAAATAACAAAATAATCTTCCGTCTGAAAGTTTTCAATCGTATGACGTCGTGTTTTGCCATGACGTAAATTCGCAAAATCATTTGTGAAGTTTCCCGGAATTTTATTTAAATTTTATTTTTTATACATTTATGTTATTTCTTTGTTTTTGGTTATATAAGCATTAGAATAGAAACAACTGTTATGCAATTGTTTTATAATCTCAACTTGCTGAAAATCCCAGTATCCCTTTATGAGAGTGTATCGCGCATGAATAGATTGCAAAAGTAGTTTCGGTAACATGGTTTATCGAAGTGTAAACCAAGACGAAAATTCTACTTGTCCAATCCAATTCAAGTATTTACAGATATGCAAATGATATAAGAATTATACTTGGTTGGAAGCATACACAGCGATGAGTTGTATGTAATATGTGAGCATTTCTAGATCTCTCATCCACCTACTTCCTATTATCTGACACTGATTTACTACTGGGGGTATGTGAAGCTTTCTTGTTTTTTCTATTTCAAACAGGCACAAAACACAACAGATATAACTTTAATATAAAGTACTTTTAAAATCATAATTTCATAATGAAAGAACACTATTTTGCAGGAATATGTTGAAAAAGAAAAGACCCTTCAGACAGAAATGGATGAAGAAAAAGAAAAAGTAGTAAAGTTACAACAGGTAAAATTGTTGGTGTATTTGTCATACATCCTAATTAACTTTGCTGTGTGTGTTTGATGTCCAATTATATAGACAATAACTGTTTAGTGTCTTTAAATATCAGCTGTATTTGTACGAGGCTAGGAAACAAGGTGTATGCAATCTTTTAGAGAGCTATTACACCTGTTTCAAGCCAAGTACAAATGCAGCTGATATTTGAAGACACTAAACAGTTATTGTCTTTATCCTGCAATTAATTCTATATATTATTTGTGTTTTGAAAGACACAAAAACACATGTTTTGCATTTATTTTCGATTTTTAACCTCTTGAGGCCCGTGTAGTAATACAATACAGTAATCACACATTCAGCTGAAGACAGGTTTGCAAAAAAAAGAATCATGAATGGTCAACAATCATACATCGCTAAAGGTGAATTGTTATCTATTTTAACATAACAACTAGTTTCAACACTTAAAACAGATAACTAAACATTGTCCAATTTGAAACAGGAGTGTACGAATGGTCCTAAGCTTCAGACTTGACATTCACTAAACATGCATGCTAAAATTGACATGGTTGTTCTTGTCACACAATCTTACACATATCAATAGTTGTAATCATAAAAACGACTGCTGTTCATGTGTGTATGATTGTGTATGTTATCAGAATAAGGGTGTGATTCTTATTGCTCTAAAGAAATGTTTGAAAAAGTAATCGTTAATTTGCAATAAATACATCATTGGAATGGGACTACTGCAATACACATTCTGAGGTCAAGCAGGTTCACATAATACTCAGTTCAGCAGTGGGTGGAGCTTTTAAGCAATATCTGTATAGTATACAGATACAGCATAGCGATATCTGTAGGGCTGTATCTGTATAGTAGGACACCCAATTGCAGGATAAAAAGAGATACAGCTTTCGTCCTTGTTTATTAGGTTGGAAAGTATAAGCATTCTTGTAAATGACATCTGGATCAATTAGAATATCTCAACCAAACATGTTAGCATAGTGCATCATCATTTCTTAATTGGTCTTAATTTTTGATTGAAAATTGATAAATAGATATTCAATATGATGTCAAATTTTATTTGTATAGTTCACTTGCTTAAAGTAGTAACTGCACTTTTGTCCATAAGTACTGTTATAATGTTTTGTTTTTAGATATGCAGTAATTGTTTCGTTTCAGGAACTAAAAGATGGTGTAGATGAGAAAAAAATTCATGAAAAGAAAGGTTTAAAAACAGTAAGTGAAATCTAGTCAACTGTTATAAATAATTTATTGCATATAGACATTACCAATTTTAGTAAGTATTATGTGTTAAATTTTTGGTCTAACAGTGGGAAGATGCAAATTTACACATTGTTTTTTTTCTGGTTTTTAAATTATCATTAATTCAAAGTGCATAAAAAGGCTCTAGTTCTTGGTCACTTTTAGAATAAAATTAATTCCTCAGTTTATATTTGTTTAGACTTATGTTTACAGTCATAAAAGAGATTTTCTGGGATATATATGAAAAAATAAATCCAAAACCGCCTACTTATTTATTCTTAATTGCATGTTTTTGTTTTAGTTAAAAGATCTGAAAAGGCAGTTACATGCAGAGAGAAAAAGGGGAGAGAAACTACAAGATAAACTTCAGGAAGTACTAACGGATACAAAACATAACAAAAGTAAGATATCAACATACATAACACAGAATCCATCGTACATAATGGAATTGTGCTGTTTGCTATTTATTGATAAGATTTCCATAAAAATTAATGCTATTTCTTCTCATAATTAGACAGGTAAACATTCTTCATTTACAAATTCTCCTAAACTAAGTCATCGATATAAATTCTCCTTAACTAAGCCATCGATATAAATTCTCCTAAACTAAGTCATCAATATAAATTCTCCAAAACTAAGACATCAATATAAATTCTCCTAAACTAAGTCATCGATATAAATTCTCCTTAACTAAGCCATCGATATAAATTCTCCTAAACTAAGTCATCGATATAAATTCTCATTAACTAAGGAACTGATATCACTGTTTTATACAAAGACTGCATTATATAATAAATAAATTTGGTGTATCAACTGTCTTCTGATAGGTTAAAATTATTAGTTTTATTTTCAATGTTGTCAATTTTTATGGCGACACGCCCACTATGACGTTGAGTATTCATACGCCAACATGTGTGTACGTTGTTTTTGTTAATACAAATTATATAAACAGTTCTTTGAGCCTTATTTTTGATAGAAATTTATTTATAATGAATGGCAATAATTTATTTTGATTTTATTGAACCATAAAACTAATTTTTGACTCTTCACATTTTACATAATCCGCTTCGCGGATTATTCAATGTGAAGAGTCAAAAATTAGTTTTATGGTTCAATAAATTCAAAATAAATGATAGCCATTCATTAAATGTTAGTGTGTACATACTATTTTACTTTCATATTGAAATGATTTTGGGGTTTTCAAACCAATGAAAAAACTTTATTTTTAAAGTGTGTGAAATTTTTATAAGTGAGGCCTATTCCTTGAAAGCTTTTCAAAAAAGTTTGAGTGAGTGAAATGGACACCTCTTTTTATTATGATATGTGGGTGATTCAACACTACACTATACCATTTCATTTTGAATGAATATTCATGCTCTGTTTTAATGGTAGCTTTTAGTAACTACTTATAACTTTTATAACAAATATTTATTTTCATGCCATTGTTTTATTAGAACAAGTGTCAACGGTTGTTGGGCTATATTGTCATATATTATAGTTTTAGGATACTATTTTAACCTTTTAAGCTCACCTGGCCTAAAAGGCCAAGTGAGCTTTTCTCATCACTTGGCGTCCGCCGTTCGTCGTCGTCCGTCGTCGTTAACTTTTACAAAAATCTTCTCCTCTGAAACTACTGGGCCAAATTTAAACCAAACTTGGCCACAATCATCAGTGATGTATCTAGTTTAAAAATTGTGTTGTGTGACCTTGTCAACCAACCAAGATGGCCGCCATGGCTAAAAATAGAACAAAGGGGTAAAATGCAGTTTTTGGCTTATAACTCAAAAACCAAAGCATTTAGAGCAAATCTGACATGAAGTAAAATTCTTTATCAGGTCAAGATCTGTATGACATGAAATTTTTAGATGAATCAGACAACCCATTGTTGGGTTGCTGCCCATAAATTGGTAATTTTAAGGAAATTTTACTGTTTTTGGTTATTATCTTGAATATTATTATAGATGGAGATAAACTGTAAACAGCAATAATGTTCAGCAGAGTAAGATTTACAAATAAGTCAACATGACCAAAATGGTCAGTTGACCTCTTTAGGAGTTATTGCCCTTTATAGTCAATTTTTAACCATTTTTCGTAAATCTCCATGATCTTTTACTTCTCCTCTGAAACTACCGGGCCAAATTAATACATACTTGGCCACAATCATCTTTGGGGTATTAAGTTTAAAAAATGTGTCCGGTGACCAAGCATCAAACCAAGATGGCCGCTACGGCTAAAAATAGAACATGGAGGTTAAATGCAGTTTTTGGTTATTACTCAAAAACCAAAGCTTTTAGAGCAAATCTGACAAGAGGTAAAATTGATTATCTGGTCAAGATCTATCTGCCCTGATATTTTAAGATGATTGGGACAACCTGTTGTTGGGTTGCTGCCCCTGAATTGGTAATTTGAAGGAAATTTTGCTGTTTTTGGATATTATCTTGAATATTATTATGGATAGAGATAAACTGCAAACAGCAAAAATGTTCAGCAAAGTAAGATATGCAAATAAGTCAACAGGACCAAAATGTTCATTTGACCCCTTAATGAGTTATTGCCCTTTATAAACCAACAAAGATGGCCGCTACGGCTAAAAATAGAACATAGGGTTTTGGCTTATAACTCAAAAACCAAAGCATTTAGATCAAATCTGACAAGGGGTAAAATTGTTTATCTGTTCAAGATCTATCTGCCCTGAAATTTTTAGATGAATCGGACAACTTGTTGTTAGGTTGCTGAACCCTAAATTGGTAATTTTAAGGAAATTTTGCTGTTTTGAGTTATTATCTTGAATATTGTTATAGATAGAGATAAACTGTAAACAGCAATAATGTACAGCAATTTAAGACTCAAAAATAAGTCAAAATGACCAAAATGGTCAATTGACCCCCTAAGAAGTTATTGTCCTATAAAATCAATTTTTAACAATTTTCTTAAAATTTGTAAATTTTTACTAACATTTTCCACTAAAACTACACGGACAAGTTTATTATAGATAAAGATAACTGTAAGCAGCAAGAATGTTCAGTAAAGTAAGATGTACAAACACATCACAATCTCCTAAACACAATTTTGTCATGAACTGTCTGCTTCCTTTGTTTAATTCACATATACCATGGTGAGCGACACAGGCTCTTTAGAGCCTCTAGTTTAGTATTACAGAAATAAAAAAAAAAGTATACAATAAATAGAAACTTCTACAGCATTACACATATTTTATAGTGTTGCTAATTATATACTGTTGTTGTTACCAATTATGTAAATCAATTGTATCTGATTTTATCCCCTTTATGGGCCCTGTAATTTGGGGAAATAAAAATATTCTATTCTTTTCTGTTCTATACTGTTAATCCGGAAATTTTTGGGATGTTTTTATTTTTGCAAAAACTACAATCTGATATATGTGGCAAAATGTGCCATTTAATTTTAAATATTCATGTAGTTCTTATTATATGCAGTATTTCCTAAAATCATTATAATTTATCTCATGTTTGTTTCCATTGTTAAACCATCGTAATGACAAATGCACCCACAATTTTGTGAATTCACAATACACAGTAGATTGATAAATATAGTTTTTACATATTGTTAAAGGGTCTTACTCAGGTAAATTTGACACCATCTCTTATTCTTCGATATAACTTCAGATCCAGCATTGCATGTACATATTTAGAATAACATTTAATGTATATTGATTTGTCTTATATGTTAGTCATTGATAGTTCTTGCAGATTCTGTATGCATGTCTATATTAATTTTATACAGAAGACCCTTATTTGTTAGGCATCCCAGTTCCAATGAAATTATCCTTGTAAACAAGAATGTGTCCCCAGTACATGAATTCCCCACTCGCACTATAATTTTAGATGTTCAGTGGACCGTGACATTGGGGTAAAAACTCTAAATCGGCATTAAAATTAGAAAGATCATATCCTAGGTAACATGTGTACTAAGTTTGAAGGTGATTGGACTTAAACTTCATCAAAAACTACCTTGACCAAAAACATTAACCTGAAGCTGGACAGACACACAGACGAACAAATGGACTGACGTATAGACCCACAGACCAGAAAACATAATGCCCCTCTACTATCGTAGGTGGGGCATAAAAATATTATCATGAACATGATGAAGCATATCTTTTATATTAGAGGTGTTACTTAAATGTTGATAACAGTATCCTTTGATAAGGGACCGTTGTCTGCTCTGATGTGTCTTTTAAGCCAGGATTTCTCTTTGATTGATTCATGCCCCTGTGTCTCTTTTTAATTATTGTGGATACTTCATCTGGTCTTACTTTCAAAACTTTGGACCAGTTACATCTGAAGAAAAAGAGTTTATTTTGAAAAGCTTTAATTTGTTCGTTTGAAATGCTATTGATAGCTTTTATTGTGTAGCAATGCTTATCCATTCTGACATTTAAAAAAAAACTAATTTGTTTGAATAATTATAATCAAAAGTGACTCCTTTGTTCCTTCCTACCTAACCCTCTTTTTATTATTTTATTATTTTGCATGAAAAGTTAATTATTGTTGAAGAAACCTGATATTCCTTCCAAATATAAATGCCTGTTGACTTTAATAAGTATGGTATTTACATAATGTAACTCTTTCATATCAAGAAAAGAAAATAGTGTTAACAAATCTTTCAGTGAAAATAAGATTTTTTTAATTTTTAGCTCACCTGGCCCAGAGGGCCAAGTGAGCTTTTCTCATCACTTGGCGTCCGGCGTCCAGCGTCGTCTGTTGTCTGTCGTTGTTAACTTTTACAAAAACCTTCTCCTCTGAAACTACTCGGTTAAATAAAATCAAACTTGGCCACAATCATCATTAGGGTATCTAGTTTAAAAATTGTGTCCGGTGACCCCCTAACCAACCAAGATGGCCGCCATGGCTAAAAATAGAACATAGGGGTAAAATGCAGTTTTTGGCTTATAAATCAAAAGCCAAAGCATTTAGAGCAAATCTAACATGGGGTTAAAATTGTAAAACAAGTCAAGATCTATCTGCCCTGAAATTTTCAGATGAATTAGACAACTGGTTGTTGGGTTGCTGCCCCTGAATTGGTAATTTTAAGGAAATTTTGCTGTTTTTGGTTATTATCTTGAATATTATTTAATATAGATAGAGATAAACTGCAAACTGCAAAAATTTTCAGCAAAGTAAGATTTACAAATGAGTGAAAATGACCAAAATGGTCAGTTGACCCCTTTAGGAGTTATTGCCCTTTATAGTCCATTTTTAACCATTTTTCGTGAATCTTAGTTATCTGATGCAAAAATCTTCTCCTCTGAAACAACTGGGCCTGATAAAATCAAACTTGGCCACAATCATCATTGGGGTATCTAATTTAAAAATTGTGTCTGGCGATCCGGCCAACCAACCAAGATGGCCGCCATGGCTAAAAACAGAATATAGGGGTAAAATGCAGTGTTTGGCTTATAACTCAAAAATCAAAGCATTTAGAGCAAATCTGACATGGGGTAAAATTGTAAATGAAGTGAAAATCTATCTGCCCTGAAATTTTCAGATGAATTTGATAACTGGTTGTTGGGTTGCTGCCCCTGAATTGGTAATTTTAAGGAAATTTTGCTGATTTTGGTTATTATCTTGAATATTATTATAGATAGAGATAAACTGTAAACTGCAAAAATGTTCAGCAAAGTAAGATTTACAAATAAGTTAACATGACCAAAATGGTCAATTGACCCCCTAAGGAGTTATTGCCCTTTATAGTCAATTTTTAACAATTTTCATTAAATTTGTAAATTTTTACTAACATTTTCCACTAAAACTACTGGACCAATCATTATAGATAGGGAAAATTGTACGCAGAACGAATTTTCAGTAAAGTAAGATCTACAAACACATCACCATCACCAATACACAATTTTGTCATGAATCCATCTGTGTCCTTTGTTGAATATTCACTAAAACCAAGGTGAGTGACACAGGCTCTTTAGAGCCTATAGTTAATTGATGGAAGTTCTTGATATACCCTAGGGAAATAGTATATTTGTTCTGTAGGATATTTGATAACAAACTGAACTCACTCCTTTACTGAGTTATGTCTAAAAAAAGATAGCTTATAATGTGGGGGGATAATTGCAAAAGGGATCACATTGAAAATGATTGGTCAGGTAACCTTGTTCATGATGTTTTATTTTTAGGAAAAATACTGAGCCTTTTCATTGTTAAGGAGAAGAGAAATACATCTGCATGCTACATTGTACAAATTTTTGTTGGAAGTTTTTGCAAAGGCTTATCAGGCTAAACCTTCACAATTAAAAAAAATCAATTATATTTCTATTTCTATACAAATGTTTTTTATCAATTAAAAGGTGTAGAAGAATTGCTGAGTTCTGTAGACAGAAATGATTCTTTGATAGAGGATAGAAGGTATATCATTAACTATAATTATAAAAAAAGAAGATGTGGTTTGATTGTCAATGAGACAACTCTCCACAAGAGACCAAATGACATAGAAATTAACAATTATAGGTCATTGTACGACCTTCAACAATTAGTAAAGCCATAATGCATAGTCAGCTGTAAAACTAACAATAAAATAATGATTGTATCAACACTTCTGCTAAAATCAAGTCAGGCTTACAAAAATTTGCTGTTTGTTTCATGCTGAAAAAGAAATTTCAATCAAAATATTAATGTTTGAATAGTATAGAGAATTACAGATAAAGAACAATTTTATTTATAGATATATGTACGCAGCAAACAGCTTGTTTTTAAACTTGAATGAATTTTAAAAAGCAGTACATTTTTATTTCTCAAGATAAACAAATGCATGGTAACATATTTTCCCTATTTATTGCCACACAAAATTTGTATACATTGCTTTCTTCTTTGTTTGTTTTTAGCTCGGTATCTTCGTGGAATACAGGATATAGCCAAGCCAACACCAGTATAGTCAGTTCACCTCAGGTTAGTTATTTTGCAAACTTACATTCACTGTTTCGCCATCCAAATATGAAAAATCCATTTTCCATTTTGCACTTTGCAGGTCATTTTTCAAATAATTTGAAAAGTGGTTATAATTAGAGCCATGTTTTTGTCCCTTAAATCAGATGAGTTTGAGATTGTTGAATCCTCTCAAAGGATATAACAGAAGTATTAAATTCACTCAATGGTTCAATGGCCCCCTTGAATGCAGGAAGTTATGGTTTCAATTGTTTTAAATTGTTGATTAAATTTATATTTATATAAAAATTGTATATTTATCTTAACATTTTCCTGTTTGAATTGTTTAACACTATTCATTAATGGGCCCTTTCTAGCATGCTGTTCATTATGAGTCACAACTTCATGCTGAAGTTGTGCTTTGACCTGTAGGGGTTTACTAATTTTGACTCGGTTGGAGAGTTGTCTCATTGGCACTCACACTACATCTACTTATATCTATTTACTTTGGCAATGATGAAACATTTATTTAAAATGATATTTAAGGCAATTTCAAGAAAGTGATTGTATTTTTTGTTAGGGAAAATATTACTATTTTTAATAACTATTTATATTGTAGTCACCAGAAAAATCTGATAATTTCCCCTCAACATCCAATGATATACATGTAGAAGAACACAATGAATTATTAAATAGATTAGGAAATTTACAGCAGGCCAAATGGAACTTAGAAGAAAAGGTAAATAATAACAAAATGTAAATCTGTTGTGTAAGCCTTAGATTTCCAATCTTATAGTTTAAAAACAGTTTTCTTTTAAGAAACAAGTATTTCAGTCTGCATATAGGATTGCTACTGTGCTTTGATATATTGTCACATTTAAGGTGGTACCTAACACTACAGGGAGATAACTCTGTAAAGTCAGTGAAACGTTTAAATTATGTTGTGTTGTAAAGGGTATATTAAGCCTCTCAATGATCAACCAGTGTAATTTTTCTGACAAAAAGGTTGGTTCAAAATTTTTGATTTTTTTTATATTTTTGTTCAAGGATCAAAGTAAATACATTGTCAAAATTTAAAAAAAATCAAACAAGCTAAATTAATTTTGTTAAAGTGCTAGGTGCCACCTTAAAGAGAGTAATATTCCTATTGATTTTGAAATCACTTGTCAGAGTCAGAGTCAGAAATCATACCAAACAGAATTGTAGATTAGAAGAGAATACAAACAAGTTTTTTAAAACTTTGTCTCACCCAATAATGCAGGTTTCTATTCTTAAAAGATAATTTGCAAACATGACAGTAGTCTAATTTGAATAGGGGAGTGAAAAATGCTTTAACTATATTTTAGGTTTCACATTTAGAAACTAGCAACTCTGCTATGGCTGAAGATTTAATACAGAAAACCAAGATTATAGAACATTATGTCAGGGATACTGGGACCAAAAATGGTAAGGATTTGATATATTATCTAAACTTCCCTAATCGGTCAATTGCATATGATCCAAGCTTTTTGTTATCAATCATAATATATATAGTTTTACAAAACATTAGTTTTATAGAAAATGTCCAAGTCATGTCTTTATTATCTTTGAATAAAACAATAATAATTGTAATCAATGCCAAAGTAAAATAAAAACGAAAAGATATCCTTAAAAAATTGCTGATTTTAAAATTTTGATACTTTATTCCATTAATGAAATACTGTAAACTAACTTATTTTTTATGGATACTTTATTTCATATTTAACCCTTTCCAGTCCTATTTGCAACAATTTAATTTCCTAATTTTCAAATTTACTTGATATAATTAGACAAGGAAAGATTAAGAAATAATTCATGGGGGCTTGGATATATTGTGATTTTACCACGGGTTGGCCCTTTATGACAAATATTTTACCCTGAGCGATAGCAAGGGGTAAAATATCGGCATAAAGGGACAACCACTGGTAAAATCTAGATACATTCAAGCCCCCATGAATTATTTCGATTCTAATAGGACAAATACAGCATTTTTTTTGGATAGAAGCGCTCTAGGTGGAGTCAAATATTTGCCATTCCCATAAATTAACTCACTTTTAGATTGGCATAAACAACGGAGCAAACAGAATAAGTGACATGCTCAAACTATTTACAATAAAGTATTTAGATGAATTTTAATGATAATTTACTTATATGTCTTCTATGTATAAAAAAATGGGCTTATACAACATTTGAGCATCGTTTGTTTATGTTTCCTTGTTCTGATGATTTTCAGTATCAGAAGCATGTATTTTCCCGTTAAATGCTTTAATTATAATGTCATCATTCCATGATACTGGGTACGTCATTCATAAAAAAACATATGATGTGGGAGTATGATCGGAACAGCCAATGCAATATATTCATATTTTACCACGGGTGTGTACTCAAAGCATTTGAAGGACGTCATGTTAGAATCCAAGTTTTAGATTTTCAAAACAAGTTATATTCGCTGCTGGATAACTCGGACTAAAACAAACTCGGACTATAACAAAATCGGACTATAACTAACTCGGACTATAACAAACTCGGCCTACCATTATTCATATGCAGAAATATATTGAACCAACTCGGACTACGATTAGAAGATTTTTTTTTTTACTGTAATAAAAAAAAATCTTATATATTAAAAAATTATATACGAATTTATGAGATTGTAATGAATATTTTTGAAAAAAAAAGATCGTATATAGAAAGGATTAATATTTGTTACATCAGTTGAATTAGATATGTTTAAATGAGGGTAATTAACTTATACTTGAAATATTATTGTGATTTATGATGTTTATTGACAAAAGAAATTTTAATGATTGGCGTGTGTTCGTGTTTTTATTGTGTTTAATCCTTGGTGTTTATGATTATTAAATAAACAAAGACAAATTTGATTGACAGTGAATGGCTTCTTAACAATTTTACTTATCTGTAATGGATTCAGCATTTGAAAAGTAATTATATTCAAATGGTCACATCAAACAGATACAATGTTTTTAGAAAGGCAAGCCGAGGCAAACATTTATTATACACGTATCCAAAAATAGATTTGAAATAAAATTGAAAAAACAACAGAGATTTCTTTGATTTTACCAAATTCTTCTATAAAATAACATGAAAAAAAAATCCATTATCATTTTCAACATGGGTACCGACCACTGCGTCGAGTGTTCTAGAAAAGTTACAACAAAGCAACATGCCTTACAGTGTGATTCCTGCTACTGAAATAAAATTTGTAAACTCTATGTTTTCTTTATTCTTAAAAATAGTGTTACATTGTACAGATAAATCACACCAAGAGACCACCATACAAAATATGATCAGAAACCAGAAATGCTACAATTCACTGAATTGTCTTACAATAATTAACACAATATTTGTAATAATAAAAAAACAAAACAAACTGAAGTCCAGTTATACCCAATACAAGACAAGACACATTTAATTGGAAATTTAGTTCTTAATTTCGTGAAATAACAGGTACTTGGGTGATTAGATAGGTGTCAAAGGTACATGTGCCAGTTGTTTGTTTAACCTATGGTGATTAAAAAGGTGTCAACTATACACGTGGCATGATGTCATAATCAATTAAGATATGCATATAATAACAATTTATTCTGAGAGGGAGATTATTACAATTAATACTACAAAGACAAATCAGTGGTAAATTCAGGGCCGTAACTAGCCTCTTGTAATAGTGAGGCAAAAATGTATTTGCCGAGCGGAGCAAGGCGAAAAATAATTGGCGAGGGGTCTGGGGGCCGCTCAAGGCCCCCAGAGGCTCTGAGAAAAATAACGCAAATCGTGCGTTTATCGGACTCTTTCTGACATTGAAACACAATTAATTTTTAGCTTTTTTTTCGACAATATTCTGATCTCAAAGCAAAATCATAGACTCATTGTAATTAAGACTTGAAGCAAAAATCGTAATTCTCATAATCATTAATACCGGCTCGTCTTGTGTTGTGCTTAGACATTCCAATTAATTAATTTCCAATAACAACAACCAACATTATACTTATATTCTTCTAGTAGTCCGAGTTTGGTATAGTCCGAGTTTGTTATAGTCCGATTTTGGGAGGCCGAGTTTGTTATAGTCCGATTTTGTTATAGGCCGAGATATCATGGATTCGTTATATTCATGTAATTTTCCTTGTGGTGAAAATTTGGGGGAAAAAAACTACTCGGGGAAAAAACTAGATTTTTGTACACATCATTGTTGAACAGTATTAAAATGATTTCCTTCTTGTATTTCAGATGCGAAAATACATCCGCCACAAGATGACAAAATAACATTGAAAAAAGTTTTAGACCTTGTAAATAAATCAGATGAACAGAATCTTAAAGATATGAATAAAAAATTGCAGAGAATGTTAGAGGAAACCCTAACCAAAAATATGTGTTTAGAGCAGGTAAATATTAACTATATAATTTGTATACCCCAATCGTCTTGTTTAGAGCAGGTAAATATTAACTATATAACTTGTATACCCCAATTGTCATGGAGTTTTTATTAGTTGGCATCTTTTTTACATCAAGATAAAGGAAACAAAATTATGTGTTTCATCAATTCATGACACAAAACTTAAGCATGTAATTGACAAACAAAAGTAAATGTTCTTTTATTACTTGTAAATGCTTGTAACTTTACTGGTTCCTCTGACCTCTTGATTATAATATCAATAGAATACTTCCTCTCCTTAGGGTTATGTTTAATGTTCTGTGGGTCAAGCATTTAAAACATTCCAACCATGGGTCCAGCCTTTAAGACATTCCGTCCAATATCAGGTTCAAGTTTTCATGAAGGCAGTTTGTATAGACACATGAAAGTGAAACTTATTTCCCATGTCCATTATAAAGTGAAAATTTTGTTTGATATGAAGAACTATGAATTGAGCCATGTTTTGTAGTTGACTGAACATTGAAATGCTAACGTTGGAACAGGACATGGTGTCCTATGAGCATGATATTACTGATAAATGCTGTGACCAACATGGTGTCCTATGAGCATGATATTACTGATAAATGCTGTGACGGACATGGTGTCCTATGAGCATGATATTACTGATAAATGCTGTGACCGACATGGTGTCCTATGAGCATGATATTACTGATAAATGCTGTGACCGACATGGTGTCCTATGAGCATGATATTACTGATAAATGCTGTGACCGACATGGTGTCCTATGAGCATGATATTACTGATAAATGCTGTGCGACATGGTGTTCTATGAGCATGATATTACTGATAAATGCTGGGACCGACATGGTGTCCTATGAGCATGATATTACTGATAAATGCTGTGACAGACATGGTGTCCTATGAGCATGATATTACTGATAAATGCTGTGACAGACATGGTGTCCTATGAGCATGATATTACTGATAAATGCTGTGACCGACATGGTGTCCTATGAGCATGATATTACTGATAAATGCTGTGACCGACATGGTGTCCTATGAGCATGATATTACTGATAAATGCTGTGACCGACATGGTGTCCTATGAGCATGATATTACTGATAAATGCTGTGACCGACATGGTGTCCTATGAGCATGATATTACTGATAAATGCTGTGACCGACATGGTGTCCTATGAGCATGATATTACTGATAAATGCTGTGACCTTGATCATTTTCTTGATCACCTCAGTTTTAGTAGGAGGTTTTTTTTCTGCATGAAATATAGATTCCACCAGTGCATCAAGTGTATCATGATATTTTTTCTCTCGAGACAATTAAATTTTAATATTTAAAATAAAAATGTGAAAAAAGTTTAAAATTTGATTAAGGGAATTAGCTCTCAAGAAGTTCTTTAGATATGTGATTTATGATTCAACTGATAATATTTAAAATGCAAAGCCATGAGGCCCAGAGGCGACATTGATAGTATGACATGTGTCAAAGTGTTCATTATTTGTGTTTAATGGCTGTGTACCGTGCCTTTGAAATAATCAGTGAAATATTCATGTAGGGTATATACTGTAGTCTAAACCATACAAAGTGATACTAGTTACATGGGAAAAATTCCAACATGTAAATATAACAGGTAAAAGATATCAAACCATCTCTTAGGTTCTCTGGAAGGTTAAGTATATATAATACCTCTAATGTGAGACATCTGTTATAATATTATAGCCAAAAGTCAATGATAGGAGTAAGTTCAGGAAGGGTTAAAGTTGGACCTAAGATTTTGATCTTTTTTTAAATTAGGCCATATTAATACAAATTTCACATAGAAATAGTTATTATATTACTATTACATGTAATACAAAACAACTTTATTTTGTCACATCATAGTAAAAATGTCAAAGTAGGGTAATTCTTAACAGTTTTTATCATTATTTACTTTTTCCACCACCTATGATCCTGAAATTTTTTGTGTCTAGGGATTCTATAGGATCATTGGCAACTATTAGTTACACAACAACTTGGATAGGTTATCAAGTATTTCTTCCAAAAAATGCACAAAATTGTTGTATTTTGACCATATATATCCAAAATGTGCTGATTTCTATGCCAAAAATGTACTCTTTATGACAAAATTTATGTTAACAAAGAAGTAAATTTTTTTAAATAGATCATTTAAAAAACCAAATTATGGCCATTTTGAAAAAGTATGATTAATAAGTTGAAACTCAAAGCCATGTTTGGCCTATCTAGGTGAACCTTGTCTTTTGGTGGAGAATTATAAAATGCAGATGTAGTATTAAGATTTCAATGACTTATCAATATTTTTGAAAAAAGTGTTATAATAAATAAAAAAGTGTGAATGCAGACAAAATAACTGGAATCGTGTTTGGATTTGTAATTTGGTATTCATTGTTATATGTACTGACTTCTCAAGTACAAGGATTAGAGCTGATATGAATTGTTGAAAAGAAAATATAAACTTTTTGTTTCATTTGTCCAAAATTTGTCCCAAATAAATTATGTTGGAATCTTGGAATTCATTAAATATATATTGAAATGATATAGAATTTTGTTTAAAAAAATAAAAAAAATAATTATATACTAAAATAATGTTGATACTAGTAAGTTCATAAACAATTTTTATTGTGTAGTAAGATACTGGATTCACTATTTCTTTCTTTCTTTTCATCTTGTTATAATGAGTTAATTAAATAAGTAAAATCAAAGTTTGTTGATCCCAGACATAATTAAGAAACTGAGTCATGTAACTGCATTGATACATATTTAGAAGTTAGTGTTTAATTTATTTGTATTAGACACAACATGCCAATTTGCATATAACTTTCTGCAGCAGACTTTTCCTTTTGAATTGTGGCAAATAAGGTTAATTTCATTGTATTTAAACCAAGTGCATGTTGAAATCTAATAATTCAAGCCAAACTTTGTGTCCTTAGATATAAATGTATTATACATTTATTAATTTGTCTATGCTGAAATGTCCAGAAGACATCTTTTCATTGAATTACCGTTTTCTTCTCTGTAAATTAAATTTGATATTTTCTGATAAGGCAGTCTGGTTAACTTTCCAAATGTTCAGAAAAAACAAGATGTCTATGAGTTGAGACATTATAAAAGCCATTTTATCCAATTTATGGGAGAACCTATTTAACGAGAAAAAGGCAATATTAATGACTTGTATAAGGGTTTACAATTTTGTAAATTGTTTAATGATGTGATTTAAGTGACGAAAAGAGACATTTCAACATTCTCATTAAAATGACATTAGTAGGAAATCATTTCCAAACATGATTAACACAAACTTTCAAGGACATCCTAGACTTTCAAGGACATCCTAGACTTTCAAGGGCATCACATTACATATTTACCAGTTTAGTTAGATAAAGTACATCTGATGGGCTGGTTCATATATAATATACTTTTTCTCATGTTTTATATTCATCCTATTCTTTAACATGTTTAAAATACCATTACAAATATTGTTTAGGATAATTTTTAAATGATATATCAACCATCTCAGCTTAAGGGAGTGTGTAATTCAACTACATGACATAACAAAATGGAAACAGCAGATGTGTAATGCCCAATAACTCAGTGTACTGTTTCTGAAAACAACAGATGTGTAATGCCCAATAACTCAGTGTACTGGTTCTGAAATCAGCAGATGTGTCATGCCCAATAACTCAGTGTACTGGTTCTGAAAACAGCAGATGTGTCATGCCCAATAACTCAGTGTACTGGTTCTGAAATCAGCAGATGTGTAATGCCCAATAACTCAGTGTACTGGTTCTGAAATCAGCAGATGTGTAATGCCCAATAACTCAGTGTACTGGTTCTGAAAACAACAGATGTGTAATGCCCAATAACTCAGTGTACTGGTTCTGAAAACAACAGTTGTGTAATGCCCAATAACTCAGTGTACTGGTTCTGAAATCAGCAGATGTGTCATGCCCAATAACTCAGTGTACTGTTTCTGAAAACAACAGTTGTGTAATGCCCAATAACTCAGTGTACTGGTTCTGAAAACAGCAGATGTGTAATGCCCAATAACTCAGTGTACTGGTTCTGAAAACAGCAGATGTGTCATGCCCAATAACTCAGTGTACTGGTTCTGAAAACGGCAGATGTGTCATGCCCAATAACTCAGTGTACTGGTTCTGAAATCAGCAGATGTGTAATGCCCAATAACTCAGTGTACTGGTTCTGAAAACAGCAGATGTGTAATGCCCAATAACTCAGTGTACTGGTTCTGAAAACAGCAGATGTGTCATGCCCAATAACTCAGTGTACTGGTTCTGAAAACAACAGTTGTGTAATGCCCAATAACTCAGTGTACTGGTTCTGAAATCAGCAGATGTGTCATGCCCAATAACTCAGTGTACTGTTTCTGAAAACGGCAGATGTGTCATGCCCAATAACTCAGTGTACTGTTTCTGAAAACGGCAGATGTGTCATGCCCAATAACTCAGTGTACTGGTTCTGAAAACAGCAGATGTGTCATGCCCAATAACTCAGTGTACTGGTTCTGAAAACAGCAGATGTGTCATGCCCAATAACTCAGTGTACTGGTTCTGAAAACGGCAGATGTGTCATACCCAATAACTCAGTGTACTGGTTCTGAAAACGCCAGATGTGTCATGCCCAATAACTCAGTGTACTGGTTCTGAAAACGGCAGATGTGTCATGCCCAATAACTCAGTGTACTGTTTCTGAAATCAGCAGATGTGTAATGCCCAATAACTCAGTGTACTGTTTCTGAAAACAACAGATGTGTTATGCCCAATAACTCAGTGTACTGGTTCTGAAAACAGCAGATGTGTAATGCCCAATAACTCAGTGTACTGGTTCTGAAAACAGCAGATGTGTCATGCCCAATAACTCAGTGTACTGGTTCTGAAAACAGCAGATGTGTCATGCCCAATAACTCAGTGTACTGGTTCTGAAAACGGCAGATGTGTCATGCCCAATAACTCAGTGTACTGGTTCTGAAAACGCCAGATGTGTCATGCCCAATAACTCAGTGTACTGGTTCTGAAAACGGCAGATGTGTCATGCCCAATAACTCAGTGTACTGGTTCTGAAAACGGCAGATGTGTCATGCCCAATAACTCAGTGTACTGGTTCTGAAAACAGCAGATGTGTCATGCCCAATAACTCAGTGTACTGGTTCTGAAATCAGCAGATGTGTAATGCCCAATAACTCAGTGTACTGTTTCTGAAAACAACAGATGTGTAATGCCCAATAACTCAGTGTACTGGTTCTGAAAACAGCAGATGTGTAATGCCCAATAACTCAGTGTACTGGTTCTGAAAACAGCAGATGTGTCATGCCCAATAACTCAGTGTACTGGTTCTGAAAACAGCAGATGTGTCATGCCCAATAACTCAGTGTACTGGTTCTGAAAACGGCAGATGTGTCATACCCAATAACTCAGTGTACTGGTTCTGAAAACGGCAGATGTGTCATGCCCAATAACTCAGTGTACTGGGCCTGAAAACAACAGTTGTGTAATGCCCAATAACTCAGTGTACTGGTTCTGAAATCAGCAGATGTGTAATGCCCAATAACTCAGTGTACTGGTTCTGAAATCAGCAGATGTGTAATGCCCAATAACTCAGTGTACTGGTTCTGAAATCAGCAGATGTGTAATGCCCAATAACTCAGTGTACTGGTTCTGAAATCAGCAGATGTGTAATGCCCAATAACTCAGTGTACTGGTTCTGAAATCAGCAGATGTGTAATGCCCAATAACTCAGTGTACTGGTTCTGAAATCAGCAGATGTGTAATGCCCAATAACTCAGTGTACTGGTTCTGAAATCAGCTGTTCCAGTATAGTTATTATGTTTGGTTTTTAAAGTCCAACTAAACTAATTAAAAGGCTGCAAATGTTAACCATATCTGACTACCCTCATTATCCTACCCATACTTTCACCTAGGATGACAAAACTTGCAAGGATGAAGTTAATGGTGAGACTTTGACATGTATCAGAACTTGTTAACAAATTATGTATAAGAACAGAATATTATGCCTCAAAACACTGCAAAAAAATGTCATCCTCATGTTTACTGTGAAATGTGGTAGATAAACAATCCTATTCCCTCAAACAATCTGATATAGTTATTGTACACACCAAGGGAAAACATTCCTTGATTTTATTATGATGACTTATGAGTGAAATACTTGCTCATGATATTGATTGACCTTTGGTTCTCTAATTGCTCTGCCAATAAAAGTTGTGTGGCTCTTGAGGATATATGCGCCAGAGGTGCTCTTTCAAATTAAAAGCTGTTTTATACTGCAAGTGATTTTCTTTATGTATCATCCTTAATTATGTGGAAATTATGATTGATATACTGTGGATTCATTTATTTTCGTGGATTCCAATATTTTGTGGATTGAGGAAAACTTGGTGGATATTCCAAAAGTCTGTGCATAATCATACAGCAAATTTGCAATCCTTTAAACGTATTAATTCAAGGTTACCCTGTCTAGTGAAAACTAGAAAAGAAGAACTAGTATCCAAAGAATAATAATGAATCCACAGTAATGTGTCTCTACAGAGTTATCTCTCTTTTATCAATAAATTGGCAATAACAGTTTTGAATTTAATCAATGAATAATTCATTAAATACCTATTTGCATTTCTTAATGACATTAAAGTTAAAGAATAGGGCTCTTCACGGTTAGTTCGGCCATATTGGATAGGAGGCAGATTTTTTAGAAAGAGGTGGAAATAGTATGAAAGTATGGGAAATCATATTTGTGTTTCCAAGCAACAGCTCTGTTTTAATGATGTGTTCCCGTATTTTTCACACCATTTGTACCTCCATTATGAAAATCTGCCCCCTATCCAATATGGCCGAACTAACCGTGAAGAGCCCTATTGATTGCTTTGAAGTAATATAACTTCTTTGAATCCATTGTGAGGCTCAGTGACTGATAATCACATTTACCTTTTATGGTAATTATGTTCAATAGAATAAAGACATGACTTGAAAGGGTAAGAAGACAGGTTTCTTAGAGTAATGCAATATTCATGGAATATTTTAATTCAAGTTTCTTCTGATGAATTTAATGTCAGATACAAAACTTATGCCAAGATTTCATCAGTTCAACAAAGATCTCAAGATTTTTAGAAAATCAATTTATTCAAATAAGAATTAGCACAGTGCAAAATATTAAATGAGATTGCTTTCATTCAATTCCAAGTGCATTGTAGAAATTAATAGTAAAGAACATATTTTTTTGTACATTTGTATAGTATTTTCATCAAAGAAATATTATTTTCTGCTAAGCTATATTCATTTATTTACATAAATAAGGCCGTTTTCTTTTTTATATTATGGGTTAAATTAAACCATAGCAATGAGTACAGGTCAATGTACATCAGGAGCCTGTTATTCAGTGGTTGTCGTTTGTTTATGTGTTACATATTTGTTTTTCGTTCATTTTTTTTCTCATAAATAAGGCTGTTAGTTTTCTCGTCTGAATTGTTTTACATTGTCTTATCGGGGCCTTTTATAGCTGACTATGCTGTATTGGCTTTGCTCATTGTTGAAGGCCGTACGGTGACCTATTGTTGTTAATGTTTGTGTCATTTTGGTCTTTTGTGGATAGATGTCTCATTGGCAATCATACCACATCTTTTTTATATCATATTTTTGAATAGTGATACAACATGATTTAATACTTATCTGACTGACCACCGTGATTGTTATTGACATACATCAATGAGTTGAAAACTGACAAAATGGTAGATTCTTTGCAATATACTGTGGGTTCATTGATATTTGCTTGATACAAATAAGTAGTCGAAAATTACATATTTTAATTGTTCTACCCTTTCAAAATATTACATTATTAATAGCCAACTAGTTATCTTTGTAGCATTTACATACTTCTATATGCTTCAAATCCTGAATTACCATTTTTGTCAAGCCTGCGACTTTTGTGACAGAAAGCACAACATAGGGATAGTGATCCAGCAACGGCTCTGGGGTCGTTAACTAATTTCTTTAAAGCTTTATATTTTAGAAGGTAGAAGACCTAGATTCCTTATGTTAGAAAGGATACATCTGTCACATGTACATTGTCCTTGACCTCATTTTCATTATTCATTATCTATTTGAAAAAAAGGTTTAGATTTTTCGTAATGTTATTTTCTCTCTTATCATGAGTAATATGATAACTTTTTTTGGTATGTACTTACCTTGCAAGGTCCTCATGCCAGTAAGACAGTTTTCACTTGACCTTGACCAACCTCATTTCATGGATCAGTGAGCAGGGTTAAGTTTTGGTGGTCAAGTCTGTATCTCAGATACTATAAGCAATAGGTCTAGTATATTTGGTGTATGGAATGATTGTAAGGGGGACATATCCAACTGGCAGGTGTCATCTGACCTTGACCTCATTTTCATGGTTCAGTGGTCAAAGTTAAGTTTTGAGTTTTTGTATTTTTTTCTAAACTATATGCAGTAGGTCAACTTTATTTGGTACATGTCATATTTTGTAATGTACATGTCAGTCTCACAGGTTTTATTTTACCTTGACCTCAGTTTCACAGTTTATTACTCAGTGTTAAGTTTTTGTGTTTTTGGTCTATTTTTTGTAACCTTTAAGTAATAGGTCAACTATATTTGTTGTATGAAATGATTATAACTGTACATGCCTGGCATGGTTCATCTGACCTTGACCTCATTTGCATGGTTCATTGGTCAATGTTTAGTTTTCTTGATTAAGTCTGTTTCATAGAATCTATTAGCAATAGGTCAACTTTATTTAGTGTATTAAATGATTGTTAGGTGTACATGTATTTCTCTTTTGGTTTATATGACCTTGAACTCATTTGCTTGGATTATGTTAAATTTATCAACATAATGTCAATGGTAAGTAAAGAAGGGGAGACATTTCAGCGTGTGCACTCTTTGTTAAATATTTAATTTTAAGTTAGCATTATTTTTGATACCTCTTTGGCTTTTGTTTTTTGATTCATACGTCTTTGTTCCAAATATCTTTATAAATTGAACCTGAAAATAAGATTTCATTTGATGTTTGGACATTTTCAATATTATTCATAATCAAATTGATTCTAATGAATACTATAAGAAGTAAATGAATTGTGAACCAAGTCAGGATTTTAATATCACTTTATTGATGTATAGTAATGTAAAAGCTATTTTTTAAAACAAAATCCGCTTATCTCCATCATTCCCATCGATCTATTCTTGTCCATAATTTTCCCTTAGAGTAAAATAATCGATTGTAGGAAAATTATATAACACTAGATCTAAATGCTTTGAAAGCACATCTATCAAATTTTCTGTTACTTTTTGGCATTAATATAGTTAACGTAATGGTTCTTCTCCCCAAGGACTTCCCACTTTCATGGGAAAGACATGAAAATAGAAGCTACAGTTTGAAGAGATTACTACTATCATTGCAGTGAGGAGAACCTGGTTTTGAAATTGATTTTACTCCAATGTACAATTTTAGTGCTGCCTTCAACCTAATGGGAATTTTTAAATAGAAAAAAAGAATGCTCTATAAATATTGACCAATCTTTTTATTGATATTATCATCCTAGATATTTGATTATCTGTTTTTACAAAATATCAGATTATGACTACTTTATATCCATTATGCATCTACAGAATTTATAGAAAATAGACTAATTCTTTGTGTGAAGTTATGATGTATGATGACATAAAAACCATTAGGAATGCTAAGAATTTGGTAACATTTAAGAAAAGAATTAGACTGTGTTTTTGTTTTAGTTTTAGTACTTTTACAGCACATGGTTAATTCCAGGCTGGATTAAACCTTTTGTAGACCACGCAGTATATAGGAGTTATAGCACTGAATGTGCAGCTTGGATTCTGAGTACCCCCTGGGGGGCCTATCCTTCTGGAAACTGTTACCTTGTGAACTAGAAGGTTAAAAAATCTGGCTATAAACCTATTGTTCTATTTAAAAACAGGGTTTATAAAAAGTAAATATTGTCCATGCTTCAATGTTACTTTAGATAATTCATCTAAGGTACATTTTGCATGAAGTGGAAGCACTTCATTCTTAAAATGTGCGTACAGTTAACGCTTTTACAACCCTATGAAGTTACAATAAGAAGCATTCAATACTTATAATCACATTTTTTAGCTATGATCATGAAAACATGAATTTTATAATTTTTTGTACTAAAGGAATACCAATATGCCATTCTTATACATGTTTACTATTAACATTCATCTCCACTTAAGCGAATAAATAATTTTGAAATGTTAATTATCAGCTTCATTTATGAATAGTGAAGAACGTACATATATGAAGTTTCTCATTGGTGTTTGTTTTTTTATCATTTCAAACCAAACTTAACCCGCAAAGCCCAATATTCATCAAGATCTGTTTCTTCAAAACAGTTCTCTCCAAACTACCAACATTAGGGAATGTTTATATTGATTATTGCCTAGGTTTAATCTAGATTGATTCAATTAGACGGATAGATAGTCAAATACATCACGGTCAATTGTCGTTGTTCACATGACATAAGCCAACGATGTAAGGATATTTCAGAAGTCAGCGTCATTATTGAAAGTGTCAGCTCTATGTCTACTCTATTATATAAGTTCAGGAGAAGTTTAATTAAATGTGATTTTTTAGGAGAATTGTCATGATCGTATAACTTTGAAAGATGTTCACCTTTTCTTCTTCTAATGAAGATGTCTTTAACAAAAGCATCATCAATTGGGGTTCACAACCAGTGTATTGTCGACAGCATACTTGCAGAAAAAAAGAAATTGAACAATGCATGTATTAAAGATCTAGACTTTATTTAACTATCTGCTATCTTGTTTTAAAAACAAAATAAGAATTTCTTCAGAATGTAAAATAAAATAGATTATAACTTCTTTCTGTATTTTAGAATCTTGAAGCGATGTCTTTGGAAGTTGTAAGATTGAGCAAGCTTCAACCTGCAGATGTTCATAATGAAAAGCTTAAAGTAGATACAGGTGCTCGTGCAGCGAATAAAGTCAACACAGAGTCTAAAATAAATCTTAACCATTCCAATTCAGACATATCAGAGGAGAAAAATAAACTCTCAGAAGCTACCAATAAACATGTGACTAGTAAAGAATCCTGACACCAACCTAATCACCATATTACACATTGAGATTATTCACCACGTTTTGTCCAATTTGATATAAAAGTACAAATCATGCAAAGAAGAAGAGTTTTTGAGAATAGAGAGTATTTGCATTGACTTGTGCATTGTTAATTGATTCTGACATAGCTGAATTCAAATTGTAAAGATACGAATATGTGTGAAAAAGTGTAATTTTATTGAGAAACAAAATATTACTGTGAGAATTTTACATTTAAAGAAAAGTGAAATTTTACAGTTAACTCAATTATTTTCTTGTTTTTCTATTTTCTTGTTTTTCATTTGATTATTTTACTTTATATTTCATTTTATTACATTCCAGAGTTGTATAAGACTTGTCAAACTTTATTATATTATAAATATATTAAATCTTTAAAAGCTTTTCTTGAACATGTCATTGCTTTTAGAAAAGTAAAAGTGCTCTGTGTAAAAATATCTTAAACCATTAGAAATATAAATTTTAAGCTTAAAATATCTTTCTGATCTTTAGATTTTCTACATGTCTTATAGAACTATTTAAGTTATACTGCTTGGAAAGCTTAGTTGAACATTATCCTATTTAAGTATTTTCAGATATTTTAAGCTGGAAATGGACTGTTATTCCTATTATATGTACTTGTGCAATATAATAGTGTTTCGTAGTTTAACATAAAAAACATAAACATTTCTAGAGGGTATTAATTAGTCTAGTTTGCAGCTTGACCTATATATGTTGTTTACCTTAATTAGATACTTTAAGTTTTGTTAGGTAGAGGTTAAGTTTGAACTGGCCCAAGATCACAATTAATAACCTGTTTTTCGTTGTCCACGAATATAGTTCCTTTTGATTACAGTGTATTTTTTTCTTATTTTTCTTTCCCTTCCTCACTCATTTTGATTTTTTTGGGTGGAAATGAAAGAAGAAAGGTGAAATAAACTTTTGGATGTTTTATTTTAACTGATTTTGATATGGAATGAGTGATTGGGCCAAGTGCAAAAAGGTAATAGTTACAGTTTCCAGAACATCTCTTGACTTGTCCATAGGGGTATGGATGTGTATTTGCTAAATTTGTAAAATACAGCCAATCGATTTTTATGAATATTGGATATATATTTTGACCAGAACTGTACTTTACACACACACAAAATTTGACAAAAATATCAGGTGCATTTTTTTTAATGAAACAAAATGTTTTAAAGAACTAATGGAGAATTTAAGTGTGGTCTGTGGCCAACTATTACCAACACTTGGTGTCATCATTTATAACAAATTATTTATTAAATTTTATTTTATTTAGCTCTGAAACTTATAGTTATGTTAACGAAAAAAATATTTGAAGATTCCTTCAGTTTAAAGTTATTCTTTGCATTAAGTATTAAATTTGAATATGTTATATAATTTTTGTGTCAAAAGGGAATATCTTCGATTTTCTTTTATGTGTTCATTATGCATTTCAAACGGGTGCTGATTCAAGCTGGAGCACAATGGTCCAAGCTCTCAGTAATGTATAAAAATTTTAATTTTTGAAATAAAATGCATTCACCAGATTAAGGGAAAATTTCTAGGGTCATAATGTTAACCCCACCTACCCAAAATCATTGATCCATGAAAGGAATACAACTTATATTATACCTGATTATGTAAAGCAATAAAATGGTTTTGTGTTGTAAAATGAAGAAAAAAAATGAAACAACATGAAGTACTGTCTCTTTTTAAAGTCTGAAAATGAACAATACTAAATACGTACACATGTGCTCGATGCCTCCTTTTAGTGCAAACATATTTTATTAAACAACAAATTATATAATTACAAAAATCAATGGATATGAAATGTACAAACAAAATGATTTCTTGTTCAGGATTCACATAAATTGTCCTGAGTGTGAACATTCTGTATAAAGAATTGGGTAATAGAATTCACAGATAAGCTCGCTACAAAGATTTTTGAATTTTCTTCCATCCATTAACCTCGTATGTGCTTTTTCATCAAGGCAGAATAAATAAAATGTAATTCAGTGTCAACCGAATTATTCCTGATTTGATATGTCAATGATAAGATACGTGACAATATAACTGACAGACGTGGTAACTTGATAATGGACAATATAGGAGTAAATGAGATGTATTTCCAGCAGTATATATCTAAGATTAAATATCCATACTTCTATCATTTATTTAACAGCCTATACAATTTGATGTCGGTTTTATTATTGGTAATGTAACTATAATGTATGTGCCATAAATGTAAGATGTGCTGATCAACAAATTTATTGTGTTCTGAAAGCGGTTAATGAAAAATCTTTATTTAGAACTGTATAAGGCAGCAATAAATTTTTACCATTCTAAATGGTGTTTTATACCTTTGTTTTGGATAGAAAATACCACAGATGTCCTTTTATAATGCTATCATTATTATTTGGGTGGAAGCTACTTATGATTGATTTTTGTTCTTTATATTTCTTCTTAGTATAGTGGCTTGGTATAGTAATGGTCATATCTTTTCTGATATTTAGTCTCCTTGCTTTATATGCTTTGATGTCATAAACTTTCATTATGAATATTTTAAATTATATAGAAAGAGCAGTTATAACTGATATATTATTCTTACACAGAACTACATGTTTGAAATTTTAGACAGAATTTTATGAAATCAATAATCAGAATATCTTTTGAAAGGGAAATCATTGTAGTTTCTAGGATGAAATAAACAACTTAGATTTCACAAGAAAGAATGTTATCTGTATGTATCTTTCTTCTTTATAAGATTGTATATCATCGTACAAGGTTATAATGGGATAGAGATTGATTATACAGGTAAATTTATCTCAAACTATGAATATGATCTGTTTCTTGGCTTATATTATCTTAGTTGGGGTGTTTTTGTTTTGAAACTCACCTATTTAAACCAAATAATTCTGAACTAAGTAGATTTTACCAGGTATATACATACAATACTCTAAAAACAAATTATATTCTTTCAGCTCTAAAAAAAAGTCATGAAAATTGTACTTGTCTACATTGTTTTGAAATATAGTTAAATTCTGATACATTTATACAAATGAATTAGTGTTTCTTTCTTGTTGCATACTTTTAATGGTGTTACAACCCTTGTCCATGCTATTGACTACACATACTAATCTTTCATGAGTACATACATAATGATTTAGTGCAAATTAAGTTTAATTTAATCCTACTCTTCACAGATTTGTAGCCTTTGGATAACTTTTCAGTATACAGTGTAACCTGCCTAATCTGACACCTGAGTTTCAGTATACAGTGTAACCTGCCTAATCTGACACCTGAGTTTCAGTATACAGTGTAACCTGCCTAATCTGACACCTGAGTTTCAGTATACAGTGTAACCTGCCTAATCTGACACCTGAGTTATCCAGCATCCTACTGTAACCTAAACATTTTCATTATGGTCTCAAAATATGCCTATCCTTACAGACAAAATGAGTATTCTGACACCCTGCTTAATCCAACATATTTTTCTGGTCTCCAAGTGTGTCGTATTACACAGGTTACACTCAACATACCAATTATTGCAGTTCAAATTTGTCTTTTCATTTATTATGTATTTAAACTTTCTGCATGTAAAGACAGTTTTAAACATAAATTTTTGTACATTGGGATATTAAATTTTGTATGCAGTATTTTTTCAGATTGATTGTATCTCTAGAATTAAAAGGCTACAACCTTTTTATATCAATAATCTAATGCTATTTCAATGAGTTTTTACATGTAAAAAATTTCCCAAAATTCCTCATAAAACCAATTATGTAAATTTCATCTAAACTTCAATAGAAGAAGCACTATTTGCCATGGGTCAACATTTTCTCAGGTTATGTAATACCTCAGATTTTCATTAAACATAAAAGACCTTGTTCTGTTTGTTTTATGCTTACAATTATACATGTGTTTAAGCCAAAAATGAAATTTAAATAGTTTGATGATGCATTCTTACGCATTCAAAAAGCAGTCAACCCCAAAAAAAAGTTTCTGGCACAAATTGTTTCAAATATTCTTTAAAAGATTTTTATCTTGCTCTGACATCTTTTTCTTGTTGAAAACATGTAATTTGTTGTTTTCTCAAAAATAAAAATAAAATCCCTATCAACCAACTTCTTTATTATTATTCTATGGGTAGGCACATCAAACAAATAATTTGTTTGGCTTTAACTTAAAGATTATGATAGAATTAACCACTTTTAAGAATATAGTCATTATGTGTATGGTTTTGGTTGTAAATATATGTGAAATGGTGCTTTATTTCCAAGAAATAGGTATAAAAGGTACTAAAAAGGATTTTAATAAATTGAACATGAAGAGATTAATGTTTATTATAACTGTACTTCTTGTTAAGTTTATTCTGTTTTAATGATGCCTTCTATACTCAATACAACATTGCTTATAATCAGATTTTAGATGGCCAATTGTTTAAAAGGTTCAAAGGTTGAAACCCACATTTATGGTATATATGATATTCATTAGACTAAGACTTTTATCGCTGTATATTATTGTGCAATAATTTATCACTGTGATGTTACCTGTTGAGAATTAAATATATGCCTTTATTTAGTATTTGGTCTTGCTTTTAACATTATTAAACTTTGATGGGTTCTTGAAATATATTTTAAAATAAATATAAATACTATCTCACTAAACCAATATTTACAAATATTTATATTACAGAGAATGCACATTTTTTAAACTTTTGTAGGAGCCAACCTTTATAAAGCAACTCTGTCTGTTTATATTATCTGTCAGCAATGCTATGTTGTTCAAAAAGTTACTTCAAAATATTTTCATAAATGTAATGCAGTATATTCATATGAAAAAAGAAAAATCACAAAATAACTGAACTCAGAGGAAAATTCCAAATAGAAAGTCCCTTATAAAATGGCAAAATCAAAAGCTCAAACACATCCAACGAATGGAAGGTCACTTTGAATTCAGTGAAATTTGAAGAAAAATTGTGGTAAAACCCTAGTTTTTGTAAAAAATGAACAACTCAAATTTAGAGAAACAAAAGTTGATGAATAATTAAAGAGGGACCAAAGATACCAAAGGGACAGTCAAACTCGTAAATCTAAAACAAACTGACAACGCCATGGCTAAAAATGAAAAAGACAAACAGAAAAACAATAGTACACATGACACAACATAGAAAACTAAAGAATAAACAACACGAACCCCACCAATAATATGCGATTTCAAATTGATTCCAGGAGTAGATATTATCAGTTAGCCACCAATTTAAAATAAGAGCTGCTAAAATGCATGAAAAGAGAATATGTCCTCAGGACAGTGATGCCCCATTTGCACTATCATTTTCTATGTTCAATGGACTGTTAAAATGGGGGGGATATCTCTTATTTGGCATTTAAGTCAGAAAGATCATATCGTAGGGAACATGTGTAATAAGTTTCAAGTTGATTGGACTTCAACTTCATCAAATACTACCTCGACCAAAAACTTTAACCTGAAGCAAGACGGACGGACGCACAGACCAGAAAACATAATGCCCATAAATGGGGCAAAAACAAAAGTGTTTGCACAACAATATAGATCTAGTGAATGTGATGTTTGCCCTAAATACATAATTATAAACATAAATAGTATGACAATTGTTAATTAGTTGTTTTGACCCCTTTAATCGTATAAAAAGAATTAAAAAACAGTGGCAGATATACCAACGTCTTTGTCAGAGGAACAATCAAAGTTCACAAGTCGGAAGAAAAACCAACAAAATAATGACATGAGCAAAATGCACCAAAAAGACAAACTGTCTAATGAAACTTGATTATGAATGCATAATCTTTATCCTAATTCAGTGTATAAAGATGATTTTTTTTTTGCTATCCTAAAAATTTACACTCATATTTAAGTCGGATGCAAGAGCAAAACACCCAAGTAGTAAATATACCGTATACATATATAAGAAAATATTGATGAAAATGCAAGAATCTACAAATTACCCTAGATGTCGAAAGGGTGATGTATCTCCAATGCTTAACAAGGAGGTTTCTGTGTTAAATTCATCTCTAGCAATCTTAATTAATTTCTGCTAACGATCTTGACAGTTCCTTAATTCCCGACGACAGACCAACACGGCTATCATTAAACCTCTTGTATAGATCTCTATGTTATGCAATACTTCGACTGTCCATTTACAATGAAGATCTTAGTTTGCTTCGAGATAATTGGTTTCTTAAAATTACTGTGTTTGACAAGTCTTCTGAAAAATAGCGTACAAACCAAATTTGGCCAAATTGAAGATTCTGTATATCCTTTATTTTTGTTTTTTAAAGCACATGGGTTAACGAAATAACCCTTCACAAACTTTGTTCGTCCTTGAAACTACCTAAAACACTTCGTTGTCTCAGTACGTCCGAAACTCATTTCTTGAATTACCTTTACCAGGACCATCTTCAAAAGTATATACATCTTTGTTATTTAGTGTTCAAAATCTAATTTACCGTGACAACTTTTGAAAAAATATAGTTTAAATTTTGATTGTCAAGTTAATATCAACGTGTATAATTCAGTGTGTAAAACAGGGTTTTGTTATGGCTATACGTTGAAAAGAAGTCTTCTGTCTTCATGCAATGGCAAGTTAAATTATATTGGTAAGCATTAATAAAGACAACAGTAGTATACCGCAGTTCGACATTCATAAATCGATTGACACAAAAACAAATCCGGGTTAATAATTCAGTGTGTAAAACAGGGTTTTGTTATGGCTATACGTTGAAAAGAAGTCTTCTGTCTTCATGCAATGGCAAGTTAAATTATATTGGTTAGCATTAATAAAGACAACAGTAGTATACCGCAGTTCGACATTCATAAATCGATTGAGACAAAAACAAATCCGGGTTACACACTAGAAATGAGGGAAACACATAAAATATAAGAGAACTACGACACAACAGAAACACAATATTAAAATGCAACACACACAGAAACAGACTATAATATAACAATGGCAAACATTCCATACACCACAACTTCTTATTTTAATGCAGAGACATAATTTATGTCTCGGGTTTATGTTATTAAAATTGACAGCCGTAATGTAATTCAGGAAAGTAAAATAACCAATTTGAACAGAACCGCACATCACAGCCGACAGTACAACCACCTAAGTTGAAGTAACACATATAGACACTGGAGAAAAGTGTGTCCTATGAACTATAACATTATGCAGCCTCTTTAGCTCTTTGTCGTTTGACATAACTAATAGACATCAATTTCCCAGACGTTTATTGTTTCACGAAAATTAAACACGGTAACAAAGTTGTAAAATTCTCATTTGCAGAAAATGAAAATGTCGTCTGCAAAATTTTATGTATGTTACTTCCTAGAGCACAGTTAAATAATTTACTCCTCTTCTCCTTGGAAAGTAATGACGTTATTATAGAAGTATGTGGTTCATTTAGACTTGTTCATAATTTCATATATTTTTTTTTGAAGATATAAGGTTTCTTGTCTAACATGCAAAGTTGAACTTAGATGGATTTGGTTATTATTTTCAGATCACTTTTATTCATTTATCTCTTTGACTGTTTGATCTTTCGGCTTTAAGCAATAAATCCAGGAAAGCGCTTCAAACGCATGAAATTCATTAAGTTTTGGCTTCATTATTTAAAAAGTTTACATACAGGAATTGATTGGATGAAGATCAGGTTGTCCACATAGCTGTCTTAGTTTTCAGAAAGATTTGTATATATATAGTTATAAAAGGTACCAGGGTAATATTTAAGTACGCCAGACACTCGTTTCGTCTACATAAAATTCATCAGTGACGCACATATAAAAAAATATATAAAGCCAAACTAGTGCAAAGTTGAAGAGCATTGTGGATCCAAAATTCCAAAGTTTTTTAAACAGGAAATTTATAAATGACCACATTATGGATATTCATGTGAACACTTAATCGCTTAAGTGTTGACTACTAGGCTGGTGATACCCTCGGGGACAGTATATCAGTGAAGTAACTCGCCCATATTGACTCTTTTTTTTGGTAAAATTATCAGAACATTTATAGTTTAAAAAGAATAAACGGTGGAAAGATACCAAGGGGAGAGGGGCAGAATTTTGTTCTCTCGATTAGACTAACAAATGCACCCCAATTCAGTGACACTACGCAGAAAACGAAACATTTAGCGACATGTACCTCCCTGAAAACTGGTGTCAAACGCAGGTAGGATAGATTTGATTCTTTATTTTTCAAACACCATACTGTTTAAATGGTACAAAGAAGTTCATTAAAACTTATAACATAACATAAACACAAATGCCAAAATGAGACGAAAAAAAAATAATGAAATAAACATTATTGCGAAGAGAGTTAATCAATCAGGATAATTTGTAAAGCTTTTTGTTTGTTTTTTTTATAATCTGAAATATTTTCCCACACTTTAGTATATTGATTATGTGCAAGAAAAAAATGTCCAAATTTGGGATCGAAAATTTGCCAAACAGCTACACTGCAAAATGTAATGAAAAACATCACCGATCTCGTTACGTTGACATAAACTACAATATATATAATGAATACGTCAATTTGATCGATCTACCAGTTTCGATATGGGTAACTAGTGGTTCCCGTTCTAAATCTACATTATGTTATTTTATTTTTATCACTTAAATCATTTGGATATTTTTCATATTCAAATTTTAGTATGAATAAAGTTTAGGCCAAACCTGTTGATGAACAGTCAATATCTACTCTCCATTTCTGTTCAAACTGATCAAATAGCTTTTGTTTTAAGCTAATATCCAACCATTTAGAACTATTTTTTTCTCCTTGTGACAATCCTATATTACTATATCCAGATCTAGCTAATGTATCTTTAACGTATCTTATCCAATCTGACCTAAATTGGTTTTCAGAATTCTTCGTGAACTTCTATATCTGTATAATATTTTAGCAATCCTGATTACCTAGTGACATTTATAAACTATGACAACAAGTAAAAATCCATCAATAATTTGCATTCGGTAATAAAAAGATGAGAATGTAGATAAGAAAAATAGAAGGAAAAAACAGTGATTATCTATGACAAAGATGTTTCATAATGGTAAAAAAAAACATGATGGCTATGTTAAGTTTGAGCTAGGACGTATTATTTAAACGCTTATATTACATCTTACATACAGTGTTCACACTGCTCAACTGGTTCCATCATCAGGTGGGTCCCCTCTTCTCGACTGTTTCGGCGCTCTCCCGGACAATATCCAGGTGGTTTGCCTACTGAGTTGATCAGACTCTTTCACTGCTCTTCTCTCTTTCTCCATACCCAACCAGAAGCTTTTTCTGACTGTCTCCAAACATTTCCGACCAAACCCATTCTTACTTGTCCAGTTAGTCCTAGAGACTCCAAGACTCTCCAAAATTTTTGAAAACTAAGCCTCTACAGCCTACCTCCACTGGAAAATACCATGTCCTCCAATTCTCCTCTTGAATGTCTGTTACCAAGTCCTGGTACTTGGGAAGTTTTCTCTCATGGGCTTCTTCTAGTCTTGATTCTAATGGCGATGTTGGCTCTACAAGAATGACATGTCGGCTGATTCTTGACCACACCTCAATGTCTGGTTGGAAGTCTGTTGTTGAAATCTCTCTTGGAAAGGTGGTCTTTCTCCCAACGTCGGCTTGCATCTCCCAGTCATTTACTGTTGCTAGAATACCACTGACTTTGCTGTATAAGAGAGGGACGAAAAATACCAAAGGGACAGTCAAACTCATAAATCTAAAACAAACTGACAACGCCATGGCTAAAATGAAAAAGACAAACAGACAAACAAAAGCACACATGAAACAACATAGAAAACTAAAGAACAAACAACACGAACCAACCAAAAACTAGGGGTGATCTCAGGTGCTCTGGAAGGGTAAGCAGATCATGCTCCATATGTGGCACCCGTCGTGTTGCTTATGTGATAACAAATCCGGTAAATAGTCTTAATACGGTAGGTCACATTCATGGAAGGGAAGGGATTGTAGTTAGGACGTAAGGAACATATCCGATATCATTTATGAAACAGTTATTCCATAACGGTCAAATTATAATCCTGGTACCTTTGATAATTTTTAACACCACTGGGTCGATGCCACTGCTGTTGGACGTGTCGTCCCAGAGGATATCACCAGCCCAGTAGTCAACACTTCGGTGTTGAAATAAATATCAATAATGTGGTCATTTTTATAAATTTCCTGTTTACAAAACTTTGAATTTTTCGAAAAACTAAGGATTTTCTTATCCCAAGCATATATTACCTTAGCCGTATTTGGCACAACATTTTGGAATTTTGAATTCGCAAAGCTCTTCAACTTTGTACATGTTTGGCTTTATAAATATTTTGATATGAGCGTCACTGATGAGTTTTGTGTAGCTGAAACGCGCGTCTGGCGTACTAAATGATAATCCTGGTACCTTTGATAACTTTTTTCAACCAACTCGTGATGGCGTCCGTAAAATTTACGAAGGGATAATTTTAACTTCACCATTTGGAACTATTGGTTTAATAGCTTCCTTTTGCGGAGCAACCTTCTATCAAGAAAATCATGATATGAAATGCTAGTACGGGAATATCGTATCAATTGGGAGATATATATATACCCCATATGCAGGTGCTTCTGGAATGTTGCTACTAAGAAATGGAAAGTTCACAATTGGAAAGCTGAAATAATCTCTTTTGTCGTAAAGTTTTGTTTTCAACCGACCCTCATTGTCAATTTTTAGATGTAAGTCAAAATATGAGGCCGACTTAACTGTATCTGTAGTATCCTTTAGTTCGATGGGATAGATGCGTTCCATATAGTCACTAAATTTGAATTATTTAGTGAAAGAACATCATCTATATAGCGGAATGTAGAGTTAAAGGATAATGCTAACTTCTTATATTTCTTCCTAAAAAGTTCCTGCATGAAGTCAGCCTCATAATAATAAAGAAACAAGGCGGCAAGTAGAGGGGCACAGTTTGTTCCCATTGGAATGCCGACAGTCTGTTGGGAAAACACATCCTCTGAACGTAACAAATATGTTGTCAATCAAGAAATCAAACATCTTGATAATATCAGTTTACAGAGATTTTTTTGTTTGAATCAGAGTGATCCTTTACGAAGTAGGATTTATGTATGTGTTTCTTTATGAATCTCTTTGTGCTCAAAACTACTGCTATTTCTCAAAATACTTGTTCCGGTGCCATGTATATCTACCATTCTTCAGAGCTGTCCAGCAAGACGACAAAACATGTTCTATGTTTGCTGACTTCACGCACAACTTACAACTAGGGTCTTAAATCAGTTTGTGTTGGTAATTGAGTGTTGATAGTACGTCGTATACTAATCTTTGTAAGACGCTTATATTCTGACTGTCTATTCTCCACATTTCATGCTAACTGATTTTTCTTTGTCTTGCCATTTCCCATAATCTATATTGCCCTTGTTGTTTCATACTGACGGCTCTTACGTATAGATTGTCTTCTTTCCAAAGACGATCTTCTCGCTGAACAAGTTTCCTTCTATATATTGCATCTGCTGACTGCCATAACGGTTGCTAAATATTGCCAAAACCAACATATTGGTCTGTTGTTATCACTCCCACTATGTCTCGATGTCTTAATCTGCTCTCTGCAAATTCAACAGCGCTCTTTGTCACCCATTTCATCATGTCCAGATATTAACATTTGCCTCTTTCACCTTGTCATTTTTACTGTCTCTTAGCATCATAACTTCGTCTGGTTATGGTGATTTTAAACTCTTCTGTAATAGAAGACACGGTAGTTGAAGTTTTGAACTGGTGCTGTACAAGCCAATGCTGCTTAAACCTTTTGGAACCCAAGCCATTTGCGTGTGTCTATTGAACATTCTCTCTAAACTTTCAACCTTGGTTAGAGGTACTTTGTACTCCAACAGAGGCCATGTGATCCTTAGTAATATTTGATGCTGATAGCACCATGCCTTGTAATTCCAAGGTAAACTAGACTTGTTAATAATGTCCATCCACTTTTCGGCCTATGATACCATCTCGTCTACACTTTCTCTGTTCTTCATTGAGTCTTTAAATAACTTGCCCAAGCTTTAGACGAGTTTCTCTACGAATGTTGGAATGATGTGTCCTTCAATTCTGATCTTTCTGTCCTTCCCTTTTCATTTCTTTAAAAGCAACTAACCTGATTCTTGCAGTTCCACTTGCCTTCCAGAACTGACTTTGCTGCTATTGTCATGTCATCCATGAATGCTCTTGTTGGTGGCTGACTGACCCCCAGATGACTTTACAGGTCCACTGCTCATTGTCTCTGCTGATTTTCTAGCATAACAGGTAAACTCACAAAAATACTGAACTCTGAGGAAAATTCAAAACGGAGGTCCTTAATCAAATGTCAAAATCAAAAGATAAAACATCAAACGAATGGACAACTGTCATATTCCTGACTTGGTAGATGCATTTTCAAATGAAGAATATGATGGATTGAACCTGGTTACATTCATTGCTGCTGAGAATAAAACTACTGAAACGGTACATTCTGTAACAATTCTCACTTCTAGCCTTTGCCAAGTTTCAAAAAGTGCTGAAGCATTCTGTAACCTTATCAGGGATGTGGTATTTCAAGGTCGACTAGCTTGAGGATATAATTTTGTAAGCGTTTGCCAGGTCTAGCCACAGGACAGTAAAATCGCATTTGTTCTCTTTGGCTTACTGGATAATCCTTGTGAAACGCATGTATGTTCAAGGCATCTTAGTACTGAGGGGGAGGACAGGGGGTACCCTTCTCCCTTCTCCCTTCTTACACCCTCTTCTCCTTTCTCCTACCCTTGTTCTCCTTTCTCCCATTAGAATAAAACATCTCCTTTTGAGATATTTTTTCTTGAAATATTAGATCATTTTTTAAAAGGAGAGATATTTTATTTTTTCTCCTTTCTCCAACTTTTTCTCCTTTCTCCCAGCCTTCCTCTCCTTTCTCCTACCCCCTTTCTCCTTTCTCCCACCCCTTTCTCCTTTCTCCTACCCCCTTTCTCCCTGTCTCCCTTACCCCTGTCTTCCCCCTCAGTACTCCAGTTACTCCCTCTTTCTAAACTGAGGTGTCAATATAGTTGTTCTGAAGCATATATGTTGCAACCCGCTTCGCCAAAATTGCAAGTCAATTCTTTCCCTCAACGTTGATAAGTGAAATGGTCCTAAACTGATTCAGTTCTTAAGAATCTTCTACCTTTGGAATAAATTAACTTTTTAATTTCAACCATTCATCTGGTAACCGATTTCTTCTCCATATAACTTTGATAAATCTCCATAGTTTTTTTGCGAGGATTGGACAGTTCTTATAAACTCTTTATGGAATACCGTTTGGTCGGGGTGCCGATGCTGATCTCGCCTTCTTTCAAGTTGACATCACTTCATGAAGTTTGGATTCTGACATATCAAACTCTATTGTTGGCTCATCTGGACTTATCAATCTGTATTAGTCTTCAAGCTCTTGTTTTCTGTCTGGATCACTATTAGTATCTTCCAAATATAGTTCAAACCTCTTCTTTTGTGCAATCTAACCGGCCTGATTTTTTTTTATATTCTAGAAATTATTTAACAAAACCAAATGGATTAGCTGTAAATTGTGATCTCTTTCTTGTTCCTTCCCTTTGGTTCTTTGTAATGTTCTCTGATCTCCTCAATGTATGTATTCTTTCCCTGTTGACATCTCTCTTATTTCCTTTTGTTTGAGTTCCTCTGCTATCTTAAAGCACTTTGTTAAGTTGTGTGTTCTCTCCTCAATTTGGCAATTTTACTTACCCTTCTGTTCTCTTTCATGACCTGACTTTTATCTTTTTTATGTTCTTCCATTCCAAACCTTTTTTATGTTCTTCCATTCCAAACCTGTCTTTCCCCATGGCGTGGATAATGGTACTCATTGCTTTGGTCTTTCGGTTTACATCTCCTGCCAATTTCGATTGAAACACTTTTGATGCATCTTGATCAAGCTCTTTCCACTCTTTTTTTGAATCTGCTGTTGGCCACTTAATTAGTGGTGTTGGTGGGTCTCTTTCTTTCTTTTGATGTTTTTCTCCTTAATTTTGACTGCTAAGATTAATTCCATACTGATCATAAGCTTCGTTTTCTTCTATAACGTCCTCCTATTCAACATTGAGGTGTTGAACACTGTGGTGTGTTTCCTGGTTCATCTCCTCCTCCGTCTTATCAGGTTGCTCTTTGCTTGATATACATGTATATTTTTATGATATTGAGTTTCAGTTAAACAAACATGTGTGAAAAAAAATCAGATAATTTTTGGTTTTGTCTTTACCAGAATCAAACCTGAAACCCACATCAACTATTCATACGCTTCATCGTCGCTTGACATTTTGACCTATTATTTATGTTTGTTTTGTTCACACATCGTTGTTAATATGATGGAGTTGTTATCCGACTGTCACCCAAGCAAGAGCTTTAGCTAGCTATAAAACCAGTTTAATCCACCATGTTCTACATATGAAAATGCCCTTACCAAGTCAAGGGTATGATAGTTGTTATCGATTCGTTTGATGTGACTGAGCTTTCGATTTTGCCATTTGATTAGGGACTTTCCGATTTAAAATTTCCTAGGAGTTCGAATTTTTTTTATTTTACTTTTTTTGATTAAACTACTATTCAGACAATATATATCATCATTCTTTGAAACGTTAGTGCTAATTCAAAAATTACACTCTTCCATGTATATAAATAAGGTGACCTAATTTTATCTCTCTTATAAGTCAGCTTTCGTCAATATAAAACAATTAAGCTACTATATTCTAATTTCTATAGGATAGGAAGAACTATCAAGATTCCTCCGAAAATGTCAAGTGTTTTGGACTTGATACGCATGACATTTGATATAGACAATACATTCATTCTAAATGACATGTAAGGGTGTAATCTTATCGTCTTGTCTCTCGAAATCAATGGAAAGTTACATTTGTCTTCCAATTTATTATGCCAAGAGACACTTTGAAATTATTTGTAATTTGGTGTATCCGCAGCAATAAACCAGGTGAGCCATGCAGGCTGATGTATGCAAATTGATATGTTAATATAATTCTTTCTTCCAGGTCATTTGAACTCTGGAGGATAGTTGTCTCATTAACAATCATACCAAATCTTCTTATTATTTGTATATTGAGCCAACATAACGTACAATCATTCAGTCATTAATATACAGGTTATCAAAAGTCTTAGAATGGAGTTCTTTTTAAGGGCGCTGGTTTAATCCTTATCTTAATTTAGAAATAACAAGATGAAAGATGTATTGATAACGATCAGACACATGAATGTCTTATATAAACTCATCATAGATACCAAAATTGATTTTTTCATTTTCGTCAGACGCGCGGTTCGTCTACAAAAGACTCACCAGTGACGCTCGATAAGTACAAAGTGTAGTTAGTTTAGTCTAAACAAAGAAATCTGAACTAAGGGTTCCTGTTAGTGAAGTTGAAGTCATTCATTTGAAATTTTAACGGACGCCATCATAATTTGATTGACCATTAATTAATATCCATGTCACGTATAACCACGGTCGGATATGTTCATACTGTCGTTTCCACAGCCATGTCCTTTTTTGTGAATTTTGACATGATTGAATGCTATAATCACTGAAAAATAATTAGCTATAAACAACACGTTATAAATGTCACTAGTGGAGTAGGATCGCCCGTTTTTTATTTGTTTTGCTGAGTCGTGAGTTGTTTCTTTTGTGAAGTGATTTGTAGACTCCTGTTTGGCTTTTTGTCGTTTTTTTACATGGTATTGTCTGACTATCTTCTTCGACTAATGTACTTTGTCTTTGTGGTATCTTATGTCTCTCTGTCTGCTTGTTTTGTGTGCACAATACAGAAAAAGCTTCTACAAAACGGCACTGATTTTTTGTAATGAGTCAAATGTTTTAAGGAAATATATTGAAACGCAAGTATGGAAATATACACTGCACGAAAGATAAATTGCATTGGACGAGAATAACTTTTATCAGTGAAGAGTTCAAACAAAATTTATATGTACTTTTCCGTTTATTTTTCATTTATTATCGCTTTCATTGAAAAGGTTTGTGACACCGTAGCGTGCCAACGTATATCTGTAAAACTGTTTCAACTGAGGCTTTAACTAGAATGTTTTGATCACTTGCGTGTAAACACTACTCCGACAATGGCCCCGGAAAGATAATTGAAAGACTACAGTAATTGATATTTATTCCATCGCAGGTTTATTTCAAATTACAGTTAAGATTCTTATTTTGTTACGACAGACCATACGGTTATCTTTGACAATAATTACAAATCGCCATGTAGTTACCATTGCTGAAAACAGTCCAGATAGGAAGGAACACGAACTTATACCTAACCATTTATTTCAATTTTGCAACAGTCCTTATGCACTATTGAGCATTTATCTAATGTTAAAATATTCTAATATGCAGTTGGATATTACTGTTTTAAAAAGTCATTCATCTAACAGAAAAGAAAAAAACGAACTGAAAGGAAACCTTCTAAAGGCCAATTTAAATATCGGCCACACATATATAAATCAAAACCAGTCTTAAAACTCATCAGTGATTTACTTCTCATTGACGGATCCATGGGGGGTCTGTGGGTTAGAACCCCCCTTTTTTGGCCGATCAATGCATTTGAGTTGGGACATATAGTTGGACCCCCCCCCCCTTTTGTCCTGCGTTGTGACCCCCTCTTTTTAAAATGGCTGGATCCGCCCTGCTTCCTCTTAAGCAAATCTGTAAAAGAAGATAATTCACGAGCTATGATTTTTCGCGATTCCTATGAATCAAAGTTCGTGGCATAACGTGTCACATCGAACGATAATTGCTCTAATTTATATTGTTGAATCTACAAACTATTCCGGCACGAGGTAGACATTTTTCTCTCTATAAATGAGTTAAATAACATCTTGGGCAAAAAACGGTTTGTTTATAGTATATAAATCGTTGGAATCTAAAAGGTTAATGATATTAAGGAATTTGGTCAATTGATTGAAAAATTTCGAAAGTTATTTTATTCATAATTATTATTATACTGCAACGGTATCAATACTGAAAAGACTCAGCATAAAGAGCCAACACAACAATACTTAAAAAGAGGGCGAAAGATATCAGAGAGACGATCAAACTCGTTGATCGAAAACTGACAACGCCATGACTAAAAAAGACAAACAAACAAAAAATAGTACAAAAGACACAAAAAGAAAACTAGAGACTAAGCAGCACGAACCCCATAGAAACACGTGGGGTGATCTCAGGTGCTCTGGAAAGGTAAGCAGATCATGATATATATGTGGTAGGTGTTTTCAACTACAAGTATATATTTATATGACGGTATATTATTAAACATACAGTTTGGATTCAACCTATATATTTGACAAAAGCCACACTAACATACCACGTAAGACGAGAATGAGATTTTTTAATGTTATATAGAAATGTTGAATGGAACATTTCTGATTACAAAATTTAATCATTGAGAAAAATATACGAAATAACACAATGCCGAAGGTTATTCATTAAAAAAGGACAATGCATTTTTTCAGTTTTATTTTTATTTGTTTTAATTAAAATTGAATGAGTCATTTTTTCAAGTGCGAACAAAAAAATATACGTTGAATGTGATACAAGGACTGATGATCATAATGACGTAACAAATTATTTATGAAAGTCTATCAAAGGCAACTTGGCGGGATATACTCAATAGCAGACGATACTTAGTTGCAGACGGTACTGAGTAGCAGACGATTATGTGTATTTGATTGACAGACACTTTTGTAAAGTATAAGTACAATTATACTGTCTTTCTAATAGTGTTCTGAAATGATAGTTGCTCATCCATTTACAGATTTCATGGTGAAAAGTAAAATATAGATCACAAGATGGCGTCATTTCAGAGAATTGATTATAAGTAATATAATTGTCCGTAACATGATCAAAATAACACATCCCGACAATCCATCTTAATGAATATTGACAGTTTCTTCTTCCCCTATGTCTGAAGTAAAATGCCGAGGGTTCATAGCCATATTACCATATCATTGGTTATGTCTAAGACATCTTTCTTCCTTTTGTTAACACACAACGTATACTAATTCATAACGTTTAACACTATGTTGATATAGAGTACACAGTAGCTAAAGAACACATTTATTTGTCTACCACATTTATTTTTTTGGGGACAGAACATTATCTTTGCAAAAGAAAATTCGGAGACATATAGTAAGGTTTTGTTGTTGGTGTCTTTTTTTGCTACATAACTGTAATTTGAAACAGAAACGACCTTTGCTATAATTATAAATTGGAAAAAGGAAATGTTTTTGCAATTGATCTCTAATATCTTCTTTTATCACATCGTAGATGTTGAATCAGAACTAACAGGTCAAGGAATATCGTTATGGTTGATGTCAATAAAGGACGTGCATTTCATTTCATTATTACATTCAGTCGACATGCTTTGAGCCAGCCGTTTTATATAAATATGGTACAATAGTTATCAGAGGTACCAGGGTTATAATTGAGTACGCCAGGCACGCGTTTCGTCTACATAAAATTCACCAGTGCCGCACATATCAAAATATTTATAAAGCCAAAACAAGTACAATTTTGAAGAGCAATGATGATCCAAAATTCCAAAAAGTTGTGCCAAATACGGCTAAGGTAATCCATGCCTGGGATAAGAAAATCCTTATAAAAAAAATCAAAGTTTTGTCAACAGGAAATTTATAAAAAAGACCACATTATTGATATTCATGTCGAAACCGAAGTGTTGACTACTGGGTTGGTGATACCCTCGGGGACGAAACGTCCACCAGCAGTGGCATCGACCCCGTGTTGTTAATAATTATCATAGGTACCCGGATTATAATTTAGTACGCCAGACGCGTGTTTCGTGTACATAAGACACATCAGTGACGCTGATATCAAAATATTTATAAAGTCTAACAAGTAAAAAGTTGAAGAGTATTGAGTATCCAAATTCCAAAAAGGTGTGCCAAATACGGCTTAGGTAATATATGTCTGGGATAAGGAAATATTTAGTTTTTCGAAAATTTCAAAGTTTTTTTATACAAGAAATCTAAAAAATGACCACATAATTGATATTCCTATCAACACTGAAGTGCAAAATTTAATATTACAATACAAAATATAGAGGAAATGATAAAACTATGTGTTACACTGTTGTGAAAAAAAATCTATCTAATTTAACATACGAATATGTCGAGAACCAAATTATAAAGATCTCCAGTAATATGAACACTTTTATCTCAGACATATCATATATACAGCCTTCGTCGGCTACAACGCTTATTAGGCTGTTAGCGCTGTAAGAAAAAAATAACCTTATTATCAAACAATTACAATGCAAAATGAATGCGTCTAAGTTCTGTTAAGAAGCCTTAAGACTGGTCTAATGCACAAAATAATCAATGCAAAGTGACAATCGTGACTCAAATCCTTGCTAGTAACTAATTCAGTAGCTCCTAAGATGTTTAAACTTTTCCATTGTTGTTTACCAAGACTCTAACAAATAAAATACTAGACTGTTGTTTGTAGGAAGGAGACATACATTTTATTTATTGCTCTACTGATTTATTTATATGCTTTATTCCTAAAGGACCTCGGAGAACCAACTTAGAGGTTTTAATGATCTAAGAATGAAGTCTTTCAGTTGTCATATAAAGCAAGTTGTTTGAGTTTCAATAAATTTCAGATTTTTCATGTCGCGGTGGGGGGATGCCTTTTATAGCCATTACACGGTATGGGTTTTTGGCATTGGTTTAGTCCGTACGATTGCTAGTATTGTCTATTCACACTTCATTGATGGCCTTCAGCTGTTTTCTGTTCTTTGGATTTTATGGGATAACTTTAAGGTTCACTAAGTAAAGGTTTTATCAACCTGATTGATATCTAGTTGAAATTTAACAAGATAAATGGAATTCTTTTTTTAGCAAAGCCAAAAATGGCAAATTAGCTTTATTTTATTGTTGTAATCTGTTTCATGGTCTGTGATAGTTCAATGTAGGAGTTCAATAAAGGATCGTGTGCATCTTTTATGTGGGTTGATACTCAAAATATAGTATGAAGCTTTGAGTTATAAAACAAACGTTTAAATCAGAGAAAATTTCACAACAGTCGATTGGATCTTTAATATGCATTCAATATGCTTTGATCTATAATGGTTTACCTTTTTAAAATTATTGTTATTTGGCACTCACACCACATCTTCCTATATCTATTAGCATAACTCCGCTGGAAAAAAAACCCCAAACTCTATAAGATAAAAGATTAATCTTTTTACAGCATTAATTCGCATCTCTACAACCGGCAACAGTTTTTTTTGTGTGAAAAGTTCCAAAATTGCCGCAGCAATAATCTTATCCCAAGTTTGATATATTCAAAGATATTACACGCATTAAAAAAATGAAAGAACTTTAATAGACAATCAAATTTGGAAATAGAAAGGTTGATGTTCAGTAGTAACTGTTTTTCAAATTAATTAATTAATTACATTTATTACTCTATATAGGGACATAAAATGTATATAATTGCAACCACAGGGTGCCATTACTACAGAGAACTGAAGCTACTAGCATCTTTATATTAAACAACGTATTGCAATAATAGGACAAGGCTTCTATTCTTTTCAAATACACCAGTTTATTTTGCAATAAATTTATATTAGCAAGCATAACGTTGAACTGTACTTGTGCATTTATGAGCACGTCGTCAATAAAACACTAACTAGAAAATGTACTTTTGGCTTGGGATCACTGACGTCAAAATGTGCATTCAATATCTCAAACGAAAGTAGTCCCATGTCGTATCTACAATATAAATATTCTTTAGATATGTTTGTTAAGATAGCTATTTGCAGCAATTTCGGTTTTTGATATGATTTCTACCTTGTGATAGACATATACAAGGAGGTTTATGAAGATGATAAAGCAATATTTGGAACTCTGAACTGTCTTATTATTAATTTTATATACTAATCATTTTATGGACTTTTCGTAATGTGTATCATTGTTTACCAAGAATGTTTTCTTCTTTATACATTACTCTAGCATTATCTATTTTTTAACCTTCACATAAAAGAGCAATATAATCATGGATATAATAGAAATTGACTTTTACAGCTTCCGATACAAATAGTATCAATTTGCTGTATTTTTGAACTCCGGTTTATATTAATGAATATCGAATTGTGGCGTGAAAGGTCAATTATAAATTTAATACTTGCATAAAACGCGTAAATGCTTAATTCTGCAGCAAATACAAAGAGCAAAAAAAGTCAAAGATAAATATCGCTATCAGGCTATTGATTACAAAAATGGTATTTGCTCGGTTTAAGCTTTTATTTTCAGAAAACTAAATATTTCCCACAAATGTTCAATTAGAGTTCAGAGCTGCTTAATGAATAATATCTATGGTACGCTAAACTCAAATATTATAATACTATTTTGGTATTGATTTAAAGATATATTTTAATCTTTCTTTCTAAATTTCATTAAACAGGTCATTATTTTGCTTCCGGAATGAAAAGATACAGGTCTATATTGAATCAAATGTAAGAAAAAATAGCAACAAATAAACTGATTGTTAATTATTGCAGTCAAAGACAAAATATTTTTGGGGGCTTTTGTTCTATACATACACAAATAAAAAGACTTGGGCAAGAACACATATAATTGGTTTCAAATTTGATAGTTTGCTATACGGTTAGCGTTTTGCTCATTATTGAAGGCCTTATAGTGACACATAGAAAACTTGCACCCACGTCATGTTGACTCTGGTGGACAGTTGTCTAATTGGCAATCATACCACATCGCTTTGATTTTTTTTTATAAACAGTGTAATCTAATTCGAAAACAAAGACAATCTGTCGATTTTTAAAAGTTAAAATAACCACGATCTCATCCTAGCCGTTATTTCTCTTTTATATTGAAGACTGATCATAAAAAAGACAGAATACACCAAAGGTAAAATAAGGGTATAAAAATCATTAATATACTTGATTATGATTTATAAACACCGACCGAAATGAAATTGACCAAACTGGTTATCAGTATGTCCAACGTGTGAGCTGGATACTTTCTCTTTTATCACTTATTCAATTCAATCTGCATATCTTTTGCCTTTTCTTTCAGGGTTAACAAATAGACGAATGGTGGTATATCCTGAATAATTCCTAGACGAAATTTTTATGACCTAAGTCACGGAGCAGAACAATAATCTTTACATTTTTATATCCAGGCCAAGTTGATAATTCTTATTTGATTTAATTGTTACTCAAATGAGATGAATAGAAGAGGGACAAAAGATACCATAGGGACAGTCAAACTCATAAATCGAAAATAAACTGACAACGCCATGGTAAAAAATGAAGCTTCAATTAAGAATCAACCAAGAACACAGTATTTGTGGCACTTGCTGAAACAAATATTAAGCCGAACATTTATCGAAAATTGTATATAACTTATTCTAAAATGATCAAAATATTGATAAGATCCAGATGACAAGTTTGCTGTATATATGTCATTTCTAATGTAGACAAAGTCGTCTTCTACTCTCCAACTTGGCATTAAAAGGGTCACATGATATCTTCTTGAAGTATATAATATTGACCATAGGGAAATCATATATCATGTAAATTTTCCAAAGAAATTTAATTATTGTCTTTGGTGTAATGACGGAGGTCGATACTAGTTCACGGATAAACGACGACCTTTGGTCCAGGTTCATTGTAACATATGTACGATCAATTCCTTCTTGTAAATTTCACAATTATAGGATACATTTTATCCATTTGCTTGAAATGCCAATATCGCTCATATATTTCTTAGCAATGAATCAAATTGAATCAAAATGTCTTATACTAGTAAATTAAGCAGTTATTTTCTCATTTTAAATGTTTTACATTTTTATGTCGAGCCTTTCATAGTGGAGTATTCGATATTGGCATTTCTCATTGTTGAAAACCGTACAGTAGCCTGTAATTTCTTACGTTCACTTCATTTCACTTCATACAGGCCATTAGTACATGAAACATAATAACCATCAGATGTTGAGGCTATCAGTACATGGACTTTTTTTATGATCAGACATGTAGGCCATCAGTACATGAAGTATATATATTATCAGACATCCAGGCCATCAATATTAGGTCTATTAAATCAGATTGCGAGAATATTTAAAGCGGTTATCAGATGTTCATCATGGTTCACATCTATCTATGTCCCCTTTCATGAATAATTAATTACGTTTCCATATTAAATGACGACTACTCCAGCATAACAAATACAAGGTGAAGGTTTCTTGTGAAAACATTTGCAATTATCAACTCGTGTATACCCAACATGTTCTTGCTTTTAATTTCCAAAGGCTACTTAAACAATTCATGACAATGAAAACCGACAAAAGTAATTAGATGAGTTAACACACCTGATGTTCTCATGAACCTTGTTGTCGTTTTTGATGATCATTGCAGTAAAAAGTTAAATTTAGATAATTTGTGTCTGGACTGATTTCCTGACATTTAAAAAGATGCGTAATTAAATAATCAATGACAGTTTGTTTCATTCTGCCTCGATTATATATAATTATTTACAGCATTTGCAAGTCAGATGTTTAAATTACTGAGATTTCAAACACCTGTGTAATATTACTTCTTCCTATTTTTTTGTATTGATATATTGTCCTTCTCAAATTTGGCATACATTTGAGACATGAACAAAGATTAATTTGATAAAAACAACAAACAAAAGACAGATAAACTAGACGATTTGAAAAGAAGTTTGTCTTAACATTATGACGCCGATGATTTTAACCAATGACATTCAATATTATTGCTAACAAAATCTTCCAGAAATCTAAAAAGAACACCTTTCCTTCTTTACTTGAACATTTCCCTCCCTAAGCAGATCGGAAATTTGGAATTCCGAAAATATTTTATTAGAAGATATTACGGATCTGCAGCAGTCAATTTAATATTAGGTTAAGTGTTGCAGATTCCCATAGAATGAGAAGTCTTGTACAGATGCAAGGATTTGATTTGAAGTTTGACTGGACACAAATCGTATGGCAAATAAGATATCATGGCATAATTGTAAGGACTATGGTCTGTTTACTAGTTAGACAATTGTTTCTTTGTTCTTGCATAGGACCATGCAACGAACGTTTTGCACATTCATACTTTTTTATTATTTAAAACGATTAAACGAAGCCAAATTTGGCATATACACTTGTTTAATTTCGAAGACTATACAACAATTTCGTATATGGAATAGGTAATTGTTTTCATTTGAAAACCAATGTAACATAGTTATAAGTGATGTAAACACTTGTTGAAAGACATCACAAAGAAGTAGTATTTTGTACATTTTTATGTTTTTTCTCATTATTTTCATTGTTTTCTTCTGCCTAGCACATGCAAGGAATATTTTATTTATGCACATGTTTCCTCTCCTCCTAACAAACAAAGGATAATATAATTATTGTGTTCGATTTAGAGACGAACCGAATAATCACTTTTGTCATTCACAATACCATTCGGGATGTCCAGAACAAACGTTTATATTGACATATTCCTATTAAGAGTACAAGATATATTGCCTCATAAGACTATTGCTCTACTAAACACTACATTGTATGGTTCCTACCAAGCTATAAATCAAATTAATGAATATTATTCCGGAATGTTAGAACTCAGAAGAAACTTTATAAGCATATTAGTACACCGGAAATGAAATACTAGTAAATATAAGCAACTGGGTGTTGCATTATGCTAACAAAACATTAGTTTAACTCCCTGTGATAGTATGTGGTGTATCAGATGGCGAAAGACAACAACGATACTGATGTAATTTTCCTACATAGAAATGGAAAGTTCACATTAGAAACTTGAAATCATCTCTTTTGTTATAAAATTTGTAACTCTCATCGTCAATTTAAGACATTGTCAACATTTAAGACAGACCTAACTGTATCTGTTTTTCCCGTTTCTCAAGATCAATCTGATAGATGTGTTTAACAGTCACCAAATTTAGCATTATTTAATGAGGGAACATTACCTTTAAAGCAGAAAGTTAAAGTTTACTGCTAACTTCTTTTGTTTATACCAAATATAACAGATTCAATATGTAATATTTACTAATCCTATTGAGGTTAACTAAACTCATGCATCATTATGAAACTATAACAAGGAAGACATCTGATTGGGGACTTTCCTTTTTAATTTTCCTTGGAGTTCAGTATTTTTTTATTTGTTTACTTTTTAAAAAGCATTCAAAAATAGAAATTCAGTTAAAAGTGCAGACAATATAGGATTAAGCTGACGTGTGTTCTTCTGTTTTAGTTTGTTTGTAATCCGGATTTGGTTTCCTTCAATCGATTGAAGACGTTTAACAGCAATAAACTGTTGTTGTCTCTTTGTACTACGGTAAAAATTAAAATCACAAAAATACTGAAATCCGGGGAAAACTCAAACAGAAAAGTTGCTCATCAAATGACAAAATCTAAAGTTCAAACGCATCGAACAAATGGATGTTAACCGTCATATTCCTGAATTGGAAGTAAATATCTGATGGAGAAAATGGTGGAATAAACCTGGTTTTAAACACTAATTATACCTCTCACTGTATGACAGTTGTATACAATTCTATCATACTGACAACAATGTGCGTTTTTAAAAAATCGGCATATATATCTAATTTATCCCATTAATAGGTTAAAATTATTTAAAAACAAAGATTTAAACTCTCACGTCAAGTTTATCATACATGAATTTTGCTATTCTTTTTATGTCTTTTTTGGGAATAATTCTTTAAACGTTCCTATATTTTTGTACATTACTGGCTACTAAATATTTGCTAGATGAATTGTCGGGAAAACGACAATTATAAAGTGTTATGTATCATTAAAAAACACAAATGCATGCAGTTGTGATTCAAATATAATTGACACAGCTATCTAAAAACATATGTTGACTCGTGGATTTATAAGAACATCGGCAGTCAACTGTTTTAATTTTAACATACATAACAAAAGGGAAGAGGTTTGGTATCATCAAAAAGTTTAAGCTCGCTGCAAATGTTTGCACCTATCTTAAGTGAGGAATCTGATGGACAGTAGTTGTCGTTTGTTTATGTAATTTATTCTTGTTTCTTGTTTCTCGTTTCTCTTTTTTATTTATAGATTAAATCGTTGGTTTTCCCGTTTGAATTGTTTTACACTAGTAATTTTGAGGCCCTTTATAACTTATTGTTCGGTGTGCGCCAAGGCTCCGTGTTGAAGACCTATCATCGTTTACTTTTATCAATATTATTTGGATGGAGAGTTGTCTCAATGTAACTCATTCCACATCGTCCTATATCTATTAAGAAGTCTTGAATCAAACTTTAACATAACGTAGTTGAGAAAAATTGCAATATAGACGACAGGCATACTTTAACTCAACATTAACATAACCAAAGGAAAAAAAATAAAAGAAAAACAGAGATTTGGGATTTTGGTCATGCGACGAGTACTTTATTGAACTCATTGTAACCATAGTAACAAGTTACAGTTGAAACTCGCAAAGTAGAACAATACACATAATGTATGCTTCGGATTTGGATTGAGAATCAAAATAACATATCTTGTATTGAATTTGAATAATTTTCCCAATCGAAACTCATTATTAAAATGTCGAAAGCTGAGTGTACTAGATGACTTCATATCATCAAACATGTTCTTCCTAGAATTTGATTTTCTTTCTTTCACGAAAGTTGTTGATTACATGGAGAAAAACACATTAATACAAAAGCGTGTTGATGAAACGATAAGCAGTTTTGAGTCTGTTAAAGGGTAATTGATGTTATTGCACTGTCAAATATCGGTAAACGCAGAATTTACACCAATATATGACGTCATGGTGAACCCATGGTATAGATCTACAATGTAATAATTGGTCTAATTAAAATATGATACGCTAACGTGACAAATTGTATATGTAATTGTTGTGACTTATTTAGATTTCTCCAAATACAATCTCATAAAGCTATAAACAGTGAGATTTAAAGGTTCAGAACTTTTAAAACAGTGCTTGGCACGATATGATTTACAAGAAGTCATTTAGCACGAAAAGATTATCTGCGATGCTCAAACAAGTATAAGCACAGCATTTAAAAGCCCATGATGCATCGCTTTTACCCACCCATTTCCTTAATTATAGTTATGTTTTGAGTTTTATTATACTTATAGAGTCAATGCACCAACAACGGATGTTCATAAAACCGTTTAAGGTTACATGAAGTACAACAAAATTAAAACGTACGAAAGGAAAGGATATTGACTGTTGAGTTCTTAGTATAGTTTCGCAATTTATATTGTTTTACTTAACTTAAAAAGTTGAAAGCAGATTTTGTGAGAAATGATTCACGAAACAATTATCGCTACATTTCATAAAGAAAGATGTAACTTCTTAATGAATATTCATAACAAATATATCGATAGGAGTTGCATAAAAGCGATCTATATAAAATATTCTTGAAATCCAATTGAATAAAACAAAGACCATATATGGATGTATTGTCATACATAAACTTTTTATTCCTTTCTGATTTTCTGTTTAATGTTGGAAAGTTTTTCTAATTTTTATCTTAAATATGTGATTCGTTTGATCTTAGTTGGTCATATTTCGATTGTGACATCTAATTTTCTTGCTGCTTTCCTCTGAAATTCCCAATGTGACGTCATAAAAACAGGCGATTATGTCTGATGACGTTAAGTAGAAAGAACACATCTTTTTTTTCAGATTTTCGAAAAGAGGGAGTATGAGTGTCTGCATATCGATTAAAATTCCTTAGAGGAACAGATTTAACCAACACATATCGTGCAAAAAAATATTCACTCTCGACATTTAAATTTTAAATATTTAAAACAGTCGGCGAGTCTCGCCTTTTAAATTTGAAAAAAAAAAATAACTGTCTCGAGTGGTTATATATCGTATCACATTTGATTCAGTGGTAAAATATATCTATTTAGGGTAAAATATGTGTATTTATACTAAGAATCGACAAAGGAAAATCTTCACGTTGTTTTAAAAAGTTATAGTTTAAACAATACTTTCTAAATTATTAACATCTATTTTATCAGCAATCAAAGACGGGCTTCAAAGTTATTGTGAAACTGCCTATTCTAGAGGTTGGCGTGAATCAGATGTGGATACTTAAAAATTCCAAAGATCTTTTAGAGTACATACAATCTAACTCTCTTTCATCTTGTAACAGTATTAACACATTTGACTTTTCTACTCTTTACACAAGTATTCCCCATTCCAAACTAAAAGACAAATTAAAAGAGTTGGTATTACTTTGCTTCATAAAAAAGAATGGCCAACGTAGATAAAAGTATCTTGTCTTAGGGAGGGATAAATCCTACTTTGTAAAGAATCACTCTGATTCAAACAAAAAATTCTCTGAAACCGATATTATCAAGATGCTTAATTTCTTGATTGACAACATATTTGTTACGTTCGGAGGACGTGTTTCTCAACAGACTGTCGGCATCCCAATGGGAACAAACTGTGCCCCTCTACTTGCTGACTTGTTTCTGTATTATTATGAGGCTGACTTCATCCAGGAACTTTTTAGGAAGAAAGATAAGAAGTAAGCAATATCCTTTAATTCTACTTTTCGCTATATAGATGACGTTCTTTCTCTAAACAATTCAAAATTTGGTGACTATGTGGAACGCATCATTCCCATCGAATTGGAGATAAAGGATACTACAGATACAGTTAAGTCGGCTTCATATCTTGACTTACATCTAGAAATTGACAATGAGGGTCGGTTGAAGACAAAACTTTACGACAAATAAGATGATTTCAGCTTTCCAATTGTGAACTTTCCATTTCTCAGTAGCAACATTCCAGAGGCACCTGCATACGGGGTATATATCTCCCAATTGATACAATATTCCCGTGCTTGCATTTCCTATCATGATTTTCTTGATAGAGGTTTACTGCTCACACGGAAGCTATTAAACCAAGAGTTCCAAATGATGAAGTTGAAATCATCCCTTCGTAAATTTTACGGACGCCATCACGAGTTGGTTGACCGTTATGGGATAACCGTTTCACAAATGATATCGGATATGTTCCTTACGTCGTAACTACAATCCCCTTCCCTTTCATGAATTTGACCTCCCGAATTAGACTATTTACCGGATTTGTAATCATAAAAGCAACACGACGGGTGCCGCATGTGGAGCAGGATCTGCTTACCATTCCGGAGCACCTGCGAACACCCCTAGTTTTTGTTGGGATTCGTGTTGTTTATTCTTTAGTTTTCTATGTTGTGTCATGTGTAATAATGTTTTTCTGTTTGTCTTTTTCATTTTTAGCCATGGCGTTGTCAGTTTGTTTTAGATTTATGAGATTGACTGTCCCTTTTGTATCTTTCGTCCCTCTTTTGTGATATGTAAATACAAAAATATATAATTTCATTGTGTAAAATAAACAATTTAGAATTAATACTGAACGCATCCCCGAAACATTGAAACATTATCCTTAAGTTCTTATAAATGTTAACAGAAAAATCTACAAAGTAAATCTCCAGTACTACATTATGTTTGATTTTTTACCAGCATTGTCAATACATGCATATCAGAAATCAAGAATGGAGGTCTGTTTGAATTTCACTTTTTTTTTTTATAAAATAGCATGATAAATGCATGATATAAAATGACATTTAATTAATCACTTGATTGTTTCAATTCAGTTGTGATATATCTTTCTGCTGATGATCTAACAATTTTAGATACTTAGTGGCCTCTCATATATACTAACGGGGTCAAAGTTTATGCTGAGAATCCACGATACCAATTCAATACCTAAGTAAAACCTGTTTTAACTCAAATTCAATGTGTGCATGTAAAAAGTCAAGGTATCTGGACATTTTTTTATAAGATGAATTCAAGATTTTTTTTTTTTTTTTATGACAAATGACCCTCACTGTTTCTTTGCACTAAGATTTTTTTTGTCTAACATGCAATTTTAATTCAAAATTAGATTTCGTTGCTTCTTAGTCAATTTGCTTTTGATGGAAAGATTAATCCAGTTAAATGTTTTGGAATGTGGGACATCAGATTTATAAGTTATCTTATCGAGGTCATCGTATTCCTCATTTATCATACTTCAACACATCCATTTTTTAATCCATTTATGTCACTTTATTGGAAAAAATAAATCAGGAACGATATACGGAATATTAATCATGATGATAAGTGATAGTGCTGCTGCCTTCTGTAATTCCTTTTAAAAACAGCAATAAATTGAATTTTATTAATACATTTCTGAAATGTAAAACTTTCCTTCTATCTTCATTACGGGCACATCGACATCAGATTATACTATAAAGATGTTATTGGAAAGATACTGTCTGGGTGAGTTTTATACATTTCAATGAACTAATCCACATTTCCTTTTTTTATAATAGACAAAACGCGAGGATCTGATTAGTATTTATAGTAAAAGAAAAATTAACACAATTTTCATTATAACGGCCTATTGGTATTTTTGATAAAACGTTTTTAGTCGTATATATGTTACAGGACGCTAGGGCATCTGAACCTGAGATTGTAAACCGCAAATCGATGGATTTATTAAAACATTTAAAATTACAATTCAATTAATATAGAAAAAGAAGATGTGGTATGATTGCCAATGAAATACATCCCCACAAAAGACAAAAAAGACACAGTAATTAGGTCACCGTACGGCCTTTAACAATGAGCAAAACCCATACCGCATAGTCAGCTATAAAAGGCCCCTAAATGCCAATGTAAAACAATTCAAACGACAAAACTAACGGCCTTATTTATGAACAATAATGAGGGAAAAATAAATGACAACCACTGAATAATAGGCTCCTGACTTGGGACAGGAACATACATACAGAATGTTCAGGGTTAAACATATTAAAGTAAGGCCTTTTCAACTGATATAGTTAGATTTTAAGTGTTGTTGTAACACAAATGTCACAGGTTAGGCGGATCGTTAAGCGCTAACAAACATGTTCAAACACGCAATATTATGTATGAGTTCATCCCAAGTCAGGAGCCTGTACCAAGCTGTAGTTTAGTGGTTCTCGTTGTTTCATATATAACACATTTGTTTTTCGTAATTTGTTTTGTTAATACTTAGAACGAAAGTTTCCACAATTGAATTGTTTCAAATTTTTCATGTCAGGGCTTTTATAATTGACTATATCTTATCGTTTTTTCTTTCTTATTGTTAGAGACCGAACGGTTGCATGTAATTGTTAACATCAACTTCCTTTGAATTGGTGGATAGTTGTCTCATCCAATCATACCAGATCTTCATGTTTCTTTTTCAATTTAAGTTCATTTCATCTAACAAAAGGGAAAAGATAGCACGTACAAAAAAATCCGCTTGAACTTAAACAATGTAAGTTTTTGTGTAACTCGAGGATACATAAACAGAACGAAAGAACTAAATTCCGCACTTAGTTGCAAGACATATTGAACTACCAACATGCGAAAAAGAATAAAAAAATATATTATAACGTTTCGTTTAATAAATGAAATAATAAAATAGTTCTTACGTCAATTGCTAGTCACTAATATTGAAAATAAACTTACAACACACTTATAACGTAAGAATAACCCATATTAAAGTATATTTATCTTCAAGTTTCTCATTTGGGAGTGATATTTGTCTATTGCACTTTTAATTTGTTGTAAAATGTAGAACACAAATAGATTTATTGCTTTGATGAGTTAAATTCCTGTTCTGTCTTTAGCTATTTTCCCATGTTTATAGCACAATAGTTGAAACATATTTTCTTTTTTCTCAGATCAAAATGGTTTAGACACAAATAAAACTTAAGTGTATATAATCTTGTACAAAAAATGCATAAAAGTACGTAAATATAATCTTGTACAAAAATGATGCGTGTTTTACCTGTTTTAATTATATTGTAACATCTGATTCAATATGCATGAGTGATTTATATTTGTGACTTTCGCGAGTGGTGAAATAATGTTAATACAAAAAGTCATGACTATATAGCAAGCTTGGAATCGTCGCTTAAAAGAACACCCACACCCACAAAGTAAGAAAATAATTAATGGAAACTCTTTCTTTCTATAGAACGGACCAAATTAAAAAAAAAAAAGAGTACTTGTCTTCAACAGATGAACACATTTATTTCCTGTGATTCAAAACTTTATGTTTTATACTGCTGTTCAATTTACTAAAAACATATTGGTTTGCAATTTCGGACCGTCAGGGCTCTTCAATTTCATACTTTATTTTATCTTCGACTTTTTTAATTCGAGTGTCACTTGATGAGGGTTTTTTTGTGGCGCAAGTATCAACCTGGTATCTTTGATGAGTTTGTTGTTATTCTTTTAACAATGTTAGTCATCTATCCAACTTATCCAGTTTAGCATAATACAAAATAATCAACAAATGCAGGGTGTATGTAGGGTAAATTTCAGAAAAAAATTATAAAAAATCGTGATGATTAACAGAACTAAATTCATCACTTTATGTCAACGTTTTTTTAACTTAGTACTAGCGTTAAAATGCAAATATTTCTTATCGTTTCTTAAAAGAGATAATAAAATATGCTTACGTCAGTATCTAGTCACTGATCTTGAAATAAAACTCACACGACAATTATAATGGAAGCAAACCCGTATAAAAGTATATATTTTTTAAGTTTCTCATTTGCGAGTGATTTGTGTCTATCGCACCTTTAATCTGTTGTAATATTAGAACAAACAGAGAAAAATAGCTTAATATTTAATATAGTAGTCTTATATTTAAATTTGTATGTTGGGTAAATCTGTTATAGTATTATTTTTCAAACATATGATTTAGAATGAAAAAAACTAAATTTCTCACTTTTTTTGTACCGAATACCGAAATACGTACTTTGACCTATACTGGTTTACTTTTTTAAAATTGTTATTTGGATGGAGAGTTGTCTCATTGGCACTCACACCACATCTTCCTATATCTATTAAATAATAAGACTTGACTGTAAGTGTAACTGTCCAGCTATTGCAGTTTATTGAAAATTCTGACCAAATTTCAATTTGTTTTGTTAACCCAAACTGTTCAACTGGTCAGACAGTTTTACCAACTGCTGCAGAAAATCAGCGTAAATTGCAAGGTTAGTGATAAAAAATCATAACTTCAATCGTATAAGACATTTTTTGTCACTCAATTGCTGTAATGGAAATAGGGTTGAAAAAGTCTATACTTATGAGCATTTTAAACAGTCATTGGAAATAGTGATTGGTAGTTATTTTGAGCTGCTTTAAAAATTCCTACGCGATTCCGTACTATTTGGATTGAATCAGTTTAGATTCAAATACAATGTATGTTATATTCAGTAAATTATATATGGAATAGCAACAATAAGTTAATAAGTTTCCATGAGAGATAACCCATAATCATTGAGCTTTTGAAATATTGTTCTCGTCTCCCGTTAAAACTTCAAGAGAACATATTGAAGTTCAAAGTATAGCTCACCAAGCTTTTAGACTTTCATTTAAACAAAGTTATTTATATTTAGCATTCCCAGTTAAACATCAATTAAGAAGAAATAACCATATGTTGGACATTTTTAGTTAGCTATTCAGATTGTAAATATAAACTAGAGGCTATAAAGAGCATGCGTCGCTCATGCGTCTATGTGCATATTGAATAAAGGAAACAGATGGATTCATGATAAAATTGTGTTTTGGTTATGTTGATGTGTTTGTAGATCTGACTTTACTGAAAATTCTTGCTGCTTACAACTATCCCTATCTATAATGAACTTGGCCCAGTACTAACAGTGGAAAATATTTTGTAAAAACTTACTAAAATTAAGAAAAAATTGTTAAAATTTGACTATAAAAGGTAATAATTTTTTAAGGGGTCATTTGATTTATATTTAGGTTTTACTTTGCTGTACATTATTGCTGTTTACAGTTTATCTCTATCTATAATAATATTCAAGATATTAACAAAAAGCCAATTCAGGGGCATCAACCCAACAACGGGTTGCCTGAAAGGTCCGAAATTTTTGGGCAGATAGATGTTCTAAATGCTTTGGTTTTAGAGAAATGAGCCAAAAAATGCATTTAACCCGTTGTACTGCTTTCAGCAATGTCGGCCATTTTAGTTTGCAGGCGAGGTCATCGGACACAATTTTAAAAATAAATACACTATTGATAATTGTGGGCAAGTGTGGTTAAATTTGTCCTAGTAGTTTCAGAGGAGAAGATGATAATAACCGAAAACGACAAATTTCCTTAACATTACCAATTCAGGGGCAGCAACCTTATCACGGTTTGTGTGATTCGTCATTCGGGCCAGGTGTGCTAAAAATAGAAGATGTGGTATGATTGCAGATGAGACAACTCTCCACAAGAGACCAAATGACACAGAAATTTACAAATGAGCAAAGCCGATACCGCAAAGTCAGCTGTAAAAGGCCCCGCTATGACAATGTAAAACAATTCAAACGAGAAAACTAACGGCCTTAAATGAACAAAAAACAAATATGTAACACATAAACAAACGACAACCATGGAATAACAGACTCCTGACTTGGGACAGGTACATACATACAGAATGTGGCGAGTAAACATGTAAGCGGGATCCCAACCCTTCCCCTAATCTGGGACAATAGTGTTACAGTTCAACATAAGAACAGACTATTAAAATGAGTTGTAAAAGGCTTAAATCATCAGATGGATAAAACACAAATACTACACTATGGTTTTCTACAGAAGTCTGAATTCTTTTTCTGAACAGTTACACAGTTTGGTTTGACAAAATAAAGAACAATTTGGTCTGAATTGTAAAAAAACGGGAATAGGTGGAGAGCAACAATAACAGTCGAGTCACAGTAAAAAAAAAAATATTTCATAATATCTTATGATAGTTATTAAAGGTACCAGGATTATTATATGAAAGAGATAATGAAAAATCTCTTACGTCAAAAAATACTCATAAACTTTGAAATAATACTTACACAACTATTATTATGGAAGAATAACCCGTATTAAAGTATATTTCTGTTCAACATTGTCATTTGAGAATGAGTTTTGTCCATCGCACTTTTAATCTGTCATAATGTTAGGAAAAGGTGGAGGAAATAGATTTATTGCTTTTTCAGAAGCCTGATGTTTTAAAGTACATTCCTGTTTTATATGGATTAATTTCCTATCTATAGCACAACAGTTAAGCATATTTAAACTTTTCATATCAAAATGGTATAGAAACAAGTAAAACATGTTTTATATAATCTTCCAGTGTAACAAACATATTAACGCAAATCTAAAGAGAAATTTATAATGTTGTAAAAAGATTACTGTTATTTTACAATAATTAAGATTAAAAAAAAACGTGACTAAGATTATCCCTCATTCAAATGTTAAATGTACTCTTAATTTATTCTTTAATAAAGGTTTTTCTAAGTTTTGAAAAGTTTCTACAGTTGCTTTTATTCTGGCAAAACTTAACAGTTGTAAATTTACATTATGCTCATTGTGAAAAAAAAATCACAAATTCCTTAATATTTACGTTTCCCTAAATAATTGATCAGAATCGATTTTAAATTGAGATTATCAATTCTCTTCATGTGTCCCACTTACAATCTTTACGGTTATCCGATTAAAAACAAGTGATATCTATAAACCACAAAGTTCCAAAACCAACAGCAACTAATGTAGGCGTTATTTAGTAACGTTGACTGAATCTTAATTTTTTTGGGGGATTAAATGCGAAATAATTTTCTGTACTCAAAATTAAAGCGCGTCATATGTACGACATTCGCGAGTAGAGAAATAATGATAAGATGCATAGTCATGAATATATCCAATTCAGATCGTCTGTAATATGAACATAGAATCAAAGTTAAAAAGCCCTTAAAATAAGTTTTTTAACTTCCTAGTCCTTTCATTTTTACAGAACTGATTCCCCTCCCCCTTATGCAAGGAACATATTTAATTTCGATAGTTTATCAATATATAATTATGGTTATTTAAATACTATACATTAGACGTTTATAAAACATAAGAGTTCCTGATCAGTGTTTTGTAGATGAAACACGCGACTGGTGAACAAACTTTAAAGTCTGGTATAGAAGAGGGACGAAAGATACCAAAGGGACAGTCAAGCTCATAAATCTAAAACAAACTGACAACGCCATGGCTAAAAATGAAACAAACAAACAGTAAAACAATAGTACACATGACACATCATAGAAGACTAAAGAATAAACAACACGAACCCCACCAAAAACTAGGGGTGACCTCAGGTGCTCCGGAAGGGTAAGCAGATCCTGCTCCCCATGTGGCACCCGTCGTGGTGCTTATGTGATTACAAATCCGGTAAATAGTTCAATTCGGTATAAATGATGAGTTTATCGCCTTTTCTGTGTAACCCATATTTGTTAGAAAGGAACCTAAAATTTAAATTTTACATATCATTTACAGAAACTAATGAATGAAATATAATCGTACCAAAATAAAATATAAAAAATCATATAATATAAAATAAAAATATTTTCAGAATTTATCACTTACTAACACGAGTTTACCGTTTGAATTTTAAGGAAAATGGTTCGACTCACGTCTAGAGGGAAATTGACAATCATATATTTGAAATGGCGACTTTCGGATTTTTACTTGTTAAAACAACTACTTTTAGTCTAAACTTTCAGAAAAATTAACAATATAGGTGTTGATATTTTAATGCCGAGCCCGATTATCTGTTGACCGTAACTATTTGGAAGACGGTATTTATTCAATCATTTAATCACTTATTCAATATCATATTTCCTTAAAGACTAGGGATGAATATATTGCCATTGTAATGGCGATATTCATGCTATAGACATAATTTCATATGACTCAGTACGCTATGAAGAATTCTATGTACTTATAAAATTGAGTGTGGACTTCAAAATTGCAAAAATCTTATGTTATATAGGAGTATGAAGCAAATGTTGTTACTAAGTTACTAAAAATAAAACTGCATATAAACCTTTATCGTGTGATCGTTACATCTTTAAAAGATCAGGTTCATTACTTACATTTACTTACAAAATACAAATTTTAGGGTTCGAAAAATAAAATTAATACCTGGTTTAATAACATTTGAATAACTTTTGGTGAATAGTGTTACAATATTCACACTTTTGAAATTTCAAGACTTTGTTACAATAGGTTTAGGTGGATTTTTAAAAAATAAAACAGCTCTTAAATTATAAGTAAAAGTGTATATGATTTTCGTAAGTGATGACAATGAGTTTATGGTTTTATCAATTGCGACTAGCGTATTAAATTCTTAACCCGGTACCATTTTTAAGCTGTTATTCGTGTGTTTCTCTTTTTACATATTATCACATTTATTTGTTTTGAAGACCTATCATATACTGTTGTCATTTTAATGTTATATTTAACATTGCCTTCAAAGCGGGAGGTTTGGCATGCCACAAAACCAGGTTCAACCCACCATATTTGTTTACTTAAATTTCCTGTACCAAGTCATGAAAATGGACATTGTTATATTATAGTTCGTTTCTGTATGTGTTACATTTTAATGTTGTGTCGTAATTCTCCTCTTATATTTGATGTGTTTCCCTCAATTTCAGTTTGTAATCCGGTGATTTTTTCTCAATCGATTTATGAATTTCGCGGTATACAACTGTTGCTTTTATTTGTGTGCCTTTCTTCTTTCTTTTAATATCTTTGAATAAAAAAAACAAATAAACGTATTTGTTGTAATTTATATTTCATCCATCTCTCTTTTTTTTTTATGAGAGAGCGTTTTTATTTGATGTATTCTTGCAAATATGTATATAAAAATTAATAAAAACCTGAAAAGCAAACAAAATCACGCTTACACTTATAGGATGTTCTTAGTTTAAGGAATAATTCCTTCATGTCATGCTCTATGCTCATTTTAACATGGGTAGGCATTATATTTGTCGATATTTTATACTGAGCGTTAGCGAGGTGTTAAATGTGGTCAAAAGTAATGCCTACCCATGTTAAAATGAGCATAGATCATGACATGAAGGAATTATTTCGATTCTAATATGACAAATACCATTTATTTATAGGTCGAAGCGCACGAAAATACCGTTAGAATGTTTGGCTGTTCCCGTGTCTTCCCCAAGGAATCTATATATTACATTTCATATTTGATAAGTTTAAAAACTACGAGCAGGGCAAATATATGTTGTTTGATAAAAATATATAATACAAGTTTATGTTAGCTGCTTAAATGTAAACATTTAAAAGGATAACGATGGAAATAACGTTAATATAAACAGTAAGTCCGTGCGCATGTGTCAAACATATTTTTTGTGCACATTAGAACACGGCTTTGTTAACAAAGCGTAATAAGGACGTCATATTAGAATATGCAATAACCATGCAGTAACCTTTGACTCGAGAATTATCTTTGCAGTTGAAATATATGGATTTCATAATTTATATAAATATTTCTTCATGAAATAGTTTCCTTGTACTGTCAATTATGTACTAACCATCTATTTTTAAACAGGCGATGAAATTTTGTCGGCGTGACTGTCTCTTTGATCTTCTTTAAATAATACTTAAGTGTCCTTGATCTATAGATACAATCACTGCGGCTTTACATTTTCATCTTTTCTAGCTTATCAGGTTGATTACGTTGATGTATTCTCCATTTAGTCGAAGGTCGTAATTTCCTTTTAAACCTTGGTAAAACAATAGACTTCGATTGATTCTTATTCGTTTGCGTGCTGTTGTTGTCTTTTTGGTTCGCCATTTTTCTTCACCGACTACTTTATCATTTTGTCCTAACATGTAAAACAATTGTGTGATCATGAAATCCACTTTTGTTTACTTAATTCAGTTTGTCTTCTAGGAAAGATGATTGTCCGGTCGTTTTTTGGATGAGATATGTGAGCATTTTATCTTTAAGATGGAACATTACTGACATCGTGCAGACAATAAATCAATGGAAGCAATGTTTACAGTCTGAGCTGGTAATATCAAATCTGACTGTCAAGGAAAACACAGTTTCATATCTTAAATTGTTTTCAATCTTCTCTTAAATTGATCGTTAGTGCAAAGACGGTGACGTTCGTTACGATTTTTCGATGTTATATTACAATAAAACTGTCAGGTTTCAAAATTAAAAAGCAATTGCTTCTTTTGTATAATTTTGCCTGTTTTATTCTTGTTTATGTACCAATTGATTGAGTGAAATTAGAATTGCAGTATAATGATCGAATTCACATTATCGTTTATCAGTAAAAGGTACAGGTTTTGGCATTCATGGCATCAATAAGACATGATAGAATAGCAACTCATGTCATCATAAAGTACGCAATAATTAGGTATCATTTTATAAACACTAAATATTATCAAACAGCACGGGATAAAAAAATTTGAAACCTGCAGTTTTAGTCATTATATCATACTTTGTAAGATTACACACATTTTAATATTATTTACATGTGTTATTGTAAACATTATGCAAACTATCCCATTTAAAATTATCAAAACAGGTAGCAAAACAGAGTTTTCAACTGATTTTTATAGTTCGTTCTTATGTTGTACTGTTACCCCACTTTCCCATATTTCATAAGTCAGTAGCTTTTAATTCGATGGTTGTCGTTTCTTGATGTGTTACATATTCGTTTATCGTTATTTATTTTTTTACATACAATAGGTCATTAGTTTTTCTTGTTTGAATTTTTGACATTTGTCATTTCGGGCCGTTTTATAGCTGACTCTACGGTATGGGCATTGCTCTTCGTTGATGCCGTATGGTGACCTTAAGTTGTTAATTTCTATGTCATTTGGTTTCTTTTGAAGAGGTTAGTTATTGACAATCATACCACATCTTCTTTTTAATATTTGACAGTCTTAACCATTAGCTGAATGTTATATCATGACGTTGTTCCTATACCTCCAAAGTAATACCAAAACAAATGGTTTTTCTGTTTGAAATATTTAATGAACAGATATGAAAAAAAATATTAATCATTACAGTAAACGGATTACATGTATCATCCAGTTTCTATCATTAGTCACTATTGTAACATCGAAGAGATGCAAAACACAATGTAACCTATGCAATCGACATGACAGACAACCATCAAACATTCTGAATGGGTCAAAATTTAAAGTCCAGGTTGCGAAGATTGTTTCCTAATCAGTAGATAATTGTCTACAGTAAACTTTTGAGGAAAAAAAATCTACAGAAGAGGTGCATAAATTGCTTCGTATTATTTTGGCATTTTAAACTTTTTTGGATTCGAGCGTCACTGATGTGTCTTTTGTAGACGAAACGCGCGTCTGGCGTATATACTAAATTTAGTCCTGGTATCTATGATGAATTATTTGATTAGACGTGTAAACGTTCTTGAAGGGGTACCTATCACTTTGACTAAAGTAGATAAATATTTTTAAAACATTTATACCACCATTCCCATGTGAAACCGAAAAATTGTCTACAAGGAATATTTCCATAATGTTTTTCTACACATAAAAAAATGTTGCTCATGCTACACATTTATTGCTTTGGAATACCTTCGAAATATTGAATGGTGAAATAAAAGGTTAAAAATACTACACTAACGATAAAATGATCAATATGCTGGAATTTCTTATTGATTACATATTTGTTGAAATCGGAGGAGACTTTTCACAATTGTCGGCATACTAAGTGGAATGAACTGTGCGCCACCTTTTGTCGACCCTTTATATTTTCTATGTTGTGTCATGTGTAGTATTGTTTGTCTGTTTGTCTTTTTCATTTTTAGCCATGGCGTTGTCAGTTTGTTTCGGATTTGTGAGTTTGACTGTCCCTTTGGTATCTTTCGTCCCTCTTCTATATTTATATGAGTCTTAGTTCCTTCAGACACTTGTCAAAACATAAATAAGATCAAAGGAGTCAAATCATGTAATTTCATATTCAGATAAATTGATGATTTTTCCCTATTAAAAAGGTATTTGTACATACACCAATTGTGTTATTGTGCCATTTTCATTATCTGTATTCTTGGTTTTTTTTCATGTGTTTTGAATATACAGTGTCTATATGTCATTTTATTCTTTGTTAACAAGTTGTTTGTGTTGATAGTGGTTAAGATTATAACACAATGATGACTGTTGTACCCCTATTTTTATCGTTGTTACATACTACGTCTGTTTGTTTCACTCACAAAATTTCAATATTCTATGCCCCTGTAATACAAGTAATGGTTTTGGCTAGCTATAAAATAAGGTTTAATTCGTAATTTTGTAATTTGTAAATTAGTTAGACATGTGAACCTATGTAAAATTTCACCAAAACATGTAAAACTTGCAATGTAGTCTTGTTCAACGTCAATGCTAAGCATTGAATAATAATTTTATTTTATGGAAATATACAAAATCCTCGCAAAAGTCCTACACTGACATTAATTTTGATACCGTTGCTGGTTAAAGGTAGGCCCCCAAATAAAACAGTAATCTCAATAGTCAGTGTTTTGGAACTGACATAAGTTATAAGATACTTTACCTAAATTATCAGTTGGTTAACGTAGAAATGTTTAAAAAGTTGACCTGAGATGGAGTTTTGTATTCGTTTCATGTCTCTTTTTATGTCATAGACCTGCTTGCGTATTCAATTTTTTTACGCCCTTTGTCTTTAAAGTTTATGATTTGAGATAAAAAATTCAAATTGTTTTTATAAATTTAAAACAAATAATGTTTTTCAATTTGTTATTTTTTTCATTCGTTTTGGAACAGTTTTGTAAATTTCACCTCTTCAGTATTGCACATCTAAATTTTTTGATTTGCCTTTTTCCAACAATGATTAAGACGCTCAGTTTGTTTTAAATGATATTTATTATAAAAAATAAAAAAAACCATGTTATTTTTTTTTTACAATAGAAGAATTAAATTAAAGACATTATATTCTGTCTTACATTCGATTTATTCATTTTTCTTACATTTTTTTCTAATTAAGTCCATAAATCATCAAATCACAATAAAAAAATAATAAATAAGTAAAACTATTTTTACTCATCTTAAAGTGAAGAGCAAAAAATCGTATTACGATTTATCACATCTAGATAAAGAGTTCTTATTTTCTCTCTTATCAATCTTTATATGTCTATTTTCGTAGATCATCAGTTCATACGGTCCAGGTCGGACAGCGGTCAGATCGGTATAATATCAATTACAATTTCTTGATATGACACGACATGAAGAATTTCTTTCCCTGCAATGCTTAGGTTGGCTCTTAATTATTGATTGAGGTATTTTATATACTAAAATCTAGCAAATTTACTGTAAACAGTGGCAATCTCTAAAGCCAATGCCCACGCAAATATAGTTAATTTTATTCATATTTAGGGGTCAAATTCAAATCCCAAATGTCTATGAACACACAATGATTGCAAAGAACCAGATCAATTAACTATTTATTCATTAAATACACTTCTGACCTAAATGCAAAATTATAAATCTCATTACATATTTGTTTATATGTAGTAATACACACGTCTTAATATATAGTGGTTGTTTATTACCTGACACAACCATACTTGACCCTAATGCTTTAACAAAGGAATATGACAGTTGTTTTCCATTGGTTGATACAATGACAGTTGTTTTCCATTGGTTGATATAATGACAGTTGTTTTTCATTGGTTGATACGATGACAGTTGTTTTCCATTGGTTTATACAATGGCAGTTGTTTTCCATTGGTTGATATAATGACAGTTGTTTTCCATTGGTTGATACAATGACAGTTGTTTTCCATTGGTTGATATAATGACAGTTGTTTTTCATTGGTTGATACGATGACAGTTGTTTTCCATTGGTTTATACAATGGCAGTTGTTTTTCATTGGTTGATATAATGACAGTTGTTTTCCATTGGTTGATACAATGACAGTTGTTTTCCATTGGTTGATACAATGACAGTTGTTTTCCATTGGTTGATATAATGACAGTTGTTTTCCATTGGTTGATACAATGACAGTTGTTTTCCATTGGTTGATACAATGACAGTTGTTTTCCATTGGTTGATATAATGACAGTTGTTTTCCATTGGTTGATTCAATGACAGTTGTTTTCCATTGGTTGATACAATGACAGTTGTTTTCCATTGGTTGATACAATGACAGTTGTTTTCCATTGGTTGATACAATGACAGTTGTTTTCCATAGGTTGATCTAACGTTTGATTTCGTCAGTTTTTATTGACTTCCCAATTTTTTAATCCACATTAAAATTCGATATTTCGGTACCAAGTCAGGAATATGACAGTTCTTGTCCATTTGTTTTTTATGTGTTTTGTAATTTGATTTTGCAATGTGATTATGGACTTTACGAATTGATTTTCCTCTAAGTTCAGTATTTTTATGATTTTACTTTTTATTTTTTGTACTATTTTGGTTATACTTTTGAAATACATATATATATTTCGGTTCAGATAATAAAACCTTTACTTCTAATTAGTATCCAGAACCTAATACGGGACTTTCAAATTCGGAAAATGTCAAATTATTTTTCAGCCAGTAGTAAACTATATGCAGCCTTTGTCTCATCATCTTAGGTTTAAATTTCTGAATTGATATGCTACGCAATTTCTTGTTCAAATTACATGGATAACTATCAACTTGGCGTATCCTAACACAAACATAAATCAAATTCAAATTGAAAAGGACTAAAAGGAGGATCAACTGAAATCTGCACTGCACTGGTCACGAATTTGTTGACCGATAGGCAATGTCTCAACTCATGACATACGAACATTACAATTGCTGATCTTAAAAACATTCCAACATTTATTGACTCTTTTTCAACATTTATGGAAAATGTTTACTGAGTTAATTTGTGTGGTAAGGAATGGCTTAACAGGGTATCTCAACCTTGAAGGAGCCACCGGTTTTCCTCCGTATAAAGTTAGTATGATTCCGGTTTGTATCTTGGTAAGCTTATTCAAAAAGGATACCAGTCGTTGATACTGTAATCTGCAATATATTGAAACGTTCGGACACAGTCTATGTCTAAAACTATCTAACTAAGTTCTTATTTTAGAAATATCGATCATAAGTATGTTACATATCCTGTACCCAGTCGGGAAGATGGTCATTGTTATATTATTGTTCGTTTCTCTGTGTGTTGCATTTTAACGTTGAGTCGTTTGTGTTTTCTCTTATTTTTTAGATATTGAGATAAGACGTGGCACGGTACTTGTCTATCCCAAATTCATGTATTTGGTTTTCATGTTATATTTGTTATTCTCGTGGTGTTTTGTCTGATGATTGGTCAGTTTCTGTGTGTGTTGCGTTTCGGTGTTGTGTCGCTGTTCTTCTCTTATATTTAATGCGTTTCGCTCGGTTTTGGTTTGTTACCCCGATTTTGTTTTTTGTCCATGGATTTATGAGTTTTGAACAGCGGTATACTACTGTTGCCTTTATTTATCATGTAAAAACAATATTAACTTGTTACACCATATTTGGTTGTAGTGATCGATCTATAAAACTATATATGCCAATATATGACAGTAACATTGACAATGACAGAAGCACACCAGCCTTCATCAGAGGAACAATATGCATGTATAAATGAAATTCTGATGCAAGATTACTTTAGGACAAGCGAAATGATTAAATGTGTTGAAAAAATTACCTTCAACGTAATATACTCTTTTATACCGTTTTTACTTTTTAAATATGAAGAAAACTAACAAAAAGTGACTTTTATCACGTTATCGATTATTTTGAGCTTGACAACAAATTAATTGTAAGAAGACAATACTTATTCCAAAATAAATGACCATATTACTATCCAGCACTCTGGTGATTTATTGTATACAAAAGGGAATTATAAAAAGAAACGGAATTGACAAACTAAAAGCTGAAATTCAAACTTTAAAAAAGTTTCAAAATATAAAGAAATATTGCCACTGGCCTTGAATACCGGCAAAATCTCAAAAGTTAATCAAATGTAAAAAAAAATAATTAAATCAATGTAATTTTTTAGAAAAATTTAATTTATTACAAGACTTTTACAGTTAAAGTTCTAGGTGATAAATTTATAAATCCAATTCACTAATGTCAATCTCAGTATAAGGCTTCATGGATGATTTGGAAGATGTGTCCTTCGAAATAATTGTTATTCACTTTCAATTTTAAAAACAATAAAACAATACAATATTATTGACACATCATCCTTTTCAGAAAAGTGAATTTGCATTAACGCGTTTGTCAGTGTTTTGTTCTGTCTGTATGAAATCGCAAATCATGATAATTATTCAAAGAATAATTCAATTTTTATTCATAGTGAAAATTGTTAAAACACCGTTTGGGGTTTTCCTAAATTTTATGTCGTCAGCTTCTCCTCTGTCCATACACTTTTTGAGGAAAAGACCAACTCGGTTCATAAACTGACATACAGGTGAACCACGGGAGAACGAATTGCTAATTTTGTTAGGCAATACCATTCAAAATGCCAAAGCATATCTTAATCTCATGAAAAGAGTAATTTACAAGACACATTGTCTTATTAATTGTTTGTTGCCTCCAGTCTTTGTCCTAAATCCCGTTGCATTTCAATTTTTATCGTCACGTGAACAAAGTAACAATTAACCTGGCTACATTCATATACAAAATTGTGTAGGCAATACTTATTGCTATCGTTTGTTTTGAAAGACGTAACACACATTCAACTAGGTTGATTATATTCTTTTTGAATGTTTCATATTGTTTTACATACAGGTGCATATTAAACTTTTGGCTAATTGTATATACTTGATCGTATGGCTTCCTAGAGATACTTGACTTATCGGCAATCACAACACATCTTATATTTATATAAATAAAGGCAACAGTAGTATACCGAGGTTCAAAACTCATAAATCGATAGACAAACACAAGTCCGGGTCATAAACCAAAACCGAGGGAAACGCATTAAATACAAGAAAATGACGACACAACATGAAAATGTTACACTCATAGGAATAAACAAAGCATTAGACAAAATCCGATGCGAATAACAAATATAACATCATAACTAAATACATGAATTTGGGATAGAAAAATACCGTGACACGTCTTATAATAATGTGAATTCACACTCAAATATAAGAGGAAAGAAACGACACAAAATTTAATCGTATTTGCATTTACTGCCTGCTCTTTTTGTTTATAAAAGTTATGAAAAAATTACAAAAGTCTGTAATAACAGTTATATCGACGTTGAAGAGAAGTTCGTTTTTTTCAATTTTACTTGAATTTAAAAACAAATCAAATAACTGCCAATTTCTACTGATCCGTGCAATTATTTCAGATCTGTCAAACCCTTTATGTTGTTCAGAACTGTTTTTCTTTCCCAATTTGTGTTTTTTTAATAACAAAAGACAGAAATGAAAAACATGGGAATTGTAAAATGTTTTCTTGACAAAAAGACAATTCAATTCCTCTTTAATTGTCAAAAGTTCAAATTGTTTCGTTATTCAGCAAAGTAAAATACCAACTACAAGTAATTTATTTTAAACATGTGTTATTGTCTTGTTTTATGACAAAATGTCATACTCAAGTTTTCCAAATCAGAAAGTCTCCTTCATCATATACAAATAATACATCACCGAACAAAATCCAATCATTATTGTGATTGCAAGTAATCGTACACTTGTATTATGAGTATATACCGTATTAGGTCACTAGCACAATATGTAACGAATTTATCTTACCGACTATCTTAATGTGTAAAATTTAGCCAAGTGACCTATCAAAATGAGCAATGTTTTTCTATGTTTGATGTTTTGCTTTTGTTTCAGAAAAAGGGAGAAGGTTTTGATCCATTAAAACGTTTAATCTCGCTGCACATGTTTGCACCTGTCAGGAATCTGATGAACAGTAGATGTCGTTTGTTTATGTAATTTATACGTGTTTCTCGTTTCTCGTTTTTTTTTATAGCATAGACCGTTGGTTTTCTCGTTTGAAATGGTTTATACTAGTAATTTTGGGGCCCTTTATAGCTTGTTGTTCGGTGTGAGCCAAGGCTCCGTGTTGAAGGCCATACATTATCCCATAATGGTTTACTAATTTTTAAATTGTTATTTGGATGGAGAGTTGTCTCATTGGCACCAACACCACATCTTACTATATATAAGTCTTCAATACAGTTAGCATTAACATGATTAAGAAACTACTTCCTTTGATTCTACAAAAACAGATGCCAACAATGACAACTTGTTAGATTAAAATGTTTTATGAATTTATTTCACGTTATCATCACTTTCTTCGTCTGTTGAAACCTTAAAGATTTTTTCTCAATACTGTTTGGTTTTCTAAAGGGACGTAACACCACTACTATTCGTGTATGAAATAAGCCCCGCCACCGTATTACCCTATATGGAATATAAAGGGACGTAACTCCATTACTAACCCAGTATGAAATAAGCCCCGCCTCCCAACTAACCTAATATTAAATATACACAGTTTCCACGAGGACGCTTTTCACCAATCATATTCCTATAAATGTATAGGAGGTAAGATAATTGACATTATTACTTCTTGCTGAATTTGTTTTTTTTGTAACCTACTAACCGATATTCGATTAGGATGATTTCAAATCTTATAAACTTATTATAGATGCCAGGTTAGGATTTTGTACGCCAGACGAGAATTTCGTCTACAAAAGGATTGCTACGATTGGTTTTATTTTATACAGTTTCGGACAGAGGGCTTCCCCTGTCTGTTGTCCGTGTATTCTACTCTGATGACTAGAATTCACGTACAGAGACCCATGTCTCTTTGTATTTTGTGTTGTATCATGACTAGCAACTGAAGGCACATAAAGAGTCCTATATTTCTAAGTGTTTGATGGGGTTCATGATATTATGGTTTAAGTTTTCTATGATGATTTTTCTGCATGGCGTTGTCTGTTTGTCTTTGACTTTTTTGTTTGATCAATTCTATGGTATCTGTTGTCTCATTTTTGCAGTATATCATTCAAGGGTAATATACTAGCTGTATAAAAAAGATAGCACAACTAGATTATTTGAAAAGAAAATGTAACAGCCAAGAGAAATATTATATCCTATATCAGCTATATAAGTATGCTATATAGTCTCTGGTTAAAGACAAACTAGTTTTGTATCGATATTAGCATTAACATATTAATGACAAAATGTATTACTTTTTTTTGTGTAAAAAAAAATGTATTTTATTTTTTGTGTGTGTAAAAAAACAGGTATTTCTTTTTCCTATCGGGTACTCTTAAACTTCTCCCTCATATACATTCATGTTTGTTGAACTGAATGCTGCTAGAAGAAGACATTGATGTGATTATCCTTTCGAAACGTAAATTATACGATGAAGAAATAGATTTGACCTTTAATTAAGTTTTATGCATGTCTTGGTATATATTTCCTCGGTAATGACATCGGTCAAATTGCTTACAATGCAATACGTTACAAAATCTCAGAAAACCCAATTAAGGTTATTGTTTTAAAGTCGTAATGGGAGAGTCTGTTTATTAGATTAAGTGCAACCGTCTTAGAATTATTCCCATGGTAATACGTAGAATGTGTTTATTTTATAAATTACGATTTTCCAAGCAAATTAATCGTTTTGAAGAAAAGTTCAGATGCAAATTTCAAATCCTTAATTCAAAGTAAAATTTGTCTTTCCGGATCTGATGATGCAATAAATAAATCAAATTTGAGTTGTTAATAACTCAACTGCATAACCAATTTTCTAATCTTCAACTTGTGTCGTCAAAACAATGGGGTGAAGTGAACCATCTGTTTAGACGAGAGAAAACCAATATTAGTAAAACAAACAATTACATGAAACTGTGCATCAACGAAATGAGAATAAAAAAACCCAGAAAGTAATCAATAATGCATGTAAAATACACTTAAAAAAGTCAACTTTTATAATCCTCAAGAAAAACAAACAAAATACTGTTATGACTTGAGCATTATATTTCGTGATGTTTTTCCACAAGATTTGGGTAGCAATAAGGGGGTTTATAAAGTTCAAACGTAAGGAAAAATAAACTCACCAAAGTAATCATTGACATGACAATGAGTACAAAGACCCATCTCTTTTAAAATGACAATTGGCATGATTTGTATGAAAATAATTAATTCCAATTTTAAGACGGTACCCATGTTAATACGCGTCCAAAAAGACCCGTGCTTTTTTTTTTTTTTTTACCAAATACCGAAATTTTTTGTATGAATGAATTGCTTCCAACGAATTGTTGTTCAAATCATGCACATTCTTTTGTTACGCAGGTATTACGAATCGTTTTAAAAACACTCCCGGTTTGTTAATCTCATCTAACAAAAAATGAGTTTGTCTGTTCGAAGAATAGAAATAACAAAGAAACCGAAATTGTAAGAGAAATCTAAAATTTCGACCACATTTATCTCTAAATTTAACATGTGAAGGCATATTCTAATGCAACAATGTTTGTAACGTTCATTTTGATTGGATAACGTCACTTATTTAAATGGCATCAATTGACAATTGATGCTATGGGACGTACTCGCAAGCGCAGACGGCATATGACAGATTTAAAATACACGTTTTAGCGTTGTTTTCTGTCAGTTTCATTAGAATGGAGATAACAATATTGTCTTTTAAGCTCCGACGACATCAATTGGAGATTTGATGGTCGCAAAAACCCGTTTACTGTCTCCGCTAACGCGTCGCCAGTAAACTTAATTTGCGACCATCAAATCCCCAATTGATGCCGTCGGAGCTTAAAATATAATACAGTTATCTCCTAATTGTGAATTAACTAGGCGAAAATAGCTGGTATGTGAAAATTCGTCAAAAATTAACCGTGGGTCCATAATTGTATCGTATGCTCTTAATATAATAACTCCCGATTGTTTTGGCTGTTCTATTTAGGTTCAGTTGTATTAATGCTATGAAACATATTATATTATATATAACTCATTGAACTAAAAAAAAATCATTTCAAGACATAACCTTAAAATTTCATTTGCTAAGCCCATATTTTAGTGACCTTTAAACTGTTATTAGTTAGACAATAAAATCATATTGGATATTCAAATATATTCAGGTTTAGATTCGTGAATTTGATATTAACTTTGTATAAATTGTTATGCTTAGTATTATCAACAGGACACTTAATAAAGGCAACAGTAGTATACCGCTGTTCAAAACTCATAAATTCATGGACAAAAAACTAAATCGGGGTAACAAACTAAAACCGAGGAAAACGCATAAAATATAAGAGGAGAACAACGACACAACACTAAAATGAAACACACACAGAAGGGGACTAATCATCAGACAAAATCCCACCAAAATAACAAATATAACATAAAGACATAGCATTACAAGTTAAGGGCTAAAGTATCCGTTATCATGGCACATAAAGTTTAAAGTAAAGTGTGTATGAAAATAAAACTATTTTCTTAATGAATTGCTTGTGTGTAGACAGTATTTATTATTGAGTATTAAAAAGTTACACTTTAATACCGAAATACAAGGAGAATTCCAAAAGTTCACAAAAAGAAGACAAAATCAAACAATATCAACCAACAGACTGAGAGAAGCACAACTGCATATTTCCGACTTGGTACAGGCACTTTTCTGGAGAAAAAAATATGCAACACAGAAAAACGAGTCATCTGACAAAACAAAAAACAAACAACCATCCTCACAAATACAATGTAAATTAAACAGCGACGCCAAGAAAACAAGTTTCTGTAGTAGACAATTTCTAAAACGCCTGTTTAAATAAAAAAAAATGACAAAAACGTTATATTGCGTTATCGAATATTTTAAATATAAACTTAAAAAAAAAAGAGAACAAATTAAGTAACAGATCCATACAAGAGTAAACAAAATTGTAAAATTACTGCAAAAACCTCTTGCGGTAAAAACGTACCTCTGGACCAACCTACACCACAACAGCCCAAAGTAAAATCCCGATAGTTGGATGACATATAGAAGCATAATAGCAAATGGACACATAAAAGAAAATATTTAAAGTGAATAATAAATACAAAACCTCAGCATCTAAATTTCTAAACCACGACCGTCTTGTATTACTTGTTAAGTAGACACTGAATATTTATTCGCATCTTTGATCCTACTTTACTAAACTTCATGGAACTTGATAGATCATTCACCATTAACACATATTTGGTCGTTTGGTTGAGGTTTATTTTTACTTTATTGGTAACACGATCGTAACACTATGGAATGAAGCAACCATATTTATCAAAGCCATACAGCATTCTCATATTTCATAATTAAGATGACCTTTCCGTTGTAAAGAATTGGGTTGCTAAAATGGATACTCGTTTTATCTAATAACACGGAATCCCATCATTAATCACAATTTGTGAGCGAGAAAGACTTACACTTTAGTTAATATAAAACCTGCCAATTTTAACTTTTCACTTTGGATGTGAAGCTTTTTATATAACATGGAGAAAGTCATTTAGTTCTTCGTCTTGAGTATAAAGTACAATGTGTATGTACTAGACTGGACGCAGTACGAAACACAATTACATTTTAGTTATATACAGTCTGTTAGTTTGGAATTCTAACTTTCAATGTTATTTTTTTTTTATATAATATGGAGATTCGAAGTAGTTGTGAATTCTTCATCTTGAGTAAAAAGTTTAATTTATATGTATCAAAACTTAACGCAGTACAACATACAATCACTTAACCCTTTCATGAAGACAACTAGTTGATGGCATTAAAGCCTTCATCCGGACGAGCTGCAACGCAGATAGAATGACGTATTTATTTTGCATTAGTTTTACGCCGTTTGATTGATTTACGAAGAGTTCTTATCAGTTGACGAGATTATTGAAATACGATGAAATGAGAAACACTGTTTTAACATTTTCTTTGTTTATATTATAGGCTGTCACAAGAAAAATTCAATTACGGAAAAGGAATTTGTCATTTTGCTTCCATCACAGTGCGACATATTCGTTATGTGCAGGATGTTGAAGATGTTGTATAAAAGACGAGGTACCTCCTTGTTTTCACATAAGATCATGTTGTGAAATGATTTTTAAAAAATATATTAATGTTTTCAAACCTGTAGTAGCACATTCTCCTTATATACCTCATTTTGCCAAAAAAAAATTCACAAAAATACTGAACTTAAAGAAAAATCAAGAACTGTCATATTCCTGACTTGGTACAGGCATTTTCAAGTGTAGAAAATGGTGGATTAAATATAGATTCTTACACTGCAACAAGTGTATTACGATATTTCTCCAATCGAGACAGTTAAATTTTATTATTTAAAGCGCGAGGCTTGCTGTCACAAGCAAAGTAACCAAGCAGTTTTATTCTATGCCACCTGTAACTGTTATACAGAAAATATCATTATTCGTTGTTGCAGACTTCACATCTACAACTAATAAGGGACACAGATATAAAATTATTCATCTGATTGAACAATCATTGTTTTTTTTATACCAAGGACTAAAACGACTCCCCAATGACAAAGCGCCTCAAAAAAACACCTTTTATAGCAATCAAAATTTTAAAAAAAATGTAGAAAAAAGGCACCTGTTACAAAACATTAAATCAGATGGACAAAATGAAAGAGAGATGAACAAATATCAGGAGACAAATTAATACACGCAATTGTTGCTTGTTTCTGAATCCTATTTATTTTATGTATTTAATTTGTATGTTTTGATTTGTTGGAATAAAGTATTGTTTAAACTTGAAAATACTATTTGGCCCAAAGTTAAAAAATGATCTGAAAGATATACTATTCCAGTCTGTCCACTAAAACCTCTTGTACATTAATATATTGTAAGATAAACTGCTTTACGTTTTACATTAGTCCTTAATAATCACCGGAAGTGCTTCCCTTCTAGTGAAACTAGTTTGCCTGGCAACATATTGTGTGAACTTATATTCAGTATAACACGCAGTTGTGTATCCCTGATCAGTTAGTTAAATGTACTGTATTGGACACTCATATAATTTCAATTCAGTAACCGCATCAGTCTATTTTCACAGGGAAAAAAGTGCAATTTATCTTCTTGAGCATTACAAGAATAAAAGATGTGTGTTGCTCTTCAACATTATATCTGTTAGGCTCTATAATCATTGATAAGTCTTACGTAGACGAAAGACGCATCGGGCGTATCAAATTATACGCCTGGTACCCTGGATAACTATAAGTAATTATCAAGATTTAAAAGTTCTAGTTTCTATAGAACACACGTTTGCTTAAAAATGCAAAAATAAGATGGAAGATCTACTGAATTAATGTTTTCTGTTTTGTCCGTCGCCATGTGGTGTACTCAAAGGTATGTCCTGAACAGTATCCTAGATCTATACTTTATATTTGTTTTCAGCAAAATTGGATTCTAAAAGTGTTTAACAAACATGAATTGTTACAAAACCTTCAAGTTCTGACAGAAGTAAACATTTAATATACTAATTAGGTAAATTTATTAAAATTTAGTATGACTGTTGCGTTATTGCGTTGTGTTCTGATCATTGTTGCTTTTACATTAATGTTACTTGACATTAATGCACTGTTCGCGGTTCGTTTGCGTTTGTTTCAGCGTTGTTCTACATTGTTTATATCCTATTTATAGTTAATATCAAGGTGTTGATTACTGAATTGTAAATAATTGATGGTTTTTCAGTTAATGAAGATTAACGTTTTATTTATTGTATGTTTATTTAAGTTATAGTCTACCATCTTGGTAAGGTAATGTGAAGTTTAAAGTTTGATAGATTGTTATTCATCCTTCAAGGTATCCAGTCTTGAAACAGTCATCAGAAAGGATTAAATGCATGTATTAAATTGACTGAAAAAATGATTTTACTGTGTCCCAGTATAATTTTAATCAGATGTCGAGCAAATGGATTCCCTATTTGTTAGATTCTTTCCCCATGCCAAATGGATTCCCTATTTGTTAGATTCTTTCCCCATGACAAATAGATTCCCTATTTCTCAGATTCTTTCCCCATGACGTAGTTTCTTAGGATAACGTATACTTCCCTCCTCTATGGTTGGCTGTATATATGCGCTACGCTATCGTAATCTAACAAGGTTTTCTCCTCTAACCTCGGTTAGAAGTTATCTTGAAGTGAATTGATCGGAAATGATAAATAGCTGCTGATTCCTTGCTTTAAGTTTCGTTTATTGTTTGTAGGGATTTGGGGTCATATTTAAGTACATCATACCCCTTTCATCCATTAAAATCACTGACTTTGGTCAGACACAATTAAACTTGTTAGATTTAACATGTTGGCATTATATATCATTAATTTTTATTTAAGGACTTACAATACACGAAAACAAACATTGAGAGTACATTATAGTTCCATTGCTTATATTATCATCAATAAAATAATCATTGCAAGATATAAAAAAAAACAACAACAACACGCAGATATCTACAGAACAGTAGAAATGTACCATGTGATTGCAAATTTCCCATAAATTTACAGTTTTGTTAACAAAATTCATAAAAAAACAACACTAGTATACCGCTGTTCGAAAGTTATAAATCGATTACAAACTAAAACCGAGGGAAACACATATACTATAAGAAGAAAACAACGAAACGAAAGTCCAACCAAAAAATCAAACGACAATGCAACACACATAGAAACGTACTATAAGAAAACAATTTCCCTTTTTCTGACTTGGTACAGGACATTTTAAGATTAAATAGTGGGTTGAACGTGGTATCGTTGTTAGCCACACCTCGCGCTTTTATGGTAATGTTAAATATAACCCCAAAGTACAAATAAATGGAAGAACATTCAGGACAGATTAATACACAAATGAACAGTACAATAGAAAATTCCGACATGCAAATAGTTGTCAAAGGGTCTTGGCTTATGAAATAATACACCAAACGCGAGTTTCGTCTACATACGACTCATCGGTGATGCTCAAGTCCAAATAGTAAAGAAAGGCAAACAAAGACAAAGAGCATTAATGACCAAAATTTCAAAAAAATTGTACCGAATACGTTAAAGGTTTTCTGTTTGGGATTAAAAAAAAATCCTTAGTATTTAGAATAATTCTTACTTTTGCAAACAGTAAATTTATAATAACAAATAAATAACCATACAGTTGATCTAAATGTCGACACCGAAATGGTGGCCTAACTTAGAATAAAAACTAACACGTAAAACAACCTAGGTCAGCACATAAAAATAGATAAACAGAAACACGCATTATCGGCCAAACGATTAGATCGACGAACAAAGGTGACATCACAGGGAAATTTCCAAAAAATCTACAAGATTAGATAAAGTTCAAGTTTAGATTTGTAATTTATATATTTGATGTATTTAATAACAATAACACTTACAATACTATAAAAATAGAAGTGTGTAACTAATTGTATTATCTAGCTATATTTCTATTTCTTCTAAATCAAAGTAAACCAAAAAACTTCGTGTAAGTTGTGTTGCTTTAAATTAAAGTCTTATAAATGAACTAAGCAATCAAAAATCTTTACTTTATTACACGAATAGAATTTTTTTTTTTATGGAAATACAACTACAAACGATAAGACATTTAACAATATCTGATCAGAATTACAAATGCATACGCTAAACATCTAGCAATATATATACTGAACCTCAAAAGGTAATTCAAAAGGATGAAGGAAGACATTAAAAAACTAACGCTCGAATATAACAATCAAGGGGTGCGATTAGAAACCACTGACTGACTTAAATGCACAACCAATTATTAAAAAAAACACTGAAATAATAATTGGTATGCCTCTATAAATATCAAACTTTATGTCAAATATCTTTTATTATACGTTGTTTTGTTCTGGGTATTTTGGAAACATGAACATGTAGTTGTTTATAATAGTTATAAGGTACCAGGATTATAATTTAGTACGCCAGACGCGCGTTTCGTCTACATAAGACTCATCAGTGACGCTCATATCAAAATATTTATAAAGCCAAACAAGTACAAAGTTGAAGAGCATTGAGGATTATAAATTCCAAAAAGTTGTGTCAAATACGGCTAAGGTAATCTATGCCTGGGATACGAAAATCCTTAGTTTTTCGAAAAATCCAAAGTTTTGTTAACAGGAAATTTATAAAAATGACCACATTATTGATATTCATGTCAACACCGAAGTGTGCACATAAAGCAGTGCTCATCTTCAGGCTTTGTTCGTGGTGTACAAGTTTTCAAACAGTTACGGACAGTTATTTGCCTGAGAAGGATACTTTGAAGAAGAATAAATCATTTAAATCTTAAATGTAGTAATAAATTATAACACCGATAATTTGCCTTCTTTATTTTAGTGTATATGAATCCCTATTTGTTATATATGCTTTTATTTTTAATGTTTTTTGACACTTCATACGCGTTGTTTGTACTTAAACAGACAAACTGACATTTTATGAAGGTAACGGTGTTACAGGCGATCAGCATTATTCAAAGTGCAATTTATCAACAATTACATTTGTATAAAGTGTCAAGTGTAGCTGTTATGACGTAAAAGGATTTTATATGTCGACACCATAAAGCATTTCCCAGACTTTTGAATAATACGTCAAAATCATATGGTTTATTATCTTATCCAGACTGATTTCAGAGTTGTCTAATTATGTATTCATAACACATTTAAATACTTAATAAGGTTTGGTAGATACTATTGTGTATGTATTTACAACAACTACATGTACGTATAGATATTTGTATTTTTAAGTAAATCTGAGAAAAGTTTTGAGAATTTAGTATAAGAGAAAAAAGTAAAAACACAAAAATACTGAACTCCGAGGAAAATTCAAAAGAGAAAGTCCAAAATCAAAAGGCAAAATCAAAAGTCCAAACACATCAAACGAATGGATAACAACTGTCAAATTCCTGACTTGGTACAGGCGTTTTCTAATGTAGAAAATGGTGGATTGAACCTGGTTTTATAGCTAGCTAAACCTCTCTTGGGGGTTTCAATAAACAATGCCAGATTTATTTCAATAATGTTATAATACTTCAAAAAGTATGAATACTTGCTCTAGATTAAAATTCTAATAATACTGTTAGGTCGACAATGAACGGAGATTGTTGGCTTTCCTTTACCTGTGATATTCCATTAAAAAACATAAAACCTCATTTATCTGGTTACTGATTACTTGAATAAAGCGAAAGTGCGGTATACAATATGAAGGACAGACAAGACGGTATTTTTTTCTAGACAAACACATGAACATCTATGACGGTTCCGAAAGCATAAGAAATTCAAAAGTATAATTGACCACCATTAGGTAAACACAATCAATATATTATATCAATAAGATGCCAACCAATAGAAACGATCAAGAAACAACATGGACAATTGGGTTAACCATTTAAATGTTCTCGTAACATTCTCGAACTTTCTTGGATTAAACGACAGCATACTACCTGGATCTAAATAGCATTATAACGGGACACGTAATTATTTTATATCTGAAACCTCTTCTATTGATATCATTATTTTTGTTGACAAAAGACAACTTTATACAAGGTTTCGTGGCAAACGTATCAGTTGACATCAACAAATTAAAAATCGTATTTACTATACACTCTCTGGCGTCCTGTCAATATTAAGAAACAATTGTAGGCATCAATTATGTTGTTAACTGGGTCAAATACTTCATTATATTTTCACAATTATGCGCTTCATCTGATTTATGAATACTCAACTTCTTGTAACCAAGGATGATCCTGCGTCGGTATACATATACACATACAACTCAAAACTGTATACCTCCCTTTACTGATACCACATCACCAAACTGTAGACTTCCCTATACTGATACCACATCACCAAACTGTATATTGTATACCTCCCTATACTGATACCACATCACCAAACTGTATACCTCCCTATACTGATACCACATCACCAAACTGTATACCTCCCTATACTGATACCACATCACCAAACTGTATACCTCCCTATACTGATACCACATCACCAAACTGTATACCTCCCTATACTGATACCACATCACCAAACTGTAGACCTCCCTATACTGATACCACATCACCAAACTGTAGACCTCCCTATACTGATACCACATCACCAAACTGTATACCTTCCTATACTGATACCACATCTCCAAACTGTATACCTCCCTATACTGATACCACATCACCAAACTGTATACCTCCCTATACTGATACCACATCACCAAACTGTATACCCCCCTATACTGATACCACATCACCAAACTGTATACCTCCCTATACTGATACCACATCACCAAACTGTATACCTCCCTATACTGATACCACATCACCAAACTGTATACCTCCCTATACTGATACCACATCACCAAACTGTATACCTCCCTATACTGATACCACATCACCAAACTGTATACCTTCCTATACTGATACCACATCACCAAACTGTAGACCTCCCTATACTGATACCACATCACCAAACTGTAGACCTCCCTATACTGATACCACATCACCAAACTGTAGACCTCCCTATACTGATACCACATCACCAAACTGTAGACCTCCCTATACTGATACCACATCACCAAACTGTATACCTTCCTATACTGATACCACATCACCAAACTGTATACCTCCCTATACTGATACCACATCACCAAACTGTATACCTCCCTATACTGATACCACATCACCAAACTGTATACCCCCTATACTGATACCACATCACCAAACTGTATACCTCCCTATACTGATACCACATCACCAAACTGTATACCTCCCTATACTGATACCACATCACCAAACTGTATACCCCCTATACTGATACCACATCACCAAACTGTAGACCTCCCTTTACTGATACCACATAACCATATATTATTTTGATACATACACAATAGCCGATAACAACACCAGAAGTTAGTGCAGAAAATACTACTCATACTTGAGACGGTAAGTCAAAGAATTTAAGATATGATACCTATGGCCATATTAGTACAGTGGACCTAAGTAACGTTCAAAGCTGAGAAATTAAAAACATTTAAACAACAGAATTAACAAAAACTTGGAAAAATATCGTCAACCATCTAAGAAAGATTGGAAACATTTCGTCAGGTCACAAAAGATGTTATTTTATCTTATAATACAATTAATGCGAAAAAGACCTGTTGGTGACCTTCTGCTGTTGTGTTTTTTATTTGGTCGGGTTGTTGTCTCTTTGACACATTCCCCATTTCCATTCTCAATTTTATCTGATAAATAATCTCTTGATTCTTATTTAAATAAATGTATGGAAATTGTTAATATTCAAATATCTAATTTTGGAAATTATTTATAAAATAAATAAACGATATTTTTTTTAGAGTGTTATCAATTGTTTAGATGTTTTATGTAATCAGCGTTACTATTCATTTGTGATGGTTATATTTATAATGGCAGCACTATCAAGATATAAGAATCTGGATAATATCAACAATAATAAATAGAGGCAACAGTAGTCTACCGATGTAAAAAAAACTCATAAATCGACAGAAAAAAAAATCCGGGTCACAAAATCAAATCCGAGGGTATTTTAATATTGGAATAAAATAAAATACAAAAAAAAAAATTCTCCCAAATTGGAGATTTATTATAATAATACTATGGGCATATTGTCATTACAATGTCTATTCGTCACTATATATAGTACTATTTGTAAAAAGGCATTTTAATGTCAGGCTGTCATTTTTCTAATATTCAAATATATCACAAAGTACAAGGACATATGTCTGATCTTTCGAAGTTACGTCTTATGAAAAGTGGCTTTCAAGTAACTTCAACTTATTATATTGACAGAAGCAATGCGTCTGCACAAGGTGCGAATCACGACAACAAGTTTCTTTACAATGAGGTCAAAATGTTGTAAAAATAAAAAAAATATGTTTCAAATTTATGATAAAAACCTAATAAGTCTACACTGAATTATATCCCAAACAATATTATTGACGGTAGTTTTCAAAATCTTTTAAAATTTGATAAATAATTAGATAAACATAAATATTGATAAGTTAATGCAACTGATGACCGGTCCTATTAGTTTCGTTGAGGTAATAAAATAGTGAGATTAACCAATAAATATCCGTTCTTATCATCAGCTTTATGATCACCCACACTTGACGTTTCAAATTTACTTAGGAGTTCGGCATTTTTGTTATTTTCCTTGCGACAGCTAAAATAATGATAAGTTTTTAATATCGAATAACCAACTGGTAAAGTGTCGTTGTTATGAAACATCTTCAGATGTTTTAATAAATAAAACAAATAACTACTTTTCTACTTTAAATATAGCTAATATTCGCTTTTTTTTATATATAAAAAGCAATCGTTTTGATATCAAACCAACTATTTGTTACACCTTTATCTAATAATGAAAACTAAAAAATAATGTTTCATTATGAATCTTTCCGTATGTGTATAAGAACTATTTTGATGGCAATTCTCTATTAACTTTAACCAATATGTTCATTAGCACTACAGTGTATACAACAATAATGGTTCATGGTCGTTCAAATTACATATGATCATGGAATTTACATCAAAGGTTCACATCGACAATTTTCTACTGATAAAAGCTTTTTCTAAATATTTATATAATAAAGTGACCTGTTTTATGTTTTCTACACTCAAAAGGTCAAGTTGTTTCAAGGCAATTGGTGTATGAATCTGTCAGTTCTGCATTTAAGTGACTTAAACAAAATATTAGAAAAGAACGTAACGTTTGTCTTTATGTCTGCTTCATTTTTGATTATGAGTTTGAATTTCCCCTTTTGTATTTTCGATCCTTTTTAAGATAATAATTATTGTTGATTTTTTTTTCTCACTTGAAGCCCTACTATAAAAAGTACAAGTTTTATACATATTCAAAATCTTGTCTTCACTTTTTTGGAATGTAATAATTTTTGATTTATTAGCTCTAGGCAGCTTGAAAATATTCATTTGTAGTTGATTAACAATTCTCCGCTACCTCTTTGTCGATACTATCATTTTTTTTTAGTGTAAATTCACATTGCGATAAGACGTGTCACGGTACTTGTCTATCCCAAATTCATGTATTTGGTTTTGATGTTATATGTGTTATTCTCGTGGGATTGTGTCTGATACTTGGTCCGTTTCTGTGTGTGCTATATTTTAGTGTTGTATCGTTGTTCTCCTCTTATATTTAATGCGTTTCCCTCAGTTTTAGTTTGTTACCCCGATTTATTTTTTTTGTCCATGGATTTATGAGTTTTGAACAGCAATATACTACTGTTGCCTTTATTTACAACACATAATGTACAAAAAAAGTTTTCCATGTCTTTTCTGAGCTTCCTTATAAAATGGAAATGGTTGTATATTTGGTATGTGGCTTGCTTATATAAGGTTGCAAGGTGTAGGCAATTTTCTCATCCATCAACCACTCATAATCAAACTCGCCGATTCAGCGTAAATGTATACAAATCCTCTTCGACATGTGACACATGTGAGTACAGAGCTGGTGATAAGTCTAATTTGGTGATGTCATATTCAAGGAAAAATAGACGGATTTCTGATTACGACAATTGAAACATATATTTTTGTCATCTGTAAATAAGACATTCCGTAATTCTCGAAGTATGACTTCCACTTCACCTTCGGGAAGCTTTGTATTTAGAGTTTTTTTGTCAGCAGAAACCCGTTACCAAGGAAATCGTCAGAAAAATCTGAAATGTCATATAAACTGGTGAACAAATAATGGATACACAGGCACTGATGGAATGGTGCTTTATAAAAATGGAAAGTTCAATTTTAGGAAGCTGAGGTGATCCTTTTGGTTTTAAAGTTTTGTTCTAAAACGAACATTTTGTAAAGAGATAAGCCGACGTAACTTTATCTGTTGTACTCTTCATTTAAAATCACATCATCTAAAAAGCGGAACATGAAGTTAAAGGATAATACTGGTTTATTGGTATTTAAAAAAAAAATTGTCCCCAAACGTTATCTAGATGTTGTCGTTCAGAAAACTAAGTGGTTTTTTTTTACAAGAAAACCTCATGGTTCCAATGGGACATACAATGATTAATCGAAAATAAACTGACAACGGCATAGTGTATAGAGAAATAGTATACACAATTGTTTCTTTGAATCAGAGTGATTTTTTACAAAGTAGAATTTATGTTGGCCATTCTTTTTTGCTGAACAAATAAAGCAATATCAGTTTTTTTTCAATTCGTCTTTTGGTTTGGAATTGGGAATACTTGTGTATAGTGTAAAAAAGAAATCTAAGATAAGAAGATTATTGTATGTTTGCTTTTTGATTTTGCATGAACTGATCATAACTTCATTGTTTGAATTGTCCTATGTGCTGTTTTGTAAAACAACTTGTATCCACAGATACGAATATTCTTAGTTTTGTTAAATATTTTAGTTTAGTTAACCTAGGAGCTTTAAAAATTTGTAACGAAAAAAATTGGATTTACAAGTGTATTTTCTGATGAAAGCATATGTTCCAAAATATGTATACTGGAATATCTTAAGGAATAACTTATTACCAAACAAAAAACAGTAAACCTGCGGAGAACATGGTATACCGCAAACATAAGGATTTCCACAAATAAATAAATTGATCACGAGATGGAATATATATATACATGTTTATCGCTATTTTGTGCATTTTCCCCCTGATCTTTTTTTGTGATAATTTTTCGTATCATGCTACTTGCTTGAGATGGAAAATTATCGCTAGAAATTGAGGAGGCATGTGGCGTTGCTAATGAAATTGACAACGTCGTCAAAGGTAAGATAGCGATAAACATATTATCATTTGTCATCTCAACTTGATTGTCTTTCTCACTTTCGCCGTCCCGGCTCAAGCAAGAAAATCAATCTCGTTGAGATGATCAACGATAATCTATAAATATATACATAAACATTCGTAACTCTATAAGTAGTTAATCTGATGTTAGATCTGTAAATTGAGATTGATTTGTTTTTGTTTTTACGGGATTCAAACTCATGTAACTGTGATAGCGTGGCACCAATTCGCCTTGCCCTGTGATTATATATATATAACTGTTTACTCCTACTAAATCAGAAGATTTATATATAGTTTGCGTGAAGCAAGATAATAAAATTATGCATACATATAAAGAAACCTAGAGATAACGAACAGAGTGTGTAATTCCAGTTTATAAATAGTATGCTTCTGCAAGTATCAACTTAATGAAGTAATTTTTGGATTATAACTATCCTACAAAATATGGGGATGGAGGATTTCCAATATAAAATTTGCTTTACTATCTTAATAAATATTTTAAATACGAAATGAAAAATGAATATCTGCAAAAGTGGCATTTATTATTTTTTTTATAGAACTTTTTGTTATTGGTACAATATACAATTATGGCTCGTATAAAAGGCGAATATTCAGAATTGTGAACACGTTTTTAGGGCTAAAAGTTTGGATATTTATTTTGCATCTAAGGGGCCGCAAAGGTATTTTATTCCAATAGTTAAAGGGTCTTTTGAAAATAGCACTTATCTTACTGTAAAGTAACAAACGAAATTCAATGTTTGAAACCAATTTGTGTATTAGAATTTCACGTACGTACAACAAAGGTATAATCTTTTTGTAAATAAACTCATCATAGATACCAGGACTAAGTAAAATATGAATGGCTCTGGAAAGGACCATTTATAGGAGGTATATTCGGCAATTATCTATATGCATGTCCAAAGCCTTGTATTCCCGTCACTCGATGGACTCCCTGCAACGTGAACGTTGCCGTTGCATTCAGTTTCGTCAGTGACGTAATTTTTACAGGAAATAACTCGTGTACAACGCAAGTATTATCAAATCGAGAATTATTTCATGTCACGTTATGAATTGTTACCCAATAGAACTGTTTATAAAATATATGTAAAATAGGGACGAAAGATACCAGAGGGACAGTCAAACTCATAAATCGATTATAACAGACAACCAATAGTACACATGACAAAACATAGAAAAAATAAAGAATAAGCAACACGAACCCCACCAAAAACTGGGGCTGATCTCCAGTGCTCCGGAAGGGTAAAGCAAATTCTGCTCCATATGTGGCTCTCGTAGTGTTGTTCATGTCATGTCATGTACTAAATTATAATCCTGGTACCTTTGATAACTATTTACACCACTGGGTCGATGCCACTGTTGGTGGACGTTTCGTCCCCGAGGGTATCACCAGCCCAGTAGTCAACATTTCGGTGTTGACATGAATATCAATAATGTGGTTATTTTCATAAATTTCCTGTTTACAAATTTTGAACTTTTCGGAAAAACTAATGATTTTCTTATCCAAGGCATATATAACGTTAACTGTATTTGCACAACTGTTTGGGACTTTGGATCCTAAATGCTCTTCAACTTTGTACTTGTTTGGCCTGATAAATATTTTGATATGAGCGTCACTGATGAGTCTTATGTAGACGAAACGCGCGTCTGGCGTACTAAATTATAATCCTGGTACCTTTGATAACTATTTACACCTCTGGGTCGATGCCACTGCTGGTGGACGTTTCGTCCCCGAAGGTATCACCAGCCCAGTAGTCAACACTTTGGTGTTGACATGAATATCAATAATGTGGTAATTTTAAAAAATTTCCTGTTTACAAAATTTTGATTTTTTCGGAAAACTAAGGATTTTCTTATCCCAGTCATAGATAACCTTAGCCGTATTTGGCACAACTGTTTGGGACTTTAGATCATCAATGCTCTTCAGCTTTGTACTTGTTTGGCTTGATAAATATTTTAATATGAGCGTCACTGGTGAGTCTTATGTAGACGAAACGCGCGTCTGGCGTACTAGATTATAATCCTGGTACATTTGATAACTATTATAACAAATTCGGTATATAACTATAGGCAAATCACTTTATCAAATGTAGACACTAAGCTTATGGCCTATGCCTTAGCGCAGCGATTAAAGGTAGTGTTGTCCAAAATTATTCATAGTGATCAGAATAGATATCTAAATAGTCGGTACATAGGTTTTAACATTCGCCAGATTCAAGATATACTAGACTACTCAGAAAAATTTAAGATAGACGGAGTTTTATTGTTCATAGACTTTTTCAAAGCATTTGGTTCTTTAGAATGGCCCTTCATGTATGAATCCGTATTCAAACTTGGAGTACCACATTTCTTCTTAAAATTGGAAAAATCTAAATATAATGATACTAAAGGATGCCTGTCTAATAACGAATGTTTCTCAGAAACCTATAACCTTCACCGTGGAATAAAACAAGGATGTCCTTTAAGTTCTCTTATTTTTGTAATAGCAGTTGAAGTCCTGGCCTGTAGATTAAGACAAGATTCTAACATTAAAGGGTTTCAAATTAAACTTGATGAAAAAACACATACTAGTAGTCTAAATATTTCCCAATTGGCTGATGACACAACCCTTTTTCTCAGTTCTAAAAATGAAATTCACTAAGCATTGAACCTAATAGAAATATTTGGAACACTTTCCGGTTTAAAACTAAATAAATCTAAAACAGAAGGTATATGGTAAGGTAGACTTCAACATTGTAAAAAATGAAAATATACACTGGAGCAAAGAACCAATTAAAAGTTTAGGAGTTTACTTTGGATTAAATAAAAACAAATGTGATAAATTAAATATTGAAAAAACAATAAAACAGTAAAAAAAATATACTTGATTGGGAAAAAAGAAAATTAACAATGACAGGTTGAATAATAGTTGTTAAGCTAGATGGGGTGTCTAAATTATAATCCATAGAATCTTTTAATGTTTGCCAAATATTCATATTCTGCTTGTTTAAAAACAGTTATAAAAAGAATGGGTTACCAGACTTATTTTCACCGGACTTGTTTGTTTGCTTCATGTAAATATGGGTAAATTCCTAACACATTCTATTGTAAAATTAACACTATCTAAATTATCTGTCCTTGCATTTGAGTTGCCACCCCTTATTTGACAGTGTTGGAAAAAAACGAATCAAACAAAACAATTCTTATTTTTGTAAAATACAATCATAAATATGATCAAACATGGCATTTTCTATATTATAATGAACACTTTTACACATGAAATACCTACTATTATAAAAATTTGCACATTTCTTCAAAGATCTAGACCTTGTTTTCTAGTATTTCAAAATCCAAGATGGAGGAAGACACCTTATCTACCTTAAGTCACTTATATTACCCAATCTTACTTTTTTAGCTTCGGTGGTTTCGATACCCCAAATCTACATAAAAGATTTTTAAAAACTTCTATACAATTTTATATGGAACAACAAACAAGAAATGGTAAAACATTAAACACCTACCAAAGATTACACAAATGGAGGTCTGAAAATGACAGACATTGATGATTTCTTAAATGCATTACAAGTTTCATGGATTAAACGATTAACGGCAGAGGAATTTGCCAATCGGAAAGTCCTTCCAACATAATATTTCAACAAATTTTGTATGTAAAAAAAAACCCTTATATTTCATATGATGCCAGACAACAAACTCAGTATCAAACTGAAACTAACCTCTTTTTACTTCAACATATTAAAGACAAACAATACACCACCATCAACAAACAACACATAAATCACAAACTACAAAAATGTAAGGCAACTAATGTTGTGGGGTAATAAAAATATAAAATTTAAAGCAAAATGTTTAGTCCACCTAAATTGTACAAGAGACGGCATTATCTTCATTAATGACATTATAGATCAAAAAGGGAAAAATATATTGAAGAAATTAACATCAAAACCTAATTGGATCTCTGAGCTGTTAAAATTGAAAAACTCTATTCCAAAACTTTGGGTTAATATATTAAAATCTGACAAAACGTTGAAAACTTTTGTGAAAACAAAATTAAACTTTTTGACTGTTAAAAAACAAACAGAGCTTATTGAAAATATGTCACCCAAAGACATGTACGACCATTTAAATTACATAAATGTGTACAGAACCATAGAATTCTCGAAATGAAAAAAAAATCTTAAAACTAGAATCGATCAATCCAATAAATAATATGTTACAAATTTACATTTAATTATTTAATTAATAACAAATATAAAATGTTAAGATGGAAATTACTCCATTATATCCTCCCATGTAAACATATATTACTACAATGGAACACACAAAACACAAGTATGTGTGACTTGTGTAACTTGATTGAAGATTACGAAAACTTTTTTCTTAAATGTCAATTCTGCCATGAATTTTGGAAAAAAATATATGTACTTGTAAGCAAAATCAATATTAGGGCACATATATTTAATTTTAAAACTTTAGTTCTGGACTATAAATAAAGGCAACAGTAGTATACCGCTGTTTAAAACTCATAAATCCATGGACAAAAAACAAAATCGGGGTAACAAACTAAAACCGAGGGAAACGCATTAAATTTAAGAGGAGAACAACGACACAACACTAAAAAACAACACGCATAACATGAAAACCAAATACATTAATTTGGGATAGACAAGTACCGTCACACGTCTTATCGCAATGTGAATTTACACTCAAAAATAAGAGAAAACAAACGACGCAACGTTAAAATGTAACACACACAGAAACGAACAATAATATAACAATGGCCATACTCCTGACTTGGTACAGGACATTTTTAAAGGAAAAAATGGTGGATTGAACCTGGTTTTGTGGCATGCCAAACCTCGCACTTTGATGGCAATGTTAATTATAAAATTGAAATGACAACATAATATTACAGGACTACAATACAATTAAAAACGAGAACGTATTAGACAAAGAAACACATGATTAATAGATAACAAAAAGCATCAGGTTTAAAATTCAATACGCCAAAAAACGCGCCTCGTTCACACAAGACTCACCAGTGACGCACAGATATAAAAGATCGAAAGTGAAAAAAAAGTACAAAGTTGTACAGCACTGAAGATCAAAAGTTGCAAAAGGTTGTGTAAAATACGGCTATGTTTTTATGCTTGGGATAAGAACATCCTTATTATTTGGAACAATTAATGCTATTGCAAACAGTAAATTTAATCAAATGAATACAAAAGACATACATAACGAAACTGAAGTATCAACTAATTACAGAAAACAAAATCCGAATACATAATGCAAAGACCAACACAGATTAGACACACCCGACTCAGTCCAGGCCTCAACGCAATAAATCATAAAAATGACGTCAAATACGATAGTGAAAATGCACATAAATTACGTCACTTTTGAATTTATGAAATTTCTGAAACAGCACAAAAATGATGTCACATATAAAAAACTATATCTCAAAAGTAAAAGAAGAGGGACGAAAGATACCAAAGGGACAGTCAAACTCATAATTCAAAAATAAACTGACAACGCCATGGCTAAAAATGAAAAAGACAAACAAAAAAACAATAGTACACATGACACAACGTAGAAAACTAAAGAATAAACAACACGAACCCCACCAAAAACTAGGGGTGATCTCAGGTGCTCCGGAAGGGTAAGCAGATCCTGCTCCACATGCGGCACCCGTCGTGTTGCTTATGTGATCACAAATCCGGTAAATAGTCTTATTCGGTAGGTCAAATTCATGAAAGGGAAGGGGATTGTAGTTACGACGTTAGGAACATATTCGATATCATTTGTGAAACGGTTATTCCATAACGGTCAACCAACTCGTAATGGCGTCCGTAAAATTTACAAAGGGATGATTTCAACTTCACCATTTGAAACTCTTGGTTTAATAGCTTCCTTGTGAGCTCCTAAGATAGAATTGGGATTGATTTAAGATTATATTAGAACTAAATACTGATATTACATTTAAACACAGTGCATATTGCAATACTTATTAATAGCAATTAACTATAATATATCTATGTCCAGTTTGTTATGAATCTAACTTCAAACGTAAATTAGCTTACAGATTACGTAGAACAAAATTAAATCTAATTAATGAAGGCGGTGATTAATTTTTCTTTCATAACACATACATATAATAGAAAAGACGTCAACACATTATTGAACAAAATCCGATGAGAATTACAAATATAACATTAAACATTTAAACTAAATACATGAATTTGGGATAGACAAGTACCGTAACACGTCTTATAGTAATGCGAATTCACACTCATCAAAACAGTCACAATCGGGAATAAGTAACGTTTGGTAATTAAAAGATTAGACGACATAATGACAAACCACAATCTACCATGTGGTAAAAATGTCCTTAGCTAGTTTGGTCAAAGACGCATCGTATGGATCCACCAATTCGTGATGGCATCAATACGGAGTGTCAATTTTAATCTGTCCTCATAACATTGTTGGAGCAGTTTCTTCGTAAGGAGCACACTCCTGTATATAAAGTCCGTATAGTGTGAACAAGCACGTGAATAACGTATCAATTGTGATATATAAACACCATACGAAGGGGAGGGTATGTTACTGCTGAGAAATGGGAAATTGATAATTGGGAAGTTGAAATCGTCCCGTTTACCATAGGTTTTCGTGTGAAGTCGTCCATCTACGTCAATATTGAGGAAAAGATCAAGGTATGAAGCAGTCCTTCTAGTATCAGTAGTATCCCTAATTTCAAGTTCATTGGGATATATGAGATGTAAATATTGGCTGAAGTATTGGTTATTCAATGTTAGAACATCATCAATATATTACGGATTACAAATGTGTTGAGGTTCAGAGCTTATATCCCCTTCGCCTTCGGCTCAGGGGATATAAACTCTAAGCCGGGAATGTCACAGTATATGCCCTGTCTGAGACCTGAATAACATATAATATCGGAAAGTAAAATTAAAGAAGTTTGCAAGGTGCCTTTTCTTTTTGTCTTTTAGAAGGTTCTGAATGAATTCTGCTTCATACGAGTACAAAAACAAATCAGCCAGCAGGGGTGCACAATTAGTACCCATTGGAATACCGACTGTCTGTTGAAATATAAATCCTCCAAACTCAACAAATATATTGTCGATCAAAAAGTCCAGCTTTAGTATATTTTCTGGAAGATTCAGTGTGAGTCTTCACAAAATATGAATTATTGTAACCCATAATAAGAAATTTGTATCTACGACTCCCATTTTTATAGTAAAAGCTCTGTTTTATGAGATGGTGAAGTCGATCTTTCAACTGAGCATGGGGAATAGTAGTATATAGCGTAGAAAAATCAAAAGTTTTTATGTTGCTGCAAAATTGCAGATTGTGATCGAAGGTATTAAAGCAGTAGATCTTTCGAATTTTTGAGAATCCACATTTGGTTAACACCACTGGTAGAATATATCTCCTCGCAATATTTTTGAAGCCCATCTTCAACTGTAGAAAGAATAGTAGTCAGTACTTTAGAAAGATGTTTAGTCGAACATTTTGAAACCCAGTTATGTATCGTTCTTTATATGGAGTTTTGTGTAATTTAGGTATCCAGTATAATGAGGGCAAGTTTTCTTCGTTTTCTTTGATGTTGATACCAAAAGAAAGAAGGACAGATTTATGATTTTGTAAAATTTCGTCCTTGGTAAATGAAGTTAAAGAATATGTAGGATTACCAGTAGTTTTATCAATTCCAAGCTCTGTAGTGAGACATTGCAAATAATGTTTTGTTTTTTTACATATGAAGAAAATATTATTGGAGGCTTTATCAGCTGGAACAACAACATATTTGTCATGCAAAGAGGATAAAGCATCTACAACCTCCGGATTCTTGTATAAAAATGTATAAAATACATGATCCTTTGTATCACGATATAAATCTCTTCCTAACTATCTTAATATATATTTAATCCATAAAAGTACTCACATATCAAATTATAAACAAAAAGGCGTTGACGCTTATGCAGTTTTCAGACATGTATTTTTAAACACATACGAAATTAACATATATATTAATGCTAAAAACAGCAAATTTTTAAATGATGTAAGAAGAAATGCTAAATTTAAAATACTTTCATGTATAGAAAATTTTAGTAAAAGTTGATAATGTATCTGAACACGTGGCAATAAACCAAAACAGCATGCTTACTGAAAACGAATTCATGTACAAAACTAATTTATGATAAAGGATATTGTCATCGAGACCTTTGTTGGCAAAGGAAAGATTAAGAAAAAATATTTTCTCTTTTTTATCTTTTCAACTGGTTTGAAAAATCTGTGACTTGCAATATCCGAAATGATAGCTGTAAGTTTGCATTGGTTTGAATGAGGGTTTGTAACGGTGGTTTCCAAACATAAATTGAACAGAGAATGAAGTTTTGAAAGGGGTAATGAATAAAGTTTTGTGCGAATGTGATGAATACCTAACGGCTTTTGTATAAATGGCACCAAGTCATTAATAGAGACATCACGAGAGTATGTGATATACGATGAAGATGACCAAGACTGCGTCTACGTCGAGCAGTACAGTTGAAAATATTCATCACATTCACCGAGTTACACGAAGAACTAGATAGATTATCTATACCATCAATTTTGTCATTGCAACCATATGGTGTCGCACTCCCAATTGTCTTATCCAGTAGTAAGGTAGAACTATCAGCGTGGTTTATCTGTTCAATTTCTATTAACAGATCAATCACCCGTGTAGTTTTATGTAGTACTAGTATGCACCCATGAAAACAGTCGCAAATAGAGGGGCATGCTTATTAAAGTAAACAGGTTGAAAAATATGTCTATGATGCATATAAAAAGGAGGTTAATTCCCTTGCATTTAAAAAGATGATAATCCAAAGGGAAATCTAAACTCACGTCGGAGTTAAAAAATAAATAAACTCACACCGCCATGGCAAAAATTGGAAAAAGAATTAAAGACAAACAACAGAATACAATTCATTTCATAGAAAAATAAGACCAAACAACACAAACCCCACCCAACTCAGTGAGTATTTTCCTGAAGTGTGAGCAGTTTCTGCTCCACCTTTGTCTAGTTACAAGCTGCGGCATTTAATTTTTTTCAGGGTTCCTAACTACTAAAAATGCACAGTTTTACAGCATTTTGCTGCAGATTCGGCCAACATATAATAATGGTAAAGACAGTTAAAGTTATCACTTCCAGGTGCCAGGCGTAAAACTGTAAATTGTGTTGATTATTACAATATTTAAGCATTTATCTAAAAGTGAAAAAGAAGACGTTCCAAATCAAAATTACCAATTTACCCAAAGACTATCAGCCCGTTCAATTGTGCATGAACATAGTAATAACTTATCTACCTGTAATGTGTTGAAACGAGCATGGTGTCGTTAAGTCTAAAAATTCCTAAAAATGTGTTCACGTTTGAAATCCTATCAAGTTTGTGTGAATTTGGCTAAGTGATTTCAGAGAAGATCATAAAAATAGGATTTCCAAGTCCGTAATGTTTTCAATGAGAACTTGGTGTCTGTGCCAACAGTATCGCCATGGTTGCCACTACATCATCATATAACGAGGAGGATTTAGAATATGATTAAATTATGAATATCCTACAGTTTCAAAACATTTCGTTTTGTTTTTTTCGGAGATTATTTTTTTTAAATTAGATAATCAAAATCATTGATTGCCTTTGGCTGCCGTGGGTTTTTTGGGCAACTAGTTGTGTTTATTTCCTAAATATAGTAACACAGAAATATTATGTGCAATGTCAATTTCATCATGGAGCACTTTTTCTGCAACCAAGGGTTCCTTTCAGTTTGAAATTAGTTTTACAATTTGAGTAGCAATCAATGTATTAATTTAAGTTACAGTATAAAAACAATATTAGGGCAATGTCAGAAAAATTAAAAAAAAAAAAGTATTCCGCGCAAAACAGGAGAAGAGCTTGTTAAAACCTCGCACTTCCCCAGTTTCTTAGCCTCATACAAAAAAGTTTATATTTTTCTGACATTGACCTAATGTTGTTTATATATTATGTGTTGTGTAGATTTAGAATTGGTAACATACCTCTTTTAGACAGGGTTTCCTGAAGAGCATGGTTATAATTAGCAAAATAGATTTATTATAAAGAAGATGTGATAGGGTTTCAGCGGGAACTGTGTGCCATAATTGCTTTCATGTGAAGAGGAGAACATTTTGAAAATTGATCATATTTTTCATCTGATTGAAATAAATGAAGATAATTTGTAAAATAAAAGACAATCCATATTCATTATAATTGTAACTTGTAATGGTTTATATTAACAAGAAGTTTTAAAGAGACAGATGAAAATGTGGTTATAAGTAGATTAAAAGCTAACTAGATATTACTAGTATGTTATATACATATACATTTTCATGGATTTACAATCTGTCGATTCCTGTAACCTGGCATTGCACAAGGTCATGTTTTTCTCTGGCTGTTTATGACGTCTTTACACTAAATCCATTGTATGTTGGATGTGTACGGATTGATTGCTTAGTCTTAGAGGCATGATTTTTTTTATTAGTTGTTAATGGCTTTGAACTTGCTGTCAGATAACTGCGAGTACTCTCAGATTTGTTCATTGTGTCGTTTTGTGTCGGGATGTATAAGTACCCGGCCACGTCCACTTTTATTTTTTGTCTATCTGATGGGTTAAGCCTTTTTCAACAGATTTTTATAGTTCGTTCTTATGTTGTACTGTTATACCACTGTCCCAGGTTAGGGGAGGGTTGGGATCCCGCTAACATGTTTAACCCCGCCACATTATATATGTATGTGCCTGTCCCAAGTCAGGAGCCTGTAATTCAGTGGTTGCCGTTTGTTTATGTGATACATATTTGTTTTTCGTTCATTTTTTTTACATAAATGAGGCCGTTAGTTTTCTCGCTTGAATTGTTTTACATTGTCTTATCGGGGCCTTTTATAGCTGAATATATGCGGTATGGGCTTTGCTCATTGTTGAAGGCCGTACGGTGACCTATAATTGTTAATGTTTGTGTCATTTTGGTCTTTTGTGGATAGTTGTCTCATTGGCAATCATACCACATCTTTTTTTTTTTTTTTTTTTTTTTATGTCTGTTTGGTTTCAAATGGAACTGTGTGCAACCAATACCGATAATGTAAATTGTCTAACGTCTGAATGACGGCGCCGAAGTGATAACTTGAGGCCATTTGCAGTTATTTTCTTCTAAAAAATACATTTATTGTCACTGTATTACGGCAGATTCCACTTGCCAAATAACTATCCCGGTTTTGAAGATTTCAGTTAGGAACACACCTTTCGTTTGTTTAATAAAGAAATACAAAACGTATTAAAAGGTTAAAAAGGATAAACAGACGGCAAAAATTCTTCCTCAAATATTTTTGCATCATTTTCTTCTTGTACATAAGCCAAACAGACGACTATCCTCGTAGTCCAAAATAAGGTCATTATAGGTCATCTCAAGTCTACATAATAGGTCATCTCAAGTCTACAACTTACGTTTAATGGCCCCGTCATGAAAAAAGGCTTTTGTCAAATCTTAATGTTTTGATATAAAATTCTGTGGACCGTTGTCGGTTTTTTTTTTAATGCATATTGGTTTGATATTTGTTATTTATCTTTTATTGTCCTATTTTGGTTTATCTTCTATTATACTAATATATAGTAAAATATCAAGTACAAAACTCCGAAGACAATTCAATTCGGACAGTCCCATATCAAATGGCAGACTCAAAAACTAAAACTCCGAAGACAATTCAATTCGGACAGTCCCATTTCAAATGGCAGACTCAAAAGCTAGAACATAATGACCACAGCACAACAAATTGGTGGGATGCATAAGTACTGAGCCACGCCAAAAGGATATTACCAAAAACGGACTCAACAGTAAGGGTTGATAGTTTACAAAGACAAATAAAAGAACACTATTAATTGTAATTATGATGATATACAAACTTAGTTCCTATAATATGTACGTGAAGACCATCATGCATCACAGAAAAGCCATTCTTTAAAATAACCCTGGTTCGTCAACTGCTCCGTCATAGGTAACATTTTATCAAGTCTGGGTATCATCTGCAAGGTCTAGAATACCGAATGAGTTAGGGAAACGTATATCTCATATGCATGTTAATTTTTGTGTCATTTTGGTCTTTTGTGGATAGTTGTCTCATTGGCAATTATACCACATCTTTTTTTATAAGTTGGTATATTGCTACTAAGAGTTTTGCTTGTTCAGTGTCCGTTTTGGTTTTTCTTCTTTTTTACACAATAGATAAATATACAAGAGATAACTTTGAGATGACCAACACAATGTTTTTTTTTATAATTACAAAAAATGTCACAAATTCGATTCTTCATACCGAAATAACGAATTCATACAGGTTTTGTAGTGGCATATTCATCGGAAATTGTTATAGGTTTTGAACGCGGAATCCTAAAAAAATCATGGAATTTGCTTATCGAACAATTTGTATCGAGCATATCCAAATGGGGTTATATAGAACACATCGTTTCTACGCATTGTAATTAGTATTGGTATACTACATGTATGAATACAAAATGGGGTATACCGTATCTACAGCAACCCTGCAGCACAAAACAAACAAAAGACATATAGAGATCAATAGACGGTCCTCGCCAATACATTGGTGTCTACCTGGTATTGATAACGTAGTAGAGGACATTTTAAAAGCATAAAAAGGCAAGGGAGGCGGATTAATATTAGTTCTTCTTACTTTTAAATTCCCGTATTTCTATTGTACAATTGGAACTTGTGCACTTTCGGAAAAATGAAATATTAGGGTAAAGCGAAAAATTCGGTCAGAATACTCGTTTGCTAGTATTCAATTGATTTCTATTCTCCAGTATTATTCGATATATGCTGGTATCTGTAATATCAGAACCAACACTCGACACTGAGGTACCTATTTTCTTTTTGATGTACCTTGTAATCCAATATTTCATGCTATAACATGACATTATTATACGGTCTTCTTGTTCAGGAACGGGAATATCATATTTCGATAAATGTTTGTGGTGCTCGAATAACGCGTTGACATCTAAAAGGAATAAATACTGTTCAAACTCACGGTACAAATAATATACGTCATTTCGATCCAAATATCAGATTTTTGTTATAATATTCCAAAAGTCCTTCGATCTGGAAAATAATCTGCATCATGTCTTCTTGATAAAGTAATTAAAATTAATTTAAATTATAAACTTTACGGAAAATTAAGAGTGTTTTTCGTTGTCACCTTTTTTTAAAACGTTGTAAGTATGCATATATTTAACCTGCCACGTCCTGTCCGCGTTTTCGTTACGTTTGTTTCTGCTTTGTATCGATCTTATAATTTAAGACTTTTTGACTAATTTTTATTGTTTGTACACATGTTGTACTGTTACACCACTGTCCCGGGCTTGGGAGAGTTGGGCGCCATGACATTATGTCTTTGTCTGTCCCAAATCAGGTGCCTGTTATTCAGTGGTTGTCGTTTATTACTGTACATCATAGGTGTATTTCGTTCATTGTTTTTTTTCCACATTAGGCCGCTAGTGTCTTTCGTTTGTCATTTCGATACCTTTAATAGCTGACTATGGGGTAAAGGTTTTGTCAATTGTCGAAGGACTTTATATTACCTATATTTGATAATTTCTAAGTCATTTGTTCTCTGGTAGAGAGTTGTGTCATTGGCAACTTTACCAGATATTCTTATGTTTATTTATGCATGATCGACGATTTCGATGTGAAGAATATTTTGACGTCTTTATCTTTTTTTGTCGAAATATAAATGCTGCCATATGTTTTGCAGAATTGGAGTATCTGTGAAACAATAACTGTTATTATATGTTGCATTTATTCGATTGTTCTGTTATTGGATTTTGCCCTTTCAGGTATTTGTTGTGAGTCAATACTATCCGGCTTTCCCCCGGAACATCCACCTTTTAGATTCCAGTTTAAATTTGAAGACCACAAATAAAAGTGGAGCGCCGGATATTCATTTCTATAGCGCTTGACCTTACACTACCAATAATTTACCCATACTTTTTTGGTACATTTCTACCCTCGTGCATATCAGTACTGTTAGGAAAGACTGAAAACTTATAATGTTATACTTTCAATGAAATCAGTACTGATTTTGTCAGTACTGTTTCAGTACTGATTTTGACAGTACTGTTTTAGTACTAATTTTGACAGTACTGTTTCAGTACTGATTTTGACAGTACTGTTTTAGTACTGATTTTGACAGTACTGTTTCAGTACTGATTTTATCAGTACTGTTTCAGTACTGATTTTGACAGTACTGTTTCAGTACTAATTTTGTCAGAACTGTTTCAGTACTGATTTTGACAGTACTGTTTTAGTACTGATTTTGACAGTACTGTTTCAGTACTGATTTTATCAGTACTGTTTCAGTACTGATTTTGACAGTACTGTTTCAGTACTGATTTTGACAGTACTGTTTCAGTACTAATTTTGTCAGAACTGTTTCAGTACTGATGTTGACAGTACTGTTTCAGTACTGATGTTGACAGTACTATTTCGGTATTGTTATTTTCAGTACTGTTTCAGTAGATTTGGTGTTGTTAATCTTTTTAACTTGAATGTGTATTGTTTCAAAAAATATTTGGAACTGAAAACTTTTAAACTCGGTAAGTATAGTATGCTATATAATAATTTGTGGCATATTTTGTATCTTTTGTAGACATCTCTGATTAAGTGTTTATCATTAGAGAAGTTTTTACAATGTGCATCTCAGTACAATTGGTATCCAAATATAGGTTTGATAATTCTGTGACAATATTATTATCCTTTTTTGCTGGTTACGTTTTTCTCTTAGACTATATCACCCTGCTGCGCAGATTTTTTTTTAGCGACGTGAACATGACCAAGGAAAATTATCAAGCTTACTCTCGTCTATCGAAATACTATTGAAGCGAAGGAGAAAACAACAGAAATGAAGCAAGATAAGCAGTTTATCGGATTTTACCCATTAGGAGCACCTGAATTCACTCCCGGTTTTTAATGGAGTTCGTGTTGTCTTTTATGTATTTTTCAAAGTGTTGTTGTAAATGCCCTTTTGTTTTGTGATTCTTTGCTTACTTCTTCAAGTTCTTGATTTTGGTTGTGACTGTCTTTCAGTGTTTATAAAAATAATACGCATTAGGAGCACCTGAATTCACTCCCGGTTTTTTTATGGAGTTCGTGTTGTTTTTATATATGTATTTTTCAATGTGTTGTTGTAAATGCCCTTTCGTTTTGTGATTCTTTGCTTACTCCTTGATTTTGATTGTGACTGTCTTTCAGTGTTTATAAATATAATACGCACTCGACATCAGGAAGATTCACACTGTGGTTCGAGGCTGATATTTTACAGTATCAATTGTATAATAGCGCATAATTTATATATATATCAATTAAGATAAGAATCTTCAATACTGTTCATTTTTTGGTATTTTGCTATTGCTTAAAATATGTTGTAATTAATGCAGTTATATGTTACTATGTTAGGCAATGCATTATAATTAACACAAAACAATGTCTCGATTACCTTATTTTTAATCATAACTGGAATTTCTTTTATTGATCATAACCATTTTTTAATATATAATAAAACATTCAATGTCATACCAACATGTGAAGTTTGTGGCAAAAATCTCTGTCATTTTCATGCCCCTTGGTTATTTTATGACCCTTTAAAGCTCATAAATAAAACAATCAAAGAAACAATTAATTTTGCATGTATCATGTTTCATTGCTCTCCCCCTATGCCATCTTTTCTTTGGAATGCTTTGTTGACTGTCAGTTTCCTGGCTCTTTTCCTCATTTCAGTCCCGGATATGATTGTCTTTTTACATGTACAGTGGTAATTCAAGAGGACACTTTAGTTCTAATATGAGCTCATTATAAGCATCCACCTTTAATGTTTTGGTACTTGTACGAAACTCAGGATTCAATGGTTCATGATTAAATGTTGGTTTTTTTTCCGATGAGTGCCATATTGTCTAGATACATCATTTTGTTTATAGGTCTTCAATTTTCACATCGAACATTCCCATGTCTGCTCCTGTCTCCATTGCTGTTAATCATTCTGAGGAAAGAAAATGTAATGAATTTATAAATAATAAAATTGAGAATGGATATGGGGATTGTGTCAAAGAGACAACAACCCGACCAAATAAAAAACAACAGCAGAAGGTCACCAACAGGTCTAGGCTACAATAAATTATCTTATGTTAAAACTTTTCTCATTTCTGTGTTATGTAAAAATAAAAAGAATGCACAAGTATGGAAGGGAATGGCATGACATCAAAATTTACTTATTACTTTATATACTACCATAAGTCCAGTAATCACTAATGGACTGGACTTCTGATACTACATGTATATATAATATTATAATCAATCAAAGTTGAAATTTGTTTCTAAATAATAAAAAAAAGGAAAATATGATAATTTAATTCATCATCATCAAAGTATTGGTGTTTGCCAGTGGCAAGTATTTCATACACGTGTAGCTTTAACCATCGGTCTATTTATGTGCTCTTTATAATAAGATCCGTTAAACAACGACGAAAGACATTTAAATATATACTAACTACTTTATACAAAAGTACATTAATGTTTAATAGATTGAAGTGGAAATTTAATTTAATTGAAAATTTATCGTATACATCTACAGCACAGGTAATCTTACGCAGCTCATGAACATTTCAGTATAACTTTAGGTGGTACCCAACACCTTCACTAAAATTAATTTGGCTCGTTTAATTTTTATAAAATTTTGACAAAGTATTTACCCTTTGACAAAAATATATAAAATTTTATAAAAATTTGAACCAATCGTTTTATCAGAAAAATTACACTGGTTATATAGCAGTTTGACAAACACTATTTTTGAACATTGAGACGCTTAATATTCGCTTATCAACACAATGTAATTAAAACGTTTAGCTGATTTTACAGAGTTATCTCCCTGTACTGTTAGGTACCACCTTAAGATCAGTTTTAGTCGTCAGAACTTTTTTGTGAAAAGAGTCCTTGGACTGCATATCTTTAACGCTTGACTTAACATTTCCAGCGCTTGACTTTACATCTCCGACGCTCGCTTGACGTTGACTTAACATCTTCAGACTTTACATCAATAGACTTTACATCTCCATCACTAGATTTTTTACCTCTATAGCACCAGAGATCTTTGATAGCACTGGACTTCACATCTCGAGCGATAGTCTTTTTTTACGTCTATATTAGGCTAGAATTTTATATTTCCACCATTGGAATAAATATCTTCAGGGCTGGACTTGACAGAATACAGTTTCAATTAGAAGACCAAAATTAAATTTGAAGTCAAACATCTGTTAGCGTTGAATAATTATGTTTTGTTCAATCATCGTTAACATATCCGGAATACACGTTAAATTATTTCCAATAGCTTTTATGCTTTGATTATTGATCTTGTAACAAACTGTGTATAACTAGGGAATAGTATATAATAGAAAAATCAATGAGTGTGTATAGAATGAGTTACGAAACAATAACATTCTAAGCCGTCGGTTGACACTTAGTAAAGCAACCTAAAGCTGTTTATACCAATAATGTATATTCGTTAAGCCGAAAATAAATGACTAACATCACCGTCCAAAGCTCTTGTGGGTTTGTAGCAATTTTTAAAATGTTATTGATAAATTTTCAATGAGAGAAATCTAATTATATCTACCTTGTCCCGCCTCTTGTTGTAAATTAATAAAAAATCAATATCGAATCGTACATTTCTGCATTCAAGAAGAGACTACCGCATAGATTGTTAAGTGAGAAACAGCGACGACCAAGGGAAGCTGTTCTTCCAATCTGTTGATTGCCTCCCTCTGACGAAAGTTGCATGAGAACATGTGGATGTAACAGATTACGCGTGTGCAAGAGAGTGCAAGCAGACGATATTACCCCAAAATATGACGAAGCTATGGATTATTATATGAAAGGGGATAGTTTTGAACGGGAGAAATATGGAATATCTAGATGATGTTAATAATTGTAGTATGAGATAATTTCAACAAATTTAAATTACGGAAAGTAAAGGAAAATGTTGACATATTGATACAGACGACATAATAAATATAGGATGCAGTATAGTATACGATAGCGAATGTAACAATCACGGTAAGACAAATTAGAACATGTTTTTTTCGAATTTAATGTCAAAGCGCGAATGTTTTTTTAATTGAACCTGATGATTAATAGGATCTCGGATCCTAGCAATAGGTCTCACTTTCCAAAATTGTCTGTCTACCGGAATTTGAGGAGTCGGTGAGTGAGGAGTCGGCAATTGATATGGCATCTGTTGCCGCCTGGTTGCCGTTTGCACGGGCCTCGGCCATAGGATGGGTACCCGTGGCCCAAAATCCTCTTCCTCAACCAATTATTCAGTCGGGACAACCTTCATCTACAAACTTAAAAAGAGGAGATGACAGAATAACTATAAATGTAAGCGGAACAAAATTTGAAACATGGAGAACGACTCTAGAAAAATATCCAGATACATTATTAGGTTCAAATGAAAAAGAATTTTTCTTTGATGATGAAAATAAGGACTACTTTTTTGATAGAGATCCAGAATTATTTAGGCATATTTTAAATTACTATAGAACTGGTAAATTACATTATCCAAAACATGAATGTATTTCATCGTACGACGAAGAACTAGCATTTTTCGGTATTATGCCCGATCTTATAAGAGACTGTTGTTATGAGGATTACAGAGACAGAAAAAGAGAAAACCAAGAGAGATTATTGGATGATAAAGGGTCAGAAGATAACGAACTAGACCCAGCTAAAAACCTCAGGGAGCAATTGTGGAGAGCGTTTGAAAACCCTCATATTAGTACTGCAGCTTTAGTTTTTTATTATGTAACTGGGTTCTTCATAGCCGTATCAGTACTAGCTAATGTTATAGAAACTATTCCCTGTGGCAGAATACCTGGGACGGACAAAACCCCAGCCTGTGGGGAGCGCTATGAAGTTCCTTTCTTTTGCTTAGATACCGCTTGTGTGATGATTTTCACAGCCGAATATCTTCTACGTTTTTATGCAGCTCCCGATAGATGTTTATTTTGTCGTAGTGTCATGAGCGTCATTGATGTAGTAGCTATTCTTCCATATTATATTGGACTAGGAATCACGGACAACGATGACGTCAGCGGGGCATTCGTCACACTTCGAGTTTTCCGAGTATTCCGTATTTTCAAATTTTCTCGACATTCACAAGGATTACGTATATTGGGATACACATTAAAAAGTTGTGCCAGTGAATTAGGATTCTTACTATTTTCTTTGACAATGGCCATTATTATTTTCGCCACAGTGATGTTTTATGCAGAAAAGAATGTTCCAAACACGAAGTTCACAAGTATCCCGTCTGCATTCTGGTATACAATAGTTACCATGACTACTCTTGGGTAAGTAAATTCAATAATGATAATTAGTGTAGCATATTTCACGCTATATACCAGTGACTATCATTACCTATATCACAACAATTACATCTATGTGCTGTTTGTAATTATTTTGCTTCGTCAGAGAAAGATTAGTGTATATATTTATTCCTGTCTTGATCAGGGATCTCTTTGCGTGTGTTTTTATATAATCATAAACAATACGAAACACGTGTATCTGTTGTTTTTACCAGTGATCAATATCAAACTCTAATTCTCATCAATTTTGTATGGTCACTTGTCCACTAATTTGATGACATGTAAAATTATCTAAAATAGAGATCGTATTCTATAGAAACATTGAGACTAGTCACTTTTGATATCATTTAATATTCATTGAGATCGAATAATGTATTAAACATTATGATGCAAGGGAAATTATGATGCAATTCACACATATATGTGATGCCAATGATAATTAATATATTGATTGAAAATTAGTATATTTGAAATATTAAATTTGGAATGAGATCGGATCCATCTATAGTTCGATATATAATTGATATTATCACATGTTGTGTTAAATTATTCATGTGAATTTTTAAAGTGGGTTGATGTTTTTCCGCCGTGATGTTTAAATGGCTGAAATAATATTTCTATAGCGGAAGAAATAAGAAGATGCAAAATAAGATAAAAACGGTAGACCATTCAAAAAAAAAGGCATTTTTTATAAACAAACAAAAGAATACCAGATATTGCAGCTTGTGATACGTTTTTCTAATATGCTGCATATTGTTCTTGTTCTTAATGCTTTGATTTCCCTCTTAGTAAATCGATAGCTTGCTATAGCTTATATGATTAATTATGACGCACTATAAAGTTATGATGAAACAGTAATTGTACAACTGCAGCTGATTTAGATAATAAGTTGCATGGTTGTATGGCAACCTCCTATTGTTATTCTGAACTGATCAATACAGGCTAATGATGAAGTATTGAATTTTATAGATTCCTACACAGCAACCACAACATTTTAATTGCAACTGTTGATTGACTTTGAATAGTCTTACAAATTTTCTATGCTTCTTTGATTTTTAAAGAAAATTGTAATCCATAGTTAAAGGTTAGGCTGTTAGAATATTGGATGTGCCATCTTGAAGTTAATTTTAAGATACATAACCTATATTGGAACAAATAAATATTAATTATGTGTTTAGCCTATTTGAATTTCTATATGAATTGTTATATGCTTTCTTTTGAGGAAAAATAATGTCATGTTAAGGATGACGAAATAGTTATCAAAGTACCAGGATTATAATTTTGTACGCCAGACGCGCGTTTCGTCTACATAATATATATAGGAAGATGTGGTGTGAGTGCCAATGAGACAACTCTCCATCCAAATACAAATTTAAAAAGTAAACCATTATAGGTTAAAGTACTGTACGGCCTTCAACACGGAGCCTTGGCTCACACCGAACAACAAGCTATAAAGGGCCCCAAAATTACTAGTGTAAAACCATTCAAACGGGAAAATCAACGGTCTAATCTATACAAACAAAAAGAGAAACGAGAAACGAGAAACACGTATCTATTACATAAACAAACGACAACTACTGAACATCAGATTCCTGAGACTACATAAGACTGCTTACGAAAGTTTTATATCAGTGTTTATTTAATCAGTCATTTCGATTAAGATATTTGATGATATTGGATATCATTTTGACAATGTGTTATATATTCTCAGTATAAACTCAATAGAACAAGTAATTAGTGATGGTCATTTGATAAGTTTCCTATAGGAGGCTGGTTATTGGAAATACATAAATTGCGCCTTAATTCGCTATTAACACATTTGAGACATGCTAATTTTATGTATAAAAAAGAAGATGTGGTATGATTGCCAATGAGACAACTGTCCACAAGAGACCAAAAATGACACAGACATTAACAACTATAGTTCACCTAACGGCTTTCAACAATGAGCAGAGCCCATACCGCATATATATATATAGTCAGCTATAAAAGGCCCCGATAGAAGGTGGGATTAAGAAACATGTGTGTGGTGAAAGGCAAATTACAGTCGCTTATCATTAAACATCAACATTATGTTTTACGGATTTACCCCATTATGTTTTTCTGGCATACAAATATGTTCTTTTTAAAACTAAAATTCAACAGCGCTGCCCACCATCCCCCCAAACTCCACTCTTTCCTATGAAGGCATGCCCTTTTCTACTCTTTTTTTTCAGTTACAATCGAAATCTCTCTGTGCTTATCGATGCATCTTTTAATTTACAACATGTTGATTTCGTTCCAAATGCCATCAATCATGGCTGAATCCAGTGATACATTTTCAATTGAATAATAATTAATTGGTGTAAATTTCATAGCGCAATTTCTGAGATAAATTTTTATTCCATTAGAATTTGAGAATAGCATCAGGTCGACTGAGCTCCACGGGATTCTGTTGTAGTCTGGTAATTAATTTTTCGCTTCATTACTTGTCCACCGTTTTGATCTATAAGAAAACACTACATGTGATTCGCACTATCGAATAATTTCAGTAATTACTGGCTATTTTATAACAGCATTTCTGCTTCATTTAACATGACTAACTTCAGGAGGTGAAGACAATTGTTTGCGATTTTTCATTTATTGAACGGTATTGAATTTGTTGAAGAAGGTACAATACGGTCTGGAGTATGGTATATCTGGGTATTTTTGAGGTGTGGATTTGGCATTTGATAGGTTAAAGAAGGTACAATACGGTCTGGAGTATGGTATATCTGGGTATTTTTGAGGTGTGGATTTGGCATTTGATAGGTTAAAGAAGGTACAATACGGTCTGGAGTATGGTATATCTGGGTATTTTTGAGGTGTGGATTTGGCATTTGATAGGTTAAAGAAGGTACAATATGGTCTGGAGTATGGTATATCTGGGTATTTCTGAGGTGTGGATTTGGCATTTAATAGGTTAAAGAAGGTACAATATGGTCTGGAGTATGGTATATACCCGGGTGCGGGAATTTCTCGCTACATTGAAGACCTATTGGTGACCTTCTGCTGTTGTTTTTTTATTTGGTCGGGTTGTTGTCTCTTTGACACATTCCCCATTTCCATTCTCAATTTTATATCTAGGTATTTTTGAGGTGTGGTTTTGGCATTTGATAGGTTAAAGAAAGTACAATATGGTCTGAAGGACGATATCTGACTATCTTTGAGCTGTGGATTTGGCAGTTACTGCATTTTATTTCATTTTGAAAAGCACAGACACTTGTCTCAGAATTTTTTTTTTATATATAAAAGAAAAAAATATGAGACAGGTGCCTGTGTTGCAAAACGATGCTTAATGTAACTTTTTATCAAAATCATTAAACTTTTGTATATAATCTTCTATCGGTACAATAGGTACATACGATAATTGGTTACCTTAATGAACGAACATAAAGTTTGTCATACCCAATACCATTGCACCTGAACTTTTTTCCTCGAATGGTTTTCATCAGGCATGATGAGACATTTCAGGCATGATGAGACATATCAGGCATGATGAGACCTATCAGGCATGATGAGACCTAATGTTTTGAAAGCCAGACTATTAAACATGAAGGGGTATGAAAATCCTTAATAGAAAAAAAATCTGACAACCAGGAACATTAAACCTTCCCGAGGGAGTAAGAATCTTAGTTGTATATTTGGTTATTGTACTGTTCGTGGAATATAACGACGGTATTGTGATACAGTACACGAACATAATGGTATAAAACATATTTATTGTATAAACATTTTACTAGAAATATGATGGCATCCGTTTTTATTCGAGGGCAATTATCATGATGAGTAAATCCTTGTACATGGTATGTGGAGTATTTTGTCAAATAATAGTTGTGTGGCGACATCTGCTGTCATTCACATATCTTATCGATTTATTCTTATTCATTTAAGACTTGAACATCATTTATCATGCGAAATAAACGTAAGAAAATATCTGTCAAAACATTTGCATTTTCTACAGTGCCACTTGTACCGTTGACATAAAACAAAACGTTTAATCAAATATCAATTACATTTAGATGCATATTAGAAAAAGGGATATGGAACGACTGATCGTGCATTCCCAGTGATATATACCGAAAGATATGGCCTAAATTTCAGCAAATTTAATAGTGCCTATGGTGGTCATGATGGTACCTACAGAGAGGTGCTCTTTAAACAAAATGATAGTTCTTGAAATTACTTATATAAAACGGGATTCACACAGTGAAAATTGTTCTAGACATGCTGATCATAACTACGTTTTATTTGTTTGTTTGTGCTCATGTCATATTTAGATGACCACAGGTATTACTACACATAGGAATATTAACTAATCTAATTAAAAGCTAGTTGTGGACAGTTCTGGTCTAGTCAGAAAAGCAAAAGCTTTATAGGTTGATTTAATCCAATAGTTGTAAATGTTATTACATGTGCTTGCATTGTATGTTGTCTGTAATACACACATACACACACATATGTCGAACTATATGTACTGAATATTCAAACCACCATTAAATGAAAGTAACAATTTAAAACAAAAACATGATGATATTAATAAAACAACACAAATTACTATAATCAGATTGAACTTTATAAGTCGGTGAAAATAAATAAGACAAGATGATTACAAAGTTTTTACAAAGACTCCGATATTTTTTAGTACCTTTTTACCGTATGATATTAGGTAAAACACCTTATGGGTTTATATGTGACATATCGAATATCAATGTAAGCTTGCATCAACGGAAACACAAAATTGATTTACAACTTGTTTTCATACATAATACGTTAGATAAAAATACAGATTTATGCTTGTAATTAAAAAAAAAGAGACAACACTTTTCAATTAGCTTTTTTTTCTTTAAAAGAAATCAACTGAATGGGTATTAAATTCCTTTTAAGCATAGAATTTATAAAAGTAAGAATAGGTCATGATGTTTTACCTTTACTAGTAAAATAAGCCAAAGATGATTGCAAATGAGACAGCTATACACCAGATATCAAAGTACAAAAATGTAAACAACTATGAGTTACTGAACGGATTTCAAATATTGAGTAAAATCTTTAACAATAAAATTAACGGTACCAATTTTCTTGCACCAGATGCGCATTTCGACAATACATGTCTCTTCAGTGATGCTCGTGGCCAAAATATTTGAAATCCAAAGCTTATATAAAAGATGAAGAGCTATAATCCAAAATGTCCAAAAAGTTTAGCTAAATCAGTGAAAGGAATCAGAGCTTTGCATGAGGGAGATACATTCCTTAATTTATAATCATTTCTAATATTTTGTAACAGTAAATTTTAAAAACACAAAAAATCCGTATTTGCATGCCAGTACAGTACTACTGGGCTGGTGATACCCTCGGCTCTAATAGTCCACCAGCAGAGGCATCGACCCAGTGGTAGAAATAAAAATTAACGGTACCAATTTTCTTGCACTAGATGCGCATTTCGACAATACATGTCTTTTCAGTGATGCTCGTGGCCAAAATATTTGAAATCCAAAGCTTATATAAAAGATGAAGAGCTATAATCCAAAAGGTCCAAAAAGTTTAGCCAAATCAGTGAAAGGAATCAGAGCTTTGCATGAGGGAGATACATTCCTTAATTTATAATCATTTCTAATATTTTGCAGCAGTAAATTTTAATAACACAAAAAATCCGTATTTCATGCCAGTACCGAAGTACTGGCTAAGTCGTACTGGGCTGGTGATACCCTCGGGGACTAATAGTCCACCAGCAGAGGCATCGGCCCAGTGGTAGTAATAAAATTAACGGTACCAATTTTCTTGCACCAGATGCGCATTTCGACAATACATGTCTCTTCAGTGATGCTCGTGGCCAAAATATTTGAAATCCAAAGCTTATATAAAAGATGAAGAGCTATAATCCAAAAGGTCCAACAAGTTTAGCCAAATCAGTGAAAGGAATCAGAGCTTTGCATGAGGGAGATACATTCCTTAATTTATAATCATTTCTAATATTTTGTAACAGTAAATTTTAATAACACAAAAAATCCGTATGTTCATGCCAGTATCGAAGTACTGGCTACTGGGCTGGTGATACAAGCAATCCAAAAAGAAGAAAAAAACTAACAGCCTGACTTAACCTTTAACATATAGCAAGCTGTGTAAACCATAAAAAAGAGAAAACCAATAGCCTGGTTTTAGTTAATAACATCAAGCGAAGCACTTTAAACTTTATTTCAACTATTTCAAATTATCATTCCCTTTGAGCAATGCGGAGAGCCTATGGACAATTCGATATTTGTTTTTAAACATTTATTGACTGGTATAAATGAGGTTCTTATATCACCATGATCTATAATCCCTTAGAGACACAATTCTCTTTCTTGCGAATTAGTTTTTTCAGTATATTGGAGTTCGAAATGGATGAGATTGAAAAGAAATGGCATTCTTTTTACCATGTACGTATATCAGAAATTACGTATTTCCCAGAAGACAATTTTTCAAAGGAAGTGATTCGAACAAACGATTGTGTGATTTTCATATCTGTTAGAAGTGATACTGAGATGTTAAAGGACAAGGCATATAAAAATTAGTTGCAGTTAAACTGAATTAACTTCTTTTCTTTTTTAGTGTCTTAATTAAGCCTGGATGTTATAGTTAGATCATTTAATATTGTCGCGAGAATTCTAATCATGTACCCTTCTTTAGCAGTTGATAAATTGATCTTCGGTTCGTCCGTTCCCATAATTTTGCAGTTTTATTAACCCCTATTTATATTCAGTAGCTAATCAACTGATCTTCGGTCATTCCGTTCCCCTCATTTCACAGTCTTATTTTCATCTACATCAACATTAGTGAAATATGATTTATGTTTTAACAAACAAAAACAAAATATAACTTTTTATATTCACTTGTTACACATTCTTCATAATTTATAACATGCCATTTTATTAATACACAATGTGTAATTGATTACTACAGGTTGTATTGAGATAGAGCATATGTTTTATGTATCTTCGAGACTTTATGTTTTGTTTATAATGACTTTGTATCGACATTTTCCAAAGGGCATTATATTGTGTGTTGTAAACATTGATTTTCAGTTTAGGTGATTCTAAAATCGACTTTTAGTTTAAATATTTATATAGTATGTATATAATTTAATATTTATGTTGACCATGTTGAATGAAAAGACAATTAAATTAATAAATAAATATTACATACATACATACAAAAAAATGTATATGCTAATTTTCTAATAACATTATTTTATCAATAGAAACGAGTCGATATAAATATTATTCTTTCTCTGTCTCATAAAGGTGTAATACCACCAAATCATGGTACGTCACATTCGGTTGCATACGAAAGTAGGTCTAAAAAAATATTCCCTTGAATTTGACCGTTGTATGTAATTAATCCTACATTTTATTGCAGTAAAACTATTTCTGTGTCATAAACATATGTCTTGGGTATTTCAAAACACCATTAGTTTTTATTTGTGATTTCTATAGAAAATTTTTGTAATCTTGAGGTTACATGGTGACTAAACCTTGTACACAGATAGAATAAGGGGAGAAATTTGATTGGTTAACTTCCAATGATGGTTATTTTCTTATATGCAATGAAATGTTATGTGAAACTTTTTCTATAGAACTGGACAGGATAAAACTTTACGCATGCCAAGTATTTCTTTATTTGAAACAAAGATAAATTCTGCACAATTTTTTGAAAAGTGCAAATTTAACAAAGACTAATAGGGGAAAATCAATGGTGGTATTACACCTAAAAGAAATATAATGGTATAGGCTGTAGACTGTTAAAAGCAGCTGACATATTGTGTTGACACCCGTCAATAGAACGTTCTATACGGAGTTATAGTTGTTTTGTGAGGTCCCTGTGATTGGGTTGCTAACTCATTAGCGTATACCCTTAATGCTTCTTTTTCCCTCATACAAATATCCTTTATCCAAAGAGATTTTGTGATCCAAAAATTGAAAGTTTATGTTGTTCCCTACATTCTCAGCAGCCTTTATGATCGATTGATTGGCAGGGGCCTGAGTGTCAGCGGCAAACATTACATGACTACAAACGAAGTCGGGGGGAATGAGGCGTAAATGCTTTATTTATATTTGAAGAATCTTATGATAGTCAATCTAGCATAAATTTGACCCTTACCTGAAAGCAGCAGAAGATTGTTCAGTTTTAATCTTTAGCATTATACCCCAAATATACACAGAAAAAAATCTTACTTGAGGGAGGACTAAAAACCAAGATGTCCCAAAAGAAAATAATAGTGTTAAATAAATGTCATAAATATCTTGCTTCCTATAAAAAAAAATGTTTTTCGTTCACTTTTTGTACATGAATTAGGTCATTAGTTTTCTCGTTTGAATTGTTTTACATTGTTATTTCGGGGCCTTTAATAGCTGACTATGCGGTACGAGCTTTGCTCACTGTTGAAGGCCGTACGGTGACATATAGTTGTTAATTTCTATTTCATTTTGGTCTCTTGTAGAGAGTTGTCTCATTGTCGATCATACCACATGTTCTTTTAAAAGTTATAAGAATCGAACTGACGTGATTTGTTCAGGGAGAAAATGATCACTTATGATTTATTTATAAAAAAAAACAAACCAGTAGACAATTTGATAGCTGGATGAATGAACGTTTACTATGAAGCAGTTAATCTTTCAATCATATTCAGGACGAGAACAGGTTGGTGTGGTAATATAACTTTGAATCCTGCACATTCTTTTTACTTGAAAGAACCACTGAGTCGTTTATTATTATTTTTTACAAGTTATTAAGTGTACACGTTATTATGAATTTTGGCTCAATAAAGTCATTTTTAAAAGCGAAAAAAACGCAAATGTTAATTTTGGTTTGTCTGTCGACATCAAGTCGCACTTGAGACATAAACACGCTTCAACTAGCAGCTTTTGATGCTGTATTGCCGTTTTATAAAAATCAATATCCCACGGATCACGTGTATCGTTTTATTCCGAGTACTTGATGATATTGTTCACTGTGAAGTGGAAACCTTTTGCTATTTTTGAGGTTACTGAGATGATATGGCGAAACTATTATCAAATGTTAATTTTACTTTCAAAAAAGTAGAATCAGCCACGAAAAAAGCGTTGAATATAAAACCAAGATGCAGGTTTGAATAAAGAAAAGACTTCTTGCATATGTCAAGGCAACTTGGAACTAGGATGTCACATTTTTTTTTTAATATAACTTGTACTGTATATCAATATTGAATTGCACATAATTGATTGCTTTATATTATTACAATTTCCCGTATCAGATCTTGGACCAAACAGAATGAATAACAAATATATTTAAATTGATCACAACGACAACAGTATAGCATATGTATACTGTATATACATGAATATTTAATTAAAAGTGTCTAGAATAATGAAAAAAAACTGAACTCATCAACCTTCTTCTTTAACTAGGAACAAGAGTTTATATGACCTTGTAATAATTTGTATCCTGAAGTCAGCTATTCAAATGGTGATAAAGACATCTGAGAATAACATAGCATGCCTACTATATTAATAATATCCCCTGATATCCTGATTCCATTGTGAACAAACGGTGTATAAGTCCTGAATCACCATTGTCAATAGCTTTAGGATAAAACTTATACGGGAGAAAATTAAAGCTTGACAGTTTAAATCTCCTAGTTCCGTCGATTGCCTCAGGTCTGTCTAAGACCCGGTATTAACCTTGTCTCAGATCTGTACAGATGGATGCATAAGCGACGATGTATATTATTTACATACATTGAAATGATATATCATGGCATAATATCTGATGGTCTACAATTTTTGAAGATTCATGGCTGCATTTATATGTTCTGTAGCTTTTATCTTATGAAATATAATCAAATTTGACATTAAAATGATTTGTCGGGGATATATCAATGAGCTAGACAGTAACTGGAGGACACAGAATCCGAATTTATAGTGGTCAACTGACATACAGTCTCAATAAAAGTTTATACAGTTAAACAATTTCCCAAAACGACCTGTGTCTAGAAAAATGTGAACTATTTACACTTTAAACATGGCATTATATATTAAAGAATTCCAAACATGGCATTATATATGTGAAAAGTTATCATTAGAAAAACATAACGCGAAATTGTGTTTCCGCAGCAAACATACAATGTTGATGACCAGAAACAGTGTCAACATGATTGACGTCAACGTACACATGCAGACATGTCACAGAAACTAATTTTTGTAAACGTCATTTTGTTTCGAATTACTACTGAATCGTTCTTCACTTTTTCAACATACGGGACTCTCTGTTTAATATTCAAACGGAAAGTTAGTTTGATTTTAATTTACCCAATTTGAGTATACTATTATATTTCAAGACAATTATACTTTATTTGAGATAGTTATGATTTGGATGAGCTATCCTAGTCATCATGATTTAAAAAAAAAATGTAAGACTTCTGACTTGGCGAGTTCAAAATAAAAAAATATATATATATCGACCAATTGCGTGTGTAAGATTTATTAATTGTTTTTTTTCAATGTCAGATGCCGTGACCTGTGACAGATACATGGCCATAAAAGATTGCTAAACGGAACTTTTCCCCTTCAGTAATGATTTTGATTCTTAAACGACTTTTTATGATGAAGTTATTTTGTCAAATATATTGGGTATTCACGGCCAATGCGTCATAATATAAGAATCTGGTTGCAACTGAAATGCTTTCTTTTTCCTTTTAAGATATGCCATAACATTGCTGTCTTTTTCTCATGACGGTGTGACGAAGGCGTACTTTCAATTTCAAGTCAATACAAATATAAACAATGATTTGTTAAAACCTGTTTTTATTGATCATTGTGATGTATCGATCACTCTAACCAAACTTTCTTTAGTAAAATGTACAATAAAATAAACAGTTGTAAATTTTGTATAATTCCTTTACTTTCATTCATAATAAGGGGTCAATAATTGATATTTTATACGAGTTTTAATAGGAAATTTACTCAAATACAATACATTGAAATGATACAAATAAACAGGATATCAGGATTATGAGAAACATTCAATGTCTGGTTGTAGAAAGGTTAAAACGATAATTTCAAGTCTTCCTTTTCTTTTTGATCGATTTTTCAACATTTTAAAAAATAAGTCAGAATAGTCGTCATTCCCGACTTGATTAAGAAACAGTTGCTGCACATGTAAATCATCCACTACTATGTTGCATTGATAATAAGATATATTTCTATAATTGTTCAATTTGATCATATTGAGCATTGATCGCCAGACAAATGCAATCAATAAATGTTATACAGATTGTATTGTCGGTAATTGAGTCGTGTATGAAAGTTTAGAGAGACAAACTTGTTCCAGGATAGTTGTTTAATTTCCTTTGAGATCATCTGATAAGAGATTTTCCATGAATAGATTTGTAAATGAAACCTTGATTTAGCGCTCCAAACCTAGTGGTTCCAAATAAATGTACGTCATGGTTTACGGTGTAGAAATCTATCTGTTTTGTCTCAAAGATTTAAATCGGTAATACCATTGCGTAACAGATGTATATCACTTCTCTAGGAGTACAGCTATTAAAGTTTAAATGTTTGTCATTGGCTGCTGTCTATCATATCGAAACAACCTCTCCAGGAGTACGACTATTAAAGTTTTAATGGTTGCCATTGGCTAATGTCTGTCATATATACTTTATTTTCATTGCTGTACTTTAATTAAGCATCTGGGTTTCTCTATTGGATGTACGGTTTCACATTTCAAACAGGAAGCCGAAGAAGCCCTATGAATTTAATATATGTACGGATATGGATAGTTGTTGCCAATCATATCACGTTTTTTCCTTATTTCATACAAGTCCTCGTTTCTAGATAAGGACCTTCCCAATTAGCTTAGACGGAATTCAGTCATATTTTGTGAATAACTGATATATATCAGTACTGCAGAAAATTGAAATACCTGATCCTGGAGCAGGATCTACTTTCGCTACGGGGGCTCCTGAAATTACCACGGATTTTTGTGAGATTCGTGTTTCCTAGTATTTCAGTTTTGTATGTTTTGTGTTGTGTAGTACTGTTTTTTTTTATTGTTTTTTTTTGTTTTGCCATGGCAATGTCAGTTTGTGAAAGATTAATGAGTTTGAGTATCCGTTTGGTATCTTTCGCCTCTCATTAACAACATTGCAATTCTATAAACAATCGTGTTGTCGCCACATG